>NC_047663.1:103787115-104987115 GCF_011762505.2 Arvicanthis niloticus
TTAATGAAAATGAAGCCACACTTCCCCTAAGGGACCCCACATGGCTCTTTTCACTGGCAGATAACTGCATACTTGAACTGGCTGGTTCGAATGTCCTCTGAGATGGAGACCAACATTGTGGCAGTGGAGAGACTAAAGGAGTATTCTGAAACAGAAAAGGAGGTAAGACAGGATCCCAGCCTGGCCCCTTGGTCTTTACCTTTCAGACACCTCATGGGTGGCCTCTACCTACTTGTAGGGTGAGCTGGGTGCCTTCTAGGCCCTCTTGGAATTGTTCTGTTTTAACACTTGCTTAGAACTGCCTTGTTTTAGAGGAAAAAAATCGTCCACGTGTCCTGTTTTCCCCAAGATACCAAGTGTCTGTATATGAGATCCCAGGGTGCTGTGGGCTGTGTCACTTATGAAGGAACCTTTGTCTTCAGTGATGTCACAGAGAAAGTGCTAATGCTGATTGCTGCCTCAGGCTCATGACCGTCTTATTAATTAAGGTGTTTCCCCCACGACTGCCAAGTAAACTGCAACGCTCTGTCTCCGCCTTCAGCAGGCAGCCTCTCCCGGCCAAAGCCGTCTGCTGTTTGCTCAGAACTTTACAGGGGCTCTTGTTATGGGTAATTAAACTGTAATTAAATTCCATCTGTGTAGAAATTTTCCTCATAGATTGAAGAATTAAATGGGTAAATGTATGAGAGTTTGGATCCCCAGAGTTTAGGATGACAGCTTGCATTTGCTGATCCCTCTGTTCCTCTTGTGATCCAGGCTCCTTGGCAGATCCAGGAGACAGCTCCACCCAGCACCTGGCCCCATTTAGGCCGTGTAGAGTTCCGGGATTACTGCTTGAGGTATCGAGAAGACTTGGACTTGGTTCTCAAGCACATAAATGTCACCATCGAGGGTGGAGAAAAGGTGGGTGTGTACCATCCCCCATCCTCACCAACTCATAGCCAGTGGACTGAAAAGGTGGCGGGGTGCCATCCTCCAGCATGAACCCTCATAATTTACTCACAACTCCTGTATACAGCCATGTCTAGATGATGTACTACCTAGTGCCAAGAAAATGCTAGGAATATAGCAGTGCCTCCCTTAGGGATAAAAGTCTATGTCTGGTGTTACACGCAGATGCTAAACCTAAAAAACAAGACAAAACAAAACAAAACAAAACAAAAAAAACGAAACCAAAACAACAACGAAAAACTAGTCATAGGCTCCATGACTAAAGATACATCCCAGCAAGCTTGATGGCCTGAATTTGATTTGCACAATCCTGTCTTTAGTCGCAGCTCATACTGTGAGACTGAGGGACTTTTACTGGGTGGGATTATGGAAATAAAAGATGCCGAGCATGTAAGTATTTCTGGTTGGATAGGAGGGTATCCTGGGACTCAGAAGCCCAGGAGCCACACAGCTCCTAGGGAAGAAGATGTCCCAGTGGGAGGGCATCATGAGACACGGGGGCCAGGAACCACACAGCTCCAAGGTGGGACAGTGTCCCAGTGGGAGGGCATCATGAGACACAGGGGCCAGGAACCACACAGCTCCGAGGTGGGACAGTGTCCCAGTGGGAGGGCATCATAAGACACGGGGGCCAGGGACCACACAGCTCCGAGGTGGGACAGTGTCCCAGTGGAATGGTGTCATGAGACACAGGGGCCAGGAACCACACAGCTCCAAGAGGAAGCCTCCTCAGCAGAGCATTGCAGCTCCCAGGGGAGGGTCTCCCAGCTGAGCTGAGGAGCTCAGGAGCCTCAGCCCTGCTCCTCATTGCTTCTTCTCTTCAATGCTTCCTTTTTTTTCTCGGCTTCTGATGAGAGTCACACCAGGCAGAAAACCTCATGAAACAGATTTATCAGAGGGTCCAGGGTATGAAGTGACAAATCCAGGGATGAGTGTCCTCTGCTCCCAGGAGCAGATGGCAGGGAATTGGACAAAGGGACAGTGTTTATATATTTATATAGGATTTTTAAGGGGCGGAGCTTCTCAGGGCAGAGATTTCCAATTTTCAGAGTAAGGATAGGCGGGATTTCAAGTCCTGAGGTGGGGAGTGGGGGCTATATCAGGGAATTGTGAGTTTCCTGCTCAGGGATTGGTAGGTTTTTGTGGGAAGCTCAAGGATTAGTGGCTTTTTCACACACACACACACACACACACACACACACACACACACACACACACACACCTTTCCCCTGCATTGGACCATGGGTTAGGATGGGAAGTCTTTCCTGGCTTTTGCTGGCTTTTGCTGATGTGCCATCTCTGGGGGGCTGCTTGGGTGAGGGGTGCTCGAGAGGAGGAGTTACCACTGTGGATAGCTCCTGCAGTGGTGTTTTACTAAAGCAGTAGGCTGAGGCAGAAAGGTGTCTCCATCATGGCCAGTTCTTGAGGGGCAGTTCCAGCTAAAGTGGAAAAGGAGGTACACCACCGTGCTCAGCTCCTGCAGATCCTGTGCCCTGTAGGCCAAGAAGATGTTGGGGTGCTGCCATTCTGACAGCTGACATTTTGGTCAGCTTCTGTGGGACATTTTACTGCTGTGGCCTTTAGCTTGGGCAGGAAGGAGGGGCTTACAAGCACTTTGATAGCTTTTAGCACAGTGATTTTTGTGGTGTCCTATAGAGTGCTATAGATTTTTGTGGGACTATAGAGTGTATTCAGCAGGTGCCACCATGGACTGCTGAATGACAAGGACATAGACCTGCAGATATGTTTTGGGGAAACATTCGCATGAACTATAAATACTAAAATGTCCATATTTCACATAATAGTCCCTCTGCTTTGCTTGGACAGTTAGAACATGTAGACCCAGGCTCCTCACAGACACCCTCCAGTTAATCCCAGTTTCTTCTATGTGGTCCATGTGCCCTTTAAGGCACTGCAGTTTGTAAAACTCTAGAGTAGTAAGGTGATGTCATCGTCACCAGGGTGGGTGGACTTAGGGACATAAGAAATTGTTCGGATTTTAGGACCTTCTTATGATTCCAAGCTATTCCTGAAAAATATTCCAGACTATGACTCATAGAATTTTCTCAGAAACTTGGTCAGGGATCACCCTAGCCATTTTTATTGTGTACATGTTGATTTGTTAAACTGTCTATCCACATGGGTCAGAGTGTTCTGTTCCCATGAGATAATCTCTGAGTCTTTATGTGTTGTGGAAATTCATGCACAGAACTAGGATAACTGTTAGAAGGGGAGGGAGCCTATTTCAAGTCCCAATGCAAAGTGTGGAGAAAGAATTGTCACTGAAGTTTGGGAATGCCAGCCATTGGCCAGTAACTGTAGTACCAAGGTCATATCAAAGAAATTCAAGAGCTTTGCTTGAATCTGAGGGTGAGTTATCATGGTTCAGTCTTATCAGAGGAGAGAGGAACTATGTGAGAAACACCTCATTATCTTCTGACTATTGTAACTGAATATAACATAATTCATAAACATTCCTCTGTCTGTACCCCATCCTTTGGGCATTTTTACTGACTTATAAAAAGCCTTTGGAAGCCTGCAAAGCAAAGGGCAGTTTTTTCCAACTTTTTGTTCAAATTAGCTCCTGATGGTGGGTCCTGGAGAAGGTGGTAGTTGGATCAGCCAGATAACGTCACAGCTGTGACCCAGACACCTGCTGGGGGAAGACTGAGTCCACAGCATTCTTGCCTCACCACAACCCTCTCTGTATCGCAGGTTGGTATTGTGGGTCGTACGGGAGCTGGGAAGTCATCTCTCACTCTGGGTTTGTTCCGGATCAATGAGTCTGCAGAAGGGGAGATCATCATCGATGGGGTAAATATCGCCAAGATTGGCCTGCACAACCTGCGCTTCAAGATCACCATCATTCCACAGGTGAGTGAGGCTGACAGGTCCTGCACACTGAAGCCACACGCTCTGCACCCGTAGACCCAGCCAACTGCAGGGGGGGATGGTGTTTTTACATTCGTGTACTTACTGAGAGGAAGGGAACAGAGCATGTGTGTGAAGGTCAGGACAGTCTGCAGGAGTTGTTTTTCTCCTTTTACATGTGGATTCTGAGACTCAAATTCAGGCCATCAAGCTTGGTGGGATATACCTTTAGTCATGGAGACCATAGCTAGGTTTTTTGGTGTTTTGTTTGTTTGTTTGTTTGTTTGTTTCAGATTTAATATCTGCATATAATGCCATTCATAAACTTTAATCCCTAAGTGATGCACAGCTATTTTCCTAGCATTTTCTTGGCATTAGGTACTAAGTCATCTAGACATGGCTGTATACAGGAGCTGTGAGTAGGTTATATGAAAGTGCTGGACCATTTCATACAGGATCTAGAGCATCTGTGGATTTTGGTGGTGGTGGGGCTTAGTAAGACACTGTCTTCTGCCAGTGTGTGAATCTCTGACACTTCTGGAGCTAAGCTACAGATAATTTTCTAAACCAACCCCTGTGGGTATCAGTTCCCTAATGTGCTGTTTGTGCTTAAGATTTTTCCTTAAGTTTCTGTGAGAATCGTTCCTGGAGGTGGGATTGAGTGACTGACTAGTTCCTTTTCTGTCGATCTGACGAAATACTACCACTAAAAGCAACATAGAGGATTTGCATATTGAAAGTTGTAAAAATACTAATTTTAGTCTGGTTAACCCAGGGGGTTTCAGACATTTTCCGTTACAGAAATCCCACAGAGTTCATGTTTTGGAGGGGCTCCCAAACCTCTTTCTGTTCTGGTGTATATATCTCCTGCCTTGATCTCTAAACTTCCCTTACTCAGTGTGGTGTGATTGCTATCTGCTCTTAGTTACTTTTCTGACTGCTGCAACAAAAAACCTAGTAGAATCAACCTGCATGAAGAGAGGTTTATTTTGGTTCATAGTATCACAGGATTGCTGTACATCTTGGTGGGGAAAGCATGGTCATGCAGTAGGGTATGTGTGGTGATGACTTCTCCACGTCAAGAAACCAGGAAGTAGGGGCCCAGCCAGAATCAAAGCCGAGTGTAACCTTGAGAGGTGTGGCCTTAGCAACCTACTTCTTCCATCCAGCCTCCACCTCCTTGCATCCCAAAATAACATCACCAATTGGGGAACAAGTACTCAAAGCATCAGTCTGTGGGGAACCTCTGGATCCACACTCTCATACGTGCCATCTACTGTTCTTGCACAGGATCCTGTTTTGTTTTCGGGTTCCCTCCGCATGAACCTGGACCCTTTCAGTAAGTATTCTGATGAAGAAGTCTGGATGGCTCTGGAGCTTGCTCACCTGAAGGGCTTTGTGTCAGCCTTGCCTGACAAGCTGAACCATGAGTGTGCAGAAGGTGGAGAGAACCTGAGGTAAGTAGGCAAGCATGAACTGTGTGTGGAAAGATTCTACCCACTTGCCTCTGTGCTAACTTCAGTTATCCATCATCAGGGAAACCAGCTCTCACATCCTGCTTCAATGCTAGGGTGATCAGCCAGTGGCTGTGTTGCTGATCTTGGCTGGGGCAGGGTTGGGGGTGCAGCTGACCATTGGCAGATCTATTTGTCCTCAGTGGGCTCAATGCATATACTTTTTATCCTCTAACAGACTGGCTCAAGCATGTTGTCATGGTGATGGCAGATGTGTAAGAATGAACATTCTCAGTGTCCATTCCCATGTCAAGCTTCTACTGGCCATTCATTGGCCAACATTTCATTGGCTAAGACCAGGCACATAGCTGATTCCAGCCAGTGCTAAGGCCTCTGCAGCTCAGTGAGGTTGTAGCTACTGAGCCCACTGTGCTGTCTTTGCCCACACTGAACCGGGCTGATACTTTGGGTATCACTTTTGAGCCTTTTGTTGGGAATGATTCTAAGCCCGTTTCCTGCTCACCAGGAAATAACCAGGTATAGCATGATTGATTAGTAATATCTATCTTACGTATGGCTATGGGGCATGGCCTTGTTCTTCTGCCAAATGCCAAAGCCAACTCTGAGACTGTCTGCTAGCCTTCCCCACCCCACCCCCCCAACCCCAAGCCTGGTTCAGGATCAGGTTAGTTTGAACCCCTCTCTGGGTTTTTCTCCCTTCCTAGTGTGGGGCAGCGACAGCTTGTGTGCCTGGCTCGTGCTCTGCTGAGGAAGACAAAGATTTTAGTATTGGACGAGGCTACAGCAGCTGTGGACCTAGAGACAGATGACCTCATTCAGTCCACCATCCGGACGCAGTTTGAAGACTGTACTGTGCTCACGATTGCGCATCGGCTTAATACCATAATGGACTATACAAGGTGAGGCCCCAGGGTGGGTCTGTGGGGCTTGCAGGGTTCATCCTGTTCACATTCATCCATCCATCCATCTATCACCATCCTTATGCTCAGGGGCAGCCTCAGTTGGTGGGACTCTTCTGCCGTGGGAAAAACAGATTATCAAATGCATTTATATGCATGCGGTATCAGAACAGATTATCAAATGCATTTATATGCATGCAGTATCAGATATATGCTCCATATTATTCTGGACTCTGGGGTCCCCTGTCAAACAAGGCATAGGGACCATCCTAAGGACCAGGACACTTAAGAGAGAGGGACAGTGATCACAGCAACACATACTGATTTCAGAGGGAGACATGTGTTAGGTACAAGTGATAACAAAGAGGCGGGAAAACAGGTACCAGGCTGTCCCAATCTCTCCAGCCCCTAGAGTTTATAATACTTCTTGCAACCCACAGATATCAGGTGCATCTCCTTGCATAATGCTAACATCTGCGTTCCTCCCCATACAGGGTGATTGTCCTGGACAAAGGAGAAGTTCGGGAGTGTGGTGCACCCTCTGAGCTCCTGCAGCAAAGAGGCATCTTCTATAGCATGGCCAAGGATGCTGGTTTGGTGTGAGCTGGTCTCTGGCATACCCAGTGAGGACTGCAGGGCCAGGACCCCAGTATCCAGGCATGAGCCAGCAACCCTGGAAACCTATGCTTCCCAGACAAAAACCAAAAATTAAAAAGAAAACCAAACTAAAAGGAAGCAAAACACATAAAGCATCGTCACCATTTGGCCCCGTCCTGGATCTGACCTTGAAGAATCTGGAAGACAGATGCACCCCACTTCAGATACACGTCTGGTCTCTGGCACCACTTGTAAGGCTCCCTGAAAGTTCACCCATGTTCCTGTGGTATCCCACAGCAAGGCCACGGGCAGCTAAACATACTAATGACCAAACACAAGCCACTGCCTCATGTCTCTTCACCCACCTCCGTGGATGCCAAGCCTTGTAGCCTCTCCTGGCCCTGACAGCTCTTCTGTCACCTATAGTCCTGTTGGTTACAGAAGAGTGCATCTTGCCTCAGGTCTTGCAGTTGAAAGCATGGGAACCAAAACGAACAAACAAAAAAGAGAGAAGGAAAACTCCTAAAAAATCCTGTCCCTGTTATGTCAGTGATGTCCCCTTCCTGCCGTCATCTGGTCTTCACATGCTCTGACACCGTTCCCGACGTTCAGCACAGCTTTCACAGGCTGTGCTTTAGATAGCCTTGTGAAGGGATCTAGCCAGACAGGCTTGGAAGGCAGCATTCCCTTCACAAGGACTTGCACCCTGCCCTTGCCTTCTGTTTCTTCCTGTCCATAGTTGGAGAGGGCTTACTCACCACATAGGATCTATGAATAGTTATAAGCAGCAAAAGTCAAGAGCAGGAGGGATGGTGCCAACATGTAAGAATTGGGTATCAAAAACAGCCAGAGTCCCCTATAGGACAAGAAGAGAACCACTCATAAATATCAGTGATTGCCCCCCTCTCAGCTTTTGAGCATCATTCCTGGGAGAAAGATAGTCCCAAGATTTTGATGTCTAGGGAGGAGATGCTAGACTGAGGATTAGCCACGCCCAGCTCTACAGTTGATCCTCAGTCTGAATTCTTCAACGTGGTTCTCTAGGTGTGTGGGTTACAGACCAAAGAGAGATCCCATGGTCAGCAAGAACTTGGTGCCAGCTGCAGTTCATCCTTGCTATGAATTTTGGCTCTGATTTCAGTCCCAGAGAAGCATCCTTTTTCTTTAGGTGACAATGTATATATTTATTTTTTTTGTAAGTTAATAATTCTTTCACTTTAAAGGACCCAGATTTCTCCTGAGAGTCTTTTTGTAATGACACTGGAAATGTGACTATTTGAAAATAATTTGCAGTAAAGAAAAATATTTCATTTCTTTCTAAACAACCATTTTATTTTCTTTTGGGCACGAAGGTCTCCAGCCTCTACTGTGGAAGAATCAGGCTAGGACAGCTATGATACCACGGCCGTCAGTGGCGGCTCAGCAGTTGGTGCTTGCTCCTCTTAGAGGACTGAAGTTCAGTTCCCAGCCCCTGTGTGCAGTGTCTTACAACTGCTTATATCTCTGGCTCCAAGGGGCCAGTGCCCCTTTCTGGACAAATTAAAAATAAAAAAGAGATGGGGGAGGCCAAATTAAGAGCTGCCTGGAGTCTGGCAGTGAGTCAGAATGGCAAAGTACACAAATATCTGGGCTTGAGTCCTACTGTCATTTTTTGGACACGTGACCCTGGACAAAGCTGTGTGCCTCAGTGACAAGTGTCCCAAATTTTTGTAGTGGGTGGGGCTGATCTGTACTGACACTGTATAAGATCTTGGGAAATGGGGCTAGTGAGATGGCTCAGTTGGTAAAGTGCTTGCCATCTGTGCAGGGAAACCTGCATTCCAATCCACAACATAAAAGCCAAGTAGCATACAATTCCCCACACTGGGGAGGAAACAGGAGCAACTTGGGGTTCTCTAGCCAAAGTCACTTACGCTCCAGTGAGAGCATAAGGTAGGAGCTAGAGCAATGCCTCAGTGGTTAGGAATCCATGATATACCTGGAGAGGACCCAGGTTCAGTCCCTTGCACCCATATTGGACAGCTCAGAACTATCTGTAACTTGAGTTTCTGGCCTCTAAGGTCACCTGCACTCATGTGCATATAAAAGCAAACTTACATACACAAAACAAAATGAATCTTAAAGAAAAGATAAGCTGAAGAGATGACTAGTGGTTAGAGCACTAGCTGTTCTTCCAGAGGACATGGGTTAAATTCCCAGCACCTACATAGCATACCTCCGTGGTAGCTCACAGTTCATAAACATCTGTAACTCCAGTTTCTTCTGGCCTCTGCTAGCATCAGGCTAGACATTGGGCACAGATTCATGCAGACAAAATACACATAATTTTTTTTTAAGGTAGAGAAAAATACTAAGCTACAGGTGCACACAAAATGGACACAGCCTCGGCAGTCTCCAAAGAGTTGGGCTCCTCTCCGGAGTAAAAACCAAATTCATCGTGTCCTTGCCACTGGGTCTCACTGGAGGTTTTGGAGAGTGGGGAAGTGAGATTGGGTGCTGGCTTTTTGAGTTGGTCTAGTTGAGTATGGGTAGGAAAGATTGTCCCCCAGAAGGGGAAGTGAACTGGACCACACCCATACATGTCTACTGCCATGTTTCTCACTGAAACCATCAATCTGCCTTGGACAAAGCAGTGGGGTTAGGGATCCCAGCACCATCTGGGCCCTGTTGACTTGACCTGAACCTTGCATGCAGGATGTGTTTCTGAGCCTCAATCCCAGGCCAGATCTTCAACAGTCTTCAGTGCTCACTGAGGGAAGAGCTGGGATAGGGCACTGGAGCACGGGAGAAAAGGGAGGTCCTGGGCTCTCCCAATGCCTGTCCTTAGCTATCCCACCCAGCCACACTGACTACTGCCGAGCATCCATACTGACTCCGTGAATACACGAGTCGATGTAATTGCTGTCACATCCTCCTGTGTCCTCTCCCAGGTCCTGTTCAAACTGACTTCGCTTCACGTGCCTGTGCTGTGTTTTTTTCAGGTCCAGTGTAATCTAGAGCCCCTCCTGCAGCTCCCTCACAGGCCCATTGCTACCAGGGCCTCTCGAATGTGATTCAGTTCCTAGAATCTAGGAACTGTAGATGCTGCCATGTGCCATAGAGGTCAGTGCCTGGACCTTGAGACCACCTATCAGAATGGGTCTATTATCTAATACTTCCTGACCCTGCTTCACCCAGTCAGTATCGAGTGTCTTCGTTTTGCACTGTGTAATGTTCTGGAGGCACAGTAAACAAACCTATAATTTCTTAAGCAAATCTCTCAGTTCAAGAAGGGAAGGAAACTTGCCCTTAGCCTCTGCCTTTGAGGATTGAGTCTAGGATGGAAGTCAGTTCTGGGCATGTGCTCAGGAAGTCAGGAAGTTGGATTGCTGGAAAGGTGGGTGGGCTGCTGGGCAGAGACTGGCATTAAAATTCTCTGGCCTCAGTTTTCTGTCAAAGGGATTTAGTGACTGTCAGTATAGCCTTAGAGAAGTGGGAAGGAAGGGATGGTGCCTGCCTTGGCCTGAGTTGCCTGAATGGCTATGCTACCTGCATTTACATTCATGCCTGGCACACAGCTGTAGCTGCAGTGAGGAAGACAACTCTGGTATAGCTGAGACATCTTCAGTGCCAATCCAGGATGGGTTCCATTCCCAGCACCGCAGAAAAGAGAAAAGAAAAAGGCACACAATGACATCTAGAGGCTGTGGCCTCCTGGGGCTGATTCCTGTTCCTGCCACCAGCTGGGCCCTGTAGCAGAAAAGCTTGGTTTGAGGGATTAATGGCTAATCACCCTACTGATTTACCTGGTTTTCCCATGTGCCAGCCACTCTATGACCCAGGACGTACAGACATAGCAGCCTCTGCCTGAGTCGAAGCACTGGAGTGGCAGGTGGAGTACTGTGGTGCCCCATCTCTGCTTCTTCCAGAGCAGAGCTGACAACAGGATGACTGTACCTGGGTAATTAGAAGCCCAAGAGCGAGTTTCCCCTTGGTCACTTTTCAGTTTCCTCTTCTGCACAACAAAGGCAGCCATGGTGACTGACTTTTTGCCTCTGAATGCACTCTTGACCTTATTTGCAGAAGAGGATCAATCTGGGCTGAAGGGGAGCCCTAGAACCCTGTATCAGGGTGGGCCATCAGAGAAACCTCAGGATGGGTGGGGTAAAGCAGGTCCTGGATCCTAGAAGCAGGTAGGAGACCTTTCCTGACCCCAACATAGTAACTGCCCACGTATCACTGAGTAATGGATAGTACTAGGGCAGATTAGACCAGTGATTGGATCCAGGGGACCATGGATGTATGTGGGAATTGCTTTGCCACAGTGACAGAGGTACATCTCTAAGCAGAATCCAGGGATACTGCTCAACATACTTAGTATGTGTCTTAGTTAGGGTTTCTATTCCTGTTCAAAACATCATGGCCAAGAAGCAAGTTGGGGAGGAAAGGGTTTATTCAGCTTATACTTCCATGTTGCTGTTCATCACCAAAGGAAGTCAGGACTGGAACTCAAGTGGGCCAGGAAGCAGAGGCCATGGGGGGATGTTACTTACTTGCTGGCTTCCCCTGGCTTGCTCAGCTTGCTTTTTTATAGAACCCCAGATGGCACCACCCACAATGGGCCTTCCCCCCTTGATCACTAATTGAGAAAATGCCTTACAGCTGGATCTCATGGAGGCATTTCCTCAACTGAAGCTCCTTTCTCTGTGATAACTCCAGCTTATATCAAATCAAGTTGACACACAAAACCAGCCAGTACAGTAGGTACAGGACCCACCAGCCCTAGCCTGCAGCTGACAATGGCAGTGATGTTGTTAAATAACAATGATGAATCAAGGTGGGTATAGTGGTACAAGCCTATTATTCCAGCACTCTAGATGCTGAGACAGGAGGAACTTCGAGTTTGAGACCAGCCTGGGCAATACAGTGAGAGACTCACAATTTTACAAATTTAAATAGGTACAAAACTGAATCCTGAGCTAGGGATATAATGGAGTTGGTAGAGTGTTTACCTAGCATACCTAAAGCTTGGGGCTTGAGCCCCATAAACATGGCGTGGTGAGACAGGCCTCTAATACCTAAGTACTTGGGAGGTGGAGGGAGGAACATCAGAAATTCAAGGACATCCTCAACTACAAAGAAAATTTAGCGGCAGCCTGGGCTACGTGAAACCTTGTCTCACAAAATGGCAACAAAAAACACTGGATTTACACAGACACACGAGCAATAGAAGGAATGTAAGCATGCTCGCTATCAGTGTGCCACTTGAACTTGTCCTGGAGTTGGTCATCCCTGAAACAAACATGGCAGAGGGTTGTGGCTTCTCTCTGTGTGACTTCTTAAAAGTACATGTGAAATCGACAATAACCTCATGTATTAGTCACAGAATTTATGGGTAGTTTCTACATAGTAAGGGAATCTGTTGATGACTTAGTTTGTAGTCCAGCTTTCCAACAGTAGCAGCAGCTGTGAATGGACGTCCAAGGATCTAGCAGTCGCTCAGTCCCACAAGGCAAGCAGGCGAGAGTCTTCCTTCTTCTAAGGTCCTTCTGTAGGTCTCCAGCAGAAAGTGTGGCCCGGATTAAGGGTGTGTACCAACACTCCTGGGTCTGAGACTTGCTTTGTCCCAGGTGACCTTGGCCTCAGAGATCTCCTGGCCTTAGGCTCAATGGGATTAAAGGCGTGCACTACCTTGCCTGGGCCTAAGCTTTTCATAGTCACTGTGCCTCAAGATCAGGATCACACACGAGCCTTCCAATTCTGGATTATAGTTCATTCCAGGTATAGTCAAGTTGACAGCCAGGAACAGTCACCACACCTCAAAATAAGGGGAGCTGATGAATGTGTACACCATCACCTGGGTTCAGAGCATGCAGCCTAATTAGCTTGGGGTGGGTGTGCACTGGAAGTAGACAGCTAGGGCTGAGAGTCACTATCCACTTTGGTTGTAGGGTGAGCATGGTTGTGCAGGTCTTGCTCAGGCCAATCTGGACATGCTGGGTCTTTCCAGGTTTGGTATTTCAATAATCTGTCACTTGGTCTGTCATCTTCCTCTTATAGAGGAATCTAGATTGGGCACCCTGTGACACACCAAAGGCCCCTGTGTCTCTGTCATCTGTGTTCACCGCAGCATCTATGGCTGGCTCCAAGAGGGCTGTCAAAGAGTCCCAACTCAGGTCAGTCCTGATTCCTGGGCTAGTCTGTAAAACAGATCTTTCTGGGCCAGAAGCTGAGCTGGAATGCTACTCTCTGTCACCCGCTCCTAGTCTCTGACCAACACCCTGCAAAGAAGAGGGATGTGGAACAGTTCTTGGGATAGCAGCTGAGGGCTTTATCAGCTGAGAGCTCAGTTCTGCTCCAAATTTCTCCCTCAATTTCCTGACCAGCTTTCTGACCCCTATCTTCCTGCAAGCAGAGGTTTTAGGCCACATTCCTTCCCCAGGGGCTTTGGTTATGCTCCCTGCACAGTCCTAGGTCACTTTCAGATGAACACATTATATGCCATGGCCCTGTGCATCACTGTCAGGCAGAACACCTTACCTGGCACAGTCTGTCCCAGAGCAAAGGCATTACTATGCACTTAAATGGGTGCCCAAAGGCTTCCTCCATCTGCAGCTCTGTCCATGGGTCTATGAGGCAGGGGCCTCATCCTGTATAAAGACCTGGGTTTTCCAGAGAAGGTCACATGCCAGGCATAAAAGTTGCACCTGACCCATGCTGTGAATAAACTGGTAGGTGTCATCAGTTAGATTAGCCTTTTCTACAAGCAGACTCTGGGACAGCTACTGATGGTGTCTGTGTGTGTTGTCACCACCATGAGGACCAAAATCCCCAGGGCTTGGGAAATTCTATTTCTCTTGCTTTGCTGTAGGTTGCTTGTGGGCAAACCATTCACATCGGTGCCTTGATTTCCTAACCTGTAATGTCTCCCTCCCTCCCTCCCTCCCTCCCTCCCTCCCTTCCTTCCTTCCTTCCTTCCTTCCTTCCTTCCTTCCTTCCTTCCTTTTGCATGTGTACTGTGCACATGTGTGTGGACACACACCTTCAGGTACATGTTACCAGAGGCTGACATCAGCTGTCTTCCTCAGTCATTTTCCACTTAATTTATAGAAGCAGGATCTCTCCCTGAGTGCAGATCCTGCTGATGTAGCTAGTCTAGCTAGCTATTTTGTTTCTGACTTTTGAGCACTAAGATTATAGGCAACTGCTACACGCACCTGGCATTTACATGGGCGATGGTCCTCACACTTGAACAGAAAGCACTTTACCCACTGAGCATCACCCCAGCCCCTGATTTCTAGTTCTCTACTCTAGCCTCCAGCCATCGCTATCACAACATAATAAGTGTTTATGTAGATATCAGCCACTGAAGACCCCCAAATTCGGGGAGACCCTCACTCCAGTCTCGGGAAGTCTCAACCCCCCACAAACTCCAAGACACCGTACCTGGATGCAATAAGCAGAGGCTTTATTAGGGAAGATGGCTGGAGGTCAAACCACGAGCTCTCTCTCAAGAGCAGGGTTTGCCCCAAGTGGTAGGCTAAAGGGTCTTTTA
Source organism: Arvicanthis niloticus (assembly GCF_011762505.2). NCBI lineage: Eukaryota > Metazoa > Chordata > Mammalia > Rodentia > Muridae > Arvicanthis > Arvicanthis niloticus. The sequence goes on from NC_047663.1 coordinate 103,801,443, forward strand.
AAGAGGAAAACCACAAACCAGGGGAGTGAGGAGGGGGTGAGGGGTTGTCAAGGATACGTAACATAATAATAGAGAAACATTCTAGAGAAACCCACCCTGAATGGTTAATGGCCATGGAAATTACTCAGTACACTCATTCTTCTAAAAAATGTGGTTTTACCATGTCACTGTGCCCTACCCTGTCATTTACCAACTATTTATTAACTATTTCTCACTTGTTCCAGCCATAGAGCCACAGCCCTGTCATTGTGTTTCGCCACCTGAATGACTTTCATTCTTTACAGCCAGTTCCTGAAACTGGCCTGGCTTGTTTCAGAGAAAATTCTCCGTGTCCCTAAAAGAACTTAAAAGGAATCTATATATTTATATTCCATAAAAATGATTTTTATAATTTTTCACTCTACATCACCTTTTTGTTTTGTTTGTTTTAGACCAGGTACGTAGCCCTGGCTGGCCAGGAACACACTATGTAGACTATGTCTTGCATTTATATATCTGCCTTTCTCTGCCTCCTGAGTCTGGTCTTAAGGATCAAACACAATGCCTCCTCCTCCTCCTGTTCTCCTTCCTCTCCTCCTCCTCCTTCTTCTTCTCTTCTTCCTCTTTCTCCTTCCTTTTCTTCTTTTCTTTTCTTTTGTCTCACTGTGTAGTCAGACTGGCTTCAAACGTGCAATCTTTCTATCTCAGTCTCTTGAATGCTGGGATCACAAGCCTGTACCACCAGATCAAGTATGCATTAGGGTACTTCTCAGTGTTAAGTGATATTCAGGAAAAGCTATGGGCCAAACCATAGGCACTGTAGTGCAGTGGTGGGACACTTAATCAGCATGCACTTTGGTTAACTGCCCTGTTGCACTGGCCCATGGAGAATTCAATGAGGACGGGGGGTGGGGGGTGTTGTTAAAGAATGAAGACACGAAGAAGAAGAGCAAGTCAAGGATTTTGATCAAGCTCTCAAATTTTGATCAAAATCAAATTTTGATTTCAGGCAGCAGGTTATAAAGGCATAGCAAAACAGGAAGTGTAGGCAGGGATCATTGCTTAAGGCTATCCCACTGTCTTATCCTCATTGCCTAAGACCATCCCATTATTGTAACCTGCTTCTGGGAAATACCAGACATTCTTTAAGTTCCGGGGACCTGAGACTGCGAATGTCCTTTTCTTAACCTTGTACTTTAACTGACTAGGTTTTTTCAGAACAGCGGGTAATTTCATGGGTTTGGCTCCCAGCACCCTGTACTAAAAACAAAAGTATGATGATAAAGTTTATGATATGGGTATTTCATACGTTTTAGCAAAAGACATTACTGGAGATATTGCTCAGTGAGCAAAATGCCTGGCATACAGACATGAGAACCCAAGTTCAGATCCCCAACATCACATAAAAGCTGGGCACAATGGCATGTACCTGTAATCCTAACTCTGGAAAAGCAGAGACAGGAGGATCCCTGGGGTTTACTGGCCAATCAGTCTAGCAGAATCAATGATCCCCAGGTCCAGTAAGAGACCCTGTCTCAAAAACTAAGATGGAGAGCAATAGACAAATACACCCAAGGTTGAAAACTCTCTGTCTCTGTCTGTCTGTCTGTCTCTCTCTTTCTCTCTCTTTCTGTATGTGTATGTATGCACTTTTACCTCCTCTTTACAGTATCAGGCTTCATCTGAAGGATGATGTCAATTAAGGCTAATTAAATGTGGTACAGCATCATATGGACAATGGAGAACCTACTGATCAAGACACACACACTTTAGGAAAAGAACACACACTATACTTAGCTCTAACAAATGTAAATTTAGTGTTAAATATCAAGCATGGTATTTGAATTTTTGTAGCCAAAACCAAAGTGGGATAAAGAGTCTAGATTGGCTTTTGCCACAGGAAAAGGAACACGGCAAAGAGATTCTATGTGTCGGGCTGTAGTGAAGGTTTAGAACCTGGAACTGGAAGAAGGGGAGTGAGAATCCTCTGGTGTCTGCTCAGAGCACGGGAATGTCTCTGCCCCTTTCCACTTCCTGTTGGTCATTCTACTGGTGGATGTCCATATTTTAGGTCATCTTCCTGGCCAATACATTCGTATAGCAGCTGGCCTGATAGTCTTGCTATGAAGGCCTTGGGCTGTACTGTTTCCAGGCTACCCAATTGTCTTTGTTTGCGCTCCTGAAACAGGACCAGAGTCATTCATAGAGAACCTGGGGACAGGACAGGGTCCTGGCAGAAGAGATTCTGAGTCAGAACAGGCCATGCCATAACTCCCACCTCTGCTTCCTCATCTCCACAGTGCCAGGCCTCACCTGAAGGAGGATGGTGATTAAGGAGCACAGCATGGTGCAGCTCCACATGGGTGGTAGAGACCTTATTGATCTAGAGTCCTGAAGCTGCAGCCAAGGAGGACATCTTGGCCTCTGTCCTTTCCATAATGTCTGCCTGCCAGATAATAGGAGGGTAAAAGGCCCACACCAAGCAGGTCTGCCTCATTCTCTGGAGGTCATAGATATAAAAGGTTTCTTCTTTTTTTTCTGCATGAGACTTATTCCTCTTCGCACCATTCTTTTAGCCTGCTCCCTTCAACACAACCATCCATCAGTCTATCCCATCCCTCTATCTGGGCACTCTCTAGCTTTCCCTCCACCAGGCATTTTTTCCTCTTGCCTTTGCTCTGTGCTCTAGCTTCCTCTATCACTCCTCATTCTTCTAGGTATACTCTTCAATTTCCCCACAACCCGTTTAGTTTGTGACTTCTCCTTCCTTTCTTGTACTCATCCATCATTTTTTCTTCATGGACTCCAAATCTTTCTTTCTAATCATTCCACACCATATCCACTCATCTCATTCTTTCCTATGTCCCATTCTCCCTCATTTATTCCTTATATTCTATGCAGCCCAATATGCTCCTTATTAGGAGGCATCAAGGAATCAAGATAGAGGATAGAAAGATGGGTGAATGATGAGAAGAGAGGAAGAGAAATGGGGGAGAGAGGAGAGAGAAGAAAGCAGGAAGAAAGATTCAGGAGGGTTGAGATGGGGTGTGTGAGGGGGCAAGAGAAAGCTAGAAGAAAACCAGAAAGAGAATGGAAAGAGGTCTGGGACAGAGGGAAAGGAGATGGAGATAAAGGAGGGGGGTGAGAGGAGAGAGAAGAGACATAGTGAAGGAGAGAATGAGACAAAAATAAGAGAGAGGAGAGATAGAAGGGAGAGAGAGGAAGGAGATTTAAGAGAATAGAATAAAGGGTGATGGGAGAAAAAGAGAAAATAGCAAAAAGGAGACAAGAGAGAAGACAAAGGAAAGAGGAGGAGACATAGTAGAAGATGGAGGAGATAGAGGACAGAGGGGAATTAGGAGAGATGAGAGTGAGAGAGGAAAGAGAGGGGAGAAAGAGAGAGAAGGAAGAAAGAAAAAGTGAACTCAGAAAAAGAAGTGGTAGAGAGTGGGGAGAGAAAAAAGAGCTAGAAGGCAGAAAGAAGAGAGAAACCAAGGAAAAAGAATAGAAAGCAGAGGAGTGAGAGCGTAGATGAGTAGAGGGAGGAAAAGAAAAAAGAGAAAGAGTAGATATTGGATAGAGAGAAAGAGTAGAGAGGGGGAGAGAATAGAGCATCCCACAGTACACACATAATCAATACCAGGTTTTAGGCATGAGCCTCCCACAGTATATGCATGCACAATGAATGCTGGGTTATAAGTGTGACTCATCCACAGTACATGAATGATGAATGCTGGGTTATAGGTGTGAGATCCCAAAGTACATGTACCATGAGTGCTGGAGTACAGGCATAACTCTCCTAAAGTATACATACCATGAGTGCTAAGTTACAGGTGTGAGTTTCTCACAATATATACACTGTAAGTTCTGGGCTTCAGGTGTCAACCTGCCATAGTACATGCACCCTGAGTGATGGGTTAGAGGTGTGAGCCTCCCATTGTACATTCATGAATGTACTAACATGAGCTTCTCTCAGTATATGGTACCATGAGTACCGAATTACAGGTGTGAGTGTCCCAAAGTACATTCATCCTGAGTTCCGCTTTACAGGAGTAATTCTCCAAGGTACATTCACCCTGAGTATTGTGCTATAGGCCTGAGCTTCACAAAGTAACAGCACTATGAGTGCTGCATTGCAGGCATGCATCTACAAGCATGAGCCTCATGCACCATGAATGTTTACAGGGAGCAGCCTCCCACAGTTCATGCTCATGAATTCAGAGTAAGTGAATGAGCCTTGCAGAATTTGCATCATGAGTGCTGTGATTTTGGCAAAAGTGGATATACTGTTACTGAAGAATCTGTTGTGCATTTATCACAAAACAGCCGTATTTACTTATTTAGTTTGAAGTTGTTTGAACCAGACCAGCGATGTATACATGTTTGTTGAGGTTTTGTCTTTTGATGTTTAATGTAATGCTAAGTGCTAGCTCCCAAGATCTGGAGTCCCCATGTAGCTGGTGGGAACCTACCCCAGTTAATTCTGATTGGTAAATAAAGGTGTCAGCAGTCAACAGCTGGGGAGAAGAAGATAGGTGGGGTTTAGGTTTTCAGGGCTAGAGACCATCTGGAAGGAGCTGGGGAGAGAGAAGACATTGTGGAATAGTAAGAACACACACACACACACACATACACACACACACACACACACACACACACACACACACACACACACATAATATAAAGAGACTTAGAGATAGACTTAGAGATAGACTTAGAGATAAACTTAGAGATAGACTTAGAGATAGAGATAGTGAAAGCTATGGGATAAAAAAGCAAGAACACCCTGGGATCTGGGCCAAAACAATGTGGCCCAGAGGGCTGACTAATTGAAATTAAGAGCAGCCCAGACAAAACACAGTAAGTAATAATGGAGTTATAGATAGAAGGTAGACGCTAACAGCATGGAGGGTAGGCAGCTGCCCAGCTACTGTGCTGCTTAAGGCATATTAAAATATAAAGGCTGTGTGTGTTTTTTTCTTCTGGGAACTTAAATGGTCAAAGGTGGGAAGGAATCCCACACTAGGATTTATTAAAATAGTCATACAACACATGTTCAAGAGTAGACTAGTGTACTAAGATATATAAGCACACAGATAACATCAAGAACTCTGTAACATGACTATATGTACAAATGCACTGTAACAGAAGTGGTGATAAATTTATGGAAAGCAGAGCTATGAACTGGTTACAGCAGTTCACCTGGACACTTATTTAATATAAATGGGGTAGGAGAGTATGAGATGTGCATCAATAACTCAAACAGTAAAACTCAACATCTTTGAAGAACACTTGCACACATGACTAAAACACTGCACAATGCTCACTTTACAAAAAAGAATTTAGTAGTATTGCAGAATCTAGTTACAACAAAGCAGGCAGGTTTGATCATACCATCCAGTTGCCTGGATTAGATCAGCAGCTCACAATTTAGTAAGCTCACAAGGATTGATAAGCACTCAGTGCAAATAGTAGTACTATTACAACAGCAAGAACTTTTTTTTATATGCTGATGCACCACACACAGATGTACTATAACAGAAGTGGTTATTGATTCACTGAAAAGTAGAGCACATGTGATTATTTTTATAGGACTGAACTTGGCCACTGGACATGAGTGGAACAGTAGAACACCACTAATAAATGACATATTCACAAAACACATGCACGTACGACTAAAGCATTGCACAGTGGTGTTCTGTCACAAGCTGATCAGCATAATCTAATGTGCATTAACAACAAAGCAGATAGGTATATTCAGCTCTGAAGTTGCTTGAATCATAACTGCAGCAATGTGTTCCTAAGTGCACCATGGTAATAAACACACAGTGCAAATGGTAGTATTATTACAACAGCAAGAAGTTTGTAATACCAATGTACAGCACACAAATAAAATGTAAGAAGTAGTGATAAACTTACTGGAAATCAGAGCACTTGAGATTATTATTATTATAGTAGTGCATCTGAACAATGATTATACATGAATGAAGTACTGCATACACATCTATAACTCCAGCACTACACAACAGAATCTTTACAATGCACATACATATATGACTAAAACACTGCACAATGGTTTGTTGGCAAAACAAATGTAAAAACTACTGCAGTATAATCTGATGTGCATTTAAAACAAAACAAAAGAATTTATTAGTACACTTCTGAAGATGCCTGCACAAGAACAGCAGCACACATGTTTCTAAAAATAGCCAAGTACACCAGGATGGAGAAGTTCACCCTGAAAATGGTAGCAATATCACAGCAGCAAAAATTGTGGTAATAATAGCATACTGCACACAGCAATCCAGTAATTGAGTTATTAATAAACTTACTAGCAAAAAGCATACATGAGAATAGTATTATTGCATTCTACCTGAACATTGAAATATTAGTGGAGGAGTGGAAAGTGCACCATGATTGAGAAACAGATAGTGCAAGTGGTAGTACTATTACAATAGCAAGAACAGTGTAATAGCAATATACTACACAAAAATGTACTGTAGAAGAAATGGTGACTGATTGGAAAGCAGAGCACGTGAGATAGTTATTAAACAGTACACCCAGATACTGACTGAATATGAATGGGTTCAGAGAGCATCTCATATGCATCAATAACTCACATAACACACAATAGCAGCTTTGCAAAACAAAGACATGTATGCCTAAAGTACCGCACCATGGCATATTTGCAAAAACAGTGTACTACTGATAGAGCATAATCTAGGAGGAATTTAAAACAAACCAGATGGGTTTACAAGTATAGCTCTGAAGTTGTCTTCATAAGAACAGCAATGCACACAGTCCTAAGCACATAGTGCTTCCGCCACCAGAAGAATTCTTTTTTTGTTGTTTTGTTTGAGACAGGGTTTCTCTGTGTAGTCCTGGCTGTCCTGGAACTCACTCTGTAGACCAGGCTGGCCTCGAACTCAGAAATCCGCCTGTCTCTGCCTCCCAAGTTCTGGGATTAAAGGCGTGCGCCACCACCACCCGGCAGCTCAACTATTGTTACTTCCATTGTTCCCTACTAATCACAAATATAAGAGTCCTAAGAGAGGGGATCAAGGCTTTGGTTCCTCTGATGCATATTGGGTACAGCCTATAGTTAAACAAAAACCTATGATGACACCATGGCTGGATGGAAAGGCATTCCAAGGCTTGGTTGACACAGGAGCTGATGTGACTATCCTAAAACAAAGTCATTGGCCTGCCAGCTGGCCTCTGACCCCAACCTTAACCAATCTAAGGGGTATTGGCCAAAGTAAAAAACCACAACAAAGCTCTAAGGTGCTGATATGGAAAGATAAAGAAGGTAATACAGGGAACATACACCCTATGTCATCCTGGGCCTCCCCATTAATCTCTGGGGCAGAGATCTGTTATCCCAGTTGGGATTGATTATGTGCATCCCTAATGAAGTAATCATAATCATGGCTCAAATGGTAAACTCTGGATTTTCCCCAGGGAAAGGATTAGGGAAAAGTGAAGAAGGGATTACTTATCTTGTTGAGGTCCATGGTGATGGATATTACTCATTATAATGAATTTGGCAATCAAAAATATATACATGTATGTATAGATACATACAGTGGTTTCATTTATGCGACATTACAACCTGGAGAAAAAGCAAGCATGTGATCACTCATATGCTTGCTAAATTGCTGTATTGGGTGTGCCTAAACACATAAAGACTGACAATGGCCCAGGTTATACAAGCTCCAGTTTCCACCAATTGTGTGAAAAATTGGAAATACTACATAAAACAGGTATTCCATATAATCCACAGGGCCAAGGTATGGTAGAAAGGGCACATCGAACCATTAAATATCAAATTGAAAAAATTAGAATGGGGGAATGGTACCCTACCAAGGGATCCCCCAGAAATATCCTTCATCACATGCTCTTTATTTTAAATTTTTAAACTTTGGATTCTGAAGGAAAATCTGCTGCAGATAGATTCTGGCATCCTGATACCAAAAAGAATTTTGTAACAATCCTCTGGAAAGACCCATTAACTAGAATCTGGAATGGGCCAGATCCAGTGCTTATCTGGGGAAGAGGTTCTGTCTGCATATATTCCCAAACTGCAGATGCCTCACGCTGGCTGCCAGAGAGACTGATTAAACAAATAGACAACAATAACAAACCCAGGGAGGAGAAATCCCCTAAGAAGCGTACTTTTTCTTTGCAGGAAACATGAAGATACTTCTCAATTGCCTTCAAATGGAACAGATCAACCAGCAAACCTGACTTGGGAAGTCCTCAATTGGAAGGAGACATCACCACCCATACCTCCAGGGTGGCTCTATTGGACTCTTGGTTCCCCAACTTATGATTTAGTGGGGAACACTGTTTAGACCCAGGAGAAAACCCACTACCATAGTTACTATAGTTGTTTTTTGGGTTTGAGATTGACTGAAGCAGGAACGGGGATTTCCCTACTTGTTTTATTAAGATCAAAGCTATGATCAGTTCTGTATTTCTATACATTTAGATTCTGCTATAACACATTTGTAAACAGAATAGTGGAGGCTTATACTTTTTACTCCTTGGACAGAAGGAGTTATGTGTTGCCCTTAAAAAAGAGTGTTGCTGTTATACTAACTATTCAGGCATTGTTAAGTCTCTTGCCTCTCGGGGTCCATGGTGTTCAACAAACTGATGGCTTTTGTACAACAACAGATAGACGCTATTCAAATGAAACCCATACAGGTCCATCATTACAGGCTGGAAGTAGGGGATTCTAAAACCTCTGTCATCAAGACTAACGAGGATTAACCCCTAACTTAAGCCCTAAGCTGGATAGTCAATGATGGGTAAGAGAACTCTTCAAGACCCTTGCCCCTAAAAAGGGAGGCCTCACCATCCTAAGACAGGAGCTCAACCAATGGCTGTTGAGGATCCAAAGACGGGAAAGGGAGGCTGGGGTCCTTTGTTCCTACCTAAGGCAGGCACACTTTCTGAATTTTTCCCAGCCTTCCCTTTTGAAAAATATTAAAAAATGGAGAGCTGTGGGGAACTGACAGAAGGCAGCTATTGTACTTGCAGCCATCTTGAGCCATATACCCTGACAAGAGACCTGTTTACAATAGCCTACAACAGCTGAGCACACTCTGATAACATCTTGTTTTATATACCCAGGATTTTCCCTTGGGTGTGTGTGACTTAAAGGTATGACTTAAGAAGTGAGACTTATAAAGGCAAGAGACAGACAGAAGAGGGGGCTGGAAACTTGGAACTTGGAGCCACTAGGGACTAGGAACTAGGGACTAGGAACTAGGAACTAGGGACTAGGAACTCGAGACTTGGGACTTGAACTAGGAACAGGAAACTTGGAAAGAGAGAAGAAGAGAGACTAGAGAGTAAATGGGACTGAATCACACTCTGCTGTCTGGTCTCCATTCTTTGTGTCTGCCCTCACTCTCTCTCTTGCTGAACCCTGACCTGCAGACCAGAGCAGCAGTACAAGCCGGAACAATTTAGCCCCCAAAGCTTGGTGCAGTATAGGCTCTAACAATTTTGGCCCCCAAGCTCTTGGCATTGCGGGTTCCAACATTTGGCAGAGCGGTCCCCGACAATGGCTGTGCAAAATAACTGGGGATGTAGCTATATTGTAGAATGGCTGACTGGCATGCATGAACACCTGAGTTCTAAAACATAAACAAGGCAGCAGGATTAGAAGTCCCATGTCATCCTCAGCTACATAAAGAGTTCAATGCAAACTTGGGATACATTGACATCCTGTCTCAAAGAAAAAGCAGGGGGGCAATGAGGTAGCTCAGAATAAACAATGCTGTCCTAGAGCAATAACCTGAGTGCAAACCCCCAGAATCCATTTGACAGTTGGAACAATAGTATGCACATCTGTACACCCAAAGCTCGTTGCTGAAGTGGACAGCAGAAGCAAGAAGAGCTCCCAAAAGAAAAGGCCAGCTAGCCTGACTTACACAGCACAGAAACCAGAGACATTGTCTCAACTAAGGTAAACAGTGAGTCCTCCCACTTGAAAGCACCTTCAAATGCAGGCACTGAAGACATACACGAGGGGTGGGGGTGGGTGGTGAGGGGTGAAAGGTGGAGGTGGAGGGATGCACTCTGACTTTTTTAACTTACAGGTTTACTGGACCATAACCCACAAAAACCAAGGATCATATGTACTTCACAATGAGAGTAGGAGTTTTAAAAAATGTATTAACCATATACAATCTTTACTGAATATGGGTTTAACAGAAACACAAGGCATGATGGACAGACAAGGCACAGCCCACTTTAATGCATAATCTCCCTTTGTTCTGCCCCTTCCTTCAGCATGAAACTTGGGGAGCTGGTTGGATCCTGAGCATTCCTATGAGCCTCAATGCTCCCCAAAGCCACATCAACTCAGTCCCCATGCCTCACTCATGTGGGGTGTTTCATATGTAGATGTTCAACCTCCTGCCATCCATCCTGTGGGTGTTAAAAATAAGACAGGTGGGACCCTGGATCCACAGAGAAATTAACAGGTCTCCTAAGTGCTTCTGTGGGTTAAGACAATGTGCTCAATTTAAGCAAATTCAGTATGGTGAGTAAAAATACAACACAACCCACAGGTAGCATGTTACTGGATGTTGGAGTTCCCTCTTCTGTACACCATGATGAGAGAAATGATTTGAAAACAACTCAGAAGCTTAAGGACCATTTTTTTTTTTTTTTTTACAGTTTGAAAGAAAAATGAGATAGGGAAGCTAAAACTAAGCACCTTAGTGAGAGGAGAAACAACTGTGCCCTCTTGACTTTACATCCAAAACAGCAATGGATCAGTGCAAGCATGCTTAGGACTTTGGATGGCATTCAGAGAACATACAGAAAGGGTCCCATGCCTCCCAGCCTGGAGCAGGTTGAATTGGGACACAGGGTAGGACTCTGGTGTGGCTTTAAACACTGATGGTCTTGAGATAGTCTAGCTCTCTAACTATATTGAATGCTGATAACTTCTAAAACGTCTAAAAACTTCCTTGTACATTCTGAGGGTTAAAGGCCACTGGCTTAGGTGATGAACACCTGTAGCCTAATAGTGGAGGATTAAGTAAAGTAGCCTTTGATCTATCACTTCAGGAATTGTGCACCTCTAACTTTCAGCTTGCTAGTTCAAGTCACAGGAAGAAAGAGGCACACTTTGAACAGCGATTTGAGCATTTATTTCTAAGTTGTAAAAGTTTCCATGGAAGCTCTCCAAGAAAAATGGGAAAAGCATAATGATCATGACAATCCTAAGTGGGACAGGGAAATTCTAAAAAGAAGGGAATAAAGGGAATAATGCTAAGCAAGGCCTGGACAAGGAGAATGAGTGTGTGTGTGTGTGTGTGTGTGTGAGAGAGAGAGAGAGAGAGAGAGAGAGAGAGAGAGAGAGAGAGAAAGAGAGAGAGAGAGAGAGAGAGAGAGAGAGAGAGAGAGAGTTCTTCTCCTTGTCCTCAGCACTTATTCATCATTCAGAATACATGATCGTATGGTAAAAATTTCATCACAAGTTTATACATAAATTCAAATAATAAATCGAATATGAAGTTTACAACAGTGAAAGTTTACATGCATATCCATTAGAAGTAATCATCTGACTAAACACTCAGCACCTGTCATAGCTCCACAGGTACATGGAGGGTTAAAAACATAACTAAAGGTTATTAGTGAAGTTTTGCATAGATAAACAATATTGTATCTTCTGTCCTAGCACCCATAACAAATCATTAGTTCTCCTTTTATGACCTTTGGTTAATGGTTTTACAACCTCTTAGAATGTGCTCTGAGTAGTAGAATGACTGGATACTATCTAGAAGGAATTAACTGGTGACACCTGGAAGATTGGCAGACTTCTCATTGCAGTTTTGAGTATCATAAAGGATCTAATAGCAGTCCCACTATAAAAGAACTTAATAAATACTGATATAATTTTAGGAATTCTTATAGGATCATCATTAAAAATTAAGAAGTCATCTTTTGTCAATACAGTATCACTAAAAGACAGTACATCACTGTTCTACTAAGAGCTGCTCAAAAGGGTGGGCTAATACCTAAAGATTGTGATATATGTTTAATAACAGGAAGGCATATCAAGCAGAATCTTTCCTAAAATAATTTTCTCATGGGCCTTGCCTATAGGAGAAAATCTGTTGTGGATTATCCTAATTCTAGGAGACGATCTCAGGAAGGTCACCTGAGCTAGTTATTAGCTTGTCCTATGATGGCTCCTGACAATGACTTCAGGCTTTGGGCAGCTTAGAATGTTACGTCTTTGCCCAGGGCCAGAGGTAGAACTCAGGTTCTATTCCTGTCCACAAAGAGATCACTTTCCCATAATGATCCTCTGAGTGACTCTGCTCTCTCCACCCACTTTCATATGGTATCTTAAATTTTGATTTGAGGGGGCCATTATGCTTCTTTTTCTTAAAATTAGAGTTAGCAGAGAAAGGGGCAATGAAGTTTAAAGCTGGTCCCCCATGAGGATAGAAGGTAACAAGAAAAAGACAGTGCCATATTTACTGGCTCTATGGGGGAATTTCTTTTTCTTTCAGGGTTCTGGTGGTTATCAGCAAACTTTGGCTTATCAACACATCACTTATCCATATCTCTATCATTCAATGATATTCTGCCTCTATAGACTTTATTCTAAGATTAGTGTGCAGTCTTTATGATAAATTTGATTGTAAAAGAGAGATTTGAGAATGACTGTAATTGTAAGACCCCTGCAAGGGGACCCTCACCCAAGTCCGGACCTGCACGCCCCAAGGACACACGAGAGACCTTCTTGATGCAATTGCAGAGGAGGTTTAATAGCGAGGGCCCTCGGGCCAGAACATATCTCCTGCAAGAGATAGAGGTTCTGGCCCAGAACCCAGGAAACTTGGGATATTTATGGGTAGGGGTTGGGGAGAGCGGGAAAATTTGGCGCGCTTACATATGATTGGATATTTCAAACATCAGCAACTTGCAGAAGTGGCTACGTGCGAGCTGGCAGATGACTAGTTACTTTTGACCATGAAACCTTGGACTTCTCAGTAAAGGGGAGAGAAAAGTAAACACCAGATGGCCCATTACTCACTTGGGCTTATCTGGGCATGTCTTAGCATGCCTTTTCATTTGGGTCACCCTGCCCCTGCAGGGGCTTAATATTTTTATTATGACTATATTTAACAAATTGTTGGTGGTCTTTGCTGACCATGAATTTTTGTTATTGTTACAATGCTGCTTTCAAATTTTGTTCTCACATTCCCTACTCCTTTTGTTTGGAATAACTTTAATCTTAAAGTTAAAGATCAGTATCTTCTATCTTGTCTCTTATAGTCTCATCTCTTTGTCTCAACACCATTAGTTGAACAGTATCTCTTTTAGTTCTAACAAAAGCTCGCAATCTATTTGTGACACATGGGCCTAAACCAAAAGTAAAAAAATAATTATTATCAAGAGACAGGCCACAGCAGAGAGTAGGGTCATTGACCAAGGGGACTTATTAAACCACCTTTGTTGTATCTCTCTATCTTTCTGTCTCTGGTCTAACCTTTCTCTAAGTCTCTGCATTGAGTCTCGGACTACTCCAGTGTGATCAGCATAAAAACAACAATCTTCTTTGAGGGCTGCATATAGTCCTCCATCTTTAAGAAACAGCAAGTCTAATCTTCTTCTGTTCTGCAGAACAATCTCTGAGAGGGAAGTACTGATTGGTCTAAGGCTCTCAAATCTATATCAATGGCAGCTCTTAGCTATTGGAAATAACGGGGTGTCTGTATTAGTGTAGCAGTACCTGTTCTCACACCTGCAGCCACTCCAAGTCCCAGTATGATAGCTAGGGTCAAGGAAATAGGCTCTCTGCAGAAGTGTCTAGGGTGTATCTCAAATTCATATTCAAAAGTGCCTGCAGGGTGGTAATAAACCCGGGAGACCAGCTGGACAAGTATGAAATAATTTTTGACCTCATCAAAGACAGAAATAAATATATAAAGGGTTAATCTTGAACTGTAAACTCACAATTTATCAATCTTAGGCACCAAGTATCTGTTAGTAGGACTCCTTGGGCTCTATTCTATTGACTAGGAGTCTCAGAACATTTCTTTTTCTTTGAAACACACTTTCAAAGTTGTCCTCTGACTTTTACATATTTTGTGGCACATAACTGTCTACATACACATAAAATCACATATATAATAAAGAGAAATTGTAAAAGGAACAAATCTATATAACTCTGAATTCACATTTCGATCTTAATCTTGGAATCACAAGTTGTCATTTAACCTTGGGTGTACACACACTAAGTCCCACCCTCCAAGGCAGCATTTTCCCTGTGCCTCTGGGGTGGTCTCAGGAGTCAAGGCCTGCAGTTCTTTAGCCTTGTAGAATAGCAGACAACCTGGAGCTAAAGAGTAGGGGGTTGTTCAGGCATCTGGATCTTCTCCAGTTGGCATCAGTCACAGGTGGTGATGGTGAACTTCAAGGAGGTCAAATGATCAACAGCTCCAGGAACAGTCTCTTAGTAGCCTGAAAAATCATTTCTCACACAAAATGGGCATTTTGGGTATGGAACAAGGACAAGGGAACACTCTAGCCAGCGCCAGTTCCCAGGGGGAACTTAGTTTTAGGGTTCTGTATATTTTCTCTACCTGTCCTGAACTTTGAAGACAGTATAAACAGTGGAGCTTCTAATTAGTCTCTAATATTTCTGACCATTCCTGACTTATCTTAGAAACAAAAGCAAGTCTGTTATCTGATCTAATTATCTCAGATACTTGAAAACCTCTGGAAAACTTCTATTCTAGGCTGTTCTCTTCTAGGTATTTTCTTATTCACTCTAAGTCTCATAAGCCTTTACTTGCTGGCATATCCTACACTATCTTATTATTTCTTTAGCCCAAAACCTGAAGTCTATTATACACTTTAAATCTCTTAACTGCTTGGTTGTACTCATATCTTAAGAGTCAATCTGTGCATTTAGCCTGGTAAGTCTTTTGCTTTCTGGGGAGTATAGTTCTCCCTTCTTGTGTGCACCATTGTCTCTTTTTCTCTAGATAGTATCTGGCAGGATGGCTAGCAATCTAAGTTGGGTCTCTTACTCTGTGCTTTAAGTGAGGCCATCTCTTAGGCCCACAACTGGAACAGGCTCCCGTATCAAGACACTTGATTTGTCCGATTATAGTCTCAGGCCACGGAGTCTCCTCCCTTTTGGTGTCCTGGGCAATGAGTACTCACAGTTGCTGGCTTCATCAGGGTTTCCTCTCTTGGTATGTAGTCCTGCAGACTTGAGCTGTGGCAAAAGCGTACCTGTTGTCCATGCAGATGTTGGTTTTCTTGTCAGCCTCAAGTTCCCAGGTTGTTCTCTGCACTGATGATCTCAGGGGTGGGGAGTCAGCTCAGACGACATTTGTGTCCACCACAGTAGTGCTGGCTTGTCTCTAACAAGCATGGAGAAAACTGCTCCCATCTGTAAAGCAAGTTACCTCGGCTCCCGGCTGGAGTCAGTAGGAGAAGCCTTTCCTCTACCCGTGAGTTCTTGTCAGCTAGTTGCAGCCTGTCTGTCTGGGTCTCCATCCTGGGGAGTAAGTCTCAACCCAACAGAGGATAGGAACAGTCTAGGATGACCATAAATGAATGGGATACCCAGCCCATTTCTTAGTCCATCATTTTTCGGGTAGTCCATAAATATATTTTGGCCCATTGGCCTGGAGGAGGACCCTGTCTATCTTAATCACTATCTTCACACAGAGCTAATATCTTCACCATTCGGGGTGTTTTTTCAAGGCCTGGGATTTCCTGGCCCTGGCTTCTATTTGTTAGGGCACTCTTGGTCTCTGCAGCTGGCTTTTTTATTTGTAATGTGCACACTGGTCTTTTCAAAAAGTTTCTTATCTCTCTTTGATTGAAGTCCCTCTTTTCTGCTTTCTGTAAATTCTTTCCCTGTTACCTTTCTTTTTCTTCACCTCTCTCTAGCACAGCAACTTACAGTAAACCTTTTATCTTTTTCACTCCTTTCTTTTAGACTTTCCCAGCAACTTATCTCTACTCCTAAACCTTCTCTCACTTGCTATTACCACCAATAATTTTAACCCTGTCTATGATCCCATCTATCTTATCTTTCTTTTCTTTACTCTTTTATCAACTTAAATTCTTTTCTCCCTGATATCATTTCTCTCTAGCTTCTGAAGCCTTGTCTAAACTGACAGAATGTTTCTATGAGCTAGTCTAGAAAGGCTGAGGGTAACTTATCTGATCCCTGCTTAACCTCATGTATCTTTGTGCAACGGGATCTGGCGTGGGCCTTTGGGTGTCCCTTACCTTCTGTAACCCACTGTTGACCATGGCCTGATCAATTGATGGGTCCCCATGTCTGAGGGAACATTCTTTCTCCAGTGTCCTCCCTTGCTCTTCACTCCTGAAGACTAGAACCTACAAGGGTCTTGTGGAAGAAAGGCTCTTATTTATTACTTTGATCACCTGCAAAACCAGTAAATAGTCTTTTAGGACTCTGTGTAAACTGATGTATTTGTGAGGCTGCATAACTGCTGTTCACATCACACTAGAGACCACAACCTAATTCAGTCTGCAAATAGTACCTTGTCCACAGGTGTAATGTGAGCTCACCTCTGAAGCTCTACGAAAGAAATCAAATCAGAATAAATAGCCTTATCTACAGCATTTCACAGCAAGGACTATTAAGATGACACTTATTTGAATTTAACTTTTAACAAAATAGAAACCTTGGTCGCCAGTTCTATAAAAACCTTTTAAAAAATTATTTCTGATTAGAATATTGTTTTAGAAGTGATACACAACAAGAACAGAAAAGTAAACATTTTATATCTAACATATGAGCACAAGTCCTCACGACTTCTTGTCTGAACTCTCATCTTTGAACCAAATCTTGATGAAAATCTCATATAAATAATGAAATTATCTCAGACAGCAATGGCATTTTTCTTTCAAAACGGAAGCCTATATATATATTTTCTGACTCAGGACAGCCTGTAACTTTTTACCTGTAACTTAAGAAAAAACACACTCCTTCACTTATTAAACTGGGAAAAACCACTATCAACTTTCTTATTACAGAAGCCAAAAAACTGCTGGCTCCCTTCCAAGGGCTGCTTATGAAAACAGTAAATTCTTTTCAAGGTTCTTTCTACTGGTGTCCTTCTCCTGGCCACAGAGCAGGGTGAATTATCAGTTTTTCTTGTGTAAATTAAGACTGTTTCTCAAGCAAGTTTTAAACTAAAATTAAGTAAGCAGTTTTAACCAGTTCTTTTCTCTTTTTTTAAAAAAATAATTATAACTCTCAGGTGAATAATCTTGCTGCAGCTGTTTTGTCCAGCATGGCTCAAGGAAGATGTCTCTCTCCTCCGCCAGGTTTTTTATCACCTGGGCTCTACCTATCTTCATAGGCAGCAGGTGGAAAGCTGCCAATTTGTTACAGCAGCGACCTTCGGGGTCCCCAGCACAGCCACACACACCCAATTAGGTAGCTGTTGCACCCTACCTCCTCCGTAGCCTCCGCTAACAGCAGAGAAACAGAATTTTCTCTTGGCTACAAACTGTGGGACAGGACCTGCCTGTCTCACTGCTCTGCAGCAGCACTCACCAGCTGCTCCATCTCTTTTTCTGCCGGTGGTCATGTTATCTCTTTTTAACTCAGGATGTTTTACACAGTAGTTTCAGTCCAGAAGAAAAGAAAAGAAATGACAATCGTCAGTCAGAGTCCAAGAACATATAAACCAAATAACACAGATAGCTCACCCCTGCCATGGGCGGCACAGAAAACACAGATAGCTCACCCCTGCCACAGGTGGCATAAACAACACAGATATCTCACCCCTGCCACGGGTGGCACAGAAAACACAGACAAACACACTCGGCCACATCTGGTCTGATAACACCAGCTAAACGCGACCTCAGACGGAGAAGCACACCACGTCTTCTCCTCCAGAAGGAGCACTCCATCTCCCAGATTCAGAAACTCAACGGTTGAATCCCTCAACCGCCCGGCCGAATCCCTTGACCGTCAGATGGTCAAATCCCTTGACCTAGCTGGCTCTCCCAGCTCTTCTAGGGTGTCCCCCAGGGTTGCAGCCTGCGGCCTGATATGCGTGTCTGCTACCGCTGGCCACTAAGTCCTGACAGCCTGTAGTGGCGGCTGCCCGAAACCGAAACCATGGCACAGACACAGAAACCAAAACAGAGACAAAGACAGCAGCAGAAACCAAAACACAGAGACAAAGACAGCAGCGCTGCACTCAAACACACTCTCCACTCATACAGACCTACTTCCAAGGGGTCGTCGTGAGTCCTGGGGTCGTGCACTTCCCGGCCAATGCACCAAATGTAAGACCCCCCGCAAGGGGACCCTCACCCAAGTCCGGACCTGCACGCCCCAAGGACACACGAGAGACCTTCTTGATGCAATTGCAGAGGTGGTTTAATAGCGAGGGCCCTCGGGCCGGAACATATCTCATGCAGGAGATAGAGGTTCCGGCCCAGAACCCAGGAAACTTGGGATATTTATGGGTAGGGGTTGGGGAGAGCGGGAAAATTTGGCGCGCTTACATATGATTGGATATTTCAAACATCAGCAACTTGCAGAAGTGGCTACGTGCGAGCTGGCAGATGACTAGTTACTTTTGACCATGAAACCTTGGACTTCTCAGTAAAGGGGAGAGAAAAGTAAACACCAGATGGCCCATTACTCACTTGGGCTTATCTGGGCACGTCTTAGCATGCCTTTTCATTTGGGTCACCCTGCCCCTGCAGGGGCTTAATATTTTTATTATGACTATATTTAACAAATTGTTGGTGGTCTTTGCTGACCATGAATTTTTGTTATTGTTACAATGCTGCTTTCAAATTTTGTTCTCACATAATCTACCCCATCAAGAGGAGCAGCACAGGGACATGCCCCAGTCCAACAAGATACTTGGCAGGCAGAAGGGCATCTGTCTTCAAGCCCACATTCAGTCTGTTACCCTGGATCCTCTGGAAGGCGGCTGTCTTGCCTATATCCCTGAGGAATGAAATCCACACCAAGACTCCTGAGCCATTTGGTGTGGATCTTTGGATCTTTCCAGGCCTCTAGAGTTTCTGCATGGATCCCTCCCAGCAGCTCCTTGAGTCTGTTCATGAATGATCCCCAACACCGTGACCTCATAATCCACAGGACTTAGCACCTTTAGCTGGCCTCTGGCTTCCTGTCTTTTCTGCTATGCCTCCCTTTGGGGCACCACTCTTCTCTTCCTGCGTGGCACACAGCAGCAGAGTTGTAATAAACTTTCCCCAATCCTCCTTGTCCACTTCTTCCAGTTCCTGTATGCACCTCGGATTGAGTTCATACTCAGATTGTGCTGTGTCCCTGTGGAGACACTGTCCTCATCAAAAGTGAACATACTTTTCTGTGGGCAGTGGGGCAGCATTACAGGTTCAGTGGCAGTTCTTCTTAGCCTCTGCCCTACCTGCTCTTTGTTCTCAGAAGAGTCAGTTTTTGAAGATAATGAAAGAAAGACTCGAATGGCTGGTGGATTAGTCATCCTCTTTTGGTAACAAGGGAAGGTGGTAGGATCTGTGAGAGTGGGGAAAGGTGTTACTCCTGGTTTCACTGGTTCAGGCTGGCTGGTGTAGTCATCCTGCTGGCGTGCCTGGCATTGTAGTAGGCTGTAAATTGCCATAGGTTCATTATACAGCTTATTAGTGAAAGATTTCTGGACCTCACGTGGGTCGAACCCCATATCTGCCATGACCGCCATGATTTCAGGGTCCAGGTGGCTAGGGTCCATCTTATCAGAGTGACTTGATGAACTTGGCTCTTCTTTCTTAAGCCATGGGTGTTCCATGATGTCCTTCAGTGCTGGTCTTTCTAGAGGGTTTACGGTTAGAAGTAACTGGATAATCCCTTGTAGCTCTTTTGAGAGGTGGTGGGGAATAGCATATTGTCCTAGTAAAACCTGGCTTTCAAGTTCTTCATAGGTAGCACCTTGAAATGGCAGGGCTCCGGTTACCATAAAATACAGAATGATGCCTAAGTTCCATGTGTCAACTTTGGTGCCATCGTATGGTTGTTCCAGGAAGAATTCCGGGGCAGAAAATTGAAAGGGACCACAAAACCTAGACAGCTTCATTCCAGGCTCGACTAAGGCACCCAGCCCAAAGTCTACAATTTTGACTTTGCCTGTAGAATCAACCATGATATTGTCTGGCTTGAGATCTTGGTGAACTACACCGATGTCATGGCAGTAGCACATGGCATGAACGATTTGCCTGAATATATTCTGGGCTAGGTCCTCATGTAGGAAGCCAGATTGCTCGATCCAGTCAGTTAGCTCATATCCATCAACCAGTTCCAGGATCAGAAAGACATTCTTCTCGGTTTCAATGATTTGGTGCAGAGAAACGATGTTGGGATGGTTCATCCTCTTCATTATCCCCACTTCCGTACTAATTAGGTAGTAGTGTATTTTCTCCTTTAGCAGGACTTTTATCGCCACGGCTGTGCCCGTGAGCCGGTGGTTGGCCAGTTTCACTTGGGCGTAGCTTCCCTGGCCTATGGTCCTTACAATGTCATACTGGGCCCCGAGGCTCTCATATGCAGGGGTGGGCTCTGCTGTCAACTCATCCTTTGGACCACACATCACTGGTAGCAAGGCTACCCAGACAAACAGATAAACAAACTAGGTAGGTAGGTAGGTTGGTAGAGGACAGGTAGGTATGGGTAGGTAGGTAGATGATAGGTAGGTAGATGATAGGTAGATATAAAAAATTAATAGGTAGAATGAAAATAAATTAAAAAATAAATCAAAACAAAACAAAATCCACCCTCTCTCTAAAATATGCACACCAAGCAAAAGCCAAAAAATCCAAACACCCAGCTAAACACACACAAACAGATACACATACAAAGGTACACACACACACACACACACACACTCATACAAGTTCACTATAAATCAGTCAAATTACACAGAACACTGCACCGATCAGACGCCTCTCCAAACACCAACAGAAAGCCAACCTTGTTCATCCTCCCATATATCTGCTGGTTCAGACACCCTCACAATGGTCCTCCTGATGAAGTCATACAGGACACAGACCAGTTACCATGGATACATCTCATACTAAGGGAAAGTAGTCCAGAGTCTTAGGTGTGTCTTAGGTGTGCTTTGGAGACTGACATTTGATTTGAAAGTTTCAATATCCTTCTGGTTTCTGGCTTGAAAGTCTAGAATGCCTTCTGTTTTCAAGACCTCTTGCCCCCTCCATTCACTATTACACAAGTTTTTTTAATTATGGCTAGTTGGTTGCAAACCATTGTTACCACTTAATAATATAATATTGTTTATAATATGTAATAAAATTACCTGTGAAGCTATTTGTAAGACACCTTTATAGATTTTTTAAATACATGGAATAACATATCATGACTCCTTCACACTCTCTGAAGTATTTTGACATGATTTCAATTGCCTGTGTACTATCAACATGGCAATAGCTACCTTGATCATCACCACAAGTTGCTGGGTGATCCTAGTGAGCATAGCATCTGAAGCCCTAGAGTACAGTATCAGAGAGCCAGAGAAGCATGATATCTTGATAGTCAATACCCAGGCTCCTCTTTAACTGACCTTTGACTATGTTGAGAAGGGTGTGTTCTCCCCCTGGGATACAAGGCTCTGTCTTGAAGCTGTTCTCTGTGTTGCTTCTGCCTGTGAATCCTTACTGAATCTCTCTCTGCAGCCCTAGATCTGCCTGTTTGGTCTCATGGCTGCCTCTGCCATCGGTAGCTGGATTTTATATAATGGAACAGAGCTGCTACATTCTACCCATGATTTTACCCTTTTTGACAATTGTACTTCAGCTGTCTTCTCTGCTGCCTAGGACAAGGGCTGCTGCAGGGTGGTTTGTAATAAATGTTGTAGCATGAATGAATGAAGTGTCTTGTTCATTAATTGATGCAGGTTGACCTAGACCTACTGTGGGTAGCACCATCCCTAGGCTGGTGGGATTGGGCTACATAAGAAAGCTAGTAGAGTATAAGTTGTAAAGAAAGCCAGCAAGTAGCATTCCTCCATTCTTCTGCTTTGACTTCTTACCCTCTTCCTCCTCAATGACAGACAGTGAGCTAGAATCGTAACATGAAATAGATCCTTGGTTCCTAAAATTGCTTTTGGTAGAAGTGTTCTAATCACAGCAACAGATGAAACTCTGACATTTTGTGAGGTAAGTAGCAGATTGCTACCACCTCAAATGAATGGGCAGATTAGATATATGTATCAATAGATGTGAGGTGATTGTGCTGGAGGCAAAGCTGGCTTCCTCCACAGCCAAGAAGCACCATTGCACAGAACTAAACCTCTGCTAAGCAATTTCAGCATGTAGGTAAACAGTAATTTATTTCAATTGTTACCAGTCATTTAGAGTTAGAAGAGTTTTCAGATAACTTAATACAGTGAGAGGCAAGAGACTAATTAGTAATAAACTAGAGGAGTGAACTCAAAACAATGAGTGTGTTGTGGACCATAACTTTTCCATACATAGAAAAAATACTTAAGATTCACTTTCTTGCTTCTCATAAGTGGTTAGAAAACCTGAATCCACAATAAGCCTGCTTTGCTCTGGGTAGGAGGGGTGTATGTCCTTGTCCTTTCCTATTTATGGGGCCACTGTGGAAAAACAAACAAACAAACAAACACTTATGTATTGAATCCTTTCCAAGAGACTCAGGAGAAGATGTAATGTGTTTCTAAAGAGCACCTGAACATCTTTGCTTTAATAATTATATTACCGACAAATAAAGAAATGCACACTTATAAAAAAATAAATGCAAGCCATTTTCCACGGCAATGAAGGAAATCCTATCCTGGATTGTTCGCCTTCTACAAGTCTTATTTATCAACTAGCAACCAGCAGTAGCGTGCACCAGCCAGATGAACAGAAAGAAGTAGACCAGTGGTTAACCGGTGAGGGGCAAAAATGGAGAGCTAAAAGGCTCCTCGCGTAAAACACATGAGAACATCGGGAACTGCCAGATGACAGATGAAAGAGGGTGTTCAAAGGGAAACAGAGAAGGCTGTGCCCTCAGCAAAGATAGAACAGGGACAAATAAATAAATAAATATTACTAAAATGTCAGGACTGGGATTTCTAATTCTTCATCTTAAGTTACTGTTCATCTTGTTTCATGTTGTAACTTTATTAGAAAAAAAAAAAAAAAAAAAAAAAAAAAAAGAAGAAAAGAAAAGAAAAAGAAAACAAAAACCCTTCAGTCAATGAACTGTCTGCTATGGGGCTGGAGAGATGATTAAGAACCTTTGCCACTCTTCAACAGGAACCAAATCAGTTCCCAGCACCTGTAACCATGGCTCCAGGGTTCCAATGCAATCTTTGGCCATAGTGGGCACTGAACTCACATGGCATACACTTCACACACACAGACACACACACACAGACACACAGACACACAGACACACAGACACACACACACACACACACACACACACACACATGTCCCTCTGTATGTACAAACACGAGCTTCAACTTGCAAGTCTCATGTCAGTTATGTCCGCAGAGGGCAAATGAGAACACTGAGCCAATACTGGACAACCCTTTGCCCTCTTTTTTTAAAAAATTTGTTTCTCCATTTAATTGTTTTTTATTTTAGCATACCTTTAAACTTATTTTAAAAGTTACAGAAATAATACCAAAGCTTTGACCCAGGATCCCCAATTTTTAAAGTTTTGCTACTCTCACAGAGTTTTTCAGACTTTTTGAGACAGGCATTTCTCTCTCCAGGGTATGTCTGAGGAAACTGAACCCCAGAGAGTGTAGTAACTGACATAAGATCACACAACAGTCCAGAGACAGAGCCAAGATTCAAACTCAGGCCTGGCAGTCCTTAAAGCATCTGTGTGGGCAGAGGCAGTGTGAATCCATAGATTCCTCTTCTGCTCTTAGTTTCTTTTCTTTTTTTTATTGGATATTTTATCTACATTTCAGATGTATATCCCTTTTCCTCATTTCCCCCCCACCCACCCACAAAGCCCCTATCCCATCCCCCGCTCCTGATTCTATGAGGATGTGCCCCCAAACACCCACCCACTTCACCTCGGGAAACCCTTTGATCTCTTTCAGAGGATGATTCTTGGTTCTTTTGCCTCAATTCAAGTTCCTGAACTATAAAAATCATCACCAGTTGAGGATGATTTCCCAGGTTGGTCCTCCAACATGTAGAGTTTGTTCAGCATTTGGAAGGTATAAACATATTATAAGATTTCATGGAGTCTACAGATGAACTGAAGGCCCAAGAAACTGGTTAGGTTTGTGACAGAATGAATATTAGTACTTGGATCTTTTCTCTCCATGGATTGGAGAGATTCATCCATTGGATGAAGCGCTCTCTCTCTCTCTCTCTCTCTCTCTCTCTCTCTCTCTCTCTCTCTCTCTCTCTCTCTGCTCCAGGGAACCACCCCTCAGCCACCTAGCATGAGAGTTACAGGTGTACATCAGAGTACTCAGCTTTAACATGGGTGCTGGGGAATCAAATCTTGGGTCCTAATGCTTATAAACTACCTTGCCAGCCCCTTCTGTTGTTGTTGCTGCTGCTGCTGTTGCTGCTGCTATTGCTGTTTCTAGACATTCAGTAGCTGATATTTTGTACCTAGTATGTCAAAGGAGGCACAAGTTGCCTCCCAGCAGTCTCCAACTTACTATGGTTTAAGGTTTCTCAATTTCACAGCTCATAATGGAGCAAAAGCAATCTAGATTCAGGAGAAACATTCTATTTCTTCTGGATTTTTTTCCATCCTAATATCATGATCGTCTTTTACCATGCTGAATGGTGGCTTGTGGGGAGCCGACAAAGGCGGCTATCATCCTTGCAGCCATCTTGAGCCATATACCCTGACAAGAGACTTGTTTTCAGCAGCCTACAACAGCTGAGCACACTCTGATAACATCTTGTTTTAGATACCCTGGATTTTCCCTTGGGTGTGTGAGACTTAAAGGTGTGATTTAGAGCCAAGACTTAAAGGTGTAATTTAGAGATAAGACTTAAAGGCATGACTTAAAGGCTAAAGGCGTGACTTAAAGGCGTGGCTTAGAAGTGACATATATAAAAGGCAAGAGGCAGACAGAAGAAATTATTAGACACTTGTACTTGGAAGAGTACTTGAGACTCGAGACTTAGAACTTGGAAAAAGACTAGTGACTGGAAAAGAGACTAGCAACTTAGAACTAGGATAGGAACTTATTACAGCTGGAACTAGGATTAAGACTTGAGACTTGGAGCTAGGAACTAGGGACTTTGAGCTAGGGACTTGGAGGGAAGAAGAGAGACTGAAGAATAAATGGGATCGAATCATACTCAGTCTGGTCTCCATTCTTCGAGTCCATCCTCACTCTCTCTCTTGCTGAACCCCGACCCTTGGACTGGAGCAGCTTGTGGCAGTGCGGGCTCTAACAATTTAGCCCCCAAGGCTTTTGGCAGTGCTGGGTTTCAGCATTGGTAGAGTGGTCCCTGACAATTGGATATTTTATTTACATTTCAGATGCCATCCCCTTCCCCCATTTCCCCTCCCTAGAAAACCCCTATCCCATCCCTCTCCTCCTTTTTGCTTTTATACATTTTTTTTAAATGTTAATCAAAGGCTTTATAAGTTTGGTAATGCTCAAGATGCCCATACAATCAGAAGTATAATCCAATACCTAATCTAGATATATCAACTGTCTTTGACTGGCAGAGACATGTGAAATTTCTCCTCCATGTCCCCCACCTCTCTCTCCTCTCTTAGCTCCTCCTCTTCTCCTCCTCCTCCTCTCCTTACTCTTCTTTCTCTCCTTACTCCTCTCACCTTAGCTCCTCCTACATATCATCCTTCCTGTTAATATAAACCTTTTCTCTCAAAATACAATTAGAGCATAACTATACCAATTTGTGTCAGTAAGGTACAAGATAGACCTAATACCCAGTCCGTCATTTTGTTGACTGACTAGAGCCTCTGTTATCTCTCCTAACTAAAAGACTGAGTTCTGAACCTGGGTTTTTTTCTTGGCTGTAGAATGAATGTCAGCTAAAAACCATCCTCTCAAAACTTATCTCTCAAAGTAAATAGCTGGGATTGGCTATGAGACTATAAGTCTTCAACTCGTTAGACATCCAGAATGACTGAGTTAACTGAAATTATGGGAAGCACAAAGCATAGCTTCTAAACTTAGCCAATTTATAAGAGACCGCTGAACACCTGGACAGTCCCTATACTACAAAACTTTGGAGCATTCGATCTTCAGCCTTCTGGCTCAGGACCATCTGACAGACCTATTGATGCAGAAATATTAAGGGCTGACTACTCTGTCTTGGCAGATATAATCAGTCGACTATTCTGCAAGTGTGTTCTTTTCTGGACAGTGATTTGTCTGTAGATGAAAAGAGGTGATTCTTGCCTAATGGCTGTCTCACCACAACTGGAGTAACTCCAAAGATGCTCAATTTCTTCTTAGAATCCAAGACAGGAAGCTGTCAGGAGCAGACAGGTCTCTAATCAAAATAAACATTAATACAGAAATGTTTGTAACGTCAATTCTGTGGACCTCTGACGTTTGGCTAACCAACTATCCATGTAAGGCAATCTGGACTGTTGTCTGTTAACTCCTTTCAGCTATTCTAAATAAAATATAGAAGACACCCTAACAATAAACTCAGAGCTGTGAACTTGCTATAGGCCCTTAGCTCACAGGCTAACCATCTCAAATCAGTTAAAAAAATTAAAGAAGGACTGGGTCTAAGCCCTGTACTCCTAAATGTGTTATATAGGCACAATGCCAATGAGAGTAACAATATTAATCTCACTTTTATATCGATAAGAATCTCATACCAATGAAAACCTTAAATTTGAAATCAAAGTAAATTTTGTACCATTTAAGAAATTATAACTTCATCTTAATAACAATTATACATATTTCTACCAATAGGTTATGGCCATGTAAGAAATCCTAGCTAAACCTCCCTGTTCCAACAAAACCACTACTTTTCCCTAGAAAGACTGCTCAATATTAACCACCTCAGTCCGCAAGCCCAGTGAATAGGGGCGCAGAATCTTTATTAAGTTCTTCAAGCTGATTAAGGATGATGAGATATTAGAAGAGGGGCAGGGGGAAGAGTAAGAGTAATTGATAAGCCACTGACACTGTGTCTTCACTGTATCCAGCTGGAATTCCAGGACATCAGAGGTTCGAGCAGGTCTGCTCACCTTGCTTGATAAGTAGATACACCAAGGCTTTGTATTCTGCAATATAAAATTCTCAAATCAAATTTTAGTATCAAGGTAATTTTTGTCTGAATTCTGGAATCTAGTCTTCTGGCAGCCTGCCTCTGTCATGTCTAATCTATATAATTCTGGGAGTTTCTATGAGGGTGTGCTCCCACCATCTTCCCATCCCCACCTCCCTGCTCTGGAATTCCCCAACACTAGGGAATCCAAACTTCCAGGCACCAAGGCCCTCCACTTCCACTGATGCCTAACCCTTTACCCCATCCCCCCTCCTCCTATTACTATGAGGGTATGCTCCACCATCCTCCTATTCCCTCTTCTCTGCTGTTGAAATTTCCCAACACTAGGGATTCCAAACTTTCAGGCACCAAGCTGTCTACTTCCACTGATGCCTGGCAAGGCGACCCTCAACTACCTATACAGGTGGAGCCATGAGTTCCTCCCTTTGTGTTCTCAGGCTGGAGATTTTAGAATGGCTACTCCAGCTTGTTTCTTAGGACCATTTGCTTGAAAAATTGTTTTCCATCCTTTTACTCTAAGGTAGAGTCTGTCTTTGTCACTGAGGTGGGTTTCCTGTATGCAGCAAAATGCTGGGTCCTGTTTACATATCCAGTCAGTTAGCCTATGTCTTTTAATTGAGAAATTGAGTTCATTGATGTTAAGAGATATTAAGAAACAGTGATTGTTGCTTCCTGTTATTTTTGTTATTAGAGGTGGAATTATCTTTGTGTGGCTATCTTCTTTGGATTTGTTGGAAGAGGATTACTTTCTTGCTCCTTCTAGGGTATAATTTCCCTCCTTGTATTGGAGCTTTTCTGCTATTATCCTTTGTAGTACTGCGTTTGTGAAAATATATTGTGTAAATTTGGTTTTGTCGTGGAATATCTTTGTTTTTCCATCTATGGTAATTGAGGGTTTTGCTGGATATAGAAGCCTGGGCTGGCATTTGTGTTCTCTTAGGGTCTGTATGACACCTGTCCAGCATCTTCTAGCTTTTATAGTATCTGGTGAGAAGTCTGGTGTAATTCTGATAGGTCTGCCTTTATATGTTACTTGGCCTTTTTTTCTTACTGCATTAAATATTCTTTCTTTGTTTTGTGCACTTGGTGTTTTGATTATTATGTGACGGGAGGTACTTTTTTTCTGGTCTAGTCTATTTGGTGTTCTATAGGCTTCTTGTATGTTTATGAGCATCTTGTTCTTTAGGTTAGGGAAGTTTTCTTCTATAATTTTGTTGAAGATATTTATTGGCCCTTTAATTTGGGACTCTTCACTGTCATCTATACCTATTATCCTTACGTTTGGTCTTCTCACTGTGTCCTGGATTTCCTGGATGTTTTGTGCTAAGAACTTTTTGCATTTTGTATTTTCTTTGACAGTTGTGTCAATATTTTTTATGGTATCTTCTGCACCTGAGATTCTCTCTTTTCTCTCTTGTATTCTGTTGGTGATTCTTGCATCTATGACTCCTGATCTCTTTCCTAGGTTTTCTATCTTCAGGGTAGTCTCCCTTTGTGATTTCTTTATTGTTTTTACTTCCATTTTTATGTCTTGGATGGTTTTCTTCAATTCCTTCACTTGTTTGGTTGTGGTTTTTTTTTTGAAATTCTTTAAGGGATTTTTTTGTGTTTCCTCTTTAAGGAATTCTTTGAGAGTGTTATTTATATCCTTCTTTGAGAATTCTTTGAGAAATTTTTTTGAGAGTGTTATTTATGTCCTTCTTTGAAAAGTTCTTTGAGAGTGTCATATATGTCTTTCTTAAAGTCCTCTATCATCATCATTAGAAGTGATTTTAAATCTGAATCTTGCTTTCCTAGTGATATGGGGAGTCCAGGACTTTCTTGTGTGGGAGAACTAGGTTGTAATGATGCCAAGTACCCTGGGTTGCTGATGCTTATGTTCTTGCACTTGCTTTTTACCATCTGGATCTCCTTAATGCTACCTGCCCTGTCTCTGACTGGAGCCTGTCTTTTTTATTATCTTGGATGTATCAGAAATGTGTGGGGTGTGTGTTACTCCTGGGTTTAGAGCTGGTGCCCAAGATATGCTTAGTGCTCAGGTGCAGACAGGAAGGTATCAATGCTCCTGGCCAGGAGTGACTTCCTGGGTCCTAGTGGGTCCCAGTTACTCACCGTTTGGTGTGGGTTTTGCTGTCTCCTTACCTAAGACATTGCCAGCGTTAGAGCTCCTAGGAGTCCTGCTTCCTCTGGGTTCTGTAAGACTGGGTGCAAAGCTGCCACTGGGGATCTGCTCAGTGCTCTTGCTTAGACCAGAAGGATTAAAAGTGGTTTTTCAAACTTCAGTTTGAACTTCATACAGCTACTCTTAAGGTAATGGTTTCTTAAAAAGAGCAAATATGGTCAGGTTGCACAACTTTTTTTCTTCTTTTGTCTTTTTTTATTGGATATTTTATTTATTTACAGTATAGATGTCATTCCCTTTCCCCATTTCCTCTCCTTAGAACCCCCTATCCTATACCTCCTCTCCATTTTTGCTTTTTTACCATTTTAATTACATGCATGTAATAAGATCAGTTCTAGGTTGAGGGTCTAGCAATATAATAGATGCAAATAGTCAAGGAACAAGCAAGATAAATATAAATAGTCAAAGAAAAAACAAGGCATTAAACCCAGTTTCATGACCACTCCCATGAACACTGTTTCTAAAGGCTTAGTAGGATGACCAAAGTATCTGAGCCTACTTCCCTTCCTAGCCCAAGGTCATTTTTATGTCTGATGCCTACTTGCTTGTTCTTGCCTAAAATTTAGAATCCTAACTGAAATTACTTCTTTGTTCTTGCCTAATATTTAGATTCCTGCCTGAGATTATGTCTTCATTGTAGTCTATGATTTAGACTCCTACCTGAAATTACTTCTTTGTTCTAGTCTAATGTCAGATTCCTGCTTGAAGCCTGCTTCCTTGTCCTTGGCCAATGTCATATTCCTGTCAAGCAGCCCCTTTCTTTGTCCTTGGCCCATGTCAGCTTCTTGCCAAGCAGCCCCAAAGGCTCTCTACCTCTCCTCATTTTTTATTTAGTTAACAAGACTGAGCCTGTATTAGGTAATTCTGATAAGAATGCCTTTCTTACCTATCATGGAATATGCATTATCAAAGGCAATGCACTTATGTTTTAGGTTGGTAAGGCTCTGGGCAGAATCTTACCCGTCCTTGGCTTACCAGCCTGTTAATTTAATAACTTTGTCTGGGGGGGGGTCCATTTTCAGGGTTAATCCATGTACTTTGGCTGCCAACATGTTGATGTTGTTAAAGATAAGCTTTAACACGATGGGCAGGAATAAAAGTATTCCCAGGACAAGAAGGGCTGGCCTGTTCAAGCTATATATGCCATTCCTGAGGTTTGTCCAAAATGGAACTTAGACTGAGCTCAGGCCATGGATAATTTTATTGGGATTATTTGCAACATCAAAGACCACCAGAGCAGCATTCTTTAAATTCATAAGCTCATTATTCAAAGTTAACACACCCAGAGATGTGTTAGGATTATGCCAAACACCCTACAGGTGTGTTTAATCTTTTTTCTAATTATAATGACAATCATTGTGAATTTCAAAAGTAATACTACTCCAATAATATTTGTCATGACATTTGGGATGGCTCCTAACTCTTCAACCCTGAACCTTCTTCAGAGAATATGAATGGGTTATAAAGCATCATTTGTTGTTCCAGATACCTATATAAATCCTTTTGTATACTCAATACCTCAGTAACATTTTTTTGCTAGATGGTTAACAAAAATAGTTGTCTTAACTTTTTGTGTCAACGCTATTGCAGAAGCAGTGATGCTAGAAATTAATGGAATTAAAGCTGTTATACCAGTAATAATCAAGCCTGCTACCCTCTTGCTTATGCTTAAAGCCGAACTCACTTCTCCCAGCACTTTAAAGCTTTTTTCAGAGTATCAAGGTTTTCTAATACTCAGGGCAGTGAGACAAAAGCTGATTGTTAGGCCTCCGTAACAGACATGCCAGGTTTCAACACACTAAGATAATTGGAAATTATACAGTCAATGCAACTTACAATAAATGCTGTAGAAGAGACAAAACCAATTTTAGCTCGACAATTAAAAGATCCTTAACACATGCACTAACCCTTGTTTGAAATCCAGATCCTGTCCCAACATTATCTCTTGCTATCCTAACATCATAGTGAGCTACAGCTAGCTTCCAAATATGTCTCTGACAAAGTCCAGCTCCAGTCTTCCAAAAGTAGACTGTTAATTCCTATATTGGATTGATTTCTAGGCCAGTACATGATTGAGTCCTATTAAGCTGGTCACTTTTAAGAAGAATACAAGAGACATCATTTCTCTTTTCGATTCTCTATCCCACAAGGTCTAAAAACTTGAGGCAAAGCAGCTTGTCCCATCTGGGATATAGTCAAGCAAAGGTGGTTCAGGAACATGTGTCCAATACAGCTTCCCAGTCACCCTTGTCAAGGCACTCAGCAAGCTTGCAGGTCGGCATCATTCTTTGTCTCAGCAACAGTATATCTCACCAATCTTTTTAAAGTTCCATGGTCCTCTTCCACAATACCTTGTCCTTAGGGATTATACAAAATCCCCATAATAAATTGTTGACAAAAAAAATCCCCATAATAAATTGTTGACAAAAAGTCTCGACTGCTCAACTACAATTGCCATACACACTATTTGTTTTTTTTTTTTTAAATTGGATATTTTATTTATTTACCTTTCAATGTTATCTCCTCTCCCATTGTCCTCCAACCCCCCTTACCCCATCCTCCCTCCTTCTATTGCTATGAGGGTGGTTGCACATCTTTTTATCATTGCCCAGACTTCATGTGTTTGGCACACATCTTTCTGCTTAGATAGTTTCCTGAAGATCAGTGCACCACCATTCATGGTCTAAACCATTGTCTTTAGTTGGTTTCTACCATGGGAAATGAAAAGAAGGGACCAGGCAGGCAGGAGACTTCACCTAGTCTGGAAATCACAGGGATACATTTTTCCTAGGTGGAAGGGCTTCTAACAAGCACTTCCAGTTCCAAAATCAGATTAGTATCAATTTTAGAGAGTTTTTGATTAGCCACTGGGAGACAGAGAAAGAATGGAAGTTTCCTAGTGGGTTACAGAGCATCAGGCATCTGTAAAATATTTCCTAGAGAGACTCCACGTGAGGATGAAAGCACTTACAGTTGCTGTGTTTTATAAAACAGTGGTATATAATGTGGTGGGAGAGAGCATCTTGGCAGGCTTATGCGGAGGTGCCCACCTGAACAATCAGCAATATGACAGGCCTAGCATAAAAGGAAGTTTATTAGGGGAAGGAAAATGGATCTGGGAAAGGGGTAGAGGCAGAGGAATGGGGAGCAGAGTAGGAGATAGATAGATGGATAGATAGATGAGGGGTGGGAGGGAGAGAGAGAGAGAGAGAGAGAGAGAGAGAGAGAGAGAGAGAGAGAGTCAAGCTGTTAGATGGGTGTTGGGAGAGGCTAGTAGAATTGTCTGTAAGACAACATTCCTCTATTTTTGTCTAATTAAAAATGAGGAACTAGACTTATCTATTTATTTCTTGTGTATGAGTACACTGTGATACAGCAGAAGAGGGCATTGGATCTCATTACAGATGGTTTTGAGCCACCATGTGGTTGCTGGGAATTGAACTGGGAAGAGTGGTCAGTGCTCTTTATCACCGAGCCATCTCTTCAGCCCTAAAAATGAGGAACTAAAAAGGAGTAATGGTATAGCAGGAGTGAGGTCATCATGTTCTTTAAACTAGTTCCTGCTGACTTTGGAGTGATGGTTCTGTCTTTGGGAAACAAGAAAATTGGGATGCGAATCAAGTGTTACACATTAGAGGCTGAAAATAAAGTTAAGTAGGTTTGGGAGAAAAACTCTCTTAGGATACGTTTCAAACCTTTAGGCCTGTGGTGTCTGGGGGAGGAGAGTCCCAAAACCAGGGAAAGGGGGGAAGAATCTCACCCTGTGGGGTAGGCAACAAGTGGGGAACTTAGGCTATTGATTGGCAAGGGTACTTATTCAATGAAGTTCACTTGACCTATGAGAGGTAGATCTGAGGTTTCCTGAAGCTTTCAAGAATCTTTTTAAGTTACAAGAATTTTTCTGAATTTACAAAAGGAGACAAATTTGTTAACAGAATGAACAGTCTTTAAGGTGAGCTCAGGGAAGGAAAAAAAAAAAACCTCCCATGGAGCAGACAGGAACAGAAACCTTTCATGGAGCAGAAGGGGCAAGAGGGACTTTTTTCCTCTATCCAAAGTAAACTTAAAATCTTGAGCTTGTGATATATGATAGTTGATTGTATAAATTTAGCATGAGAAACACCTTTAAGTCTATAGTTAAAAGACAACCAAGGGAAACTTGAACTTGTGACTATGATAGTTGATTGTGAAGTGTAATATTTTATCAGAGTTAGGCTAATAATTTATCAGAATTCCATTGATTAATGTTAGAACTCTGAACTTTTGAAGTCCTAATATAACAGTGATATAGCAGGGGGTGGAAAGAAATCTGAAGAATTTTGTACCTTAAATCATTTTCCTATCACTGTCTAAGTTTTTCATGTCCTTCAACTTTCATATCTTACAATTACCCACCTCAAAATGCCTTCCTAAACTTTCAAATATTTTCTTAGATCCTCATAAGTTTTTATATTCCCAGACCTTACATGAATTTTATATCTGAAACCTATGTATCTTTTATCATGAAGCCTGTGAGCAAGGCAAGCCTTTTTGCCATTTTAATAAGAGAGCTGGTAGTCTTAACTAGCTAATGAGTTGTCTAAAATGCTAACACAGTGGTGGATTACCTTGGGGTGAGGAGTTAGTTGCCTGTTTTCTAGTTGGCAAGCTACAGTTAGCTTTAGCTTGTTCATCAAAATAATCAGAGACCTGAGTAGTATAAATTATAATCTAGATGTCACATATTAAGTAAATAATAGAGGTTAGTCTATAGTTCACTAAACAGTTTTCCCAGGCTCTTCTGGCCATCAGGCCCAGAAGATAAGATGCTTTTTTTTTTTCCTGTGGAGGAGGAACATGGGAGAGATGACCTCCTCTTGTCTTAGGCAGTATTAGACAATCAACTCTCTGGGTGTCCTCTGTTAGTCCACAGTTTAGGCTGAACCCTGGCAGTGGGCAAGGCATTGATTGGGGCAGTGTCACCCAGCTTGGCACACCACAATCTAGGTAGAGTCCTTTTTCACTGTGCCCATATCTTCTTACAGATCTTGGGATATCTCTGTTAGGATAGGAGAGTCTTTGTCACAGTAAGTTTAAATATTTAATGCCATATTCAGCAGTTCTCTGACAGAAATAAGAGCTAATATCTATTATGCGCATCTGAATTAAATAATTTATGTCTATTTTTAGTCATCTGTTCTAACTGTAATTAAAGCAAGAGGCTTTAATGAGTTAAACAGTCTATGTCTGTTTCTAGTTATCTGCTCTAACTGTAAGTAAAGCATGGTGCTGTCAGGGGCAGCCCTGCTTATATACTGAAGGCCTAGAATCAGCAATAGGCCTGACATATATGCCTGCTAACACAAAGTCGTGGGTCTCTGTGGAAAAACACTGAAACAGATGGCTAGAAGCTATTGTAAACAGGCAGCTTTGGTGGAAAATTGCCAGGCTAAATAGTCCTAGACCTTGTAGATAGGTAGCCTTGGTGGATAGTACCAACTTAGATAAGGACAAGTGAATCATAGGTGGAGCCATAGTGATCTGTCCCCTGAACCTTCACCCAGCTGACACTGTTCTGGAAGATATCTGTACTCCCCTTGAAGACACCTATGCTCCTGCGTCATCTCCTTTCCCACATCCTGCCTTTTTGTGTATATAACCCCTGTGTGAAAAAGTAAAAATAACAGTTTGATCAGCCTATAGACAGGCCATGGTTCTTTATGTTCACCTGTTTCCCCCCATTCTCTCTTAGGTGACCTCCCCGACCCTGTTTAATGCCCTGCTGGACAGGACATGGTGCTAAAGCTTAATATTGTAATTAACTGCATCAGCTGTTAGCATGGCTTTAAATGTATTTCTGAATATATTGGAGGATATGACCATTCATAAGGTTACTGGATATTAACTTGCATTTCTTAATTATAGTAGTGAAGACTCCCAAACTCAGGAGACCCTTACTCAAGTCTTGGGAAGTCGTGACCACCCACAAACTCCAAGACATTGTACCTGGATGCAATCAGCAGAGGTTTATTAGGGAAGAGAGCTGGCAGCCAGTGGTCAAACTGCACACTCGCACAGGAGTAGAGTTTGACAAAGCCAGTCAGTCTGTGGAGGGTTTTCAAAGGGGTAAACCACAAACCAGGGGAGTGGGATGGGGGGAGGGTGAGGTGTTGCCAAGGATACATAACATAAGAATAGCGAAATATTCCAGAGAAACCCACCCTGAATGGTTAATAGCCATGGAAATTACTCAGTACACTCATTCTTCTAAAAAATGTGGTTTTACCATATCACCGTCCTACCCTGTCATTTACCAACTATTTATTGGCTATTTCTCACTTGTTCCAGCCGTAGAGCCACAGCCCTGTCATTGTGTTTCACCACCTGAATGACTTTCATTCTTTACAGCCAGTTCCTGAAACTGGCCTGGCTTGTTTCAGAGAAAATTTTCCATGTCCCTAAAAGAACTTAAAAAGCATCTATCTATCTATCTATCTATCTATCTATCTATCTATCTATCTATCTATCTACATATATATTCTATAAAAATGATTCTTATAATTTTTCATTCTTCAGTAGCTGTTATGAGACTAGAGCTGTTAGAATGACTTTTGAGATTAAATTCTGTTATGTCTGAGCCTTAAAAATTATGATTTTGAGTTGAAGCTCTTTTAGTATCAAAACTAAACTTTTCCATGTATAAATATGGTCAATAAAGAGATTGGAAACATTTGATCTTTATATGGTGTATCATTATAAAAATCTGTAGCTTATAAAAATAGGCTAAACATATCTTAAGGCAGTGATCATTAACCTTTTCAATGTTGTAAACCTGTAATTAATACTAAAATAAACCATCTTTCAAAGAATGAAAACTTAAAGTAATATTGTAAATATTGGCCATTCGGGCCATTCGAAAATGGAGGACCATGGCAGATGTCTGAGCAGCCTCAGTTTACCTGTTGCCAGATTTTCCGAGAGACAGAGTGAAAGAAACCAGCCTGGTGGAAATGAAAAAAGCCTAGAAAAAGTACAAACTCACCAATAGGTTGGTGTGTGGAGAAATGTAGCTGTCAGGATAGCAGGAGAGAGACATCCTGTATGCAGGCAGGCAGAGATAGAATCCCAGGACCCCAGCATGCTTGCGCACCAGAAGAGCCTGTGGAGTTCTCAGCACCAATACTGTGTTTTATAAAACGGCAATAAAATGCATTGGGAGGTAGCATCTTGGTGGGCCCATGCCAAGGAGTCCCCCTGAACAATCAGCCATATGACAAGCCTTGTATAAAAGAAAGTTTATTGGGGGAAGTGAAGGGGACCTGGAGAAGGGGTAGAGACAGAGGAAAGGGGGAAAGAAAGAGAAGAGAGAGAGGAAGACAGGAAGAGGCTGGCCAGGAACACCTGGGGAAGAGAGAGAGAGAAGATGGAGAGAGAGTTTGTTTGGTAACTAGCTCGCCTACCTGGTGGGCAGAGATGCAAGTTGTTGCTAGGTAGCTATTGGGCAGAGCCTGGCAGAATTGTCTGTAAGCTAACAAAAGTGACATCTCATGCTTGTTGCCAAAACACAGTGGAACAAATTTATGTCAAAGAACAAAGGACTCACCTTGAAACACCTGAAGTGACAGCTCAAACCTGTTACAAAATGAATTCTACCTAAACACCAATCCAGAGAGCCCAGATCAAAACCTAAAAGAATACACCAGGCAAATCCGGAAATGGAAGTAGCCCAGACAAATATGAATCCACTGACGGTCTCTAACAGACCCAAACATGGTGCCAGCAGGTCCTGTCCTTCCCTGCTTTTTCCGCTGAACTGCTAGATTCCCTTATTTGGCCACTTCATTTCTGAAGTTGATCACCAAGGTCCAGCTATCATAATTCTGTATTTGGTTACATTGACCAATTAGAACGAATCAACTCATCGTAGTTTGGATTTACCCCCTTTCTCCTTAAAAACCACTCCTGCCGCTGTTTCTGTCCAATCCAGATTCAGCCATTATGTCTCTGTATCTTGTATAATAAAGAGTCTTTTTGTGTTGGAAACTGGTGTGATCTGTGCCGATCCAGGCTGATTAGATAAATGAAAGGAGCGCCCTTCCACAACAGTAGCCCAGAACAAACACTAAACCCCAGGATTCAGGAATCAAATCCTGTCCATGAATGAGCTAATTTCCTAAAGATGGTGATGACATTCTCTGAAATCAAAGGACCTTTAACCAATCCCTCAAATAGGACAACTGTCATGAGAAACCTCCTTTTGAGTTGCTGGCCAAGGGACTCCAGAGACTCCGCAAACAATATAGGCTAATTCTATTGCTCATTGTTACTTCCCAGAAGTTCAAGGTAAGGGGCTATTGATGACATCAAGCACCTGAGACACAAAGATTCAGAGAATTGTGCCCTAATATGACTTTAAAGACTCCCCCATATAATCCTGAAAGGTTTATAAAAGCTGCCAAGCGAGGGTAATAGTAAATTGTGATGCTTATTAAGCACAAAATGAGCAACATGATGTTGGGTTAAGTGGGGTCCCTTGTGTGCCCAGCAACAAGGCTAGGGCTGCTTGGGGAGGCAGGATGCAGGAAACTTGACTGCTCTTACCCCACGCCAGGCGGGAGTCTATATGAAACCTCAGGACACCACTCCAGGGATGAGGGGGCATGAGGTCCTGGGGACAGCCGGAGCTGGCTTGGGGGTCCCCAGGACTGCAACAAGACCAGGGGTCTGTCTGGTTCTCAGACTCTTGGCAACCAGGTGCTCCTGGGAGCTGCAGAAGAGCTGAGAATGGAGTGGGGGGGCCCATGGGCTGGTGGATCCAGCCCACGGCCAAAGGGGAGAGGGGAAGAGCACTCCAGCTGGGTCCCCGCAGTGGTTGTGGCTGAGAATGCTGAGAGGCCTTCTGCGGGAGATTAGATGCAGCTCTATAAGGGAAGGCCTTCTCCGTTGCTCCTCATGGAAGATACTGATGAACAGGAGGCAGTCCAGAGTTTTAAGGCTTTTATTGTCATGGCAGAAAGTGGATGAGAGAAAAATCATATCCCGTTTTCTCAGGGCAGGCCTGAGGTTAAATACCTTTTGCAAGAAGGAGTGTCTGGGAAGGAAAGCTTAGTTGGCTAAGCCCTTCAGGCTTTTAGGTACCTCATTAAAATGGTGATCTGTCTTGAGGCTATGTGACCACAGGTCATGGAGGGGCTTGGGGCATTGCCCTTACATGAGTGATGGCCACAAATCTAATGGAGGGCTATGGCCTCGTGTCAAGGAGTGTGGCAAAACGCCTGATGTCCCTCAGAGTCACTGGGGTTTCCAGCCTGTGTTCAACCAGGCACCAGGCTGCCTTTCAGGGTCCTACATGATAGGCTATAACTAAAGGTATAATAATGACACCCATATTGGTAGTAACTGGTGACCTCTAGTTCTTAAGATCTTTCCACCTCTTTTTCCAGAATGGTCCCTGTGATGGTTTGCATATACTTGGCCCAGGGAGTATTAGAGGGTGTGGCCTTGTTGGAGTAGGTGTGTCACTATGGCTTTAAGACCCTCATCCTAGCCTCTAGGAAGCCAGTATTCTGCTAGCAGCCTTCAGATGAAGATGTAGAACTCTCAACTCCTCCTGCACCATGCCTGCCTGGATGATGCCATGTTCCCACCTTGATGATAATGGAGTGTACCTCTGAACCTGTAAGCCAGTCCCAATCAAATGTTGTCTTTGTAAGAGTTACCTTGGTCATGGTATCTGTTCACAGCAGTAAAACCCTAACTAAGACAGTTCCTGAGACATATAGGAAGGTACAATATATCACATGTATGTCCAAGAACTCCACAGAAAGTCCCTTCACTTTGTCAGTCTTTAGTTCCTGTGTTCAGCACAGGTCCTGGTGCTGAGAAACTTTAATGACGAGGTCTATGAGCATTACCTAGAGGTTCTAATTTATAGGACTATTTGAGATTATGGCCATTTAATAGAATAATGATGCAATAGTGGTTCACCATGGAAACCTGTGAACTTACCATCCACAGTTCTCTAGATTTATACTATGAAGCATGCTTTTCTTCCTCTTGTTCAGGTTTTAAATTCCAATCATAAAGTGGTTGATTATTGTGGTGTTTTGAATGAGAACGGACTCCATAGACTCACATGATTGAACACTCAGGCCACAGTTAAAGGAACTGTTTGGGAAGTATTAGGAGGATATATCTCTATGTATCTAAGTATCTAAGTATCTATGTATCTATGTATCTATGTATCTATCTATATATCTATGTATCTATGATTCTATCTATCTATCTATCTATCTATCTATCTATCTATCTATCTATCTATCCATCCATCTATCTATCTGTCAGAGACCACACACTGAAACATGAAGACTAGCTTTAACAGTACTATGAAGTTCTATGTAAGCTGCCAAACGTTTGGGGAGGCAAAGAATACCTTACCCAGGTATCATTTCTATGACCCACGATGACCAGCATGGCAAGATATTCCTAAAGGTGGAATAATGGCACTCATATCTTGGCAGTAACCAAAACCTCTCTGACTAAACTTGAGGGCAACGGAACAGCAGAGAAGTCATGCCCGTTACTGGAACATAACCAACCACCCAAGGCTAGTTAGGAACACAACCAACCACCCAAGGCTAGTTAGGTCATGAGTCTTATAGGAGAACTTACTGCTCCCACTTTACCAAATCAGGATGGTTTGTAACTACATTCTAAGGATTTATCTTTAGAGACACAGATAAGTATCTCTTAGTCCTCAGCAAAGTTTCTCTTTGTGGCAGCTGGAGACGGTCACAGAAAACCACAGATGGCTAAAATACAGAGAACTACTAACTGTGTGTTGCCTAGCTTCAAAGGACACAGCTACAACACAACTTTTTTTCACCTACAGTTAAGGAACATCTTGGAAAAGAGGGTGGAAAGAGCCAGAAGACATGTCCAAATACTTTGTCATCATTGGCCAATGCTATCATTGTGTACATGAATGTATCATCTTATCATCAGCACCATAAACATGGTTTAGTATCATATGGCAAGGTAAAAAGAGAAGAAAGTTTTGGGTTTCTTATGTGCTCAAACTTACGACTGAACTCATGCATACTGAACTCAAACCACTGTTTATTTAGGTGTTGACTAGTTTAGTATCCTAGTGTTGATTGTCAACTTGATAGGACTGATAGACATGGTGTGGGTTGGTAAAGCATACATCTGGGTGTGTCTTTGAAGATGTTTCTAGGCTCAACTGAATCCTGAGGACTCCAACCCAATCAACTGATTAATCATTTGTAGATTGAATAATTGAATAGACTGGATCTGCCCTGAGAAGTCTGCTGTTACCTGGACCTCCATTGTCCTGCCACCTCTCTGCCCACCTTCATCAGATCTACTGATCTGGAACCATACAGGTTAGATTCCCTTCATGAACCCATTCTCCTGCCCCTCCAGTCCTCTGAGGTACACCAAGCTGCCCAGAGCTGTGTACTGTCTGCTTCTATTGTACTGTCACCTCTCTGCCTACCTCCCCACAACCCTCAATCTCCTAACCACATGCCCCTGGTCCCATGTCACCAGAGGCACATCCAACTGCTGGGAGACTTGCACTGCCCACCGAGTTCCATTGGTCAGCCCAAGGATACCCACCAGAGGCCTCCTCCTAATACCTGATACAACAGGAACATCCAGGGAAAATCAGTTGGATAAAGAATACAATCAACAAAACCCAGGGCAATATAGCATATTCAGAGTACAGCTATCCTACCACAGTAAGCCTTGAATAATAAGCCTGTATAAAAGACACACAACCCAAATATTTTAATTATAAGCCATATGCCTAGATTGGGCAGATCTACTACTATACTAACTTATTTCCCAGCCATAAGACCCCTTGATACTTGTGTTTTTTCCTGACCACTTGGTTCTGGTCCATCGAGGTTTCCTTCTCCTCTTCCTTAGTTCTCTTTTCTTCTTTTTCTACCTGCCACCCCTCTTGTTTCTTTAGTCCTACCTTTTCCCTCTACTACACAATTACAGGTAGTGATTGACCAGTTAAAATAGGGAGAAAGTTTACTGCTTATCAGGGGCAACCCCACTTGGGGAGCCAGTATTAACATTAGAATACAAATAGCATCAGGCTAAACCACTACATTTCCTCCTTTTTGTCCCCTTAAAAAGGTTTTTTTTCTCTTATAGTAATAAACAATAGATAGTAAGTACTATTTTGAAGTAATTATGAAAACTATTAAGTATGAATTACATTCAAAAGTCTGGCCTGTTTGTATTATGGAACTAGATGAAGCACCTTACCATCTATCTTATCTTAATGAGTTTACAATTCTGTACCTAATCATCTTCTATTTTAATTTGTGTTACCATCTTAAAGCCATCTTTTTAATCTAGACCATCTTCAATGCTCAACAACTTAAGTTTAATTATGAGACTATAACTATCTAATCTTCAACCCTATTAAAGACCTGAGAAGGAAAATATATTACTTGAATATACAGGAAGCACAGGAATGCAAGTTTCAAAAATTAAAAAAAAAAAAGACAGAGACAGCTGACTGACTGTATCGTCCCCAACATTTTTTAAAATAACATCAGATTATCTATCTTTAGCCTTCCAGCCCAGAACATCCGGCAGACCTTAACTGAAGCAGGAATTATGAAGGAACATAGCTTAGCAATTGACTACCCTGCATCCATTTGTTGTTTTTGGACAACATTTTGTCTGCAGATGTAGTTAGGGCATCTTTTGCCTGCCCCATCCAGCAGGGCAGTGAACAGGGTCTGGGGAGATCACCTGGAAGAGAGAATAAGGGAAACAGGTGAACGCAAAGACTTATGGCTTGTCTATAGGCTGATCAAACCATTGATCTTAATTTTTTCACACATTGGTTATATACAAATAAAGGCAGAATGTGGGGAAGGGGATGACCCAGGAGTGTAGGTGTCTTCAGGGGGAGTACAGATATCTTCCAGAACAGGGTGTTGGCTGGGTGAAGGTTCAGTGGACAGGACACTATGACTCTGTCTATG
This sequence comes from Arvicanthis niloticus, assembly GCF_011762505.2. Lineage (NCBI taxonomy): Eukaryota > Metazoa > Chordata > Mammalia > Rodentia > Muridae > Arvicanthis > Arvicanthis niloticus. The sequence continues at coordinate 103,843,893 of NC_047663.1, forward strand.
AATCACTTGTCTTTATCTAAGCTGGTACTTCCCACCAAGGCTATCTATCCACAAGGTCTATGACTTTTAGCTCTTATTCAGGCTGGTAAATTTCCACCAAAACTGCTTGGTTACAATATCGTATAGCTATCTGTTTCAGTGTTTTTCCACAGAGACCAAGACTTTGTGCTAGCAGGCTGACTTAGGCCTATTGCTGATTTTAGGCCTTCACTGTATAAGCAAGGCTGCCCCTGACATTTGCCCAGCAGCTAGCTTGCCACAATTGAATCAACTCAACATGGAGGTAATTGATGCTCATCATAGTTTTTGAAGTGGAATGGGGTACTGTAAGGAGCAGATATGTCTTGTAGTCAAAAGATATTTTAATAATAAAATGATTTCAAGTGTCATATCTGTGGATCTCTGACACTTTCAAAGAGCATCTATCTATATATAACCTAACTAAATTGTTAAACATTGATTATTTTTAGTTATTTACTACTTGAATAACATTGAAAACATTTTATTGTAATTAACTAAATTAGTATCTAATAAGACCATGAATTTGACTATCTGACTATCAACTTGCATTACTGAATTATTTTAAACAGTTTGTAATAGCAGTGATTAAAAGGACGGACTAAGCTTTGTATTCTTAAATGAGTTGGATAGACACAATGCTTATCTAAGAGTAATAAAATAAAATTTGAATTTGATATCAGTATACATAGACTTATACCAATGAAAAATCTTAAACCTGCATCAATATACAAAATTCCATATCAGTGTAACAAAATATAACCTCAATTTTGCATCAAAACATAAAGATCTCTAACAATGTAAGAGAAAACCTTAAACCTGTATCAGTATACAAATTCTGTATCAATAAAACAACATAAACTCAATTGTGCATCAAAATATAAAAATTATGGGTATAAATGCTGTGTTTAATAATAGAATTTTTAGGGCTGTTTATGTATATGTAATCTATTTGTCTGATTTCTTTAATATTACTCTATCTTCCTTTTTTCTTTTCAACCCCCTTCCCTATACCAAAGAAAGAAAGAATAGAGAAGAGGAAAGGAAAGATAAAAATCTCAGAGTGTAAGCTCTCTATTTAGTTTTCTCCCTGTCCCAAACTATAATTATTTGTAAATTATTTCTTAAATTGACACTATATCTATAACATTATTAACATTAGAATACAAACAGCACTAGGCTAACACATTAATGAGGCCACAGTCACACTGATACCTACACAAAGACTCAACAAAGAAAGAGAATTTCAGACCAATTTCATTTATGAACACATGCAAAAATACTCAATAAAGTACTTGCAAACCAAATCCAAGAACACATCAAAACTATCATTCACCACTATCAAGTAGGCTTCATTCCAGGGATGCAGGGATGTTCAATATATGAACATCCATCAATATAATCCAAACTTAAGGGAAAAAATTACATGATCATCTCATTAGATGCTGAAGAAAAACCTTTGACAAGATCCAACACTGCTTCATGTTAAACATCTTGGAGAGATCAGGGATATGAGACACATACCTAAACACATAAAAAAGGCAATCCAATAGCCAACATAAAATTAAATGGCCAGAAACATAAACCAACCCCACTAAAATCAGGGACAAGACAAGGCTCCCCACTCCCCATTCCTTCCCTATCTATTCAGTATAGTATTTGAAGTTATAGCTACAGCAGTAAGACAGCTAAAGAAAATAAAGAGGATACAAATTGGAAAGGAAGAATTCAAAGAACCACTATTATGATTATATACATAAACAATCCTAAAAATTCTACCAGAGAACTTCAGGTGATAAGCACCTTTAGCAAAGTGGCTCAAAGAAATCAGTAGTTCTCCTTTATACAAATGATAAACAGGCCGAGACAGAGATTAGGGAAACAACATCCTTTACAACAACCACAAATAGTATAAAATATCTTGGTGTAACTCTAAGCAAGTGAAAGACTTGTAGAACAAGATTAAGTTTCTGAACTGATCAAGAGTTTTATGTGCCTTTGTCTCCCTCTGGTGTTTGACTGAGGACACCAAATTTGGTGAATAAGGTTTTATTGGATACTGCCAAACCACTAGGTTTTTAAAATCTATCAAGAATACCACAGCTTCTGGTCTGTATCTTTATCTGGGGCAGATCTGCATGTCTGCCCTTCTTGTACATCCCACAGTCTGCCTGTCTCCCAGAACTGTCTCTCAGCAGGTTGGCCATAACCAGCAGGATATAGGTGAGATCCCTGCCCCAATACCCATGCCAGCTGGTACCCTCAAAGGGCCCAGCAGAGTTGGGATCTATCCTGACCTAAAAATGGAAATAGAAATAATAAAGAAACTACAAATGGAGGCAAACCTGGAGATGAAAAACCTAGGAAAGAGATCAGAAGCTACAGATGCAAGCATCACCAACAGAACACAGGAGATAGAAGAGGGAATCTCAGGCATAGAAGATACCATAGAAAATATTGACAAATCAGTCAAAGAAAATGCAAAGTGTAAAACAAAACACCCAGGAACTTCAGAACACAGTGAAAAGACCAAATCTAAGAATAATAGAAATAGAAGAGGGTGAAGATTCACAGTTCAAAGGGTCAGAAGACATCTTCAACAAAATCATAGAAGAAAACTTCCCTTAACTAAAGAAAGAGATGGGTATAAATGTACGAGAAGCCTAGAGAACACCAAGTAGATTGGACCAGAAAAAAAATCTTCTTGCCACATAATAAAACACTGAATGCACAGAACAAAGAAAGAATATTAAAAGCCATAAAGGAAAAAGATGAAGTAACATATAAAGGCAGATCTATCAGAATTGCACCAGACTTCTCAACAGATACTGTAAAAGCCAGAAGATTCAGGACAGATGTCATGCAGATCCCAAGAGAACACAAATGCCAACCCAGGCTACTATACCCAGCAAAACTCTCAATCACCATACATGGAGAAACCAAGATATTTCATGACAAAACCAAATTTAAACAATATCTTTCTACTAATCCAGCCCTACAGAGGATACTAGAAGAAAAACTCCAACACAAGGAGGGTAATTACATCCAAAAAACCACAAGAAATTAATCACCTCACAACAATCTAAAAGAAGAGAAACACACACACACACACACACACACACACACACAATACCACCCCCAACAACAAAAATAACAGAAACTAACAATCATTAGTCTTTAATATATCTCAACATCAATGGACTCAATTCCCCAATAAAAAGATGCCAGCTAATAGATTGGATACGTAAACAGAATCCAGCATTTTGTTGCATACAAGAAACATACCTTAGTCATAAGGACAGACACTACTTTAGAGTAAAGGCCTGGAAATTTTTTTTTGAGAAAATGATCCTAAGAAACAAGGTGGAGTAGCCATTCTAATATCCAATAAAATACACTTTCAACCAAAAGTTATCAAAAGAGGTAGAGAATGATATTTCATACTCATCAAAGAGAAAATCTACCAAGATGAAGCCACAATTCTGAACATCTAGTCTTCAAATGCAAGGGCACCCACATCCATGAAAGAAACTTTATTACAGCTCAAAACACACATTGAACCTCACACAATAATAGAAGATGTCAACACGCCATTCTCACCAATGGACAGGCCATTGAAACAGAAACTGTTTGGTTTCTGTTCAGAAACACAGTGAAACTAACAGAAGTTATGAAACAAATGAATTTAACAGATTATCTCCAGAACATTTCACCCCCAAACAAAAGAATATACCTTCTTCTCAGCACCTCACAGTACTGTCTTTAAAGTTGAACACATAATGGGACACAAAACAGGCCTCAATAGATACAAAAAGATTCAAATAATCCCATGCCTTCTACCAAATCACCACAGACTAAGTCTTGTAGTAATACATATTTTAATAAATCCCGGAGTAGGATTACTACCCTGAATGAAAGACACACACAGCTATTATATTTTAATATGTCTCAAGCTGCACAATAGCTGGGCAACTGCCTAACCTCTGTGCTTTTAGAATCTACCTCCCACAGAAAATTTTAAGTTATGATTTACCAATTTCTATGTTCTATGTTGGCTGCTCTAGACCCAATTGAGCAGGCCTCTGGGCCTCATTCTCTTGGTTCTTTTAGATGGTGGCTCGCTTCTCTCTCTTGCACACACCTCAGGCATGGCATCCCTCCTCCCTGGGAATCCTAAATCTGCCTGTCTCTTCTCTCCAGCTATTGGCTGCTGGCATCTTTATTTATCACTCACAATTAACTGGGGTCAGGTTCACAGAAGCTATGTGCAGACCCTTTCATACAAACTATTTTGGGGGACCCAATGAGCATTAGAATACAAGTTGCCAAAAAGACTAGACTTCAATAATAAGAAAAACAAGAGAAAGCCCACATACTCATGGAAACTGAAAAACTCTCTACTCAATGATAACTAGGTTAGAGAAGAAATGAAGAAATTTAAAACTTTCTAAAATTGGATGGAAATGAAGGCACAGTATATGAAAACTTATGGGACACAATTAAAACAGTGCAAAGAGGAAAATTCATAGCACTAAGTGCCTTCATAAAAAAATTGGAGAGATCCTACACTAGCAATTTATAGAATACCTGAACACTCAAGAACAAAAAGAAGCAAACATACCCAAGAGGAGTAGGAAATAATCAAACTCAGGGCTGAAATCAACCAATTAGAAACAAAGAGAACAATAAAAAGAATCAACAAAACCAAGAGGTGGTTACTTGAAAAAAATCAATGGGATAGATAAACTCCTAGCCAAAGTTACTAAAGGGCACAGAGACAATATCCAAATTAACAGAATCAGAAAAGAAAAGGGAGACAACAACAAAGCTGAGGAAATTTAAAAATCATCAGATATTACTAAAATGTTTATATTCCATAAAATTGGAAAATCTGATGAAATGGGTGATTTTCTAGACAGATACCACATACCAAAGTTAAATCAAGATCAAGTGAACTATCTAAACAGTCCCATAAACCATAAGGAAATAGAAAGTCATTAAGAACCTCCCAACCAAAACCAGCCCAGAGCCAGATGGTTTTAGTGTCGATTTCTACCAGACCTTCAAAGAAGAGCTAATACCAACACTCCTCAAACTATTCCACAGACTAGAAACAGAAGGAACACTACCTAATTCATTTTATGAAGCCATAGTTACTCTGATACCTAAACCACACAAAGACCCAACAAAGAGAGAATTCAGACCAATTTCACTTATAAATATCAATGCGAAAATACTCAATAAAATTCTCACAAACTGAATCCAAGAACACATCAAAACCATCATTCACCACCATCAAGTAGGCTTTATCCCAGGGATGCACTTATGATTCAACATATGAAAATCCATCAACATAATCCACTACTTATACCAATTGAAAGAAAAAAATTACATGATTATCTCATTAGATGCTGAAAAAGCCTTTGACAAAATACAACACCACTTCATGTTAAAATTCTTAGATGAATCAGAAATTTATGGCATACACTTAAACATAATAAAAGTAATATACAGCAAACCAACAGCCAAAATCAAATCAAATGGAAAGAAACTTGAAGAATCTCACTAAAATCAGGGACAAGACAAGGCTGCCCACTCTCTCCCTATCTATTCAATATAGTATTTGAAGTTCTAGTTAGAGCAATAAGACAACTAAAGAGGATACAAATCAGAAAGGGAAAAGTCAAGGTATCACTATTTGTGGATGATATGATAGTATACATAAGCAACCTCAAAATTCTACCAGAGAACTTCTCCAGCTGATGAACAACTTCAGCAAAGAGGATGGATAGAAAATTAACTCAAACAAATCAGTATCCCTCCTTTATACAAATGATAAACAGGCCGAGAAAGAAATTAGGGAAGCAACACCCTTCACAGTAATTACAAGTAATATAAAATATCGGGGTAACTCTAATTAAATAAGTGAAACATCTGTATGACAAGAACTTCAAGTCTCTCAAGAAAGAAATTGAAGAGCTCAGAAAATGGAGAGATTGCTCATTCTTTTGGATTGGTAATATTAACATAGTAAAAATGGCCGTTCTATCAACAGCAATCTGCAAACTCAATCCAATCCCCATCAAAATTTCAACAAAATTCTTCAAAGACATGGAAAGAGAAATTCACAATTTCATATGGAAAAACAAAAAACTCAGGATAGCAAAAACAATTCTTAACAAAAAAAGAACTTCTGGGGAAATCACCATCCCTGACCTCAAGCTACAGAGCAATAGTGATAAAAACCTCATGGTATTTGTACAGAGAGAGACAGGTTGATCAATGCAATACAGATGAAGACCCAGAAATAAAAATACACACTATGAACACTTTATCTTTGACAAAGAAGCCAAAAAAATATACAATAGAGTCTAACTTGCAGTTGGTATGAAGAAGAATGAAAATAGATCTATATTTGTCACCATGCACAAAGCTCAAGTCTAAGTAGATCAAGGACCTCAACATAAAACCAGACACACTGAATCTAATGGAAGAGAAAGTGGGAAAGAGCCTTGAACTCATTTGCAAGGAGGGGTTGGGTGTGTGTGTGGGATTTCCTAAACAGAACTCCAGTGGCTCAGGCTCTAAGATCAAGAATTGATAAATGGGACCTCATGAAACTGAGAAGCTTCTGTAAGGCAAAGAACATAGTCAGAAGGACAAATTGACAACCTACCAATTGAGAAAAAAATCTTCACCAACCCCACACTGGATAGAGGGCTAATATCCAAAATAAATATAGGACTCAAAAAGTTAACTTCCAAGAAACCAAAAAACCCAATTAAAAAATAGGATATAGAGCTAAACAGAGAATTCACAACAAAGGAATCTCTAATGGCCAAGAAGAACATAAAGAAATGTTCAACATCCTTAGTCATCAGGGAAATGCAAATCAAAATGACCTTGAGATTCCACCTTATCAGAATGGCTAAGATCAAAAACTTAGATGACAGCACTTGTTGACAAGGATATGGAGAAAGAGGAACACTCCTCCATTACTGATGGGATTGCAAATTGGTACAAATACTCTAGAAATCAATGTAGAGGTTCCACAGAAAATTGAAAAAAGATCTACCTGAAGACCCAGCTATAACACTCTTGGGCATATACTCAAAAGATACCCTACCATGCCGCAGGGGCATGTGCTCCACTATGTTCATAGTAGCTATGAACATAGCTATGTTCTGGATATCTGTGATATCCAGAAGCTGGAAACAACCCAGATGTCCCACTATGGAAAAATGGATGCAGAAAATGTGGTTCATTTACACAATGGAATACTATTCAGCTATTAAGAACAAGGATATAGGCGTCTGGCTCCCGCTTTCACAGCCATTGAAGTACATTGAGCTCCATAGAGACAGCGCCGGGGCAAGCGAGAGCCGGACGGGCACTGGGCGACTCTGTGCCTCGCAGAGGAAAACCAACTAAACATGGGCAAAGGAGATCCTAAGAAGCCGAGAGGCAAAATGTCCTCATATGCATTCTTTGTGCAAACCTGCCGGGAGGAGCACAAGAAGAAGCACCCAGATGCTTCTGTCAACTTCTCAGAGTTCTCCAAGAAGTGCTCAGAGAGGCGGAAGACTATGTCTGCTAAAGAAAAGGGGAAATTTTAAGATATGGCAAAGGCTGACAAGGCTCGTTATGAAAGAGAAATGAAAACCTACATCCCTCCCAAAGGGGAGACCAAAAAGAAGTTCAAGGACCCCAATGCACCCAAGAGGCCTCCTTCGGCCTTCTTCCTGTTCTGAGTACCACCCAAAAATCAAAGGTGAGCATCCTGGCTTATCCATTGGTGATGTTGCAAAGAAACTAGGAGAGATGTGGAACAACATTGCAGCGGATGATAAGCAGCCCTACGAGAAGAAGGCTGCCGAGCTGAAGGAGAAGTGTGAGAAGGATATTGCTGCCTCCAGAGCTAAAGGAAAACCTGATGCAGTGAAAAGGGGGTAGTCAAGGCTGAAAAGAGCAAAAAAAAGAGGGAAAAGGAAGATGATGAGAAAGAGGAGGAAGAAGAGGAAGACGAAGATGAAGAAGAAGATGGTGAATAAGTTGGTGCTAGCGCAGTTTTTTTTCTTGTCTATAAAGCATTTAACCCCCTGTACATAACTCACTCCTTTTAAAGAAAAATTGAAATGTGAGGCTGTGTAAGATTTGTTTTTAAACTGCACAGTGTCTTTTTTTGTATAGTTAACACACTACCGAATGTGTCTTTAGATAGCCCTGTCCTGGTGGTACTTTCAATAGCCACTAACCTTGCCTGGTACAGTCTGGGGGTTGTAAATTGGCATGGAAATTTAAAGCAGGTTCTTGTTGGTGCACAGCACAAAATAGTTATATATGGGGACAGTAGTTTGGTTTTTCTTTTCTTTTGGTTTTATTTTTGTTTTTTTTTTTTCCATCTTCAGTTGTCTCTGATGCAGCTTATACGAAGACAATTGTTGTTCTGTTAACTGAATACCACTCTGTAATTGCAAAAAAAAATTTCGGCTGTTTTGTTGACATTCTGAATGCTGCTAAGTAAATATGATTTTTTTTTTTATTAGAGAAAAAAGAACAAGGATATACTGAGTTTTTCAGGCAAATGAATGGAACTAGAAAATATCATCCTGCGTGAGATCTCAGACCCAAAAGGACATGCATGGTATGTACTCACTAGGTGGATATTAGCCAAAAAGTATAGAATACCCAAGGTACAATCCACAGAACTCAAGAAGGTTAACAAGCAGATGGTCCCAAGTGAAGATGCTTCAATCCTACTTGGGAAGGAGAAGGAAGCGATCACGATGGGGCAGAGGGAGAGAGGGACCTGGGTGAAAGATGGGACAGGGAGAGGAAAGGGGGAACATTATCAGGTGTTGAGGAAAGGGGAACACGAGAGAAGCCCTGAGGGCCAGCAGAAAAAATGAACATATACTACCTAGGGGGTGGAATTTGGGGGAGGGACCCTCTAGAATGTACTAGAGACCTGGGAGGTAAGAGTCTCAGGACTCAAAGGTGAAATGCCCAACAGTGGGGAGAGGGAACTTGTAGAGTCTGCTTCCAGTAGAAAGACAATACATTGAGTGGTGGGATGGGGTTGTCATCCCACAGTGAAAAACTCTGGCCTAGAATTGTTCCTGTGTAAAATAACTACAGGGACAAAAATGGAGAAGAGACTGAGGGAAAGGAGGTCCAGTGACTGTCCCAACTTGGGATTCATCTCAGGGGGAGGCTCAAAATCCTGACACTATTACTGATGCTATAGTCTACTTACAGATAGGCTGTCCTCTGAGAGGCCCAACAAGCAGCTGACTGAGACAGAAGCAGATACTTACATCCAACCAATGGACCCCTGTGGTTGAATTAGGGAAAGGCTGGTAGAAGCTGAGAAGGAGGGTGACCCTATAGGAAGATCAGCAGTCTCAACTAACCTGAGATCTCTCAGACACTGAGCCATCAACCAGGCAGCATATACTAGCTGGTCTGACTTTACTGACACATATACAACAGAGGACTACCTGGTCTAGCTTCAGTGAGAGAAGACCTAACCCTTGAGGGACTTTAGGCCCCAGGGAGTGGAGGGACCTGATAGGGGTGGGGTGTCGGGGAGTGGGGACATCCTCTTGGAGACAGGGGGAGGAGGAATGGGATGAGGAACAGTCGAAGGGTGGACTGGGAAGGGGATAATGACTGGACTGTAAAAAAATAAAAGTAATAAACAAACAAAAAATTGTGATTGTCACTCTGCCACAATGCCTGATGGGGAGGTCTTCAATCTTTGGTTTAAATGAAACATCATGTTTACAGACTCCCAAGTGTTATACGAATGCATCGAGGCACAAGGCATGCTGTCTGCTGTGAGTGAGTGTTACTGAGTAGAAATGGCTGAGAGAAGTGCGAAGATTGCCGTAGGGCAAGCGTACATTGAGGTGGAGTATGACTATGAGTATGAAGTAAAGGACAGGAAGATTGTGATTAGACAAGGGGAGCACTACCTCCTGGTGAAGAAGACCAATGATAACTGATGGCAAGTCAGACCTGATGAGAACTCCAAAGCGTTTATGTGCCAGCACAGTATGTCAAGGAGGTTACTCGAAAAGCACTGATGCCACCTGTGAAGCAGGCAACAGGACTGCCAAATAAGTTTATGAAGATGATACAGAGTATGCATCTCCAGAGATTGACAGAAAATGTGAACAAAATACCTATGCTTTCAAGTTTTGGAAAGCCATCACCATCTGTTCAAGAAACAGGTCTTATTTGTGATGCCAATCAGAATTTTGGATCCAATTATAATTCAGGCCAGACTCTCAACCTAAGCCTGAACCTGCCCCATAATAACAGAAAGTTTAACAGTCACTCACATTCTCCTAAAATTTCCAGACAGAATAGGACACGCTTATTTGGTCATTTTCCTGGGCCAGAGTTCTTGGACATAGAGAAGACTAGCTTCTCTATGTTCTCAGGAACAGTCATGTGACTCAGCTGGAGGAGGCTCCAAAAGAACACACCAGGATTCTGAGTCTGGAGGAAGGCCAGATTCTCCAGTCTATGCTAACCTACAGGAACTGAAAATATCACAGTCTGCTCTTCCTCCTCTTCCTGGGAGCCCAGCAATTTAAGTTATCGTGGAATGGAAGACTCACAAAGATAGTTCAGGCTGTTGTTACACACAGTGGGTAAGAAACCTCTTTAAGTTTTTCTTAGTTTTCTTCTGCTCTGAAGAATCCATGCTGGACCCTTCATATAACCACACAACCCAGGAACACACCTGGAGACCATGTTGATGGGCTCAGGATGTGAGCACAAGCTGAGATTTTCAGCGCCCAGGAGAGCAAGAGTGGCTCAAGCATGTTGATGATCAAGGTAGACAGTATTATTATAGTGCAGACAGATCTTAATCAGAGTGGGAATTGCCAAGGTATAATGCTTCATCTCAGCAGCAAAGAGAAATAATTAACAGTTGGACAGGCGGTTGCAAGAACCAACAGTGTTAACTAAATGGAGACATAGCACCATTGCATTGGAATCCAAGGACAAGGGTCAGGAGAATTATGGATTGTTAAATGTAACAAAAATTACTGAAAATGGGAAAAAGTTTTGAAAGAACTGGTTGTCTTCTTGGGCAGTGTTGCAGGGTTCATCTTTACTTTTAAGAAAACTCAAGGAAGTAGTACAAGCTGGTTTGGGAGTAATCAGTCCAAACCAGAATTCACAGTGGACCTGAAGGGGGCAGTGATTGAAATGGCATCAAAGGACAAATCAAACAAGAAGAATGTATTGGAGCTGAAAACCCACCAAGGAACAGAGCTGCTAATTCAGTCTGATGCTGCTGCTGCTATTGATGATTGTTGTGAAGTTCTTAGTAAAGTTTTCTCAGTAACCAGGTAGCAGAGGCCGCTGAAGAGGAGACACCAGATTCACAGGGGGAGCAAGGGTGAGGGTTGGGGAGGGGGTAGAAAGCAGGATAAAGAAAAGGACCGGAAAGAGCTTAAAAAACTTTGCTCAATGAAGGGTCCAGCATGGATTCTTCAGAGCAGAAGAAAACTAAGAAAAACTTAAAGAGGTTTTTTTACCCAGCACCCCATTTTGCAAGCTGTTTCTGAGAAAGGTTATATCAAAGATCAGGTATTTGCTTAATCTTTCTAATCCGTGTCAGAGAAAAAAATGGGTCAGTGCCAAAGTTTGTGAAGTTATGCATTGAACACATCAAAGAGCATGGTTAAATGTTGATGGTCATCTACAGAGTGAGTGACAACCTTGTGGTGATCCAGAAGCTGAGGTTTGCAGTCAATCATGATGAGAAGTTGGACTGGAATGAGAAGAAATGAGAAGACATTCATGTCATCATGGGAGCACTGAAAATGTCCTTTCGAGAATTATCAGAACCTCTTTTTACATTTAATCATTTCAATGATTTTGTTAATGCAATTAAACAAGAACTCAGACAGCATGTCACTGCAGTTAAGGACTTAATCAGACAGTTACCGAAGCCAAATCAAGACACAATGCAGATTCTGTTTAGACACCTCAAAGGGGTCATAGAAAACGGAGAAAAACTGAATGACCTATCAGAGCATAGCGGTTGTTTTTGGCCCCATTCTTCTAAAGCCAGAAAGAGAGACTGGTAATACACGGTTCACACTGTGTACCAAAACCAGACCGTAGAGCTGATTCTCCTGGAATTAAGCACTGTCTTTGGACGTTGACTCTCCTGAAAGACAGCCTGTGGAACAGATGCTGGAGTCCAAGGTTTCAAGTCTTAGACATGGTGTGTTTCGTTTTGAACCAAGTGGTGACTTTGAATTTGCACTTTTTTTGAGGTTCAGGGAGGAAGAGGAGAGTGAAGGCAGTAGCTGGGCCGTCATTTGCTGCTTTGTTGCAAGCACACAGCAAGCTATGGCTGTGTAAATTTGGATTCATTTTATCCTGGATGCTTGCATTCCATCCTCCAAATATCAGTAAACATCAAAACCCAGAATTCTAACCAGTCATATACAATGGATAATTTGGTGAGGACAACCATGTGGGTCCCCTGTGATATTGTCCTTGCTGTCTCCAAACTGGATAATGTAGATTCCTTCTCATGGTCCATAAGCTCTTTTCTTGGTGTGGTGACATTCACTGTCAGTTATTTTAAAAATGCTCTTGGGCATTTAAGACAAATGAAGTTGATCCATTTGAAACCTGTGTACTGTTTTTTTCATGGTGTTTGCATGAGTGGCAGTCTAAAGTGCCGAAGCTCATAACCCAGATAGAATCCCTGGGTGAAGGTTTGCTGTCTAATTTTACTGTCTCATGGCATTCTTGCTAGATACCTTAGTTGTCTGTTGGAGCAGCACACTGACAGGACTTAAAACACTGTGATATACTGGAGTTCTGGTTAGTCTAAGTCAAATCAGGATATTTGGCACTTGTCTTGTTCTACTGAATTATACCTAACAATTAAACAATAATATTTAATATTATTATTAAATATTATGTTTAGTGCCATTTTGAGTTTTTGGTATGACCCTGTGGAAACAGACATTGATGAAAGTATGGGCTAAGGACCTAATATAATTTACCTATGTATATAACTGTGTTGTATAGGCTCAGAGTACATCTGACTCAATGTTTCTAATCATGACATTGGTAACTGTTTCCATGAATATTAGAATGAGGCAATTATTTGGGAAAGTTAAACTGTGCATTTTTAGGTTTTAATTACATTTACAGGCAGACCACTGCAATGAGAATGGTACTGGGAAATACTGAGTAGACTTGCTGAATAGTGAACACACTCCAGGAGCAGCTCTTTGGGTTATTTGAAATGTACAGGAGACAGTAGGAAAATTATTACAGAACTCTAACTCCAGCTCGGATAGTGGGGACCTGTAAATCAGATGTTGGATAGAAAATAACACTGTGAAATTTGAGTGTTTTCTTTTATTTACTAATGTAGATTGATTTGTATAATAAAACAGTGTTTGTAAGGTTTTGTTACAGGGAGGCATGGTCTGTTGAAGATTTTTAAGTGTATTTTTCTTGAATAATTGCTGTATATAAAATGTCTAATCTAATAAAGGAAACTACAATATGCTTAGTTTTTTTCCATTGGAAATATGCATTTTGATTCTTAATTTGGTTGTCATTTTGTTTTTATTTAATGGCATACTTTTATACCTCATTTTAGAAAGTCAACCAAATCCATATTTCCTGTGGCAGATTGACTTTTCTCACTTCATATGTTCTCTGTTCTTCTGTACAAACACTTCCCTAACACCACACACTTCCTCATCATCAGTGTTTTAAAGGAAATTATTTCTGACCATGATTCTTTTTCCTAGGGTTGCATTTATAATTTCCAGGTTGTCTTCCTAGGGAATTATCTGTGTGTGTGTGTGTGTGTGTGTGTGTGTGTGTGTGTGTGTGTGTGTGATCTGTCCAAAACCTTTTGCCTAAGTCTTGTGGCTAAGATATTGTGTGTGTTGCAATCTTCTTAAATAGGTAACAAACTAAGCTGCTTGACAGCTCACACAGATTGCTTTGGGTGGGGAGAAATTCTAAACCAGAATGTATAGACCTGAAAGATGCTGTTAATAACAGTGTGCTTTAGGGTTCTTGTGTCTTGACTGTGTACCAGAAAATCAATTAGACTCAAATCTGTGACCTGTGGTGTTCTTTCTCTTGGTGATCATGAATGTTTAAAATTGTCCTGTGTTTCTTGTTTCAAAGTACATGTATGTATGCAAAGTTTTTAAATGTTGTATTGGTCTACCACTAATAATTGTATTGTAATAGTGTATGTACAATGAGGTAAGTGTCTTGTGTTTTCATCCTTTGTGAATTAAAAATTATCATTTTTGTAACAACAAAAAATATTGTGCTAGAGATGTAGCTAATAGGGAGAGAGCAACTGCCTAGAATGCCCCCAAAGCAGTGAATTCCCAGGAAAACTGAATACAAAAGGATTAATTATTTAGAAAGTATTGGTGAGTCTAGCATAAAATATTGTGGTACACCATAGACACCTTATCTTAACACAGGAGATAACTAAGGAAAGAGGTAACCGAGTGTGAAAATACTGTGTAAAATGGACTAAATGTAGGAGGGTGTTGACTACATTATTAAGAATAAAATCAACAACGAAAATGAGTAGTATTTTATCTCTTTGTAGCATAAAACAATTTAGTGATATTGGTGTAGATGATGTTTGTGTGCAAAATATGATTCATTGTGGTAGAACTGAGAGAGAAGTCCATTGTATAGCAAGTGCGATGTACAAAGGTGTGAGGTAACCAGTCTTCGTCTAATCTGTACAAATGCATCAAGTATACCTAGGGACAAAATGAAACAAGCTCAAATTTTCTCAGACAATGTAGTTCCAGATTTGAAATTTCTTAAGTAAGTCAGCATTACAGATATGTTAAGAAAGAAATAGAGAAAGTATATAACTAATTTACCCTTGATCTGGCTAGTGCCTGCCTTGAGCATAAAACAACATTTCAACCTTTTGTGACTAGGGTGGGAGCACCTGCAGGAAACACCATCTAGCATTTCATCAGCACCACCCTGGACTCTTCAGCTGTCAGTTTTGGCTCTTTTTCAGGTATTGCTTCACTATGAAATAGAAAAATCCTTTTAACATTCATACAAAACTCATTTAGCAAGTATTCTGAATTCTTATTATGACTTCTTAGTGTACCTTACCTCAGAAGTTTTCATATATATTAAACTTGTGTTTCAAGAGTTGATTATGACTGGTCACCGCTTTCCTTACAATGTTTTTGTTATGTTGAAGACATGAAGAGAGATTGACCCCCAATTAAAACAACAGCACCCCAACCCCAACACATACAGACAGAGAACGAGGGTTGTGGTTCTTCCACATGCTTTGTTTTGGTGGCTGCAGTAATTGATGGTGTTTTACTTACATGCTCATGAAGTTAGCATTTCTATTTGATTCATTCTCCATGCTCCCAGAGCAACTCGATGCTGGCTCTGTCATGACAGTTCGCTAACATTTCCTTGAGACTAATATTCTCTCCTAAGTAGTGGTAGACCACAAAATTGACCCTTGTTTCTAAGCATCTCTCTCCAGCACGGTCAGAATTTTAAATAATTCATTCATGAATAAATACTGAAACCAACACCTGGACGGTTTTGCGCTCAGCAAGCATTTCTGTAACACTGAGTCCTTATAACTTACAACCTATGCCAAAACTCACAGGAGGACACTTCTTTCCTCCAGCTCCCTGTGTTCCTGACTACAGCTAAGAGCTTCAGATTCCAGGAGCTGTGGTTAGTAAACTCCGAGATAACAGCTTCATTTTTTTTTCTCTTCCACTTTAAGTCATCACTGCTGAGGATCTGGTAGAGTGGGCTTTGAACCTCTTCTTCAGAAACTTGTTCAGCAATGTTTCAGGATATGAGATCAGGGCAGAAATATAATCTATACCGTATTTCTGTACACTATCGCATCTTAAAATACCATTCTAAATATCATTCTCCCCAAAAGAAAACTTTAGGGGAGAATTTTAGGGCAGAAGTGTCACACCCTTCCTATACTGTCTGTGTTTGCAGGATTTAAAAAAGTGTGGACACAGGCAAGAGTTGAGGAACACAAAGTTTTAATTAAGCATTAGAAAAGAATGGAAGCTGAGGAGGAGGGCGACCCTGTAGGAGGACCAGCAGTCTCAACTAACCTGGACCCCCAAGATCTCTCAAACACTGGATCACCAACCAGGCCGCATACACCAGCTGATGTGAGGCCCCCAACACGTATCAAGCAGAGGACTTCCGGGTCTGGGTTCAGTTAGAGAAGATGCACCTAACCCTCAAGAGACGGAGAGCGCAGGGAGTTTAGAAGTCTGGTTGTGAGTGGGGGGTGAGTGGGTGGTGAGGACATCCTCATGGAGATGGGGGGTTGGGAGGAGGTATGGGATGTGGAACAGTCGGAGGGTGACTGGGGTGGGCAGGAATAAAACCTGGAGTGTAAATAAATAAACAGATGACAAAAATGTTAAAAAACAGAAAAGAATAGGAACATCAAAACAGGTTTTTGTCAACCTTGTCTTCCTAGGAATACAAGCAAGTCAAATTTAAAAAGGTACCTCACACACTTTAATTTCAGGGGATAAAAATGACATGAGAGATTGACTGATGGGCAACACCTACAAAATGTTAAAGGAGCCAAGAAAAGAACACAAGTGGTCTGAATGACAGGTTAGCATCCATCAAGCAAAGAGCCTCTTGCAGACCCAACCTCGGCATCAGGAAATGGGATAACTAGGCCTTCCGAGCTGATGATCATAGGCTGTACTCCAGAGCTACAATTAGTAGGGTTTTGCAGGTAAACTGTGCAAGGTAGGCCAGGTTCCTGTCGCTGGAGTCTAAGGCAGACATGTGTAGCACATAGCTGTGAGTACACGCACTCGCGTGCAGGCATGCTTCCTCGTTGCTAGGCAACAAAAGGGATTCTGCTCAAACTGAACCACTGCCCTGCCCTGGCTGGATGCTCCTGTGACATGGTGGTGATATTTGTGTGTGTGTGTGTGTTTAAGTTTTAGTGTGGGGTTTGGGAATAAGTGGGTGGCAAAAGGGAGGGTAAAAGAGGGCAGCACAGGCCTGGGAGGCCTTAGGTCTCTATCATGCTGGAGGACATCGATTATGATGCCCAGACACCGAATGCCTCTGAGCAGCCACACTGGTATTGGCGTCTGTGGACCTGCTGCTTGGGCTATGGGTGCCTTGATTACCAAGTGGATGAATACCTCATCCCGTATGAACCTGTGGGACAGTTCCAAAGGGCGGCCAGCATGGGTGATTTGTCTACAGTAGAGCACTTCATCACCTCCCGAAGATACCATGTGGATAAATATGACAGGAGGAACAGGTAATAGGGCCTTGAAGGGGAGATGAGCAGGAGGGGCAGAGACTGTTAGGGGCAGTGAGGGCCAATCAGGGAGAAGCACCACCTTCCAGGGATTTTCCTAAGAGAGGGGAGAGGATAAGGTTTGGTTCTGCTTTCACTGAGCCTGCTGTGTTTTCTGCTGGTCGTAGGCTCCTAAGTATTTGGGACCTGCACACCTTGGAAAGATCTAGCTCTTAGGCCTTCTTTTAAGGGAAGCAAAACAAACTTCAGTTAGTTTCTGAGTCCTTTTACATTGCTTCCTTTACAGTAGTTTATTGGACACCTTAAGGTAATTTAGGTAATAAGATGACATGTGTTTTCTTTTAAAGTGTGTATTTAAAGAATTTTTAGGGCTGGAGAGATGGCTCAGCAGTTAAGAGCACTGACTTGCTCTTCCAGAGGTCCTGAGTTCAATTCCCAGCAACCACATGGTGGCTCACAACCATCTGTAATGGGATCTGATGCCCTCTTCTGGTGTGTCTGAAGACAGCTACAGTGTACCCATATAAATAAATAAATCTTTTAAAAAAAAATTTTTAGATTTATGTATACGAGTGTTTTGCTTGCACATAATTTCTACGCACCACGTGCATCAGAAGAGGGTATTGGATTCGCTGGAGTTATAGATGACTGTAAACTGCCATGTGGGTTCCATATATATATATATATGTATATATATATATATATATATTATATACATTGCAGAAATATATATCATGAGAATAATTTTTCCATATAATATCAAGGTTAAGGCTAAAAAGACAAGTCACCAAAGAAAGTCCTATGTCAGTGTGACTCACTTCAGTGTACATGTTATTTGTGTATGTGTGGGTGGGGTACAGATGTGAATGTCACTCAACAGTGGAATATCCCACAGTCCACATGCTGCTTTAGTCTAAGTGTAGATCTGAGGAGTTCTTCTAAGTTGGATCTTCATACAAACAAAAGATAGAAGAATAAATTATTGTTTCAAAAACATTCTCTTGATTTATAACTGTTGTCTTTAAATACATTGAATTTTCCAGCTGTATTTATCCATTCTGCCAATCTATTTATTCATCTACTATACAGCATATACATTCTACTGTCTCTTAATTCTTCCATTTTTAAACCTTTATATTTCACAGCCGAATCAAGAAGTTAAGAAAGTTAAAACTTGCTATAATTTTAACAGAAACTTTTCTCCCCCTTTCTACAAAAACGAAAAAAATGTACAAAAACTGTTTAAAAGGTAGAAGACTGTAAAAAATAATCACATAACTATCCTTTAGTAAAATTATATCACATGCTATAAGATTTATCACATAATTTTCAACTCTTTTTTTTCATTTTTTATTGGATATTTTATTTACACTTCAGATGCCATCCCCTTTCCCATCCCCCCTTAGAAAATCCCTATCCCATGCCCCCTTTTCCTTTTTGCACTTACACATTTTTTTAAAAAATGTTAATCAAAGGCTTTACAAGTTTGGTAATGCTCAATCAGAGGTGTAACCCACTACCCAACCTAGATATATCAACTATCTTTGACTGGTGGAGATACATGAACATCTGCCTCCCTGTCTCCCCCCTCTTTCTCTCTCTCATCACCTAGCTTTTCCTCTCCTTCTCCTCCTCCTCTCCCTACTCCTTCTCTTCCTCTCAGTACTCGTCCCACCTTAGCTCCTCCTACATATCACCCTTCTTGTTAAAATAAAACTTTTCTCTCAAAATACAATTAGAGCATAATTATGCCAATTTGTACCAGTGAGGTACAAGATAGTCCTAATACCCAGTCCATCATTTTGTTGACTAACCAGAACCTCTGTCATCTATCTTAACTAAAACACTTAGTTCTGAACCTGGCTTTTTTCTTGGCTTTAGAATGAATGTCAGTTGAAGACCATCCACTCAAATCTTTTCTCTCAAGGTAAATAGCCAGGATTGGCTATGAGGCTATAAGTTTTCAACCCCGTCAGAAATCCAGAATGACTGAGTTAACTATAATTGTGGGAAGCACAAAGCATAGCTTCTAAAACTTAGCCAATTTATAGAGACCTCTGAATACCTGGACACTCCCTCTACTACAAAACATTGGAACATCAGTTCTTCCACCTTCTGGCCCAGGATCATCTGACAGACCTTATTGCTGCAGAATTATTAAGGGCTGATTACTCTGTCTAGGCAGATATAATCAGTCGACTATTCTGCAAGTGTGTCCTTTTCTGGACAGTAATTTGTCTGTGGAAGGAAAGAAGCAATTCTTGTCTAGTGGCTGTCTCACCACAACTGGAGTAACTCCAAAGATGCTCAATTTCTTCTTAGAATTCAATAAGGAAGCTGTCAGGAGCAGACAGGTCTCTAATCAAAATAAACATTAATACGGAATGTTTGTCACGTCAATTCTGTGGACTTCTGACGTTTTGAAAACCAACTATCCATGTAAGGTAATCTGGTCTGTTGTCTGTTAACTCCACTCAGCTATTTCTAAATAAAACATAGAAAACACCCTAACAATAAACTCCAAGCCATGAGTTTGCTATAGTTCCTTAACTCACAGGATAGCCATCTCAAATCTGTTAAAAAAGCTAAAGAAGGACTAGGTCTAAGCCTTGTATTCTTAAATGTGTTATACTGGTACAATGCCTATGACAGTAACAATATTCATCTCACTTTTATATCAATAAGAAGCTCATACCAATGAAAACCTTAAAATTTGTAATCAAAGTAAATTGGTGCCATTTAAGAAATTATATCTTCATCTTGATAATTGTACAGATTTCTACTAATAGGTTATGGCTATGCAATAAATCCTAGCCAATCCTCTCTATTCCCACAAAACCACTACTTTTCCCTAGAAAGACAGCCCAACATTTACTACCTTAGTCCCCAAGCCCAGGGATAGGGGCACTGACTCTTCATTAGCTTCTTCAAGCTGATTATGGGCATTGAGATATTAGAAGAGAGTGGGGGGAAGAGTAAATTGATAAGCCTCTGATGCTGTGTCTTCACTGCATCCAGATGGAATTCCAGGACCTCAGAGGTTTGAGCAGGTCTGCCCAGCTTGCTTGATGAGTAGATACACCAAGGCTGATCATTCTGCAATATGCAATTCTCAAAACAAATTTTAGTATCAAGATATTTTTTTTAAAGAGGGCCGACATTTTATTAAGGATGTTGGTTCTAACTGCTTTTCTTTTCCCCCCCTCTTTTATTGGATATAATATTTACATTTCAAATTTTATCCCCTTATCGCATTCCTTCCACCACCCAGGAACCCCTTATCCCATCCCCCTCCTCCTGCTTCTATGAGGGTGTTTACCCACCAACCCCCATTCCCCCTCCCCACTCTCAGATCCCCCCCACTCAGTGTTCAGCCTTCATGGGACCAAAGATCTCCTCTCCCACCTATGCCCAACAAGGCCATCCTCCCCTACACATATACAGCTAGAGTCATGTGACCTCCATATGTGCTCCTAGGCTGGTGGTTTAGACCCTGGGGAGCTCTGGCTGGTTGGTATTATTGCTCTCCTCATGGGGCACCAACCCTTTCAGCTCCTTCAGTTTACTCTCTAACTTCTCCATTGGGAACCTTTGATCAGATTAATGGTTAGCTGCAAGTATCTGCCTCTGGGTATGTCAGACTCTGGAGGACCTCTAAGGAGACAGCCTTATCAGGCTGCTGTCAGCTTTCCCTTCCTGTCATCCATATCAGCATCTATTTTTGGTGACTGCACATGGAATAAATACCCAGGTGGAATGGTCTCCATACAACCTCTCCTTCAGATTCTGTCCCACACTTTGTCTCCTTATTTGCTCCCTTAGGTATTTAGTTACTCCTTCTAAGAAAGACCTAGGCATCCATACTTGTTCTTCCTTCTTCATGAGCTTCATGTGGTCTGTTAGTTGAATCTTTGTTGTTTCAAACTTTTGGGCTAATCTCTGCTTATCAGTGAGTAAATACCATGTATGTTCTTTTGTGATTGGGTTACCTCACTCAGGATGATATTTTCTAGTTCCATCCATTTACCTAAGAATTTCTCAAATTCATTATTTTTAATAGCTGAGTAATATTCCATTGTGTAAATGTACCAAAGTTTTTGTATCCATTCCTCTGTTGAAGGGCATCTGGGTTCTTTCCAGCTTCTGGCTATTATGAATAAGGCTGCTATGAACATAGTGGAGCATATGTCTTTGTTATATGTTGGGGCATTTTCTGGGTATATGCCCAGGAGTGGTATAGCTAGGTCCTCAGGTAGTGCTATGTCCAATTTTCTGAGGAACCACCAGACTGACTTCCAGAGTGGTTGTACCAGCTTACAACCCCATCAACAATGAAGGAGTGTTTCTCTTTCTCCACATCCTCGCCAGCATCTACTGTCACCTGAATTTTTGATCTTAGCCATTCTGACTGGTGTGAGGTGGTATCTCAGTGTTGTTTTGATTTGCATTTCCCTGATGACTAAGGATGTTGAGCATTTCTTAAGGTGCTTCTCAGCCATTCGTGTTTTCTCAGTTGAGAATTCTTTGTTTAGCTCTGTACCCCATTTTTAATGGGGTTATTTTGTTGTTTGGCGTCTAATTTCTTGAGTTCTTTGTATATATTGGATATTAGCCCTCTATCAGATCTAGGATTGGTAATGATCTTTTCCCAATCTGTTGGTTGCCATTTTGTCTTGTTGACAGTGTCCTTTGCTTTACAGAAGCTTTGCAATTTGATGAGGTCCCATTTGTTGATTCTTGATCTTAGAGCATAAGCCATTGGTGTTCTGTTCAGGAACTTTTTCTCTGTGCCTAGGTATTCGAGGGTCTTCCCCAACTTCACTTCTATTAGTTTCAGTGTATCTGGCTTTATGTGAAGGTCCTTTATCCACTTGGAGTTGAGCTTTGTACAAGGGGAGAATGGATTAATTTGCATTCTTCTACATGCTGACTTTCAGTTGAGCCAGCACTACTTGTTGAAAATGCTGACCTTTTCCCACTGGATGGATTTAGCTCCCTTGTCAGAGATCAAGTGACCATAGGTGTGCAGGTTCATTTCTGGGTCTTCAATTTTATTCCATTGATCTTACTGCCTGTCTCTGTACCAATACCAAGCAGTTTTTATCACTACTGCTCTGTAGTACAGTTTGAGGTTAGGGATGGTGATTCCCTCAGAAGTTCTTTTATTGTTGAGAATAGTTTTTGCTATCCTAGGTTTTTTGTTATTCCAAATGAATTTGTAAATTGCTCTTTCTATCTCTATGAAGAATTGATTTGGAATTTTGATGGGGATTGCATTGAACCTGTAGATTGCTTTTGATAGGATTGCCATTTTTACTAAATTAATCCTGCCAATCCAGGAGCATGGGAGATCTTTCCATCTTCTGAGATCTTCAATTTCTTTCTTCAGAGACTTGAAGTTCTTGTCATATAGATGTTTCACTTGCTTGGTTAGATTCACTCTAAGATATTTTATTTTATCTGTGGCTATTGTGACGGTGTCATTTCCCTAATTTCTTTCTCAGCCTGTTTATCCTTTGAGTAGAGGAAGGCTACTGATTTGTTTGAGTTGATTTTTATATCCAGCCACGTTGCTAAAGTTGTTTATCAGGTTTAGGAGTTCTCTGGTGGAAGTTTTAGGTTCACTTAAGTATACTATCATATCATCTGCAAATAGTGAAATTTTGACTTCTTCCTTTCCTATTTGTATCCCTTTGACTTCCTTTTGTTGTCTAATTGCTCTAGCTAGGACTTCCAGTACTGTATTAAATAGGTAAGGTAAGAGTGGGCAGCCTTGTCTCGTCTCTGATCTTAGTGAGATTGCTTCAAGTTTCTCTCCATTTAGTTTGATGTTGGCTACTGGCTTGCTGTATATTGCTTTTACTATGTTTAGGTATGGGCCTTGAATTCCTGATCTTTCCAAGACTTTTAACATGAAGGGATGTTGAATTTTGTCAAATGCTTTCTCAGCGTCTAGTGAGATGACCATGTGGTTTTTTTCTTTGAGTTTATTTATGTAGTGGATTACACTGATGGATTTCTGAGTATTGAACCATTCCTGCATTCCTGGGATAAAGCCTACTTGATCTTGATGGATAATTGTTTTGATGTGTTGTTGGATTCAGTTTGCGAGAATTTTATTGAGTATTTTTGCATCAATATTCATAAGAGATTGGTCTGTAGTTCTCTTTCTTTGTTCGGTCTTTCTGTGGTTTAGGTATAAGCATAATGGTAGCTTCATAGAACGAATTGGGTAGTGTTCCTTCTGTTTCTATTCGATGGAATAGCTTGAAGAGGATTGGTATTAGATCTTCCTTGAAGGTGTGATAGAATTCTGCACTGAAACCATCTGGCCCCAGACATTTTTTGGTGGGGAGATTTTTAATGACTGCTTCTATTTCTTTAAGAGTTATGAGACTGTTCAGATGGTTTATCTGCTCCTCATTTAACTTTGGTACCTGGTATCTGTCTAGAAAATTGTCCATTTCATCCAGATTTTCCAATTTTGTTTAGTATAGGCCTTTGTAGTAGGATCTGATGATTTTTTAAAAAAATTTCTTCTGTTTCTGTTGTTATGTCTCCCTTTTCAGTTCTGATTTTATTAATTTGAGTACTGTCTCTGTGCCCTTTGGTTAGTTTGGCTAAGGGTTTGTCTATCTTGTTGATTTTCTCAAAGAACCAGATCCTGGTTTTGTTGATATTTTGTATAGTTCTTTTTGTTTCAACTTGGTTGACTTCAGCCCTGAGTTTGATTATTTCCTGCCATCTACTCCTCTTGGGTATATTAGCTTCTTTTTGTTCCAACACTTTCAGGTGTGCCGTCAAGTTGTTAACGTATGCTCTTTCCAGTTTCTTTTTGTGGGCACTTAGAGCTATGAGTTTTTCTCTTAGTACTGCTTTCAGGGAGTCCCACAAGTTTTGATATGATGTGTCCTCATTTTCATTTAGTTCTAAAAAATCTTTAATTTCTTTCTTTATTTCTTCCTTGACCAAGTTATCATTGAGTAGAGCATTGTTCAGTTTCCAAGTGTATGTGGGCTTTCCGTTGTTTTTGTCCATGTCAAAGACAAGTCTTAGTCCTGGTGGTCTGATAAGGTACAAGGGATTATTTCAATCTTCTTGTATCTGTTGAAGCCTGTTTTGTGACCAATTATATGGTCTATTTTGGAGAGGGTACCATGAGGTGCTGAGAAGAAGGTATATTTATTTGTTTTAGAATGAAATGTTCTATAGATGTCAGTTAAGTCCAATTGGTTCATCACTTCTGTTAGTTTCATTGTGTCTCAGTTTAGTTTCTGTTTCCATGATCTGTCCATAGCTGAGAGTGGGGTGTTGAAATCTCTTGTTATTATTGTGTAGGGTGCAGTGTATTCTTTAAGCTTTAGTAAAGTTTCTTTTATGTATGTGGGTGCCCTTGCATTTGGGGCATAGATGTTCAGAATTGCAAGTTCCTCTTGGTACATTTTTCCTTTGATGAATATGAAGTGTCCTTCTTTTTTTTTTTAAATTACTTTTGGTTGAAAAACGATTTTATTTGATATTAGAATCGCTACTCCTGCTTGTTTCTTGGGACCATTTGCTTGGAGGATTGTTTTCCAACCTTTTACTCTGAGGTAGTGTCTGTCTTTTTCACAGAGGTGCGTTTCCTCCATGCAGCAAAATGTTGGGTCCTGATTACATATCCAGTCTGATAGTCTATGTCTTTTTATTGGAAAATTGAGTCCATTGATATTAAGAGATATTAAGGAAAAATGAGTGTTGTTTCCTGTTATTTTTGTTATTGGCAGTGGAGATATGTTTGTATAGCTACCTTCTTTTAGGGTTGTTGGAAGATTACTTTCTTGCTTTTTCTAGGTTGTAGTTTCCCTCCTTGTGTTGGAGTTTTCCACCAATTATCCTTTGAAGTGCTAGATTTGTGGTGAGATATTGTATAAATTTGGATTTGTCATGGAATATTTTGGTTTCTCCATCAATAATGATTGAGAGTTTTGCTGGGTATAGTAGTCTGGGCTGACATTTGTGTTCTCTTAGGGTCTGTATGATATCGGACCAGGATCTTCTGGCTTTTATGATCTCTGGTGAGAAGTCTGGTGTAATTCTTATAGGTCTGCCTTTATATGTTACTTTACCTTTTTCCCTTACTGCTTTTAGTATTTTTTCTTTGTTTTGTACATTTGATGTTTTGACTATTATGTGGTGAGAAGTATTTCTTTTCTGTTCTAAACTGTTTGGGGTTCTGTAGGCTTCTTGTATATTTATGGACATCTCTTTCTTTAGGTTAGGGAAGTTTTCCTCTATAATTTTGTTGAGGATATTTACTGGTCCTTTAAGTTGGGACTCTTCCCCCTCATCTATTCCTATTATCCTTAGGTTTGGCCTTCTCATTGTGTCTTGGATTTCTTGTATATTTTGGGTTAGTAGCTTTTTGTATTTTGCATTTTCTTTGACAGTTGTGTCAATGTTTTCCATGGTATCTTCTGCACATGAGATTCTCTCTTATATCTCTTGTATTCTGTTGGTGATACTTGTGTCTATGACTCCTGATCTTTTTTTTTTTTTTTTAGTTTTTCTATCTCCAGGGTAGTCTGCCTTTGTGATTTCTTTATTGTTTCTACTTCCATTTTTAGATCCTGCATGGTTTTGTTTAATTCCTTCTTTTGTTTGGTTGTGTTTTCTTGCATTTCCTTAAAGGATTTTTGTGTTTCCTCTTTAAGGGTTTCTATCTGTCTACCAGTGTTCTCCTTAAGTTCTTTGAGAGTGTTATTTATGTCTTTCTTAAAGTCCTCTATCATCATCATGAGAAGTGATTTTAATTCTGAATCCTGCTTTTCTGGTGTGATGGGGTGTTCAGGGCTTGCTATGATGGGGGAACTGGGTTGATGCCATGTAACTTTGGTTTCTGTTGCTTACGTTCTTGCGCTTGCCTTTCGCCATCTGGTTAACTCTAGTTCTGCCTGTACTTGCTGTCTCTGACTGAAGCCTGCCTTTCCAGTTATCTTGCTTGTGTCTGATCTTCTAGGGGTCCAGATGTCTCTGTGATCTTCTCCAGCTGCACTGAGTACAGTGGTACCTCTAGGATGCTTCAGGATATGGTGCCTCCAAGGTATCAGTCCAGCTAGGTGTCTGCTGTTCTGGGTGCAGTGTCTCCTCTAGGATGTCTCAGGATAAGGTGCCCACTGATCTGAGTGCAGTGGCTTCTCTAGGATATCTCAGGATATGTTGTCTGACTCTCTGAGTTCAGTTGTTTGTCTGTGGCTCTGGGTTGAGTGGACCTTCCAGAATGTCTCGGGAGGAATCTGGGGTCCACACCACAGCAGACTGGGCAGAGGTCTGGTCCAGGCCTCAGATCCGGGAGAGGGGCCATAATTTTCAACTCTTTAGTGTGACATTAACTATTAAAAATATTAGGTGTCTTTACATTCTATAAATTTAAATATTAAATTGAGCAGTGCTTATTTGAATCCCTAGGTTTTTTTTTTGTTTTTTTTTTTTCTTAAAGCTTCTTAAAAGTCAAAGCAAGAGAGCTATGTCCTTATGGAGAGTTTTGCCCGATTTTGGTGTTAGTCTATGGATGCATAAATGACTAGAAGGCAGCCAATGATGATCTGCTTTACTGCCAATTGGAGACTCGAGTATCATGAACACTGTGTCTATAACCTGGGGACTAGGCTATGTTCCTGTTGGCTGCAAACACAGAAAGGTTACCTATAGGCATTAAGAAATGAAAAATTCTCTTTACCCAAATTCATTTTAAGAGCTAAAATTTATATAGATACAAGATTTTCCATGAATCTATGGATTGTGTCATATATCACTTGATGTAAAGTACAATGGACTTCACGATAACCTTGTAGTTTGTGTAATAATAAATTTAAAAATGTCACCAATTATAGTTGTAAAATGTCATGTATCATTACAATTATTCCAGAGATGCTAAAATGTGAATAAAGAGAAAGATAGTCACAGTGATACTGGTCTGCAAACTTATCTACTGGAGAATGAGTTAGGAGGATTATCAAGTTCAAGGCCAGCCTTGGCAATATAATTTTAAAATATAGTAAACTTATTTGAATAAAAAATTGCAACTGTACAGTAGGTTGAATTTTTTGATTGGTATTCATTGAGATATTGTGTTTGATAACAGTAGCAAGAATATTCATCATTATCCGCTAGATGCTGAGCTGTCAGGTGCTGAAAATGCTTGTATATGCTTTGTGTAGACTTGAACTGAAACATCACAGCAACACCATGTAAGGTATCTACTGTTTGTTCCCATCATATGGATGAGGAAACTGAGTTTTGGATTCATAGAAATCCCAAGAAGTATCTAGTAAGTAACAGATTAGAGAAGGATTCAAATGTAAGCTGTGTTCAATGTACTGGGTGTTCTGTTAGTCAGATAGGCTGCTCTGAGCAGGAATGAAGCTTGTGATAGATCCCTTGCCTTGAATTGGACAGCCATGTGCTGTATCCCTAGTTAGTCAAGTGAACACTTGAGTAGAGACAGAAATAAATAAACAAATTCCAGGTGAAACTCTTGCTTCAGAAGAAAACAAGTTACATACTATCTAGTATTTATAGTTGAATGTTCTTTGTCATATAGTATTTCATAATTTCTTAAAATATCTTTTCAATTTGTAGGACTCCACTACACTATGCATGTGCTCATAACCACCCAGAAGTGGTGACACTGTTAATTAAAAGCAACTGCAATATTAACGTCCAGGATGATGATGGCTGCACACCCTTGATTAAGGTAGCTATTGGACAGCAGTTTTAATATGAAATGGATAAGACCTTGTCCATGTTTGTTTTCTGTTGCTGTGATAAAACAATGACCAAAAGCAATTCAGGGAAGCAAATGTTTATTTGGCTTCCATTTGCACATCACAGTCCATCATCAAGGGAAACCAGAACAGAAGCTCAAGTCAGGAAATTGGAGGCAGGAATGGAAGCAGATACCACTGGGGAAGGCTGCTTTTTCATGCCTCTTTCCATGGCTTGTTCAGTTTACTGTCTCATACAATGCAGGGCCACTACCCAGTCATGCCACTAACCCCAGTAATCTAATCCCAGCAATTTCAATCAATGGTTACACAGACTTGTCCACAGGACAAGTTCTTTAAGCTAGGCTCCCCCCCCCCCCTTTGAGCATCTGGAGCATATTTTAAGCTGGCAAAACAAATAAACTTTCCCCTCCCAACACCAGCCAACTAGCATAGATCCAGGTATTGTAGCACACCACTGAAATTCTCACATTTGGGAAAATGAGGTAAGAGGATTTGAATTTAGGTCAACCTGGGATACTTTACAAGACCCTGTCTCAAAAAGAGAGGGGGTATTATACATAACCTAAGCAAATCGTCTCATCCAAGCATTATTCAATGCAATCGTAAGAATGTTTATCTTGTTTTTCTGTAACTGAAGAGCTATTTTTTTTTTTTTGTACAATACCCACAGGCCACAGAGCGAAACAACCTAGAATGTGTTTCTATATTACTGAAGCATGGTGCTGATCCACACATGGCAGATTTTACTGGAAATACAGCCCTCCACTACGCTGTGTATAATGGAAACAAGGCAATTGCCAAGGAACTGCTTGAGTACAAAGTAGATATCAATACCACAACAAAGGTAAAGAGCGTTCAGCTTCATCCACAATGCACTTCTAGCAGTGACACTAGTATCCGTTGCCCACATGCCAAAGCTCAAACATTCTCACTGAGTCTGTTAAGAGTAAACCATTTTTCTCCAAATGCTTTTCATATTCGTGGTAGTGGGGAAGAGCTTAATTTTTACTAAGAATTGGGCTTTATTTTAACACTCAAAAATAAAATTGGTGGATTTGGACCCACATATATTACATACACATGAACAATAAAAATAAATAAAACTTTCAAGATAAATATTTTGTAAATAGACAGAAACCTCTAGCAGTTGAGTGGTTATAGGGGTGGGTTGTCTAATCTTAGAGATGAGGCAGGAATGAAAAATGAGGAGAGATACAGTCAAAGGCATGTAGGCCAATTTGGAAACTTTAATCATTAAAAAATATCAAGATTTTAAAAACCTTTTCAAATTTATGTGTACATAAGAAATGCTGTTCAGTTTGGGAGTTAATTATTCTCAGTCTAGGAAAGAAATATTCTTGAAGTACAGATTGAAACACTCTGCTCCAGAGGCTCCACATGAGCTCACTCATTTAATAGGGGCATGCAAACCTTTACCATATGTTTTGGGTTTTGGATATTGGAGGCAAAACTCCATTTAGGTAAGATGCTTTGAACCAATGAGTGTTTGGGAAGAGTACTGAAGAGGAGTGATGTTCACAGGAGGTGTGTGGCAGGGGATAGGTGTGTCAAAGGAAAAGAGGCACCTGTATGTGGGAAAATGTATGTGTGGGAGCAGAGGGTGAAGGAAAATCTACCCATCATGGCTCTTTTTTTAAAAAAATTGATTATTTTATTTATTTACATTTCAAATGTTGTCCCCTTCCCAGTTTCCCCTCAGAAACCTTCATCTTATTCCCCCTCCCTTTTGTGTCTATATGGGCACTCCTTCACTCACTCACCCACTTCTGCATCACCACTCTAGCATCCCCCTATGCTGGGGCATCAAGCCTCCACAGGACCACGGATCTCCCCTCCCATTGATTCCAGATAAGGCCATCCTCT
This sequence comes from Arvicanthis niloticus, assembly GCF_011762505.2. Taxonomy (NCBI): domain Eukaryota; kingdom Metazoa; phylum Chordata; class Mammalia; order Rodentia; family Muridae; genus Arvicanthis; species Arvicanthis niloticus. The sequence goes on from NC_047663.1 coordinate 103,873,923, forward strand.
GCTACATATGTAGCTGGAGCCATGGATCCCTCCATGTGTACTCTTTGTTTGGTGGTTTAGTCCCCAGGAGCTCTGGGTGGTCCTGTTAGTCGATATTGTTTTTCCTATGGGGTTGCAATCCCCTTCAGCTCCTTCAGTCCTTCCCCTACCTCTTCTGTTTGGGGTTCCTGGGCTCAGTCTGATGGTTAGCTGTGAGTTCTGCATCTGTATTAGTTAAGTGCCAGCAAAGTGTCTCAGGAGACAGCTATAGGAGGCTCCTGTCAGCAAGCACTTCTTGGCATCAACAATAGTATCAGGGTTTGGTATTTGCAGATGGAATGAATCCCTAGGTGGGGCAGTCTCTGGATGGCTTTTCCTTTAGCCTCTGCTAAGAAAAATTGTTCCTGCTAAGATAGAAACAATTCTGGGTTAAAAATTTTGAGATGGGTGGGTGGTCCCATCCCTCAACTGGGGGGCCATGCCTATCTATACTGGAGGTGGTATCTATAGGTTCTATCTCCTCTTTGTTGGGAATTTTGGCTAATGTCATCCATGCTGGGTACTGGGACTCTTTCACTTCACTGGTGTCTAGGACATTCTAGTGGCTACCCCCAGTTCCCTATCCCCCACTGCTACATATTTCTATTCAGTTCCCTGACCCTCTGTACTTCTGTCTCTTCCCATACCTAATCCTGTCCCCCTTTTTCCTCTGCCTCCTCTCTCCCTCCCAGGTCCTCCCTTCTTCTACCTCCTGTGATTATTTTGTTTCCCCTTCTAAGTAGGGTTGAAACATCTATACTTTGTTCTTCCTTCTTAAGCTTCATGTAGTCTATGGAACAGTATATACTTATGCACATAAAATCTGTGATGAATTTTCAGTTGAGAAACAGTTGTATTTAAAACATTTTTTTTCTTTTATAGAATGGCCTCACACCATTTTCCCTTGCTGTATTTGAAAAAAAAGAGAGGATGGCAGAGTTTTTAACAGAGAGGGGCACAAATGTACATGAAGTCACCGAGTCGAACAGGTACAGTTTCTCCCTTTTTTCATTCTTATTGTTGTTCTTGAGGGTGACAATGGCTTAAGTTAGGAATACCAAGCTGATAGGAGGAAGATTGCCTTAAATATGGAGGTATATAGTAAGGAACACCACGAATTGTTACCTGGAAAAGGACTTCTCTGACTACATCAAGAAAACAGTATGCACCAGGTCTCAGCTGTTGATACTGAGTTTGTTATTCATAATCTGATTTTACTGGTGATTTTATGTTACTTCTGTCAACTGCACATTAATGTTGTTTATTTTGAAAAGCATCTACCTAGTTTAATTTTTATTGACTATGAAATTTAAAATCACTTTTTATATTTCCATTTTGTTTCTTATATATTTTCATTTCAAATGCTGTAACATTAATAGGTTTAGACAATCATGCCGTCTCTGATCATTCATTGCTTTGAGTGGTGTTTGAATAGTCAAATACATTAGGTCAAATATATCATAGCAATTAAATGCTATTACTCATGGCATTTTTTTTGTTCCTGTCCTCTCTGAATTGTTTTGATTCTGTGTTAGTCAGCTGTGCACTGAAACTCCTGAAACATCTATGGTTAGGGACAGTTATCCATGGTGAGTACAAACAACTAAGACTCAAGTTCCTTGACTCTGCTGGCGATATCAGCAGAGGCCTTTAGAAATGGTTCTGTAGAGATCATACAACAGAGGTGAAGCCCAATGTGGAAGCAATGGGGGGCTATTGCATTATAGTTCACTGACTACAAACCCAAGGAATCTGGAGCTTCACCATAGCCAGGAAAAATGGAAATGGAGGGTCTATGTTTCCCTTCTGTGCATTCTGGAACAGGATGTATCTCAACACCATGCAACAACATTTAGTGATGTTTTGGCATTTAGTAGCAATCAGGTAAGTAACAAAAACAGTAAGCCTGTATGGTACTATACATATGATGGCTTGTGAGCATGCTGGCAGAGTAATGCTTATAGGCAAGGATTAATCTCCCATTCCACCAAGCATGTGTCTTGGAAGGGAACAACAGACTCACAGTTAAATGTTGAGATATAGATTAAGTTATTTATAAATAAATGCCTAATGTAAGCTATATTAGAAATGCAAAAATTGGTAGCATGCCAAACATTTGGCAAATGTTCTTCATATGGATATTAAAATAACTATTACTTTCTAATTACACCACAGTGAAGCCTCACTTGGAGAAGAGTCAACATCAATGCTTAATTATGATGCACAAATCAATGCAGGTAGGAGTTTTGATACTGCTTTACTCTAAGTCAGAGTTCTCAACTTGTGGGTAACAAAATTTTAAGAGTAGAATGACCCTTTCAAAGAGGTCATCTAAGACCATCCTGCATATCAGATATTTAGATTATGATTCATTAGAGTAGCAAAATTATAGTTATAAAGTAACAGTAAAAATAATTTAATGGTTTGGGGGACGTCATGCAATGTGAGGAACTGTATTAAAGGGTTGAATTAGGATGGGTGAAAACCACTGCTCTAAGTGGTCTATACTAAAGAAATACATAATTACAAAGATTAAAAATTTAAGTCTCCAAGAAGAAAAAAAATAAAATGTATATTCAGAGATTATTTCTAAGAAAGTTCATATATCAAACCATATTGTTTGAAAAATATGAGTTTATTTATTTTGGGGTCCTGGTATATTAAGTATCTCTTAATATAAAAGGAAAGGGTTTAAAAGAGTACCTTGTATATATTCTTTATAGGTACATTGTAGCAAATTGGACTTTTAATGTAATGTAGGATATGTTGGCCCGTGGTTTGCAAGCTCCAAAACATGATTTCCAATTATTCACAGAAGGAAAATTGAACAAATGACACCATTGTGTAATACACAGCACTAACTGTACTGTCCTAGTCCACTGAGTCTTACTAGCTTCTGTTAACAATGGAAGGAACACTGTCAAGAGTTCTTGCTTCCAGCAGCTGTCATCATATCATCTTTCTACCTTGTTCGGAAAGCTGTATCTGGGAGGAAATACTGAAAACCAATCCAAATGACCCTGTTCTCCAAAGAGATGAGATGGACAGTGTCAGACTGTAACAAGGGGGAGTTTATTTTGCATTATTTCATTATGGATATTACTGGATTTTTATTTGTGCCGATGAGAATTGACTCAAGGAATCATATTCATACATACTGAGGACAAGTTTTGTCACTAAGCCATAATCCAAGTTCATTCATTTTGAGGGTTCAAGTACTTTATCCTGGTCATGGGAAATGCTAAGAAGTTCTCACTGAGCGTTTACACATTTTTATAATGAAGTTTAAAAAGATAATTGTTTTATCCCCTTGGGGGAGCAAACTGGCAGCATTTATTGAAAACTTGAGTAAATGAATTATTTATCTATAAGCATATTAAAATATTTGTTGTGTCCTGCAGTATTCCTCCTGGAACTTCCTTCTCTGTCCCCAAGGCTGATCCTCCTTTTCCCTCTCACTATAGATACAGCATAGGCTGATGGACTACTAAGTAAGGTGCCTTTCCACTACTTACTGTCATGGGAAGTGATAGAAGCTGATCAGGAACTTTCTTACACTGCACAGAACAGGAAGAGCAATACTAGAGCCCAGGATACTCTTAGTGTCTTCCCCAGAAAGGGAAGGAGAGTGAATTCACTGAGATTTGCTGCACTGGCAGCTGGGAATTTTTGCAAAGGTCTTTATCCCTGGTCTGTTTCTGTCCTCTGAGTTTTGGCATGCTGCAAGAGAGTCATCACTCATCCATCTTCCTTGTACATGGTGTTTCTATTCTAAACTAAATAATTTCCACTGAGCAAGTAAGTAAAAAAACCTTCATATTTTAGTAAAATAAGTATACTCTTAAAATTTTTGCTAGCACCATTGGTCAAAATCACCACCACCACCATCACCACTATCACCACCACCACCACCATCACCACTATCACCACCACCACCACCATCACCACTATCACCACCATCATCACCACCACCATCACCACTATCACCACCATCACCACCATCACCACTATTACCACTATCACTACCACCACCACCACCACCACCACCACCACCACTACCACCACCACCACAATAAGAATGATAACAACAACAAAAATACCTATGTGCTGACATTGTCAATTTATACCAGTAAATACCACTTCTGGCAATCGGTAATCAGTTGGGATCAGAGTCATTGTCACAGGTATTTATTTTCAGCAACATTTACTATAGAATATTTTTCATATGATCTCCAAGGAGTGTCTAACAAAATGTTAGTTTGCCATTTTAATATACTATATTTTTCTACAGTTATTATAAAATACATTCTTCCCCTTTTTAGAAGTGGATGACAGTACTGAACATACATCTTTACCTAGGTAAGAGTTCATGGCTTTTAACTATGTGACATCATTGGTAAATGCAAAGAAGCTGATACTTCTGAAATACACATTATATTATATTCTCAATGCTTGCAATACCTAAAACAATCAGATAAGGATTGTGGAATAAGTATGCTCTATAACCTAGCTCCTACTCCCTAGGGAACCAAATGCAGAGAGCTTGACTGATTGACCATGATTTTATAATTAACCTTGGCTTTCCAGTGCATCTCTTGCCCAGACTGACTGAGACCCATGTGCTCTTTGTCAAGATGCAGACATACTCATGATCAGTTCAGAAAGCTAGATTAAGTTGTGCCATTTAGCTCTGAATGAAGCTGTGGTTATATGACCCTATAGCTTGTCTGGGTATTTTTGACAATTGCAGCTGTAACCAATACTTTGTTTCTGTCATCACAGGTTTTAAGGCAGCCCTGGCCAGATCTTCATAGATTTTACTTATGCAAAATCAGGCATATCCTGTAGAGGAGTTTGTATGATAATTGAAGAATAGCTGTTAGCATCTAATTAGAGGGATTTTAAATTGATTTTTCTACTTACTATGATTCTGTGGGATTTTTTGTTCCCTTCTTAGTTTGATTTTCCATTTTATAATTATGCTCCTTTTAATAATTGTACCTTTTGATTTTTTGCTTTTTCTCCTATGATTCTTTCCATTCCTGAAAGCTAAATGTTCATTTTCTTCCAAAGACACATAAAAGAATCTAGAATTTCAAGATTTTAAGGACTCTTAGAGACATATACCTAAAGTTCATACACACAAAAGTAACTTATATGCAGATAGCAATAGGCAGAAATGAGGTATTTTTCACTACAGCCCCTTAATTGTAAGGTTACTCTCCTTATTTATCCACCAGAATCCAAGCATCTAGTAAAGTTGCATGTAGTAAACCCATGGAGAGAATAAATGTGGAATTAGCAAGTTAGCCACATAGAGGAAGGTGGGCATGAGTTAACAGTGCAAGGTGGAGCTTGAAGAAAACAACAATGGTTTGTGCAGAAGTGAGCATTTTAGAAACATAAACATAGTATCATTTCAGTGTATGAGAAGTTTGACAACAATAGTATTAAAATTTATATTTAAAAATATTAAAATTATTCTGGAAAGCTGAGTTACAGATATTGTCGGGAAAAATTGAACAAACAAGTTTACATTCATGGAATTCACTTAAAAGATTGTCATTGCTAACTGTATTTGTCATCCCCGTATGGTGCAAAGTGGAGACTGGAGGCTACCCTGAGCTCTTCAGGCAGCAAGCCTATTCAATTAATAAGTCCCAGATTTAATGAAAGACCTTGTGTGAAAAAAAAAAACCTGGAGGATAGTAGGTAGCTCATGGCGTAACACTTGCTATTCAGACCACATGATCTAAGTTTAGTGTGGTTTAGAGAGTTTTGCAACAGCAGTTAGATTTTCCACTTTATCAGCCATCAACCAAATAAAAGGACACGCCAGATCAATGTAGCTGCACAGCAGTAGTGCAGCAGTTCTGCTGCCTGACAGTGTGTCACATTGTTGGCACATGTTGTATCAGGGAAGTGCATCCACAGCCACTGTGCCAGACCTCTCCTTTTAATGTCTAAAGAATTAGCAGTTTCCTTTGAAATATATAGTCTATACACATGGGTAACAAATAGAGTTTCTCAGTGATCTGTTTGACTCTTGAAATGTCCCACTTAGGAGAAAATTACCTTTCACTTGTAGCTTTCCTCAACTCCATCATCCTAGAATTATCCAGAACTTTTGAAGTCAAAATAGACACTTTTGTTTTTTGACATTTCAGAAGGAACATTAAAAGTAGAAATTTAAATAGCTTCTTTTTTTTTTTTTTTTTTTTTTGCAGATTCTGGTACTTCAGCATTATAAAATTTGAATTCTGGAAATGTTTAAATATAAAGAAGTTTGTCTTTATAGATCCATATGCCACATAGAATGGGATACACTTTAGGGCTGAAAAGTTCCTTTTAGTACATGTTATGTTTAGCCATAATTTCCAAAGTAACACCTCTCTGATTGAAGATGAGTCTTCTACAGTTATCCACATTCACTGATATTAAGATAACTTTTCTCACCTATTAAAAAAACTTTATCTTAAAAGTTTGTGTGTATGGATGTATATGTGTATGTCCCCAAGAACGTAGCACCTGAGGAGGCCAGTAACATCTTTTTGAGTTACAGATGTTTAATGAGCTGCCCAACATGGGTGCTGGAAACTGAACTCGGAACCAAATTTGAGTTCTTTTCAAGAGCAGCAAACTGTCTTCACTACTGAGTCATCATTCCAGTATCATATTCAAAACCTTCTGTGGAGTTCAGTGTGAGCTGGAGTTTCACAGGGAGTTACCAGACTGAGGCCTTTCCTTGTCTTTTTATGGCAGAATGCATGAGTTGGGACCATTCTCAGACACCGGAGTTGCTTTCCTTCTTGCACATGAGATTTTCATGATAGTCTTTTTTTTTTTTTTTAAATCTTGCAGCATCTTTGTTGATGCACTTCTACTGCTCTAACCCCAGATGGATGCCACCTTTTCATTGCCCTCCAGTGGTCTGTTTTTACCAACAGTGAATTTTATCAATCTAAGTGTATTCTTTGGTTTTAAGAGCCAAACTATGTCATGACTCTTCATTGGTGTTTAAAGGAGATTTTTATCTTTCATGTCAACTAGAAATAAACATAGAAGTGAAGGGCCTTTTCTTTTTGCGATGTGCCTGCTTAGACCAATTGGTTAGGTCAGGAAGTCAAAAGAGAAGGAAAATCGAGGCTTCAAAACTAAGAAGTCAAGGCCTGACTGTCAAGGCTGTTCTCTGATCTCAACACATGCACTGGGCACATGTTCAACATGTGAATAGAAATACACATCATACATGGATATTAAACCATGATGTTAGGAAACTGATTGCATATGAGTAGGAGATAATTTTCTGCTAAAAACTGTAAAAATAGGTCAAGGACGAAGGTTCTCCTAGGCTTTCCAGGAGATCACTTCAGCAACGGACTTTTGGACAAGATTCTTCCAGCAGGTTCAAAGGCCCCATAACCAGTTCCAAGCAATGATGACACACAAAGCAGAACCTAGAAAAATATGTCGTGCTGGAGTTCAGCAGCAAAAGGGTCTGAATAAAGAGCATTTTAGCTTTGTCCAGGGGAGAATGTAGCTGAGGAGAGAGCATCACTTTCTTTGAGCTTTGGAGCCTATTGTTAGTTGTAAAGGCTCAGCATTACACAGCAATGCTATTGAAAGAAACATCCAGGTGGTGGTTTCAGCATTCACTCAAATGAATGACTTAATGAAGATAGGACTTGATGCCCTAAAGACATAGATAGCTGAATGAAAAAGAAGCACTAAATTTATGAATATATAAATATAAGGTTACTACAGGCATCAGAAGAAAACATGGAAAATTACTGTCTTCTTTCCATGTGGGTGGGTGTCTGTGAGTGTGTGTGTGTGTGTGTGTGTGTGTGTATGTGTGCATGTGTGTTTTAATCAAGAACTACATTTTTATCATTCTACATGAAGAAAGATGGTAAGGATAGCAGTCACCAATCATAATTGAGTTTTGAAGAACGAATTCACACTTGTTTGTGACATGTGTTTGTCCATGCCTTTAATTCCAGAACTCAGGAGGCAAAAGGCAGGCAAATCTCTGTGAGTTAACATGGTTTACATTCTGGGTTTCAGGCCAGCTAGGCTACATAGTGAAATCATTTATCAGCTAAGGACTCAAAATTAAAGAATTTAGAACACTTGCTAATGTTTTCATATGGAGAGTAAAATAATGATTGTTTTTAACATGTGTCACAGAGAAGGAACATCTTTCAAACAGCCAGAACAAAGAACTAAACAGCATATCAAGTTTAATGAAGGTAAGATTTTTTATAATGAATTACTGTCTTTGGTCTTACCTATTCTAAACAAAATAAACACAAGTAGAAATTCAAATGGAGTTAAATAAATCAAATATAAATGTATATATTTTGTTTTAATATTTCTTTTCTAATATCCTGGAAAGTCAGAATTAATTATTTATAAGCACTTTCAACCATGAAAATATACTGTCAAAATGTTGCATATTTGTTTTGATGCTCATATATGTACTGTGTTTATTTAAATAAGAAAGCAACTTGGCAGGGGACTCCAGTTGTTGGGCTTCAGGGGCATTATGTACCTGGTAATGGTTTAGGCAGATTGAATGAAACCTGGGGTTGCATGCCAGTAGAGACATGTCCCTAATAATGGCCAACTCTTCTGCCAGTAAGTCAATCTGTTGTTGTAAAATGTGGATGGCTCAATAAAGATGTTAATTTAGTACCTCCTGTGCCTGTAGCACCTCAGCTGACTTACAGACTACAACATTGACAGTCATTGGTTGTCTGGGTCAAAGCAACAGCAGCTGTTATTGCCCTGGCAATGCCTACAGTGATGGCAGCACTGATGGCAGTTGTAATACCAAAGTCCCTCTTTCCATAGTGTAGGGTTTGTAAGTGAGTCTGAGGCGTCAGAGTGACGGCATGAATGTGGGTGGTATTTACCACAGGTATCCAGATGGTGGCTGGTTTTCTTATCAGGATAGCAGTTGTTCAATACTCCATCCAGCAGGGGGTCAGGAGACATTTCTCATTAAAGCAGTCAAGGCTGTCTCTGACAATGGAGGTATTGGTGACTAGAAAGAAAAAGGGAGGTGAGACACAGACTGGGGTGGCTTTCCAGCCAATCTGACTGCCAATAATCAGATTCACATTGGTTGCCCCAGTCCATGTTTTCACCGACTGGTTTGTGTGGAAATACATCCAATTAAAGAGACAGCCATGTTTTAGGAGAGTAAGGGGGCATAAGTCAAGACAATTAGAGGGGCCACATAAATTCCAATTGCTCATGATGGGGTCATATCAGAATCTAATGGGATTCCTGTTACATAGGAAGTAATATTGCAAGTATCATGTGAGGTAAACCTCCATAAACTAAGGGTGAGGATAGATGACAGTATTAGATAGTCCCCAGTGAATTTTACACTTAGTGCAGGCTGGCAGCGCTCCCAAGGGATATTAAGTCCCACAAAAGTGAGCATTTGAGGAACCCTTGGACAATGAAATCTTAACAATAGTTACTAAGTTGAAGTCATAATTTCTTATTTTGGTACAGAATTTATTTTGATACACAATCAAGGTTCAGACAAAATCTGTATATAAATCTATCCTAAAAGCAAATAACCACAATTTTATAAATTCAGAGTTAAATCAATATCTGCCAAGATGTAGGCAGCTTCCATTCTTCAGCTCTCTGACTTAGAGCAGCCATCTTGTCTCTTTCCACAGCAGGGGACCCCAGAGCCCTCTTTCTTTGTTTCAAGGTTCCTGCACTTGAGTTCACATGACTCATCCCAATGCCACCTTTATCTCACTTAGAAAATAAAACTCTAACTCTCAGGCTAATAATCTTAAACTTCTAGTGGATTTTTGCCCAACAAATCCATAGTAACTATTAGTCTGATCCTGGCAGTGTTTATTATGGGCAGCCACCACATCCTCACAGGCTTAAACATCTCAGATCAGTTTGTAAGATCTGGGGAAGAATTCTTAAGACTGGCAATGACTGCAAGGAGGATGGGGACAAAGAACAAGGGAAGGGTACATGAATCCAGAGGCCAGGGTCCCACATGTTCTCTGGCAATATCCAGGAGACACACAGCAGATCAGGTCACACCATGAATACAGTCCTTGTAGCAACAGGCAAAAAAATGAGCCCCAAAAAGAAGGTTCACAAGCAGCCACAAAATGAGGATGATGAATGTACATGGACTACATTGGGCACCAGATGCTGCCTGTGCCCAGGGCTACTAGTTGCCTTACCCTACTTGCCCTTGGGGGTTGGAGGTGAGGTGGTGCAGAGTCAATGACACAGACTCCAGGAGCAGGTGAGAAACACTGAAACGAGTTCATCTGAACACTGCTGCAAGTTCCTTTAATACCCTCTACCCACCCCCTATTGATCCCAAGAAAGCATCTTTTCTAAACAGCAGTTCCTAATTGGCTGGCATTGTCTGTACCAGCAATCTTTGGTCTCTCAGGCAGTCTTCAAATTAGATCCTTCTTTCAGGAGATGCTTTTGCAGTTGCAAAGGGCTCTGGCATTTGCATAGAGGTGGCCCAGTCATTCCTGCTACAAAGCTGTAAGATGCAAAGTGTCAGGATCGTGATAAAAGAGGTAACTTTTTTGTATGACATTATTATAAATTTTGTTGTTTTGTATTTACGATGATGATGACTGACTGAGGCCTCCCCTGCCATAAGCATAGGCTTTATACCTGAGCTGTCGTCTCAATCCATTACTTAGTAGGAAATAAGCCCTTCCCGAGTCACGGGGAATGGTAAGAAGGTACACTGAGTTTTTCTTGAAACCAGACAAAAAAGGAATAATTTTCATTTATGAAAAACAAATCACTTGTACAGTGAAAAGTTGAGTGAACTCACAATTTTTGTATGGAAGCATGTAACTTGATTGCATGTCAGAAAGTGGCCCATGGAAGGTGCTCTTCCCTCCCATTGCTGCTTCTCTGTTGCTCTTTCCTTGTGAGATACAGCTCAGGGTCCATAACTACCAAGGGAGGAATTCCCATAATTCTTTCCATGAGAGATAATGAACACTTAGTTCCACTGTAAGAGCTGGAACTAAGAGGGGGAGTAGATTAAGTACATTATTCTCTCTTTAGCCTTTTGTAAAGGTTTTTGTCCCTGCTCTACTATGTTTCAACATGCTGCAAAGAAAATTGTCTTATATCTACCTTCCTGTGCTATAGATTTTCACTTCAAACTGAACAATTTCAACTATAAATCTGAACAAACTTTTTTTTCTGAAAGAAAAAATATTATACAGTCTTAGGTATTTTTTTTGTTTTCTTTTTCTTTCTCTCTCCCTTACTTTCTTTCTCTTTTTCTTTCTATTTTGGTGTGTGACAATTTCTATCTGTTAAGGACTCACCTGCTTCTGCTGCCTTCTAAGTGCCGGGATTAAAGATGTGTATCACAGCAGCCAATCTAGAATTCTTTTTAGCACTATTGGCCCGGAGTTAAACAACAAGTACAAGAATTTATTTTGTTACACAGTCAACTTGTGATCCTGATTCAGGTTAGGCTGCCACTCTCTCTGTCTGAGAGTGTTTAGTTAGTATCACCACAGGTGTTCATGGGAGTTTATTTTTAGACATCAATGCTTGAGATATCTTTCTCTGATTTAAAAAATACAGAGAAAATGGAAGAGTTCTTCATTAATTAATTGGCTACAAATGCACAGTTGCTCTGGAATAGTTTACAGATTTGTCTCAAAGGAATTGATACTAACAATGAGTCTGACAATTCTACAGAGTTGTAATAAAACACATTTGTCTTTATTTCTAGAAGTGCACTACAGTACCAATTCAAAGCCTTTCTGCAGGTAAGATTTAATAGATGTAACAATACATTAACATTAAGGAATTTACAGATAAGAAGCTAGTTCTTGCTGGGTGTGCTCTGAGATAGATGCTGCTTTATATACTTAATACTTGTTGTGTATTACACGTGTTATGAAATATGATTTTAGACTGGAAACTTGCTCCTTCTTGTTTATATAAACATGAGTTATGTACTCAACAGTCGTTTCCCAAGTACTAACTTTCTGTTTTGGAAAAGGAGCCTTCTAGTGTTATTCAGAGTCATTGATGCCAAACTGACTCTCCCTACATAGTCATAAACTTTCTAAAGTCAGGATGAGAACTTATAACTTCATTAGTAGTTATCCTTTAAGGCATTTATCTTTTCTGAGAGCATACATGATTTAGGATCATTCTGAGTTATCAAACAGTATCATAGGCAATAAATATTTGCTTTTCTTTTTTGACAACAGTTTTAATGCAAATTCCCCTTGTATAAGGTATAGCACCTTTTCACAAATGGTGGATAACCCCCCCCCCCCACACACACACACACCATCCTTATACAAGAAGAAGTCCACTTATCATTTATCCCTTCAACGGTCATAATGAATTCTCTGAAACTCAAGTAGGCTATCTGAATGGAAGGGAGACAAATTACAACATAACTATTTGTCATCTCTCTGTAAAGCAGGTTTTTCTTTTATGTGTTATTTGGACATGGAAGTGAAGATTCATAATTTTCTGGTACTACAACTGTCCAAAGGCACAACTTGCAAAAACCTCACATGTTAAATTCTACTTGGAATTCAAAACAGTTCCGAAGTATATAACAAAAGCTATCCACTAGGTTTTGTTTTTTGTCTGTTCATGTTATTACCTCATTAAGTGTTAGTAGAAATGCTTATTTAGCATAGAAACAACCATATTGTGGTTTCTGCATTAATGCATGAATGGTCTACCAAGAAATAGATTGAGCAAAACCAAAGAGAAGCTGTGTTAGCAGAACCAAGAAGGTATTCCATGGTCTACCAACCTCTTGAGAGGTAACAATCACTGAAGTACCAACGAAGCATCATGATAGAGAAGGTCTTGTGGTGCTCTGGGGCCCAGAATGATGGAATCTGGGTACTAATTGTGTTGAGTATGTAAGAATGAAACCATCATTTACTGCTGCAAACAAAGGCCGTGAAAGAGCCACTTCTGTCTGTCTCTACCTCTCTGTATCTCTCTCTGCCCTTTTGTCTCTGTTTCTCTCTGTCTCTGTCTGTCTGTCTGTCTGTCTGTCTGTCTGTCTGTCTGTCTGTCTGTCTCTCTCTCTCTCTGTTTGCTTTTATTGTTGCATTTTTGTGGGCTAAATTCTTCCTTTTCTCTAACACAAGAAAAAGTTGGAAGGTCAGAGTCTCCCAACATAGTCAATGTGCTGAAAAGAAAATTAATTGTTGTTTGTAAGTTTATAATATAAGGTATGTTAAGAACTGAAACATGAATAAATAAATAAATGAATTTAAAGCATCTGGTAGATGTTTTTCATATTGATATTAAATTATCACTTTTTAAAATATTCCACAGTGAAGTAAGACCTCCAGGACAGCTAAAACCAATACTTAAAAAGCCTGTCCAGATTAGTACAGGTAAGATTAATAGTGAAAGCTCTACCCTAATTAAAAAGGAGTAAAAAGTTTTGTTCCTGCTAAAGGGAGCCAAGAAAATAAATTATAAATGCAGTTATATTCTTTCTTAATTTGCTTCTTAACATTCTTAAAATTCAAAATCAGTTAAACTATTTCTGAGAAATTTTATATCTCAAAGCATATAATCTGAAACATGTTTATTCATTTAATGTGAGCTAATAATGAATGTAATATCTTTATATAAAGAAAAAATTTTTTAACCTTATACACAGTATGTGTCCTCTATAGTCATATAATAGCAAGTTGACTTTCTTACAAATTAGATTGTTTCTCAGTTTTTATTAATAAATGCATTGCATTTTATGCTATACTTTATAAAGTTTAGTGTCACTAAAATGTGATTATGTCAAAAACCAAAAACATAACATTCAATTACTTTCATTTTTCCATATCTGTAATTAAAATTATCTGAGTTTTTCTTTCTGTAATTTCTCAATATAGACATAGTAGACAATGTGCACATTGTCTTACTGTCATCTTTAAGTATTTGCCACTTAACGTGAATATGTCTTGACATAATACATAACTGGCTCATTGAGTAACTCTTAAAAGTCAATGGATTTTGAGTTTTGTAGGAAGTGCTAGGGATTGAATACTCTCATTATGAGCATCGCAGGTGTTCTAAAGTTAGGGTTTCTATTGTTGAGAGAAGCCTTGACCAAGGCAACTCTTAAAAAGGACAACATTCAATTGGGGCTGGCTTACAGGCTCAGAGGTTCAGTCCACTATAATCAAAGCAGAAGCATGGCAGCATCCAGGCAGTCATGATACTGGAGGAACTGAGTATTCTATATCTTGTTCTGAAATGAAACAGAAGACTGACTCTTCTGCACTGTTCAGAGCTTCAAAGCCCACTTCAAAGTGACACACTTCCTCTAACATGGCCATACCTCTAAGTAGTGCCACGCCCTGGGCCAAACGTATTCAAAGAACCAGAGTAGGCAAGTGCTCTCCCTATTGACTATGATACCAGCAACCCTGTCCTCTTCTTTTATTAATTAACATAGGATATGATAACACTTGGTTTATATGTTACAAGGCATAATTTTTAGAAATTAATACAAATATGTCTTGACATAATACATAACTGGCTCACTGAGTAACTCTCAAAAGTCAATGGATTTTGAGTTTTGTAGGATTATATTGCCAAAGGAGGAGGAAAGTTGAGAAGAGGACACCATTATTTAGTAGGCAACACTGACTGTAGGATCCTGGCTCACTGAGTCTGGATAAGATTCCAGCAGTGAAATGAGCACTGCAGAGTCTGTGCTTTCAGCAGCTGTCATCATACTTGCCTTTGAAAAATGCACCGGGGAGTGAATTGTGTAGACAAATCTGTTCGACCTTCCTTACATACTAAGTAAGGTGAAGAGTCAGTATTACAACAACATGATGATGTTCTTTCATATTATTTTAGCATAATATTACTGAATTTTTCTTTGTGGTAATGAGGATTGGTTGAGGCCTCTCCCATGCCGAGTGTAGGCTCTACTGTTGAGACACATTCTCAGTCCAATTATTGATAGGGCAAATATTCTGACACTGTCATGGGCAAGGCAAAGGAGATTACGCTGGAATTTTATATAGTGTAAATGAAGTCAACAAGACTTGTTTTTTGTTGAAAGCAGACTCTTGGCATACAGTGAAAGCATAGCTCACTGAATGATGGTTTATATGTAGAAACAAATAAAAATGTTTCATGAGAGGTCCTACTCTCTTGGAATTGCAGTGCTATCCTCATGTTCCTTCCCCGCTTCTCTCTCTGAAGATACAGTTCAGAGTACATAACTACTAAGAGGTAATATTTCCAATAATTTTTACCATGGCAGGTGATGAAAGGAAGTGTAAATTGTAGTCATATTGTTTCTTATTTTGTTTCTTTTAAAACTCAAATTAAGACATTTCAGAAGTTACCCTCAAGAAATTTTAAACCTGAATCTATATTTAGATAAAATAATTTCCAATTAAGTTAAATAACCATGTGCCAGGCAATATGTGCCCACTGGTGTAATAGTGACAAGACTGTCATGATGGTAGTCAAATGTTCTTGTGAATATATTTGAGGACTCCTCCACTTGAACTTGAGTTTTACAAGGGGGGAAATTTGGATCTACTTGCATTATTCTACATGCAGACATCCAGTTTGACTTGCATCTTTTTGGAAGATGCTGTCTTTTTTCCCCAGTGCGTGTTTCTGGCTTCTTTGTAATAACCAGGTATGCCCATTTGTTTGCATATAGGTCTGGGTGTTCCATTTCATTTATCAACGTGTCTGCTTTTATACTAATAACATGTTTTTTAAAAAAATGCTATAGCTCTATTGTAAAGCTTGAAAATCAGATAGGGTGATACCTCCAGAAATTCATTTATCATATTGGATTGTTTTAGCTATCCTGATTTGTCTCGGCCTGAGCTGCCCTATGCTTGGGGGCCAGAAATGTTGAGAACTTCACTACCCCACGTTTGGGGGCCAAGATGTCTCGGACCACTCTATCAATGTTGGAACCCGCACTGCCAAAAGCCTTGGGGGCTAAGTGTTAGAGCCTACACTGCCCCAAGCTGCTTCAGTCCGAGGGTCAGGGTTCAGCAAGAGAGAGAGTGAGGACAGACTCTGGGAATGGAGACCAGACAGAGTGTGATTCAATCTCATTTATTATTCAGTCTCTCGTCTTCTCTCCAAATCCCAAGTCTTGAGTTCCTAGTCCCTAGTTCCTAGTGCCTCCAAGTTCCTAGCTTCTTTCCAAGCTCCCTTCCAAGTGCTAAGTGCCTAATGTCTAATTCCAAGTTCTTCCTCCAAGTTGTACTCCAAGTTGTACTCTCTAACCTAATTATTCCTAGTGCCAAGTTGTACTCCTGAGTGCCTAATAATCTGTTGTCTGATTCTCTGTTCTCCAAATTGTTCTGAACTCTCCTGTCTGCCTCTCACCTTTTATATGTCTCACTTCTAAGCCACGCCTCTAAGTCAAGCCTTTAATCATGCCCTTAGGTCTTGTGTCTAAATCTGATCTCTAAGTCACACCCTTAAGTCACACACCTTTAAGTCTCACACACCCAAGGGAAAATCCTGGGTATCTAAAGCAAGATGTTATCAGAGTGTGCTCAGCTGTTGCAGGCTAATGCAATCAAGTCTCTGGTCAGGGTATATGGCTCAAGATGGCTGCAAGGATGATAGCCGCCTTCTGTTGGCTCCCCACACTAATTTTCTTGTTTTTTTTTTTTTCATATGAAATTGAGTATTATCCTTTTAAGATCTCTAAAGGAATTTTGATGGGAATTGCATTGAATTTGTAGATTGCTTGCTTTACTATGTCAACCCTATTGAATCAAGAGCATGGGAATTTTCCATCTGATATCTTCTTTGTTTTTTTTTCTTCCAAGACTTGAAATTACTATCAAAGATGTTTTTCACTAGCTTGGCTTGGCTAGAGTTATCCCAAACTATTTTACATTATCTGTGGCTATTGTGAAGGGATTTGCTTTCCTAATTTCTTTTTTTTTTTCATTTGTTTGTCATGTGTGTTTAAGAGAGCTAATAATTTTTTGAGTTAATTTTGTGTCTAGCCATTTTACTGAAAGTGTTTATCAACCATAAGAGTTCCATTGTGGAATTTATACAAAGTCACTTATTTATTTTATAATATTATCTGCATATAACAACACTTTAAGTTCTTCCTTTCTGATTTGTGCCCCCTTGATCTCCTTCAGTTGTCTTTGTGCTCTAGCTATAAGTTCAAGTAGTATATTATGTAGATATAGGGAGAGTTCACAACTTTGTCCTGTTTCTGATTTTAAATACTTTGAGTTTTTCTCTATTTAATTTGATGTTGGCTTTAGACTTTTTGTAAACTGAGTTTATTATATTTAGGTATGCTTATTGTATCCATAAACTCTCCAAGACTTTTATCATGAAGGTGTGTTGAAGTTGGTCAAAGGCATTTATTGCATCTAATGAGATGATCATGTGTCTTTTTTTCCCTGTCAGTTTGTCTATATGTTGGATTACATTTACTGATTTTCAAATGTTGAATCATTTCTGCATCTCTGGGTTGAAGCTTAGTTGATCTTGGAGGATGATCTTTTATATGTATTCTTGGATTTGGTTTGGAAGCATTTTACTAAGTATTTTTGCATCTTTGTTCATATGGGAAATTGGTCTGTAATTCTCTTTCTTTGTAAAGTCTTTTTTTTTTTTTAAATTTGGGTATCAGGGTAATTGGATATATTTCTTCTATTTCTATTTTGTGGAATAGGTGTATTAGCAGTATCTCTTCTATGAACATCTGGTAGAATTCTCCACTAAAGCTGGCCTGACCTTGTTGGGAGAATTTTAATGACTGCTTCTATTTTATTAAGTGTTACAGGTCTATTTACTATGTTTCTCTCATCTTAATTTAACTTTGGTAAGTGGTATTTATTGGTAAAACTATCTCTTCTGCATTTAAAATTTGTTGGTATACAAGTTTTAAAACTATATTCTTATGCTTCTCTGGATTTTCTTGGTGTCTACTGTTATGTCCCCCTCTTATATTTCTGATTTTGTTCATTTGAATTTTCTCACTGTCTTTTAGGTAGTTTGGATTAGGGTTTGTTTATCTTATTGATTTTCTCAAATAACCAATGTTTTGTTTTATTGATTCTTTGTTTTGTATCTTTGTTTTTATATTACTGATTTCAGCCTTCAGTTTGATTATTTCTTCTGGTCTTCTCCTACTGGGTTATTTACTTCTTTTTGTTCTAGAAATTTGAGGTGTGTGGTTAAATTGCTATTATAAGATTTCTCCTTTTTTTTTTTTTTTTATATATAGCACTTAGTGCTATGAACTTTTCTTTTATCACTGCTTTCATTGTATCCCATAAGGTTGGGAAAACATTTTCATTGTCTTCTAGAAAGTCTTTATTTATTTCTGGCTTGACCCATTTTTCATTCATGAAAAATGGTTATTCAGCTTCCATGAATTTGTAAGCTTTTTTCTTTCTGTTGTTTTTGATACCTGTCTCTAATCTGTGATGGTCTGGTAAGATGTAGGGAGTTATTTCAATTTTCTTTTATCTGTTGAGACTTGTTTTGTGTTTGAGTATGTGTTCAGTGTTGTAGAAAGATCCATGCTGAGAAGAAGGTATATTCTTTTGCATATGGGTGTAATGTTTTGTAACTCCCTATTAAGCCTATTTGGTTGTTATGTCTGTTAGCTTCATGGTTTCTCTGTTTAGTCTTTGTTTGAATGACCTGTACATTTATGAGACTGGAGTATCAAAGTCTTCCACTATCATCCTGTGAGGGTCAATATATGATCTAAGCTGTAGTAATGTTTCTTTTTAGGAACTTTGGTGCCATTTCACTTGTGGCATAGATGTTAAGAATTAAAATGTCTTCTTGTAGGATATTTCCCATTGATGAGCATGTAGTATGCTTCTCCAACTTTTTTGATTAATTTTCATGTGAAGTCTATTTTGGAAGATTATTAAAATGACTACATCAGTTACCTACTTAGGTTCATCTCTTTGGATTATCTTTTCTCCACCATTTACCCCGAGATAATGTCTATCCTTGCTGACTTGTGTTTCTTGGATGCAACAGAAGTATGGGTTCTGTTTTTGCATTTACCTGTTAATCTTTGTCTTTTTTATTAGGGAATTGAAACAATTGATATTGAGAGATATCAACAATCAATGACTGCTGATTTCTGTTTGTTGTTGTAGGTAGTGTTGGTGGTAGTGGTGATGCTGCTGATAGAGATGGTGGTGGTACGTATGCTTCCTTTATTTAATTTTGCTGGGGTGAGATTATTTATTGCATTATTTTCATGAGTGGAATTTACCTTCTTAGGTTAGAATTTCCCTTCTAGCACCTTCTGTAGACCTAGCTTTGTAGATATTGTTTAAATTTTACTTTACCATGGATTATTATCTTATATTCTCTATTGATTGAAAGTTTTGCTGGGGATAGTAGTCTGGGCTGGCATCTGTTGTCTCAGAGTCTGAAGGACATCTGTCCAGGCCCTCTTGTCTTTTAGAGACTCAATTAAGAATACGAGTACAATTCTATGATGGTTTATATATGCTTGGCACTGTTAGAAGGTGTGGCCCTGTTGGAGTAGGTGTATCACTGTGGGTGTGGGCTTCAAGAACCTCATCCTAACTGATTGGAAGTCAGTATTCTGCTAGAAGCCTTCAGATGAAGACACAGAACCCTCAGATCCTCCTGTACCTTGCCTGCCTGGATGCTGCCATGTTCCTGCCTTTATGATAATGGACTGAAGAACCTCTGAACTTGTATGCCAGCCCAATTAAGAGTTGCCTTGGTCATGGTGTCTGTTCACAGTAATAAAAACATAACTAAGACAAATTCTAACAAGTCTGCCTTATATATTACTTCATCTTTTTCCCTTAAAGCTTATAATATTTTTCTTTGTTTAGTGTTTTGGTTAATATGTAGCAAGTGGACCTTCTTTTTTGGTCAAATCTATATGATGTTTTGTATGCTTTTCTAACCTTTATAGGCATCTTCTTTATATAGAAATTTTTTGCATGATTTTTTGTTGAAGTAATTATTTAAAATGGCTTCTAGTCAAGCCCGCTATCTAAGCTGCTGTGGCTCTGCCTAGCTCAGCTGCCCTGTTCTTCGGCCAGAGGCCACATGCACACTGCAACAAGAAATGGCCAGCCAGAAACACCAGCTCTGCCACCCCACGAGATGCCAGTGTGTGAGATAGCTCTGCCAATCTTTCACACTGTCTCCTCAAGGCTTGGCATTGCCCAGACCATCCCTCCATCTATGCGGGCCCAGTAGGAAATGAGACTCTAATGCTTAAATATTAATCAAAGGCTTTATGTGTTTGGTAATGCTCAATAACAATATGCCCATACAATTAGAGTTGTTTCCCAATTAGCTAACCTAAATATAAGTTGTTACACAGGACTGCTCTCCATACCTGTGCGGCTCTTCATCCTCCTACATCTCTGCCCTCTCTAGCTCCTCCTCTTCCTTCTCCTCTTCATCTCCTTACTCCTCCCACCTTAGCTCCTCCTACAATTTTTGTTGAAAATATTTTCTGGACCTTGGAGTTGGGGTTCTTTTCCTTCCTCTATTCCTATTATTATTAGATTTGCTCCTTTCCTAGTGTCTCAGATTTCCTGGATGTTTTGTATCAGTAATATTTTAAGATTTAAATTTATGAATTATTATTTCCATATCTTCTAGTGTATCTTTAATGCCTATGATGGTTTGAATATGTTTGACCATGGGAAGTGTTAGGAAGTGTGGCTTTGTTGGAATAGCTGTGGTCCCGTTAAGCAAGCATATCACTGCATAGGTTGGCTTAGAGGTCTCCTACTGCTCAAACTCTGCCCAGAGTGGAAGAGACTCTCTTCCTGGCTGTGGAAGACAGTCTTTTTCTGGCTGCCTTTGTATCAAGATGCAAAACTCTGGGGTCCTTCAGTATCATGTCTGCCTAAACACAGTCATGCTTCCCACCATGATGATAATGGAATGAACCTCTGAAATAATAAGGCAGCCTCAATTAAATGTTTGCCTTTATAAAAGTTGCCTTGGTCATGCTGTATCTTCACAGCAATAAAACCCAAATTAAGATGTTGTACAAGGGATTAGGATATTGCTGTGATAACCCTGACCATGTTTTTGCTTGGATGAATGTGGACCTGGGAACTTTGGATTTGGAGATCAATGGAATGCTTTAAGTGAGGTTTAATAGGCCATCCTAGTAGGAATAAAAAGACATTGGTGCTGAGGGTATTAAACTCTGGAGGCCTGACTCAAGAAGTTTCACAGGGAGGAATTTAGTATGTTTCCTGTAGACCACTTTTGTCATCTTCTGATGAAAAATGTGACTGAGTTTTCCCTTTTCTGGAGAGTGTACCTGAGGCTAAGGTAAAGATATTCAGATTGGTTGCATTGAGGAAGAAGGTCTCAAAACAGTCTAGCAAGAGAGTCTATCTCTTCTGTTGTGCACCCTTATGAAGAGCCTTTTGATCAGATGTAACAAACAAAGAAAACATACAAAATGTATGGCTCAGTGATTAAAGTGGTATAGAGAAGTGGAATGGAGCTAAATCCTGTGTTCAAGGACATTAAATGTAATTAAAGGACAAGATCCCACACAGCTAAGCTTATTGTTTATACTTTTGCAGTTGAACAGGTGATAATTATATCATGTTAGGTATTATTATGACCTAGTTATTGCTTTTATTTGAGCATAAGGAGATATGATTATGTGTCAGATTGACAAGGGATGGATTGTGATGGCTAGTCTTAATTGTCAACTTGACTATATCTGGAATGAACTATAATCCAGAACTTATAAAGATCTTATGAAAATGTTAGAAAGGCTAGGTGGTACATGCCTTTAATCTCAGCATTCAGGAGATAGAGGCATGCAGATCTCTGTGTTTAAAGTCAGTTTACAGAGCAAGTTCTAGGATAGCCAAGCAGAGGCAGTGAAGGATGTAATAAGGAGGCCATATTCCAACCTCAGCAAGAGCAAAACTTGGCAACTTCAGTCACATGCCTCTAGCTTTAGAGCCAAGAATAGAAGGGGCTACTGGGACAATTTTGATGCTGGCTATCTGGAATTAAGAAATTAGCTGTATTTACATTTCAGATACTGTCCCCTTTCCCCATTTCCCCTCCCTAGAAACCTACTATCCTATCCCCCCTCCTCCTTTTTGCTTTTATATCATCTTAATTACATGCAAGTATTAAGGTCAGTTCTAGGTTGAGGAACTAGCAATACAATAGATGCAAATAGTCAAGGAACAAGCATGACAATAGACAATAGTGCAAATATTCAAAGAACAAGCAAGGCAATAAACAAAATTCCATGATCACTGTTTTCAGGGACTTATCAGGATGACCAAAATATCTGAGCCAACTTCCCTATCCCGAAGTCACTTTCATATCTGAAGCCTACTTCCTTGTTCTAGCCTAAAATTTAGATTCCTTTCTGAAATTACTTCTTTGTTCTAGCCTAAGATTTAGATTCCTGCCTGAAATTACTTCTTTGTTCTAGCCTAATGTCAGATTCCTGCCTGAAGCCCACTTCCTTGTCCAATCAATGTCAGAAAATACAAAAAAAAAAAAAAAAAAAAAAAAAAGAAACCAGTTCCCATAAAATTTATTGTAAAAATTTAACTATTTATGAAATAGAAAAAACAAAGTTATTGAGGCAGAATTTTGGAATACTTCAAAATTATAAAATTGTTGATAAAATATTTCTTTATGAGAAAAGATAAGCTTAATTATTTGAGAATACATTTATGCTAAGAATAGTTTAATAATGTATAAATTTCCATGGATTATATTGTAGATATTTTAGAAGAAATGTATAATGAATGAATTAGGAAGGAAAATATTCTTAGTAAACAGAAAATAATTAAATTTCTTCCATTTATAATGTAATATTTATTGTAGTAGCACAATACTGTTTAGGGGCTGCTACATATGATCTAGTCATCAAGAGAAGGGATTGAGGAATATAGTATGCATGTTTGTAGGCAGTGTATTCTGCTTTCTTGTCCACATGTGCACACAGAAAGCAATGAAGCAAGGAGACAGCCACTTTCATGTTTGTTTGGTCACTGGAATCAGCCATGAAAAGCAAGCAGTCCTAGTACTTTTGCCTTTTTTCCAGAGTTAAGATGGCGATAAAGAACCTGTGCACTGTGCAGTCAGTCCGGAAGCCTCAGTTAGGGTGGGAGACCTTAGTTTATTGTGAGACATGGGAATTCTGCCACGATGGTTAAGCTTCCTTTCTAGAAAGATAATCTTCGCAGAATTGCAGCATTCCAAAAGGGAAATTTGACAGTAAATGGGAGTTGATAAAGCCATTTAATGTAGGAAGGAACACTTATGTGCAACTGTATGACATTAACAACATACTCTAAATTCTTGAAATCCTGGGGAAATTCTAAGCTATATTAAAAAATAAGCTGTGCCTACGCTTATTTTTCCTGGGGCATGCATAAATGGAAGTAATGAGACATCACAGGAAAGCATAGAACACGAGAAAGACTGACACAATCTATTAGTATTTTAATAGTAAGTAGTACATGTGCAAACATGTCAAAACCATATTTGCAAAATTGGGTACTCCTAATTTTTGAATCAATTATACTTGAAAAGACACTGTAACAACTGTTCTCTAAGACAAAATTTCATTGAAAGAACTTTTGTTTAATTTATGCCTAACAGTTGAACTTATGAATATTATGTTATGTCACTTTGTTGTATGGGACTAATGCTTTGGAAATTACTTATAAAAAACTGTCATTATAATAATATTGAAAAGAAGAAATTAGCTGTAATTAAGAAAAGACCAGCATTACTGAGGTGAAATCATCTGGGAAGTGTTTTCTGAGAGTACAAAGAAGCAGTGTTCCAGAGATAGACATCACGCTGGCAGCTGGACTTGGTAATATGTAAGAATCATCCTGGTGGTACTGGTTCTGACAGCATAAAGAGGACCTGGTGAACAGCTGAAGCTTGAGACTGTGAGAGGTCAGGAAAGGCCATTGGTGGAGGTACAGCCTCAATTGCAGTTGACAGCCCAGGACTGAAGTGGTCATGCAAAGAAACTGAGATGGCGCTATAAAGAGAGCCTTTGACAGGTTATTGATGAATCCTAGTATTAGTGGAAGACACTAGTGTATTGGAGATGCCAGTACCATGGCACAAGTGGACTTGCATCAACCAGAATCTACAGTGTTACAGAGGAAAGAGCTGAAGATGCGACCCAAGACCTTTCAAGGAGCCCTGATCACGTGTGTCTTTCTGACATGAACATGCCCTGACAAGTAGCTGTAAAATTCAAGTTGCCTTGGATGCCCCAAGATGTCAGAGATGCTAGAGCTGTAAGATACCTGCTGAGGAAAGCTGCTAACAGGGAGTTGAAACAGCCCAAGATAACAAGGCTATAGGGTGCCGGGAGTGGAATGTGGTTGTTTAAATATGCTTAGCTCATGGGAGGTGGCACTATTAGAAGGGGTGGCTTCGAACTCAGAAATCCACCTGCCTCTGCCTCACAAGTGCTGGGGTTATAGGCGTGCGCTACCACTGCCCAGCTTATTTTGTGTTTTCTTTATTGCTTCAATTTCCATGTTGAGATATTGAATACTTTTATTTGTTTCTGTCAATTGTTTTGTCTACCCACCCCTGAGTTTTAAAGGGATTTATTCATTTCCTCAAATGTTTGTATTTTCCTGGATGTCTTTAAGGGGTTTATTGATTTTCTCTTTAAGGACCTCTATCATCTTTATATATTTGGTTTAAAATTATCTTGTGCTTCAGCTATGTTGGAATGTTAATTGCCTACAGTGGTAGGAATGATGAACTCGAGTGAAGACATTTACCCTGGATGTTATTGATTATGTTCTTACGCTGTCATCTAGGCAGATGGAGTTGGGATGATTATAGGCTTATGTTCTGATTTCTGGATTTGTCTTTGTAGGATGGGTACTTTGTTCTTTGATTTCTGTTTGCTGTCTAGATTTTTGGAAAGTATGATGGCTGTGTGTTGGTTGTTTTACTGGATATCTCAGCTAGTGTGTTCACAAGGAATGGCTGTTAGAGGCTGGGGTGGAAGGATGAACTGGGAGAAGAAGGCTGGGGAGTGGGGAATGTTCTATGGGACCTACAGGAGATGAGGGAAGGGAGCAATGTAGTCTGAAGCTGGTGATCTAGGAATGAGACTGAATGAATGGGTCTATGGTATGGGGACTGGGAGAAAGGGGGGGGGGAAGGGAGGGCTGAGAAGTTTTGCGGGCAGCCTACCTATTTTTCTGGAAGGTGTGGTCTGTGTTTGAGCAGGAGGTACCTGCTTCAGTTGTGGGCTGTTACACAACAGTTAGTGTGGGGAAGGAGGTAAGAAGTAGATGATCTGTGAGATCTACAAGAGATGTAGACAGGGGTGGAAAGAAGACCACGGCAGATGTTCTGTTATAGCACAAGGGATGAGACTTAGGGATTAAATTTAGGGCAAGAGAGAGATGAGAAAAGGTCTTAGGCAGCCTATCTGGTTGTTATAAAACACATTTTCATTTACTTTTAGAAGTGGATAACAATACTGAAGAGGAGTCTTTATCCAGGTAAGTCTATATAATTTAAAAATAAATGACATAATTGGCAAGTCCAAAGATAAGAAAGTATTATTGTTGAGTGTATTTTGAGATAAGCACAATACTATATGCTCAATGTTTGCTATGTCTTACAGTAGCCACAGGCAATTTTCAAAATATCCGTTTTTAATTTAATTTTTTTTTTATTTACTCTACCTCTCACTCACTACCTGCCTCTTGGTCACCCCTCCCACAATCCTTCTCCCAACCCCACTTCTCCTTTGAGTGAGTGGGAGCCCCCTGGGTATCCCCTCTACAGCCTGGCACTTCAAATCTCTGTGAGTCTAGGCGTTACCTATCTCGCTGGGGCCTCACAAGGCAGCCCAGCTAGCAGAACATACCACACATACAGGCAACAGCTTTTGGGATGCCTCCTAACTCCAGTTGTTCAGGACCCACATGAAGGTCAAGCTGCACATCTGCTACATATAAGGAAGGAGGCCTAGGTCCTGCTTGGTTATATTCTTTTGTTGGTAGTTCAGACTCTGAGAGCCCCAACGGTTCAGGCTAGTTGACGCTATTGGACTTCCTGTAGAGTTCCTATCCCCTTTGGGGCCTGTGATCCTTTCCCCTATTCCTCCATAAGATTCCCAAAGTTCTAGCCACTGTTTGGTTGTGGGTGTCTGTATCAGTCTGAATCAGCTGCTGTGTGGAGCCTCTCAGAGGACAACATGCTTCTGTCTCACCCAGGATGATGTTTTCAGTATCTCTGTTCTTACAACTTCTTTATAACTAATTAGAAAACTGTTTTTCCAAGAGCTTAGATATTTAGCCCATGGTTCTGGCTCTACAGTGCATCTCTTTCCATTCTGTACAGATTCATTTATGACATGTGTTTACTGGTCTCAAGGTGCAAATCCAGTTCATAGCAATTCAAAAAGTTAAGTTGTATTATTTGGCTCTGACATAGAGTTTTCCTGGGAAGCTAGGTTAAATAGCCCAACAGCCTATATGAGTAATTTTGGCAACTACAGTTGCACCTCCAACCTCATTTTTATTACTGAAGTCTTAAAGGCAGATCTCAGATGTGGTAGACATCTATTGTTTTAACAGAAGCAGATTCAGGTGACGTTTGTAGATGAATAAAGAGTATCAACATGTAGATCATGGCCTAGGAATATTACTTAGCATTTGCTTGGAGTCTTTCATTTTGTTTTCAGACAGACAGACAGACAGACAGACAGACAGACAGACGACAGACAGACAGACGACAGACAGAGACAGACAGACAGACAGACAGACAGACATGGAGGAGAAAAAGGGAGGGGAGAGAGAGAGAGAGAGAGAGAGAGAGAGAGAGAGAGAGAGAGAGAGAGAGAGAGTTGATAAATATCCCTGGATGACTTGGAAGTTGTTTTACTTGTTTTGTAGCCAGGATGGCCTCAAAGTCACCCAGATAGAGTTTCTTCTGAGTGCTGGGATTAAAGACATGCAGTACTAACTCCTGCCTTAGAGGATATTTGTAATTGCTTACTTATTAATGTCCTAGTAAATTTCTGTTTCTAGAGTTATACCCCTTTCTTGCTATTTTAAAAAGATTTTTTCTTCTATTTTATTTTCATTTGTGAAAACTTAAGTATTCATTTTCTTTTGTAGATTAAAAACATCTACAGTTTCAGGATTTAAGGAATCTTAGAAATGCAGCAAAATACCTGTTAGTGCTTCTTGTCTTTAACTTTTGCTATGGTGTGAATATGCTCAGCCCAGGGAGTGGCACTATTAGAAGGTGTAGCCCTGTTGCAGTAGATGTGGCCCTGTTGCAGTAGGTGTGTCACTGTGAGTGTGGGCTTTAAGACCCTCATCCTAGCTGCCTGGAAATCAGTATTCCGCTTGCAGCCTTCCGATGAAGATGTAGAACTCTCAGCTCCTCCTGCACCATGCCTGCCTGGATGCTGCCATGTTTCTACCTTGATGATAATGGACTGAACCTCTGAACCTGTAAGCCAGCCCCCAATTAAATGTTGTCCTTATAAGAATGGCCTTGGTTATAATGTATGTTCACAGCAGTAAAACTCTAACTAAGACAGAAGTTGGTACCAGAGTTATTGCTGTGATAGGCCTGACCATGCATTTATTTGGAAGAATGTGGATTTGGGACTTTAAAATTTGAAAGCAGTGGAATGCTTTAAGTGGGACTTAATGGGATATCCTAGTATGAATATGGAAGACTTTGTTACTGAGAGTTATTTGAATTGTGTGGATCTGGCCCAAGAGGTTTTAGTGGAGAATTTCAATATGTGACCTAGAGACTGTTTTTGTGGTATTTTGGTCAAGAATGTGGCTAATTTTTGCCCTTGTCTGAAGAGTCTGCCTGAGGCTAAGGTGAAGAGACCCAGATTAATTGCACTTACAAAGGAAGTCACAAAACAGCCTGATGTAAATTCTGTAGTGTGCTTACTAAAGGTTACTCTTATGAAGAGCATTTTAATGAAAAGGAGCAAGATGAGAAAGGAAAAATATAAATTATATGGTTTGAGTATTAAAGGGGCACCAGGAAGGGAAATGGAGCTGAATCCTGTGTTCAGGGATATTAAGTTGAATTATGGGAGTAGTGACCTTGGAGCAAGATCCTACCCAGCTAACTATAGATTCAGGCATGGAGGTATACTCCTTTTAATCTCAGGAGACAGGCATGCAGATCCCTGAGTTCAATGTCAATCTACAGAGTAAGATCCAGGACAGCCAAGTTTAGGCAGTGAAGGAGTTGGAAAAGAGGAAGCTAGTGACAGTATAATAGAACAAAGGGGACCATGTTTCAGTTCCTGCAAGTAGCAGAACTTGGCAGGTTCAGCCATGTGGCCATGGCTTTGTAGTCCAGAGGAGAAAGAGACTACTGAGACAAAAACAGTCTCTAGGCCACATATTGAAATTCTCCACTAAAACCTCTTGGGCCAGATCTGCACTATTGAAGCTGGTTAGCTGGAGCTAAGAAATTAGCAGTGATTTTTTTTTTCTGTATAACTATACTTTATTTTTAGCTACCATCATATGCTATGGAGAGTCAATTCCACACATGATTTTAGACAATGTAATCTTTTTTGAAATCATTTTTATTGGATATTTTATTTACATTTTAGATGTTATGCTCATCCCCCCACCCAGAAAATCCCTATCCCATTCCCCCTCCTGCTTCTATGAGGATGTGCCTTCCTGACCTCAAATTCCCCCACACTGGGGCATCCAGCCTTCAGAGGACCAAGGACTTCCTCTCCCACCTATGCCCAACAAGGCCATCCTCCTCTACATATACAGCTGGAGCCATGAGTCCCTCCCTATGTGCTCCCAGATTGGCAGCTTAGACCCTGGGAACTCTGGTTGGTTGGTACTGTTGCTCTCCACATGGGGCCTCAAACCCCTTCAGCTCCTTCAGTTTTCTCTCTAACTCCCCATTGGGAACTTCATGATTAGTTTAATGGTTGGCTGTGAGCATCCACCTCTGTATATGTCAGGCTCTGGCAAATCTCTAAGGAGACAGGTATATCAGTGGGAATTTTGATGGGGATTGAATTGAATCTGTAGATTGCTTTTGGCAAGATGGCCATTTTTACTATATTAATCCTGCCAATCCAGGAGCATGGGAGATCTTTCCATCTTCTGAGATCTTCAATTTCTTTCTTCAGAGACTTGAAGTTCTTGTCATACAGATCTTTCACTTGCTTGGTTAGAGTCACACCAAGATATTTTATATTATTTGTGACTACTGTGAAGGGTGTCATTTTCTTAATTTCTTTCCCCAGCCTGTTTATCCTTTGAATAGAGGAAGGTTACTGATTTGTTTGAGTTAATTTTATATCTAGGCACTTTGCTGAAGTTTTAAAATCAGGTTTAAGAGTTCTCTGGTGGAGGTTTTGGGGTCATTTAAGTATACTATCATATCATCTGCAAATACTGATATTTTGACTTCTTTCTTTCCTATTTGTATCTCTTTGACTTCCTTTTGTTGTCTAATTGCTCTGGCTGGGACTTCCAGTACTATATTGAATAGGTAGGGAGAGAGTGGGCAGCCTTGTCTAGTCCGTGATCTTAGTGGGATTGCTTCAAGTTTCTCTCCATTTAGTTTGATGTTGGCTATTGGCTTGCTGTATATTGCTTTTACTATGTTTAGATATGGGCCTTGAATTCCTAAGCTTTCCAAGACTTTTTAACATGAAGGGATGTTGAATTTTGTCAAATGCTTTCTCAGCGTCTAGTGAGATGATCATGTGGTTTTTTTCTTTGAGTTTATTTATGTAGTGGATTACATTGATGGATTTTTGTATATTGAACCATCTCTGCATTTCTGGGATAAAGCCCACTTGATCATGATGGATGATTGTTTTGATGTGTTCTTGGATTCATTTTGTGAGAATTTTACTGAGTATTTTTGCATTGATATTCATAAGGGAGATTGGTCTGAAGTTCTCTTTCTTTGTTGAGTCTGTGTGGTTTATGTATGAGGGTAATTGTGGCTTCATAGAATGGATTGGGTAGTGTTTCTTCTGTTTCTATTTTGTGGAATAGTTAGTTTGAAGAGAATTGGTATTAGGTCTTTCTTGAAGGTCTGATAGAATTCTGCACTAAAACCATCTGGTCCTGAGCTTTTTTTTGGGGGGGGGGGAAAGACTTTTAATGACTGCTTCTATTTCTTTAGGAGTTATGGGACTATTTAGATGGTTCATCTGCTCCTGAATTAACTGTGGTACCTAGTATCTGTCTAGAAAATTGTTCATTTCATCCAGATTTTCCAGGTTTTTTTTTTTTTTTTTTTTTTTTTTTTTTTTTTTTTTTTTTTTTTTTTTTTTTTTTGAGAATAGGCTTTTGTAGTAGGATCTGATGATTTTTTTTGAATTTCCTCAGTTTCTGTTGTTATGTCTCCCTTTTCAGTTCTGAGTTTTATTAATTTGGATATTTTGGAAAAGGTACCATGAGGTGCTGAGAAAAAGGTATATTGTTTTGTTTTAGGATGAAATGTTCTATAGATATCTGTTAAATCCATTTGTTTCATAACTTCTGTTAGTTTTGCTGTGTCTCTGTTTAGTTTATTTCCATGATCTGTCCATTTCTGAGAGTGGGGTGTTGAAGTCCCCTATTATTATTGTGTGAGGTGCAGTTTGTGCTTTGAGCTTCAGTAAGGTTTCTTTTATGTACGTGAGTGCCCTTGTATTTAGAGCATAGATGTTCAGAATTGAGAGTTTATTTTGGTAGATTTTTCTTTTGATGAGTATGAAGTGTTTTTGATAACTTTTGGTTGAAAGTTGATTTTATTTGATATTAGAATGGCTACTTCAGGTTTTTTCTTGGGACCATTTGCTTGGAAAATTGTTTTTCAGCCTTTTACTCTGAGGTAGTGTCTGTCTTTGTCACTGAGGTATGTTTACTGTATGCAGCAAAATGCTAGGTCCTGTTTATGTATTCAATCTGTTAGTCTATGTCTTTTTATTGGGAAATTGAGACCATTGATGTTAAGAGATATTAAGAAAAAGTTATTGTTGTTTCCTGTTATTTTTCTTACTAGAGGTGGAATTATGTATGTATGGCTATCTTCTTTTGGGTTTGTTGGAAGATTACTTTCTTGCTTTTTTTAGGTTGTAGTTTCCCTCCTTGTGTTAGAGTTTTCCATCTATTATTCTTGTAGGGCTGAATTTGTGGAAAGATTATTGTGTAAATTTGGTTTTGTCATGGAATATCTTGGTTTCTCCATCTATAGTGATTGAGAGTTTTGCTGGGCATAGTAGTCTGGGCTGGCATTTGTGTTCTCTTAAGGTCTGTATGATATCAGGCCAAGATCTTCTGGCCTTTATGGTCTCTGGTGAGAATTCTGGTGTAATTCTGATAGGTCTGTCTTTATAAGTTACTTGACCTTTTTCTTTTACTGATTTTAATATTCTTTGTTTGTTTTGTACATTTGATGTTTTGATTATTATGTGACAGGAGGGATTTCTCTTCTGGTCTAGGCTATTTGGAGTTCTGTAGACTTCTTGTATATTTATGGGCATCTCTTTCTTTCGGTTAGGAATATTTTCTTCTATAATTTTGTTGAAGATATTTACTGGCCCTTTGAGTTGGGAATCTTCACTCTTATTTATACTTGTTATCCTTAGGTTTGGTCTTCTCATTGTGTCCTGGATTTCCTGGATGTTTTGGGTTAGGAGCTTTTTGCATTTTGCATTTTCATTGACACTTGTGTCAGTGTTTTCTGTGGTATCTTCTGCACATGAGATTCTCTCTTCTATCTCTTGTATTGTGTTGGTGATGCTCGAATCCATGACTCCTGATCTTTTTCCTAGGTTTTCTGTCTCCTGTATAGTCTCCCTTTGTGATTTCTCTATTGTTTCTACTTTAATTCTTATGTCCTGGATGGTTTTGTCCAATTTCTTCACCTGTTTGGTTGTGTTTTCTTGTAATTTTTAAAGGGATTTTTGTGTTTCCTCTTTAAGGGCTTCTACCTGTCTACCTGTGTTATCCTGTATTTTTTGAGGGAGTTATTTATGTTTTTCTTAATGTCCTGTATCATCATAGTGAGAAGTTGCCCTGGCCATCAGGGTGGTGAACAGGGTCTGGTGGGGATCACCTGAAAGAGATAAAGGTGAATGCAAAGAATTATGGCTTGTCTAGAGTCTGATCAAACCATTATTTTAATTTTTTCCACACAGGGGTTATATAAACATAGAGGCAGAATGTGGGGAAGGGGATGACGCAGAAGTGTAGGTGTTCTCAGGAGGAGTACAAATATCTTCCAGAACAGGGTTTTGGCTGGGTGAAGAAGCAGGGAACAGAGTCACTATGACTCTGTCTAAGATTCATTTGTTCTTATCTAAGCTGGTACTTTCCACCAAGGCTACCTATACACAAGACCTATGACTATTTATTCTTATCCAGGCTGGTAATTTTCCACTAAGGCTGCCTGTTTACAAGATCTATAGCTATCTGTTGTAGGGTCAGTGTTTTCCCACAGAGACCAAGACTTTGTGTTAGCAGGCATGTATGGCCGACTCAGGACCATGGCTGATTTAGACCTTCAGTGTATAAGCAAGGTTGCTCTCAACAAGAAGTGATTTAAAATCTGAATCCTGCTTTTCCTGTGTGATAGGGTGTCCAGGACTTGCTATGGTGGGAGAACTGGGTTCTTATGAAGCCAGGTAACCTTGGTTTCTGTTGCCTATATTCTTGTGCTTGCCTTTCACCATCTGGTTAATTCTAGTGCTACCTGCGCTCACTGACTGACTGGAACCTGACTTTCAAGTTATCTTGCTTGTGTCAGAACTCCTCAGAGTCCAGATGTATCTGTGATCCTGTGATTCTGAGCTCCTGGGTCAAAGAGCTCCTGGGATTCAGGCTGCCTCTGGGATCCTAAAATCCCATGATCCTGGGTGTGTTAGAACTCCTGGGAGTCCAGCTTCCTCATCTTCTCTGAGTGCAGTGGATTCTCCTCTGCTCTTAGTACAGTGGTTCCTCTAGGATGGGTTAGGATATGGTGTCTTCATGGAAGCAGACTAGCTAGGAGTTTGCCCCAGAAAAAAGGACTGAAAGTAGCAGTGATTAAGAAGAGACCAGCATCAGGATGTGAAAATTTCTGGGAAGCCTTTTCTGAAAGCACAAAGACACTGTATTCCAGAGACAGTCAAGGTTGTACCTTGTGCTGCAGCTGTACTTGGTAATATGTAAGAGTAACCTAGGTGCTACTGGTTTTGAAGGGATGAAAGGGTCATGAAGAACAGCTGAGGCTTGGCACTTTGAGAGGCCATGGAAGGCCACTGGTGAAGGTGTGTAGCCCCAGTTGCAGTTGACAACCCAGGACTGAAGGGGTTATACAAAGTAGTTGATGCTTGGCACTATGAAGACAGCCTATGAGAGGCTATTGGTGAAGCCTAGTTGCAGCAGAAGACCCCAGTGTACTGGAGTTGCCAGTACCATGGGATGATCACCAAGGACAGAAGCAGCTATGGAGTTGATCAACCTAAGCTTAGAGTGTTACAGAGGGTAGAGCTGGAGAAGTGAAGCCAGCCCTTCATAGGACCCCAGAGGATCATGTGTGGATCCCAGACATTGAAACAAGAAGTTGTAATGTTGAAGTTGCCTTGGAGACCTTAAGATATTAGAGATACCAGAGCTGTGGGCTATCTGCTGAGGAAAGCTGCTAAAAGGGATTGGAACCAACTTAGCAGAAAGAAGTTTGTTGCAGTCAACCAAGATGAAAAGGGAGTTGGAGATCTGAAGAGTGCTTTGACATCAGACATGGAGATGCAGAGTCTGAAGTTTCCCCAGCTGTTTTTCTGTCTTGCTTTGAGGATTACAGTTAAATAATTTGATAAATCTCAGAAGAGACCTTGAACTTTGGACTTTTAAACTTGTTGAGGCTCCTATGGACTATAGGAACTCTGGAAGTTGAACTAAATGTATTTTGTATGGCCCCCATAGACTCATATGTTTGAACATGACTATGTAGGCCAGGGAGTGGAATGTGATGGTTTGGATATGCTCAGCCCAGGGAGTGGCTCTGTTAGAAGGTATGGCCCCATTGAAGTAGGTGTGTCACTGTGGGTGTGGGCTTTAAACCCTCATTCTAGCTGCCTGGAAGTCAGTATTCTGCTTGCAGCCTTAAGATGAAGCTGTAGAACTCTCAGCTCCTTCTTCACCATGCCTGCTTGGATGCTGCCATGTTTCTGCCTTGATGATAATGGACTGAACCTCTGAACCTGTAAGCCAGTCCCAGTTAAATATTGTTCCTGTAAGAGTGTCCTTTGCCATGGTGTCTGTTCACAGCAGTAAAACCCTAACTAAGACAACATCCTTGTTTTTAATTGTTTTATTGGGAATCCTAAAGTTCAAACACGTGAAAGAAACTTGGGTAAACACAGCATGTGTCAGAAATGGAATTTGTACTCTAGCTCTAGTTGTAAAAGAGGTAGTCTTTTTATTTATTCACAAGTATGTGGATATTTAGTAATAAAATAGGAGAGCACGAGTAGTAAGGCTCATGGAAGAGGGTGAGTGTGGAAATAGTGAGTTAATCTAGTAAAGGAGGATGGAAATGAATTTATAGTTGATAGTGAGGATTGAAGAACATTAGTTTGGGTAGTAGTGAGGGTTTTGGAGATGAGATAAAAATAGCAGTGTATGACAGATATGACAGTGATAATACTAAAATTCAGATCTAGAGATACTAAAATTATTGCAAAAACTCATTAAAATAAAAAATTGGAGACTCCTGAAAATGCTGTTGCTATTTAGTCTGGTCAATTGGAGGACCTGAAAATATCATGGTATCTCTTGAAAAGTACCAGTTTGGGGCTGAGGAGAGAGACCCGTTAATAAAGTGAGTTTCTATAAATAGGAGGTACTGAGTTTAATCTCAGCACACACATAAAAACACAGGCATGATTTCACATGCTTGTGTCTATCCATCATTGAGGAGGCAGAGTTATGGTTATTCCTTATGGCTTGCTGAAAAATCAAACTAGAAGAATTGATTTGTCTCCTGTTTAAGTGACATACCATTGTGTGGTGGATGGAATCCAAGGAGGAAGAACACTGATGTCCCCTGTCCTACACACACACACACACACACACACACACACACACACACACACACTAGCACACGCGCACATATATTCACATATGCAGTCTCCCCACAAAGATGTTAACATAATTTGAATCCCTTACAGGGGTCTCTATAGCAGATATGCTTGTGGTACTTGATATTCCTTTATCAATTTACATAAATAAGGCACTTAATCTTTACTGAGGTATAGACAATAGACAGGACACATAGAGCAGCTTAGTTTTCAACAAGAGTTAGCCATTGGAGAAGACACAGCCAGTTTTCTATCTTGTTTTAAGCAATGGATTTATTTCAGTTTAGATAGCAAACATATATACTTGTTAGGGAAATTATCAGTTCAAACTTTAAGACAAGTAATTTATACAGGCAAAAGTCAATACATTGGCAATTAATCTCTTGTCTCTGTCTCTGTCTGTTTCTCTTTCTCTGTGTTACATATATTTGTGTGCAAGCTTGGAGGTAAGAGGAGGATATTGGTGTCTTGTTCTATCAATCTTTACATTGTCCAATTGATGTAAAGTGTCTCATTGAACCTGGAGCTTTACTTGAAGTCAAGAAGTCTCCATGATCCCCCCTTTCTGTGCCACCAACAGTACTGGGGTTATACAAGAGCATGCCCAAGTATTTATGCATATGTTGAGGATTCAAACTCAGGTTGATGTGTGTGAGCAGCAAGCACTCTTATTTTCTGAGCCATTTCTTAATATGATGACTTTTTAAAAAATTAGAATAGGAATTAGTCTTTCTCGAATGTTTTATACATTGAGATAAACTCAATGTATAAAGTAAGAGAACCAAAAGCTTTAATAAAACACCTGTTAACTTTCAATTATGTAAATATGTGGAAACATCACTCAATATATGGGTAATGGATATTTCACCAGAATTGTTCAAATGACAAAACCCACCCATTACTGTATGTTTTTATTTTAAAGGTTCCCTGACAAACCTGACCCTGATATTCTTGGGCCTACAATAGAGGATAATGACAGCATTTCCATTATACAGGTAAATACTAGTTTGTGCAATTTATTTTCTTACCAATTTTGTTAAAGTTAGAGTAGTCTACCTATCTCAGTTTTAAATGGAAAGGTGGTTAGAGAAAACTATTTTGTAGATGTGGAACTTTCCATAAATTCCAAGTAAGCAGAAAGTTTTAGTAGCTAGTGGTATCTAAAAAAGAGAAAGGCCTGTAAACACATAGTGAGTGGAAGATTGAGTGCAGTTCTTCAATAAAAGAATACTTCTGATGTTTTGCCAAGGGTGATTTGCAGGAATAAATATACATTAGAATGAATACAGTTTAATGAGTCCAGTTATTTTAATGATCCAGGAATCTCCCAGGAGCCTTTACCTTCAGCATACATGCAAGTAGGTTTTTTCTTCCCTTGGACACTCCTATTTCAGTATTGTAGATGAGAGCATCACCTCTGTTTCCATCTTTGCATCTGTATTTAGATTAACAAAGATTGTGTAAATTTAGCTATTTGTAATCTCTTAATTAGCATTATAAAGAATTTGTACTGTGTTTCCTATTTGATTCCACTAAGATTATGTTTAAAATTCTTCATCCAGTTACACAATTTCTCCAGTTTTCTCCAATTAGTCACCCGTTTTGGAAGTGATGATTCATACACCATAGTAACATTTTAATTTTTGATATTTTGTTTTGCATTTTGAGATATTATAAACTTACACTCTTTGTGCCAAATTTTAGGTTTTGAAATATTAGAAGGCTTTTATTTAGATAATGCATATTCACTTTAAAGCGACTTCATAACCATGAACTACTAGAGGTGTTTGTTACCTGGAATCTCAAAGTGGGGTTTACTGAATTATAAGTTACATTTTTAATAATTTTTGAATGTGGATAATGAACAAACATGTTTCTAAACCAATTTCACAGGTGCTATGATATGGACAACACTAGTAATTAAATCACTGTTTAATTGTTTAAAGAAAAATATAAATGAAAAATAATGTGCATTTATATTTCAGAATCATAAAAGAAGACAGAGATTGATGAAAATGGAGCTATTAATATTAACAATCATTTTGTACAGGGTTTGGAAGCTTTGAAACATAATGAATTAAGTTTAGTCTAAACTACAATGACAAGGCCAAGATTCTCAGTTCATGATTTTCTTGTATTCTAGGCTGGCATAAATATTTTTACTTGTTAATGATGTTCTTATAATAGGTGAATAGATAAACATATTTGAAGACATTTCATTATTTTTGTTTTTACATTTTGTGTGTCAATACCTGTAACTATGAAGGAATAAGGAAGTATTGAAAACATGCCTCTCCACTCCTTCAAAAAAGTTAATTTTGGAACGAAAGTAAGAAAGTTAATTCTCTATTTTTCCATTACAGAAAATATCTAAGGAAATGAATATAAATAACACTGAGTGTACCTCTATAAAAACTTCATCAAGGTTTTTACAACAGAGCAAGCTTGTCAGAAGAAGGGTAGAGAACAGAGCTCGAACACTTATAGGAAGACATGAAGTTAACGTTTGTTCTCAAGGGGAGCCACTACCTATTACCTCTGAAGGACAAACACCCATAAAGGTAAGTTCCACTAATTTGGGAAGTGACATACTTGCTTGTGTGTGTGTGCATGTGCGTGTGTTTATGTCTGCAGTATTGCAGATGATATCATAAAAGAGGAGCCCAGCCTCAAACATGCCCTGTACCTCCTTCACACCTTCATTCCTGGAAATAAAAATAAGTTAAGCTATGGAAATAAAAATTCAGAAAGTGAACATACTTTTAACACAAGCCAGGAGAAGTCATCAAAATACAGGTAATAAATAATAAAGACTCCTAGAGTAGTTACAGTTAACATGAAAATAATCAACATGTTTGTGATTTAGATTTATATATTTTATGTACAAGAATGTTTTGCCTGCATTCTATCTGTGTACTATGTTTGTGTCCATTGCCCACAGAGGTCAAATAGGTGCATCTTATGCCCAGAAATCGGACTTACAGGTGATGGTCAGCTGCCATATGGAGGCTGATGAATTGAACCCAGTTTCTCTGCAAAAGCTGCAAGTGTTCTAAACCACTGAGCTATACCTTGGCCCCCAGAACAAATATGTTTGATATACAAATGATTACAGTATAAGTGAAGATATAAGAAGTAGAAATAAGTAACCATTCTTAGAATTTTTGTTAAACTCTTGGAGCCTTGGCGTCATTATCTTGCTGGTTTTTTTTTTTTTTTTTTTTTTTGTGAGAGTAATGATATTTATTTTTATTCCCTTTTGACTATATGGTAGAAAACCAATTGATATTTGAAATTTAACATTGATTATACCTTTTTTTTTCCCATTTTTTAATTGGATATTTTATTTACACTTCAGATGCCATCCCCTTTCCCCATCCCCCCCCCTTAGAAAACCCCTATCCCATGCTCCCTTTTCCTTTTTGCACTTATACATTTTTTAAAAAAATGTTAATCAAAGGCTTTATAAGTTTGGTATTGCTCAATCAGAGGTGTAAACCACTACCCAACTTAGATATATCAACTATCTTTGACTGATGGAGATACATGAACATCTGCCTCCCTGTCTCCCCCCTCTTTCTCTCTCTCATCACCTAGCTTCTCCTCTCCTTCTTCTCCTCCTCTTCTTACTCCTTCTCTTCCTGTCAGTACTCCTCCCACCTTAGCTCCTCCTACATATCACCCTTCCTGTTAAAATGAAACTTTTCTCTCAAAATACAATTAGAGCATAATTATGCCAATTTGTACCAGTGAGGTACAAGATAGTCCCAATACCCAGTCCATCATTTTGTTGACTAACCAGAACCTCTGTCGTCTCTCCTAACTAAAACACTTAGTTCTGAACCTGGCTTTTTCCTTGGCTTTAGGATGAATGTCAGCTGAAGACCATCCACTCAAATCTTTTCTCTCAAGGTAAATAGCCAGGATTGGCTATGAGACTATAAGTTTTCAACCCCATCAGAAATCCAGAATGACTGAGTTAACTATAATTGTGAGAAGCACAAAGCATAGCTTCTAAAACTTAGCCAATTTATAGAGACCTCTGAACATCTGGACACTCCCTCTACTACAAAATGTTGGAGCATCTGTTCTTCTGCCTTCTGGCCCAGGATCATCTGATAGACCTTGGTGCTGCAGAATTATTAAGGGCTGATTACTCTGTCTAGGCAGATATAATCAGTCGACTATTCTGCAAGTGTGTCCTTTTCTGGACAGTAATTTGTCTGTGGAAGGAAAGAGGAAATTCTTGTCTAGTGGCTGTCTCACCACAACTGGAGTAACTCCAAAGGTGCTCAATTTCTTCTTAGAATCCACGACAAGAAGCTGTCAGGAGCAGACAGGTCTCTAATCAAAATAAACATTAATACGGAAATGTTTGTCACGTCAATTCTGTGGATTTCTGATGTTTTGAAAACCAACTATCCATGTAAGGTAATCTGGACTGTTGTTTGTTAACTCCACTCAGCTATTTCTAAATAAAACATAGAAAACACCCTAACAATAAGCTCCAAGCCATGAATTTGCTATAGTCCCTTAACTCACAGGCTGACCATCTCAAATCAGTTAAAAAAGTTAAAGAAGGACTGGGTCTAAGCCTTGTATTCTTAAATGTGTTATACTGGTACAATGCCTATGAGAGTAACAATATTAATCTCACTTTTATATCAATAAGAAGCTCACACCAATGAAAACTTTAAAATTTGTAATCAAAGTAAATTGGTGCCATTTAAGAATTTATATCTTCATCTTAATAATAATTGTACAGATTTCTACTAATAGGTTATGGCTATGCAATAAATCCTAGCTAATCCTCACTAGTCCCACAAAACCACTACTTTTCCCTAGAAAGACAGCCCAACATTTACCACCTTAGTCCCCAAGCCCAGGGAATAGGGGAGCTGACTCTTCATTAGCTTCTTCAAGCTGATTATGGGCATTGAGATATTAGAAGAGGAGTGGGAGTAAGAGTAAATTGATAAGCCTCTGATGCTGTGTTCACTGTATCCAGATGGAATTCCAGGACCTCAGAGGTTTGAGCAGTTCTGCTCAAACTGTCTTGTTGACAGTGTCCTTAGCTTTACAGAAGCTTTTCAATTTGATGAGGTCCCATTTGTTGATTCTTGATCTTAGAGCATAAGCCATTGGTGTTCTGTTCAGGAACTTTTCCCCTGTGCCTAGGTATTCGAGGGTCTTCCCCAACTTCTCTTCTATTAGTTTCAGTGTATCTGGCTTTATGTGAAGGTCCTTTATCCACTTGGAGTTGAGCTTTGTACAAGGGGATAAGAATGGATTAATTTGCATTTTTCTACATGCTGACTTCCAGTTGAGCCAGCACCACTTGTTGAAAATGCTGACCTTTTCCCACTGGATGGATTTAGCTCCCTTGTCAGAGATCAAGTGACCATAGGTGTGCAGGTTCATTTCTGGGTCTTCAGTTCTATTCCATTGATCTTACTGTCTGTCTCTGTACCAATACCATGCAGTTTTTGTTTTTGTTTTTTTTTTTTTTTTATCACTACTGCTCTGTAGTACAGTTTGAGGTCAGGGATGGTGATTCCCTCAGAAGTTCTTTTATTGTTGAGAATAGTTTTTGCTATCCTAGGTTTTTTGTTATTCCAAATGAATTTGTAAATTGCTCTTTCTATCCCTATGAAGAATTTATTTGGAATTTTGATGGGTATTGCATTGAATCTGTAGATTGCTTTTGGCAGGATGGCCATTTTTACTAAGTTAATCCTGCCAATCCAGGAGCATGGGAGATCTTTCCATCATCTGACATCTTCCTCGATTTCTTTCTTCAGAGACTTGAAGTTCTTGTCATACAGATCTTTCACTTGCTTTGTTAGATTCACTCCAAGATATTTTATTTTATTTGTGGCTATTGTGAAGGGTGTCATTTCCCTAATTTCTTTCTCAGCCTGTTTATACTTTGAATAGAGGAAGGCAATAGGAAGCTGGGCCCGTTATACATACATTTAATCCCAGCACTCAGGAGACAGAGGCAGCCATGTCTCTGTGAGTGCAAAGACAGCCTAGTCTAATTTGTTTGGCAGAATAGAAGGCAATGTACATATGTGCCATTACATAAATGTGGTTTCAGAAACTCAAGCCAGTCCCGGTGTTTCCCTCTCTTCTTGCTGCCTGATGATCTGGACATGGACCTCTCAACTGCCTCTCCAGCACTGTAAGCCTGAGTGCTTTCTGCAATGATGTCTAAACCTCTGAATCTCTAAGCTAGCACAAGTTAAATATTTTCCTTTATAAAAGTTGCTATGGTCATGGAGTCTCATCACAGCAATAAAGTCTTAACTAAGACAATATGTGGTTATATTTAGTAATATTTTGTCAAAGGGAACTTAGCAGGGAGATAGATCTCAAGTACTTTTAGTAAAAAAATATCAAGAACATCATCTGAGCCAATGACATGTTAGGTAAGATGTGGTTAACAACCTGTCTGTTGGCAGGCATCTTGTCCTCAATCCCTGCTGACTGAAGTACATACCATGTGTGTTCTTTTGTGTCTAGGTTACCTCACTCAGGATAATATTTTCTAGTTCCATCTATTTGGCTGCAAGGTTCATGAAGTCATTGTTTTCAGTAGCTGAGTAGTATTCCATTGTGTAAATGTACTATATTTTATGTATTCATTCTTCTTTGTATATATTATATATTAACCCTCTATCAGATGTGGAATTGGTAAAGATCTTTTCCCAATCTGTTGGTTGCTGTTTTGTCATATTTAAGGTGTCCTTTGCCTTACAGAAGCTTTGCAATTTTATGAGGTCCCATTTGTTGATTCTTGATCTTATAGTATAAGTCATTGGTGTTCTGTTCAGGAACTTCCCCCCTGTGGCCATGTGTTTGAGGCTTTTCTCCACTTTCTCTTGTATTAGCTTCAGTGTATCTGGTTTTATGTGAAAGTCCTTGATCCAATTGGACTTGAGGTTTGCATAAGGAGATAAGAATGGATTGATTTGCATTCTTCTCCATGTTGTCCTCCAGTTGAGCCAGCACCATTTGTTGAAAATAGTGTCTTTTTTCCACTGGATGGTTTTACCTCCTTTGTCAAAAGTGACCATAGACTGGGTCTTCAATTCTATTTCAATTTCATTGATCTTCCTGCATGTCTCTGTACCAATACCATGCAGTTTTTATTACTATTGCTCTGTAGTACAGCTTTAGGTCAGAGATGGTGATTCCCCTAGATGTTCTTTTATTGTTTTTGTTTTGTTATTGTTTTTGCTCTCCTGGATTTTTTATTATTCCAAATGAATTTGCAAATTAATCTTTCTAAGTCTATGAAGAATTGAGCTGGAATTTTGATGGGGATTGTTATGTCCTTCTTAAAGTCCTCTATCATCATCATGAGAAGTGATTTTAGATGTGAAACTTGGTTTTTCGGTGTGATGAGTTATCCAGGACTTGTTATATAGTGGGAGAACTGGGTTCTGATGATACCAAGTAACCTTGTTTTTTATTGCTTATGTTTTCTCACCATCTGGCTATTTCTGGTGCTACCTGCCCTTGCTGACTCTGACTACAGCCTGACCCTCCTGTGATCCTGGTTGTGTCAGAACTCCTCAGAGTCTCTGTGATCCTGTTATTCTGTGATCCTGAGATCCTGGGTGTGTCATAGCTCCTGGAAGTCAAGTTGCCTCTGGGATCCTGAAATCCTGTGATCCTGGG
This sequence comes from Arvicanthis niloticus, assembly GCF_011762505.2. Lineage (NCBI taxonomy): Eukaryota > Metazoa > Chordata > Mammalia > Rodentia > Muridae > Arvicanthis > Arvicanthis niloticus. Next base: position 103,916,797 of record NC_047663.1, read on the forward strand.
CAGGTTGGAGCACCTTGGAGTCAGCTTCCTCTGGGTGTTGTGGGATTGGGTGTGGAGCTAGTGCCTAAGTTCTGCTCAGGGCACCAGCTCAGACTAGAAGAAATCCATATCACTGGTTGGGCAGAGGTTCCTGAATCCATGGATCCTAGTCCATGCTGGTCCTAGTTACTCCTGGTGTTGGGGTAGATGTTGTGGCTTTCTAACTTATGATTCTGGGTGTGTTAGAGCACATGGGAGTTCAGCTTCCTCTGGGTGTTGTGGGACTGGGTGCAGAGCTAGCACTCAAGGTCTGCTCAGGGCACCAGCTCAGACTGGAAGGAACCTATAATTCATTTTTTTTTCAAACTTAATGTATACTTAGATTTGCTTATTCCAATCCAAACTGTGGTTTCTGTTTTGCTTCTATTTCAGGCTAATTTAAATAACACTGACTTTTCAATAAAAGTTTTGTGTTAATAGCTAAGCATTTACAGAGATATTTAGTTGTTAAATACTAATTTGTTTCTATTTTGATATGTCCATACCCTATGACTCTGAAGGATAATGTCATTTTAAAAACAAGTACTTCTAAATAAAAACAACAGAATGTTTGGCAATGAAATCAAGGAAACTAATAATTCACATTCTCATCTGTAGAATCTATCTCCAGACTCAGCAATAGAGATGTTTGATAGAGAATCTGTACCTTTAGGACTTTCTCCTGAGGACAATAGTGATGATATGTTGTTTGTGCAAAAGAATACTCAGGGTTACAGCCCCATCAAAAAAGAGACAACAAAGATGGCTTGTGGGCTCTCTGGAAAAAGTGAAATTAATGTTGTTCTTGAAGAAGAGCTACAACCTAGTACCTCTGAAGGGAAAGCACACTCTATGGTAAAACCCACTAATCTAAAAAGTGCTCTTCTATGTGAATAACCGTAACTTTTTAGAAAGTAGTTTGAGAACATGTCCATTTAGCAAGACAACACCATTAGCTTCCTTCCTACAGCCTGCGACTTACCAATCCACTGTCTTTTGGCCTGAGTTTCAGTACTAAGAATGACTTACTGCCTATGAAACAGGCCTCAAGTCCAATTCAAAACTGACTGAATATGTCCTCAATCTTTGTGCCACATTTACACCATTGTGCATTTTTGGTATCTTGGTTGAGAAGCATGTGGCTTCAGTTGCATGGCCTTACAGTTAGGTTATCTATTCTATTCCAGTGATCTCTGAATGTGTCTATGTCAGTACAATGGTGACTTTATTAACATGGCTCTGTAGAATAACTTGGAATCATATATGGTGACACTCTGAGCTCTGTTCATTTTACTTGGGATTATTCTGGTTATTCAGGGTCTTTGTGCTTCTATATGAAGATTAAAATTCTTTCCCCAATTTCTGTGAATAATTTCATTGGAATTTCAACTATAATTGCATTGAATCTGTAGATTGCTTCTGATAAAATAGCCATTTCTCACAGTGTTGAAATCTTCCAATCCATGACCATGAAAGATCTTTGCGTTTTCTAATGTTGTCCTTAATGTTTTCTCCCTTTGGTGTCTTGACATTTTCATTAATGAGGCCTCCTTGACATGCTTGGTTAGGCTTATTTCTAGATATGTTTTCTTGATCTATTTTGAATGTCTTTCTCAGCATGCCTGTATTGATATATAAAAAAGGCCACTCACTTTCTAAGATTATTATTTATTGTATTTGTATTATCTTTGCTTTTCTTGTAGTTTTATTTTTTGTTGTGTCTTGTCCTGATTTTAAGTATTAGTGTAATACTGGCTTCACAGAAAGGAATTTGGAAGAGCTTCTTATTTTTCTTCTTGCTTTTTTAAAAAAAAAATAATTTAAGAAGGATTAGATGTAAATCTTTGGAAATCTGGGTGGACTCTTGCTATAAATCCATCTGAATGTGGCTTTTTCTTTTCTTTTTTAGCCAAGAGGTTTTTGTTACTCTTTTAATATTTTCATTTCTATGGGTCCATTTAGGTTGTTGATCTCATTTTGGTTTAATTTTTTGGTAGTTTGGATGAATCTGGAAATTGGTGCAATTTTAGATTTTCTAACTTAATGGAGGACATGTTTTTAAAATAATTTGACCACCTACGTTTTTAGTTATTCTTATGTGTATTGGTCTTTTGCCTGCAAGTGTGTTTGTGTACCGTGTTCATATAGTACTCACAGAGGCAAAAAGAAAAAAAATGGCACCAATCCTCTGGTTTAGTAATAGACTATTGTGAGCTGGGAATGGAATCAACCCCCCAGAACTTCTGGAAAAGTCGTCAGTGCTCTTATCATCTGAGCACCAGAACTCATTAACTCATTATTTGAAAACATTCCTTTATTATATTCTGAATTTCTTGATGCCTGTTGTAATGTTTCCCAATTCACCTCCTTCCTTCTTTCAGTTTTTTTTTGTTTTTTGTTTTTTGTTTTTTTGTTTTTTTTTGTAAAGGTCTGTTGATTTATTTTCTTAAAGAACTAACTCTAGCCCGTTGGTGGTGCATGCCTTTAATCTGAGAATTCAGGATGCAGTGACGAGAAGATCTCAGAGTTCTAGGGCAGCCTGGTATACAGAGTGATTTTCAAGACAGCCAAGACTACATAGATAAATTCTGTTTTGAAAACAAACAAACAAACAAACAAACAAACAATAACCAGTCTTAGATTCATCGATTCTATTTTTTTACTTGTTTTATTTCATTACTCTCTGAGCAAGTGAATTATTTTTTGACCTGAATGTCATCTTGTAGCCTTTCTTTTGTTATGTGTATGGTGTCAGATTATAGCGTGTTTTAGTAAGACCAATACCAAAGCTGTGTACTGGAGCTAGGTCAGATAAAGCTGGTGTATGAGCTGCTACCAGGCAAAGCCAGTGTAAGTCATTGTCTGGAGCTATGCCTATGGGTGTGGATGTGGCAGAGGTGGGGGAGTAAAGGAAGGCGCTCACAACTAAAGCCAGAGACTGAGGGTCTAAAGTATATCCTTGGGTTGAGATATGTGAGGGAAGGATGTAACTATTTTCATTTTTAATGTTAGGTTGCAGCCATTCAGCGGCCATGGATGAACTGGGTTTACCTGAAAGGGGGGCTGAAAATGAAAAAGAGATGGGGGGAGGGAGCGGGGCGAGAGAAGCATGAAGACAAGGTTCTGGTCAAGGCTCCAAGTTAAATATTCAGCACTGTATTTGTATAGGGAAAGCCCACTGAACACATCCTTTGTTTCAGTTGGATTACGTTGCAAAACAAAGGGCAATCTATTCTTCTAAGTTCCTTGTGGGGAAAAAAAAAACCCCTTGCACGGGGAGTCCGGCGGGGTCCCACTGAGGTCTGACAGCGGGGTCCCGTCCCACATTCACTCAGCAGCCCTTGCAGGCTGGCCAAGGGCTGCATCAGCAAGGTTCAGGGTTCCAAAGGCTGGGAGCCTGGCGGCAGGCGCAGGAAGGCCCAGGCAACACGTGGAGTCTGGTTTTCCAAAGCTTTTATTGTTCCTGGCACGGTGAGTGGGTGTAGATGGTGCGTGCTGCAAAAGCCAGGGGAACCTGACTTTTATTCGGAGGGGGAAAAGGGGAGGGAATAACTTAATTAGCTACGTGTTCCCCCCCCCCCCCCCGCCTTTAGATAACTCATTAATATTTTAATCTCTGGAGGTGGAGACCTGCTAATCACGCCCTGTACCTGTGTATTAGGTGACTGAGGGTGCAGGTTAAATGGAGTTACCTTGTCCAAGGCCAGACAGTTCCTGTAGGAAGTTGCACTTGCAACCAAGGCAGAAGACTCTACCTAGGTCATTAAGGTTCATTGTGGCAAGAGCTCAAGGTCTATTCAGTCTGCTCAAGGCTGGGAAGGGCACAATAGATCATTAATTTGTGAGTAGCTAAGCATTTATAAGGACATGCAACTATGAAAATATTATTAGTTCTATTTTTTTCTGTTACTATCTGGTGGATACTAAATGAAAAAGAATCATTTGAAGACATGTGCCACAAAACAAACAAACAAACAAACCAGAGAGTACTAGAAGCCAAATATATATTCCAGCTTTCTTATATGTAGAAAATAGCTCAAGACCAAGAAAAAAAGTCAGTGTGACAGGGAACATACAACTGTCCATTTCCAGCCTCCATCTGAGGACTCAAATGAAGAAAAATGGGCCCAGCTAGTTGCAACACAGTATTCGTTTCTTAACCAGTACCTCAAGGAAAGATTGAAGGAGAGTATTAAAGAAAGCACTGAAAACTCTGAGTCTGATGCTTCTGATGGAGAACCATTACCTAGCACCTCTGCGGGAAGAACACACTCAATGGTAAGTAGTTTCCCCTAATTTGAAAAGTGGTCTGTTTCATGAAGTACAAACATAGAAGGTCTTTCTAAGGTACAGCAGAGGGGTTTAAAACATGCCCTTGTACCTCCTTGTTGTCTTTGTCACAGGAACACTCTTATTTGTCACTATCCAAGATTTATTCGCAAATAATTTAAACTATGAGAATAACAAATCTTAAAGCTGCCATGGTTTAAACACAAATAAGAATTCTAGCACTGACACCAAAATAAACGACAATGATAGTAGTGAGGGAATGGAGCATTGTTTTAGTTGAAATGATATTTGATGTAAGGAAGCCAAACACAAGTAATTGAAAATTTGATATTACATATATGCTTAAATCTACTAAACCCAAGTGCAGTGGTTTATACAATTCAAGACGACAAAGCAGGCAATCGAAATAAGAAGGCACCACATTTCTACAGTTAAGAGGTTTGAATTCTCTTTCTTTTTCTCTTACCTTTCTACCCTGAATGACTTTAAATGTTTCAGAAATTTGTCTAGATTTAATTTCTTTTTAGGTCATTGAGAAGTTCATACAATGTATTTTGATCACATGCATCCCACACTTCCTCAAAGATTACATCCCTCTTTTCAATCTTTTTTTTTTTTTTTTTTTTTTTTTTTTTTTTTTTTTTTTGGTTTTTCGAGACAGGGTTTCTCTGTGTAATCCTGACTGTCCTGGAACTCACTCTGTAGACCGGGCTGGCCTCGAACTCAGAAATCCGCCTGCCTCTGCCTCCCAAGTGCTGCCTCTTTTCAATTTTGTATCATCAGTTTTTTCCTCTAAATTTCTTAGAGTCAGATTTGTGTTGCCACCTACTGAAACATGAGTCACCTAACAGAGGCTACATACACCCTTAAAGAAAACTAACTTTCCCCCTCCTCACAGCAAGTCTTGCCATTAGCTCCTCAGCAGGGGTTCACCTTGCCTTTTCATCCTGGGTTTGTTTGTTTGTTTTCCCTGTGGTTTGGGCTCACTCAGGTCTTACACATGTTATCACAACTGCTGTGTAGTTCATATATCCAACTACCTTGTTTTTTTTTTTTTGTTTTTGTTTTGTTTTTTTTTTTTTTCAGAAAAAATTGTTTCCTTGTAGTTATCTATCACTTTTGGCTCTCATATTCTTTTCTCCACGCTTCTGCAATGATTCATGAGCCTTAGGAGAGGGTGTGGGGAATAGATGTTTCATTTAGAACATTTTGAAAAGACAAGTTGAGCGTCTCTGTCATTCATCATCTATTGCACATAGAATCTTCTCTGATGAGTGTACATGTACACGCACTAACCTGTGGGTCTAATGAACGAGATGGGTATGTCATTAGGGGTCAGTTTAATGCAGATCTTATATTAAGATCCTCAACTTATATGGATTTTAGTTTTGTTCAGGGTGAGATAATAAGAATCAAGTTTCATTCTTCTACATGTACCCTTCCTGTTTAATCACTACCATTTGTTGAAGATGCTGTATTTGTAACAAGGTGAGCTATTGGCTTCTTTGTCAAAAATCAGGTGACTATATGAGTTTAGGCTGTATTCCTATATGTGGGCTCTCAAATTCTGCTCCAGCAACATTTTCATGTCAGTGACATGTTCTTTTAATTACTATAGGTCTATATAAATATTTCCATTATATATGTATAGTATGATTTTATATATATATATATGTATATATGTATAAAAATGTGATATATATACATATGTACATATGTATATATATATCACATTTTTATTTATAAGTTCAGTGTGTCTTATAAATATATCTCCTGGAAAACATGTGGATTTTACAATTAAGGCTATCTTTTCCTCATGTATGAATTCAGTTATGCCTTACAAGTACTCTGCCCTGAAGACATTGTCCTTTACTGTTCCCCGATACTCTTCTGGCTAGTATTCTGCTCTGTTATTTTTTTTTTCCCCATCGTTGTAGGTGGTACCTAGAAAACAGCACTGAAACACTGAATGTGGACGTCATAGGCTCTTACCTAATTTAATTTATTTCAGTTCATAATGACAGCCTAGTGACTTGTGGGTAGCTGAGCATAGATACACATAAATTTACCTGTTAATTACCATTTTCTTATTTCTCTGTGTCCAAAACCTTTGTCTTGTAAAGTTAGTCATTTTACAAACAGAAGCACTCCAAATAAAGAGCACTTAGAATAAAACAAATCAATTTTTTTGTTTTTTTAAATTTATTTTTATATTTTATTTACATTTCAGATGCCATCCCCTTCCCCCATTTCCCCTCCCTAGAAAACCCCTATCCCATGCCCCCCTTTCCTTTTTGCTTTTATACATTTTTAAAAATGTTAATCAAAAGCTTTATAAGTTTGGTAATGCTCAATCAGAAGTGTAACCCAATACCCAACCTAGATATATAAACTATCTTTGACTGGTGAAGACACGTGAACATCTGCCTCCATGCCCCCTCTCTCTTTCTCTCTCTTTCTCTCTCTCATCACCTAGCTTCACCCTTCCTGTTAAAATAATTTTTTTTCTCTCAAAATGCAATTAGAGCATAATTATTCCTAATTGTACCGGTGAGGTAAAAGATATTCCTAATAACCAGTCCATCATTTTGTTGACTAACCAGAACCTCTGTCATCTCTCCTAACTAAAACACTTAGTTTTGAACCTGGCTTTTTTCTTGGCTTTAGAATGAATGTCAGCTGAAAACCATCCACTCAGATCTTTTCTCTCAAAGTAAATAGCCAGGATTGGCTATGAGACTATAGGTCTTCAACCCCATCAGAAATCCAGAATGACTGAGTTAACTGAAATTATGGGAAGCACTAGGCATAGCTTCTAAAACTTAGCCAATTTATAGAGACTGCTGAACACCTGGAAAGCCCCTATACTATAAAACATTGGAGCATTCGATCTTCAACCTTCTGGCCCAGAATCATCTGACAGACCTTAGTGATGCAGAATTATTAAGGGCTGATTACTCTGTCTAGGCAGATATAATCAGTCGACTATTCTGCAAGTGTGTCCTTTTCTGGACAGTAATTTGTCTGTAGATGGAAAGAGGCAATTCTTGCCTAGCGGCTGTCACCGCACAACTGGAGTAACTCCAAGGATGCTCAATTTCTTCTTAAAATCCAAGACAGGAAGCTGTCAGGAGCAGACAGGTCTCTAATCAAAATGAACATTAATATAGAAATATTTGTAATGTCAATTCTATGGACTTCTGAAATTTTGAAAACCAATTATCCATGTAAGGTAACCTGGACTGTTGTCTATTAACTCCTCTCAGCTATTTCTAAATAAAATATGGAAAACACCCTAACAATAAGCTCAAAGCCCTGAATTTGCTATAGTCCCTTAACTCATAGGCTAACCGTCCCAAATCAGTTAAAAAAGTTAAAGAAGGACTGGGTCTAAGTCTTGTATTCCTAAATGTGTTATACAGGCACAATGCCCATGAGAGTATCAATATTCATCTCACTTTTATATCAATAAGAAGCTCATACCAATAAAAACCTTAAATTTGAAATCAAAGTAGATTTTGTACCATTTAAGAAATTATAACTTCATCTTGATATTAATTATACAGATTTCTACCAATAGGTTATGGCTATAAGTCTTAGCTAATCCTCCCTGTTCCAACAAAACCACTACTTTTCCCTAGAAAGACAGCCCAATATTAACCACCTTAGTCCCCAAGCCCAGGGAATAGGGGCACTGACTCTTCTTTAACTTCTTCAAGCTGATTATGGGTGTTGAGATATTAGAAGAGGGGTGGGGGGGGGGGAAGAGTAAATTGATAAGCCTCTGATGCTGTGTCTTCACTGCATCCAGATGGAATTCCAGGACATCGGAGGTTTGGGCAGGTCTGCTCAGTATGCTTGATGAGTAGATACACCAAGGCTGTGTATTCTGCAATATTCAATTCTCAGAACAAGTTTTAGTATCAAGAAAAAAAAATTTTTTTCCTAGAGGGCTGACATTTTTTTAAAGATGTTGGTTCTAACAACTTTTCTTTTTTTCTCCTTTTAAAATTGGTTGTAATATTTACATTTCAAATTTTATTCCCTTACCCATTCCCCCCACCACCCAGGAACCCCTTATCCCATCCTCCCTCCTTGTGCTTCTATGAGGGTGTGATTTTCCAATTTCTATGATGCTAAAACAAATCAAATTAATCTTTCATCTTTTCCTCAGCAAAACGTGTCCCCAAACCAAAAAGTAAGGACGAACTATGACAGAGAGTACACATCTACACAATCAGAAGGTCTCTCTGCCAAAAGGAACGAGGAGGAGGAGTGGGCCCAGCTGAGTGCACTCCAGTATGCACATCTTAACAAGCTCCTCAGGCAGGATTTCAAGAAGAAAATCTGTAAAATGTATGAAAACTCTGAAAGTAATGTCTGTTCTAACAAAGCACCAATTCCCGAAAAGCCCAGACAAAGAAAACACTTTAAGGTAATTCTTTTCCCTCTGATCTGGAAAATTGCATCTTTGAGTGTGAAGGAAAAGATGTCATCTGGTGTGCCTGTCTCTGCAGTTTGGTAGAATTTTTCCAAACAACAGCAAAACCCAAATCATGAAAATAACTTTGATTTCCTTCATGCTCCCAGTTCTGGGAGTACATTAGCCAGTCATCATCTAAGGTTTAAGCAAAACCAAACTAGATTCCAAACTGAAAAGCAAATGTACTTTTAATATCATAAGAAAAAATTCATACACTACTGCTGAAAGTCAAGAATAATAAAAATAAAGGCCGAGAATCATTACAGTTGACATGAAAAGAACCAACATGGTGGCTCTGCAAGTGATAACAGAATAATATTATAAGGAACTAGGGAGTAGTTAGTAAACACAGCAAAGTCTAGTAAACCAACCACATCTAGGATCATGTGACGGAAATAAAAATCTCGCTATTGTTTTTCCGCTCTAGACTTACCTAATCAAATAGTTGAATACTCTGGCTTGTTTCTCCTTTGCTTTTTTAAAAAGTAAACAATCCCTGATTTATATAAGCTTGAATCATAAAAGTATAAATTTATTGAATTTTACAGATATTTACATTCTTACATCCCTATGCACCTTTACAAGTAAGTTCACCTTTCACTATGTGTGCATTGACTCAGTTGTGCTTTTTAAGTTTTCTGTGTAAAGGGAGATCCTTAGGTTAAAATCCTGTTCCCCAATTGGCCCTTGATTTGTCAATAAAGAAAGCCGGGTGGCCGGGGTGCAGTTGCTGGGTGGAGGGTACAGTTGGCACTTCTGGGTCCCAAGAAAAAAAAAGGGAGACTCAAGAAAGGAGAGAGGCTTTTTCGGCCACGTTTTGGAGGAAAAAAGGACACAACAATCATGTAAGGCCCCGGGGGGTTGGGGTGGGGTGGGGGCTGGGGCAGCCAGCACCTTTGGCCTCCACTACGGGCAGGTGGCCAAAGATGTTTGGTAGGGGCTTATTGGAATAAGCCAGTAAGTTTAGGGCAGGAGAGACAGAGATAGGGCTCGCATTTCCCGGCAGGAGATATTTGTGCCTAGTAATTGTACCTAGCAGGCAAGTTAAGGTAATGTCTGTTTTACCCATGGATTCAAGAGTCACGGGAGTGGGCTGGTAGTGAACGCCCCCTTTCCCCTCCCCTGCAAAGGCAGGTGGAAAGAGAAGAGAAGCAGAGTCAGGGCTGGCAGTGGCCAATCCTGGAGATAAAGCTGGTGCAACAAAAGGGAACCAGAAGGGGCAAGAGTTGGGCTATGAGGACCCAGGTAAAGGAGTCAGCGAGAGTTATTAAAACTGCTCGAAACTTTTCTGAGTGCTTCAGATTTCATGTAACAAACGGAAGACATTGGCTCTTATCTTTTCTTGAATTTTGCCTGCTCATTATTCTGCTTTATCATCTGTTTTCTCCAACCAAGTAAATAACACGACCTTGAAGAGAAACTTTAGTTGCAAAGATGACTTCATCAGATTACCTGTAGGCAAGAGTGTGGGGTATTTTCTGGTTTAATGATTGGTGTGGGGGCGCAGTTCAATATAGACAGTACTACCTATGGGTAGATAGTGCTGGGTTGTATATGAAAGCAGGTTGAGAAAGACATAAGGAGCAAGCCAGTAAGAAACTAAGAATGCATGGCTTCTGCTTGAGTTCCTACTTTGAGTTCCTGTTTTGACATCCCTCAGTAGATTCTAATCTGAGATATAGAAGGCAAATAACCCCTTTCCTCTCCGTGTCACTTTTGTTCATGCCCTTTACCCCAGCACCAGGAAGCAAAGTGAAACATCATTTCAACCTCACCTCTCATCTTACAGGTCTTTAGAGAAAACTGGATATCAAAGCAAGAACATATTTCACACTCATATATTTGCTTTGTACATGCTATTTCAAAATCAAGTCTCCAAAACAGAAATGTGGGCACAGAGATGATATACATAGTTGCTTATATAAACTGAATTAGCCATCAAAATTTTAGAGATTTCTTCAACAATATGGATTTTCAGTTACCTACATGGAACTGAACCCAGTGTGTTTTGAGTGTATAAAAGTTTCCTTTTATATATGAGGCATATGTGTGCATCTGTTTGCTTAAGATTCAATTTGTGCTGTTTCTTCTAATTAAAAGTTTTTGAAATAATGATACAATTACATCATTATTTTCCTTTCCTTTTCTCCCAGCAACTCTTCCCATAGACTCCTTTGCTCTCAAATTCATGGCCTCTTTTTCTTTAGTTGTTAAATACATACATACTACATACTATTTACATACATACATACACACATACATATTCTTAAGTACATAAATACAACATGTTCAATCAGTATAGTTATACCTGTACATACATGATCTCAGGGATGGCCACTAGTATTAGATAAATTCATTTGGAGAGACTCTTCCCTGGGGAAGATGATTTATCTTCCTCTTGGCATTCCCCATTTGCTCATAATTCTATAGAGTTGAGGCCCAGGGTGCTTCCCCCCTTCCCACATTAGTTGGTGTCATATTTAGGTCATGTTTGGCATTTAGGGCATGTTTAGGCATTCATGTTGATAAGACTCAATGGGTGTGTAGCTACTATGATCTCTCAAGTCACAGCAAATATCATTTACTCCCCCTCTATAAGTATCTTTTTTTTTTAATGTTGATTAAAGGTTTTATAAGTCTGGTAATGCTCAATAACAAGATGTCCATACAACCAGAAGTGTAACCCAATACCCAACATAGACATACCAACTACCTTTGACTGGTGGAGACACAGGAACATCCACCTCCATGTCCCCCTCCCCCTCATCCCCTTGCTCCTCCTCTCCTCCTCCTCCTCTTCCTCTCCTTACTCCTCCCACCTTAGCTCCTCCTACATATCACCCTTCGTGTTAAAAGAAAACTTTTCTCTCAAAATACAGTTAGAGCATAACTATACCAATTTGTGTCAGTAAAGTACAAGATAGACCTAATACCCAGTCCTTCATTTTGTTGACTAACCAGAACCTCTGTCATTTCTCCTGACTAAAAGACTTAGTTCTGAACCTGGCTTTTTTCTTGGCTTTAGAATGAATGTCAGTTGAAAACCATCCTCTCAATTTTTTTCTCTCAAAGTAAATAGCCAGGATTGGCTGTGAGACTATAGGTCTTCAACCCTGTCAGACATCCAGAATGACTGAGTTAACTGAAATTATGGGAATCATAAAGCATAGCTTCTAAAACTTAGCCAATTTATAGAGACTGCTAAACACCTGGAAAGCCCCTATACTACAAAACATTGGAGCATTCGATCTTCAACCTTCTGGCCCAGGATCATCCTTACGTTTTGTCTTCTCAGTGTGTCCTGGATTTCCTAGATGTTTTGTGTTAAGAACTTTTTACATTTTGTGTTTTCTTTGACAGTTGTGTCAATATTTTCTATGGTATCTCCTGCACCTGAGATTCTCTCTTCTATCCCTTGTATTCTGTTGGTGATACTTGTGTCTATGATTCCTGATTTCTTTCCTAGGTTTTCTATCTCCAGGGTAGTCTCCCTTTGTGATTTCTTTATTGTTTCTACTTCTATTTTTATGTCTTGGATGGTTTTGTTCAATTCCTTCACCTGTTTGGTTGTATTCTCTTGTAATACTTTAAGGGATTTTTGTGTTTCCTCTTTTAAGGGCTTCTACCTGTTTACCTGTGTTCTCTTAAAATTCTTTGAGAGTGTTATTTATGTTCTCCTTAAAGTCCTCTATCATCATCATTAGAAGTGATTTGAAATCTGAATCTTGTCTTCCTAGTGATATGGGGAATCCAGGACTTTCTTGTGTGGGAGAACTAGGTTGTAATGATGCCAAGTACCCTGGGTTGCTGATGCTTATGTTCTTGCGCTTGCCTTTTGCCATCTGAATCTCCTTAGTGCTACCTGCCCTGTCTCTGACTGGAGTTCTGTCTTTCCTATTATCTTGGTTGTATCAGAACTGTGTGGGGTGGATGTTACTACTGGGGTTAGAGCTGAGGCCCAAGATCTGCTCAGTGTTCAGGTGCAGACAGGAAGGAACCAATGCTCCAGGCCAGGAATGGATTCCTGTGTCCTAGTGGGTCCCAGTTACTCCTTGTTTGGGGTGGGTGTTGCTGTCTCCTTACCTAAGATACTGTCTGGATTAGAGTTCCTGGGAGGCCTGTTTCTCCTGGGTTCTGTGAGATTGGGGGCAGAGCTGCCGCCCGGAATCTGCTCGCCTGGGATCTGCTCAGTGCTCGGACCTATTATCTTAACACTGCTTTGTCATACACTGTGATGAAGATTTTAGCATTTTCAAGATGCTCTATATTAGTTTATATTAAGAAAGTTTGAATTACATGTTAATTCTTGAATATAGGATTGCATGTCCGGTGTTAGAAGTTGTTAATTTAAGAACTTTTGCTTACAGGATAGTGGCTGTTGTTCGGTGTTGGAATCCTTTCCTAGCATAAAACTGTGGGTTTAAATCCTAAATAATGGTTTAGCATTTAAATAGGTTTAAATGCTAAAATAAAATCTTGTACTTCATTTATACTATAATCATATTTCTATAAAGCGTATAGTGGTTGTATTTGGATAAGTTATGCATTACTCTCAAACATATTATATCCCTCTCTTTGTTTTTATTCTTGAAATATGTACATGACTTGGACAATTTATCATTCTATATGCAATCCGTGTCAATTATACCTGAATTTTCCTTCATAAACCCTTGTATCTTTATTTCTGACTTAATTTTGCCAAAATTTTATCTAGAAATATTTCATAAGGTATAATATATTTACACATAAACTGTAACATTTATTTTTAAACTCAGAATTGAAAACCCTTACTACTATTTCAAAAGAACATAGGTTTAGTTCCCAGCATCCACATAGTAACATACGACCACCTGTAATTCAAATTCCAAGGGTTATAATGGCCGATTCATGCCTCCAAGGGCTCCAGCACACACATGAAGACAGCTAGGTTCACATTTATATTAAAAACTCTTAGAATCTAGTAAACTCCTGCTAAACCTTATCTGTAGACTGTCTATAATTGAGGTAAATTTTATTTGGAATAATTTGCACTCTCTCACCTGTATAATGTCCCCTAATGATATAAGTATGGTAAATTTAAGTCTCCTGATCAAGTGACTGATATTACGAAAAATGTGTCTGTAATATTCAGCACATGAGGGTAGGCTAAAAGGGTTCGTCCCCTGGGACTAAAAATTGTAGTCTCTTTCCAGTCACACTCATAGCAAGTTTAAAGATTTAGTTCTCCCTCAGTTTCTAATAGTCATTAGTGCCTGTGCTTAGAGGTAAAATCAACACCAACAAACTTAGCCTGGTGGCACTGCAGAAAGAGCATCTAAACAACACACACACACACACACACACACACACACACACATATGTGTATGTATGTATATAAAACTTACATATACAAATTTAACATCAAAACCACTATATGTACATATATACACATTTGTGTATATCAGCAAGCTTCCTCAGTGCTGTTTGAAATAAATGTATCTTAATGGTATGTTAAATTTACCCAAAATAATGAATTTCATAATTTTTAACATAATAAAGCAATTCTCAAACACAAAGATTTTACATCCCCTCACATCTAAAAAATTGTAATCCAGACTCTACATGCAATATTCAAGATATCATACACATTTGTGTGTATATGTATACACATATATATGTGTATGCCTAAAAAGCACACACGCATATATATATCTATATGCATACATTTATACATGTACATGTGTATATATGGACATATTCATACATAAAAAGAGTTAAAATGGAGTTATTTAAAACAAGGCAACAATGACACTTATTAGACACCACAGGTTAACAATTGTTAACAATACAAAGCCCATTGTCAAGAAGGGGTTAGCTCAGATTTGTTGGCCTGTAAGATGTCATAGACTCCAAGTGTTAAAGGTTATTGCCATCAAATAAGTCTATCTATTTTCATCACTAAAATAGGAATTTGCTTTGCTTTATTCATGGGTTTACTGATTTGGGTTATAAATCATTTTCATAATTTAAAGTTTACTAATATCCAGAAAATATTTGTATTTAGAGTCTGGATTGTAGCCGCCTGTGGCCACAAATCAACTGGGTTCACCTGAAAGGGGGGGCTGGGAATGAAAGGGGACGGAGGACGAGAAGAGATGAAGCCAAGACAAAGTTCTCTGATCAAGGCTCAAAGCTTTAATGTTCAGCTCTCAATTTAAAGGGGAAGGCCCAACCCACAACCCCTCCTGGTTTCAGCCAGAGATGGGTGGGATAATCCATAATCCATTCTAGGTCAGGGCCGGAGATGTCTCAAGGCAAGCCCAGGGGCAGTTCTGCTTCTTGTGTTCTGTGCAGCCAAGGTGGGCAACTCCACCTAGATCCTATCACTTGGTCTGTTGTGGTAAACAAGGTCTCTCAGGACTGCTCATGGCTGGGGGAAGGATACAGTTCCCCCTCTTTTAGTTTATAAAAATGAGCAGTGGCAGCAGCTGGATGGGGTACACGATTTCATCCCATCTGGGGTACAGAGTGGCTGGGCCACCATGACTGGCTTAGGTTGGCGTCTATATTGCTCCTATATTACCTGTCCTTGAAAAAAAACATACACAGCATATTGATGTATGTGTCTGCAAAACATACATAGCATATTGATGTATGCCTCTGCCTTAGGTTTATAGGAGCTCAAGAACACTCTTACCTGTCATTGACTAACCGGCCATCATTGGCACACTCTTTCCCAAATAGACCAAAACCACATTCAGACCAAAGGACCTGTGACATACACTCAATGCAATTCTTCATAGCGATGAGTAACTGCCATGACGAGAATGGCTGGGCTTGCTGAGAGAGATCCTTTGTGAAAGCAACCTGTCTGCTTGAGACACAAGGTTCAAAAGTTAACAGCAACATGATTATCCAAAAAATGTAGGAAAGAAGGTTGAAGTGGAAATGTTTTAATATCTAATCCAACTGTTGGTTGACAGGGATCAGACACAAGGTCTAGCCACCAGGTATATAGTGAGTGGCTTTAAGTATTGATGGAGACTACATGCTAGGTTAAATCAGCTGGCTGATAAAGATTTCAAGCCATCTTCATCATCAGAATCATAATTATTAGACTCAAGATCTGTTTCCACTTGATGGACCAATCTTTCAGGCAGCCATTGGGCTCCATTTTCTTTTTCTGAAAAAATATAGACCAAGCCATGACCCCAAATTAAAACAGGGTCAGGACCATTTCAAGTATTAGTTAGGGGGGTCTCTCCATTAGACCCTGGAAGTTACTGGAAGCTAGTGGCGATCTGCTGTAGACTGATCTTTAACATCAGTTTGCAGAAAATTTAAAACAAACACAAAAGCAAGATGTGCTTTTGGTGACCTTGGAGGGTATAATTCCCCCACTTTTAGTTTAAAAAGCCAACTTTTTAGAGTTTTTGTAAAATCAGGGAAGAAGCACCAATAGCTGCTTTTCCCACACTCAGAGAGTTATAAAGATATTGAAGTTTCATAATCTCTCTTTCACAATTTTCTGTCCTTGAGGATAATAAGGAATCCTGGTAATAAAGTTGTCAACAAAACATCTCAAATGTTTGACTGTAGTCAAATAACTGTAATAGCCAGTTCCATTACCTATCTTAGACTGGTATGGAACGCCAAGCACAGGAAAATATAGGCAATAACTAATTACATTTTTTGTTGTTTCTCTTGTTAAAGCAGTTGCAACTAGAAGGCCTAAAAGGTGTCAAGTTTTATGTACATATTTCAATTTTTTTAAATAAAAAATGAGTAACATCTATTTGCCAAAATTGATTACATATAAGTCCTCAAGGTTTAACACCATTATGAAAAAAATTGAGAATACTGAAAACAAGTTTTTTCAATTTAACTTGCACACTTTTTAGAAATGCCAAATTACTGTTTCAAGCTATTATTATTTTGATGCTGTAAAGAATAAGATAGTATGGCCAATTATTTTTGAGAGGCCCATAATCTGTTTAGTATACAAATCTGCTCTGGCATTGCCCTGGGGTTCAGACAATCCAGTGAGCTTTTAAATGTCTTACAAAGTTAAGAAACAGTACATGTTTTTTAAAGTTGCATTTTTATAAATAACTATAAAATTTGAGAATTAGCAATATCTAAAAAAGGAACAATTTTTAAGCAATTATAAATCATGAACTGTATATTGGCTATGAGTATATAAATTGAAAGCTTGATTTTTTTAGCATTTCAAATAGTGGTTACAACACATAATTTAATTATTTGTGCTGAAGCAGGGGAAACTCAAGAAAATAAGCATGTGATCTAATTACATATACTGCCTTCTTAATAGATGAAGCATCTGTAAATACAGTAAATACAGCTAACATCTTTTCTATGGGCTGCATGCATAGTAAATTTCAGGAAATATAAAAGCATGCACAGAGAAAAACTGTAACAACTTGTCTTTTGGATAATGATCATCAAATTTGTCTAAAAAATTTGCCATGTAATAGGCCAAATATCATTATTTTTCAATAACCAGTTTAATTGTTATTTGGAATAAGGAATAAACATTTTATCGAAAATGTTTTTAGGATTCTATTTTACAATCTTGTATTAACACAAACTTTACTTGTAGATGAAGAAGAATGAATCTACATTAATGATTTCTTTTGTCAAAGGGCTGTTGTGGGCATATGAGTAGTAATAACACAAACAGCCAACAGTTTTTTATAGTCTATATAATTTATCTGTTGATAATTAACAGCGTACTCTACTTTCCACAAAGCTATTTTTCCTTTATTAGTTAATTGTCAAGGGGAATTAGGACTTGTATCTCCCGTGAGAATATCAAACAGGTTCAAATTCTCTTATGGTAAGCTTAAGATGAGGTTTTAGCCAATTAATATCTCTTAACTTTTAAAAATCATTAAACACAAATCAAATGAAAAGCAAACCTTTTCCTGTTTGCATGTATACCTGCAAGCCAGAAGAGGGTGCTAGATCCCACCACAAATGGTTGTGAGCCACCATGTGGTTGCTGGGAATTCAACTCTATATTCTTAATTATGAGTTTAGCCTTTAAAGGCTGAGCCATCTCTCTAGCCCCAACTATTTTTATTGGAATTTTCTGTGCCACAATCTGCTTGGGATATAACTGAGGTCTCAAATATTGAAAGGATATTGCCTTTGAATCTTTTCTGGAGCAACTAGTACTCCAAAAATTTAAAGCTTGTTATATTAGAGCAAAGGCTTGCAGAGAAACTGCTTCAGAGAGATCAGCTAATAAAATATCACACAATGAATAACATACACGAAAAGAGTCAAACCCTTAATTTCTTGTATTAAAGTAACAAATATATATATATATATATATATATATATATATATATATATATATATATATTGTAAGGCAATTAACCATTTTGAGGCAAACCTTTCCAGTGATATGAGAACCATGGATTCTCAATTACAAGCAAATTTACTGAATGCAAACCTAACACCATTACCAGAAATGTAAAGGAATGGTATAAAAACAATCTTCTAGATCTATAATAATTATATATGTATTTACTGAAATGGCAGCTGGAGTAGGCAAGTCAGGCTGTAATGACATTAGTTTTATAAATCTTAAGTTTAAACTTTGTTTTGGATTTATTTAATAACCAATCTTTTTAGCTGAGTGAGAGTATCAGATTAAAGCCATGCTGAAGGCAATCTTCTAATAATTGTTACATAATTTAAGATTAGGTCTCTTGCTAGTAATAGACTGAACCCAATATATATTAGAGGAACCAAAGCCATCTTGTCCTTTCTGATTCTTAACAATTTGAAAGGAAGCAGATGCAAAGGAACAAAAACAAATTGAACAATTCTTTTTCCAGCAGGTAGTTACAATGCCATGGGGGAAGCAGCCATTATTTAAAATTTTTCAGCATAATCATTACAACTCTTGGCCCTGAAGACTGTTGTGAATGTCTTTGGGCCTGAGGCTGACCCCTCCCCAAGGAACAAATTAGGCAATAAACAAATTTTAGAAAATACCCTTCAAGGGGCTAGTCAGGATGATGGAGGCAAAAGGAGTGCCTGTCACACAAGCTTCTGCTGCACCCACTGTATTGACTTAATTCAAATGTAAATGTTTTTAATCTCGGCCTATATCCTGAGGCCTGGCCCAGAGATTATCTTTCCTGTACCAAGGACAAATTTCTGTCATGTGACCAGATTATTTGCTCATGCCTTTTTTCTTGGGACATTTTAAAAAATGACCTAAATCTCTAATTTTAAAACATCTTTTATCTTTATGGTTTTGGGCAAGCATTGTTTGTACTGTGGTCCCTTGTAAGGCAGCAGCCATGGCCAGACCCTGATTGTACAAGAGCCCAATTTTAGCGCAAAGACGAATGTATCCATGTAAGTCTGTCTTTGCTTTGTATGGCCTAACAGGCTGCATTAGCATTCTCATAAGCCAATTGTGTAACAAAAGGAATTCCTGACTGAGGATCTCCAAAAAATTCTACCAGCTGCCTTTAGCAGCCTGTCCACGAATTTCTGGAATGGTTTCTCAGAACCCTATTTAATGCCAGATAAATTCCCACTAAGATCCCCTTTAGTAGGTAATTGATTTCAAGCACGGTGGGCAACCATTGCAATCTGTGCATACATCTCTGCAGGCAGTTCAACCTGATTAGCATTACCTTCATATTGACCTTCTCGTAGAAGCATGTTAAGATTCCAGTCTGCATTGCCTGCCTGAGTATTCATCATGGCAGTTCTTTTACTAATATCACGCCATTCTGAGCTCCAAAGCAAGTAATCTCCTACTAACAAAGTAACCTTACATATAGTTTTCCAATCTTGGGGTGTTAAATTTGCTTCTACCACAGTATCCAATAAAGCTTGTGTGAAGAGGCAGTAGGCCCATATTGTGTCTTAGTTGTTTAACACTTTAACTCTACCTGCTCTAGCCTTTTTTCTATAAACATAAGTGAGTTAAAAAATCCCAAGCTGCCTGTCAGCTGCAGTCAATGGAATGTTGGCAGTTTAACTACATTTTTAAGTTTCTTTTGCAATATTAGCATATAACCCTAATTTTTGGAAACAAAACCAATTTTTAACAATGTAAACAATCTATTTTCCCTAACATCAACACCAAGTGTATTACTTTTATGTTACAAAGTTTGGCTGCCAGTTCTTATATATGAATGCATGATAGTGCAGCCTTTAATATCTCACTAAATAGACATTGCTTTTAAATCTTTTATACACCTGGTTTCTGAATGACTTCAACCCTGAGTTAGTTTTAAGCCAACTTTTTGTTACCAAAGTTGTAATTTTTAATCAAACCCAATGACTTATAGGCCAATAATCTATAACCAAGACATGTAGAACATATTTATACTTTTAAATCCAGTCAAAACAACAATGAAGTGGCTACACATCATATATATTTAGACCAAACAAAAATTTCTTGTCTTTCTAGCTGTAATTTCAAGAGAAAAGCACCTTATCACTAAGATTTTTCTAAGAAAGACAACTCTTCTTTATCATAGAAGCCAAAAAGCTGCTGGGCCTTTTAAAAGCATCTTATGCTGACAATCAGTTCCTGGAAAGGTTTTTTCCAGTTCAGCTCGACTCTTAGCTACAGGTGTAGGGCAACTTGTCAGCCTCTGCTGTGCACATTACGACTGCCTTTAAAACCAAAGTAAACTAGATCAAGGGTTGGATCAAGCAGTTTTAACAATCTTTTCTTTTGAACATGAAACATAGAATATCATTCATTCATTTAGACAATGAAACAAAAATAGACAATTGACACACGTGGACATTGGCACGCCAAGGACAGACAGTGAACAAAGAAAGCAGAACTAAAGATTTCTCCTGTGGAAGCCAGAGAGAAACTCAAGACATCTGAATTTTCTCTTGTTCCTAGGAGAGCTCTGAAACAGCCTTTTCATTCTTTTTTGCTGACACAACCCAGAGAGAGAACTGCTTTTCAAAACCCTTTCTCTCTCTGATATTCAAGGTCTAATGCTTTATCTCTTTCTTTAGGAGATGTAGTGGTGGCTGTTGATATTTACTCCTCAATGCCCTGCTTTCTTAGTTTTCCAATTTCTTCTAACCCTGCTCCTCTCGCCTGGAGGCGGGCAGCTCTTAGGCTGCAGGGCAAATGCCTGTTTGAAATTCTCCTGTCCCAAAATTCACTGTCACCTCCTAGGTGAGGTCGGTGTTGGGTCAACACCTATTCAACCTAGACTGTATCCCCTAAAACACACTTCCTGCAAACACAGCCTTAACTAGCTAGCATCAATGCTGTTCACTGCTTACCAAGTGGCTGGGATACTCTCCTTCTTGTTCCGTTTTCCGTGGAGCTCCACCTAAGACAGCTTTCCTCAGCTGGTCCCTTATTTTCAAGTCCCTCATTATGGGCACCAATCTGTAGCTGCCTGTGGCCACAAATCAACTGGGTTCACCTGAAAGGGGGGCTGGGAATGAAAGGGGACGGAGGACGAGAAGAGATGAAGCCAAGACAAAGTTCTCTGATCAAGGCTCAAAGCTTTAATGTTCAGCTCTCAATCTAAAGGGGAAGGCCCAACCCACAACCCCTCCTGGTTTCAGCCAGAGATGGGTGGGATAATCCATAATCCATTCTAGGTCATGGCCAGAGATGTCTCAAGGCAAGCCCAGGGACAGTTCTGCTTCTTGTGTTCTGTGCAGCCAAGGTGGGCAACTCCACCTAGATCCTATCACTTGGTCTGTTGTGGTAAACAAGGTCTCTTAGGACTGCTCATGGCTGGGGGAAGGGTACATGGATTATAATTTTTTAGATGTGAGGGGGTATAAAATCTTTGAGTTTGAGAATTGCTTTGTTATGTTAAAAATTATTCAACTTATTATTTTTGGTAAATTTAACATACCATAAAATGTATTTATTTCAAGCAGGTCTGGGAAAGTTTGCTGATTCATCATCCATCTCCTCTTGTTGTAGGTAAATCATTTTCAGTTGGTGATGATAGCCTAGTGATTTGTAAGTAGCTAAAGATATGAAGAACTGTTGAAATGTACTCACTACTTTCCCTTTCTGTTTCTTATAAGCTGTAAGGACAAAATAATTTTGAAATTAAGTGTCCCAAAACAACGACAACAAATCTGAGAATAAAGCCAAACAAATTAATCTCCCTTTTTCTCATCATCAGAAAATGACAGAGAAAAGGAAGAAACATGAAAGAAAAGATGTATACAAGCATTCAAGACAAGTCAAGAGGAATGAAGACATAAAGGAGCAAGCTGATTGGCACCATGAGCAACTGAAGGAACTCCTCAAAAATGACATAAAGGAAATACTGAAGGAGCAATTGGCTACAGAGCATGCAAGGATGAGGAAACTCCTTAGAAAGGATGTGAAGAAAATTAGTGAACTACTCAGGAATGAATTAAGACAAAAATGCATTGAACAGGTGACTCTTTTGCAAGCACAGGTGAAGGAGACACAGCAGGAGCAGGTGAATCTGCAGTACCTACAGCTGAAGGACCTCATCAGAAGGGACTTAAAGGAGGTGGTTCATGAACAGATTAAAAAGTCTAAAATTATTATTTGTTCTAAAGAAGAGCCATTACCTGGTACCTCTAAAGGGACTGCAGAGTTACAGGTAGGTCCTTCTCACTGGAAAGGTCTGTGTTTGGTTGGCAGGAGAAAGAAGCATCTGTGTACCCGAGTCTACAGTGCTGCAGATAGTTCCCCTCTAGGCACCCAACCTTAATCATGTTCTAGCACCTTATGTTCTCATTCCCAAGAATACACTGGCCAGTAACTTCTGAGGTTTCAGTGTGCATAAAATATGAAAATAGCAGACTAGGATGTGAACATGATGTTAACACAAATGCACACAATTCTCATCAAACATGTCAAAGAAAGAATAATAACAAACCAGACAATAGTTACAGTTGACAAGAAAAGAAGAGACCTGTTAGATATGGTAGTGGTAAGTGTACAAACAAAAGTAGAATTAGAAGTCTGTAATAAGTGTATGCTAAAGTCGAAGAAAACAAAAGACACTCTTTTACATATTTCAAAGATATAAATCATGTGACTAAAATAAAACCATACTGTATAGCAACAAGTATAGAGATTATTGAGTTGTATGAAATAATTTTAAGTCATATCTTCTCTCTTGCTTATGTTAAATGTTTCTGACTTCTGTGTATATTTGCATTTTTTTGCATTTTACATTATAGGTTTAGTATAGACATTTACAAATCTTTATCTTCTTTTTCTTTTCAAAGTTTATGGTAGTTTTTTTTCCATCAGTTAATTTGCTTTACATCTTGATCACAGTTTCCTCTCCTTCCTCCTTTCAGTCACTTTCTCACACTCCTCTCCCCTCATTTTTCTTTCTTTTTTTTTGTCTTTAGAGAAGGGGAGCCCTTCCACTGATATCAAGCACATTGGTATATCAAGTTGCAGTAGGCTGATGGACATCTCCTATTGAGGCTAGAAAAGGCAGCCTAGCTAGGGGAAACTGAATCATCACCATGCTTAGAAAGAGAATCTCACTTTCCAGAATATAACCTTTGAAGTTAGAGTGTCACTCTACTTACTTATTACACTGTCATAAGTGGACAGCAGACAATATTAGAACTTGATGTAGCACAGAAAGTCCTGTATGTGCACAACATGGTCACAGCATGTGGTTTGAAATAAAGTTATGTGTTTGTCTGCTGCTTGAGTTCTTTTGACAGAGAGTTGAACTTGTTTATCTCTTCTCTCTCACCTTTAAAAAATGCTTTACACTGATGCTGAAATATTTTTGCAGAACAGATTTGATCTTTCTTACATTTTCTGTTTTTGTTTTTGTTAATTTGTTTGTCTCTGAGTAATAGGCATATACGGCTTTATTCATCAATTATTGTCCTCAAAGTTTTGTTTTGTTTTGTTTTTTTACAAACTGCTTCTTTACTCTCTTAGAAGCAGCTGAATTCTTATTGTCATGTATAGCTATTTGACACACTAAATAGAACTCTATTCTACTGTTTGTGGTCTCAAGCCAATATATGTGCTATTAAAATGAAATATGACTTCCCCCTACAACACTTTATAAAGTGTTATAAATATGGTAAAATTAGAAAATAGTTAAGCTAAGTTTTAAACTGAAGTAAAAATCTTATATGATACTTTAAAAATCACTTTCTTCTGTTTATATATGTAGCTAAAATTCAATTTGAGACATAATAATCATTAATTTGAGAAAGAAAATTATAGTTTAATAAACACTCCTAAGGAGCAATATTACAAGTTCTCTGATGAGACAGGTAGGTGAAGTCAAATTTTTGGATGTGAGAATTGTTTTTTTTTCATGTTAAATGTCATCTACTTTATGTTTTTGGATATGTGATCATGACATTAGTTTACTCCAAACAACACTGGCACAATTAGGGCCACAGGTTAATTATTTTTTAGTTCATTCTAGGATAAGTTAAGACCGCCTGAGTATATATATTAAAAGTTTAAGTATTAAAAATTAAATACTTTTAACTTTTTCTGGGTCTATACCCTGTGACTTTTAAAAACAGTAATTTTAAAAACAATCACCTTAGGAAATGAACTTTTGCTGGGAAACCAAGGAAATTAACCCTCCATTTTCCTCCTGCAGAGAACAGCTCTACAACAAAAAGCAAAGAAAAAATATGAAGGTGATCATGACAGTTCCCCTTCACATTCAGAAGAGCCCTTGATGCAACCTGATGAGGGCAGGCAGAGTGATTCCCATTGTATTCCTCTAAACGAATTCATCAAAGAAGAACTAAAAGAAGCATTTTGTGAAATATTTGAAAGAAATAACTATAATACCTGTCTGAAGAAAGAACTCCCTCATATGTCTAAAGAAAGAAAACAGCTAAGGGTAAATTCATCTCATTTTAAACACAATATGTTTCCTGTATGGTGAGAGATGCATCTGTGAGCCCTTGTCTGCAGTGCTGCAGACAGCATCTATAAAACAGGACTGCAGTCTTGCATTTGTTCTGCACTTCACCAGTCCCAGGATGGTTGCAGGAATTTTTAACCTCAAGAAGCCCATATAAAACCCACATGATCCAGTTATTATAATCATAAGCTATATGCCTAGATTGGGCAGATCTAACACTACTACCTTATTCCCCAGCTATAAGACCCCTTGCTACTTGAGGTTTCTCCTAGCCAAGTGGTTCTGGTAAATTATGGCTTCCTTCTCCTCCTCTTCAGTCTTTTTTCCTTTCCTTTTGGTTCTCTTCTGTTCGCTACCTACCCCCACTCAAACCCAGTCCCACCTTTTCCCTCCACTGTCTAATCACACCAGTCAGAATGGCTAAGATAAAAAACACAGGTGTCAGCAGATGTTGACAAGGATGTGGAGAAAGAGAAACACTACTCCATTGTTGGTGGGATTGTAAGTTGGTACAACCACTATGGAAAGCAGTCCGGTGGTACCTCAGACAACTGAACATAGTGTTACCTGAAGACCCAGATATACCACTTCTGGGCTTATACCCAAAAGATGTTTCAACATACAAAAGGGGCACATGCTCCCCTATATTTATAGCAGCCTTATTTATAATAGCCAGAAGCTGGAAAGAACACAGATGTCCTTCAACAGAGGAATGGATACAGAAAATGTGATACATTTACACAATTGAGTATTACTCAGCTATTAAAAACAATGAGTTCATGAAATTCTTAAGCAAATCAATGAAACTGGAAAATATCCTGAGTTAAGTAACCCAATCACAAAAGAACACACATGGTATGCACTCACTGATAAGTGGATATTAGCCCAAAAGCTCACAATACCTAAGATACAATGCATAGACCACATGAAACTCAGGAAGAAGAAGGAAGACCAAAGTATGGGTGCTTTGGTCCTTCTTAGAAGGAGTATCAAAATACTCAACCAAAGCTTCCAGGGTCCCTCTGAACACAAAGGGAGGGACTCATGGCTCCACCTGATAGGTAGTTGAGGGTGGCCTTGTCAGGTATCAGTGGAAGTGGAGGGCCTTGGTCCCTGAAAGTTTGGATTCTCTAGTGTTGAGGAATTCGAGAGCAGGGAGGTGGTAATGGGAGGATGGTGGGAGCACACCCTCAGAAATAGGGGCGGGGATAGGATAAGGAATTTTGAGGGGAATGGGAGAGGAGATAACATTGAAAGATAAATAAATAAAATATCCAATAAAACACAGATAATGGGTCTGGCAATTGTAGTTGAGCTGTGGAGCCTTTTTGTCAACATTTTTTTACAGGGATTTTGCATAATCCTCAAGGACAAGGTATTGTGGAAGAGGAACATGGAACTTTAAAAAGATTGGTGAGACATACTGTTGCTGAGACAAAGAATGATGCTGACCTGTGAGCTTGCTGAGTGCACTGACAAGGGTGACTGGGGAGCTGTATTGGACATATGTTCCTGAACCACCTTTGCTTGACTATATCCCAGATGGGACAAGCTGCCTTGCCTCAAGTTTTTAGACCTTGTGGGATAGAGAATCGAAAAGAGAAATGATGTCTCTTGTATTCTTCTTAAAAGTGACCAGCTTAATAGGACTCAATCATGTACTGGTCTAGAAATCAATCCAATATAGGAATTAACAGTCTACTTTTGGAAGACTGGATCTGGACTTTGTCAGGGACATATTTGGAAGCTAGCTGTAGCTCGCTATGATGTTAGGATAGCAAGAGATAATGTTGGGACAGGATCTGGATTTCAAACAAGGGTTAGTGCATGTGTTAAGGATCTTTTAATTGTCGAGCTAAAATTGGTTTTGTCTCTCCTACAGCATTTATTGTAAGTTGCATTGACTGTATAATTTCCAATAATGTTAGTGTGTTGAAACCTGGCATGTCTGTTACAGATGCCTGACAACCAGCTTTTGTCTCACTGCCCTGAGTATTAGAAAACCTTGATTCTCTGAAAAAAGCTTGAAAGTGCTGGAAGAAGTGAGTTAGGCTTTAAGCATAAGCAAGAGGGTAGCAGGCTTGATTATTACTGGTATAACAGCTTTAATTCCATTAATTGCTAGCATCACTGCCTATGCAATAGCATTGACACAAGGAGTTAAAACAACTATTTTTGTTAACCATCTGGCAAAAAATGTTACTAAGGTATTGAGTATACAAAAGGATTTATATAAGTATCTGGAACAATGAATGATGCTTTATAACCCATTCAAATTATCTGAAGGAGGTTCAGGGTTCAAGAGTTAGAAGGCATCCCACGTGCCATGACAAATATCATTGGAGTAGTGTTACTTTTGAAATTCACAATGATTGTCATTATAATTAGAAAAAAGATTAAACACACCTGTAGAATATTTGGCATAGTCATAACACCTCTCTGGGTGTGTTAATTTTGAATAATGAGCTTATGAATTTAAAGAATGCTGCTCTGTTGACCTTTGATGCTGCAGATAATGTCAATAAAATTATCCATGACCTGAGCTCAGTATTTCCATTTTGGTCAAACCTCAGGAATGGCATATATAGCTTGATCAGGCTAGCCCTTCTTGTCCTGGGAATACTTTTATTCCTGCCCATCGTGTTAAAGCTTATCTTTAACGACATCAACATGTTGGCAGCCAAAGTACATGGATTAACCCTGAAAATGGACCTCCAGACAAAGTTATTAAATTAACAGGCTGGCAAGCCAAGGACAGCTTTGTAAGATTCTGCACAAAGCCTTACCAATGTAAGGCAGAAGTGCATTGCCTTTGATAATGCATATTCCATGATGGGTAAGGAAGGCATTCTTATCAGAACGACCTAAGATAGGCTCAGTCTTGTTAACAAAATAAAAAAGGGGGAGAGGTGGAGAGCTTTTGGGGCTACTTGGCAAGAAGCTGACATGAGCCAAAGAAAAAGAAAGGGGCTGCTTGACAGGAATATGATATTGGCCAAGGACAAGGAAGTAGACTTCAAGCAGGAATCTGACATTAGACTAGAACAAAGAAGTAATTTCAGGTAGGAGTCTAAATCGTAGGCTACAACAAAGAAGTAATCTCAGGAAGGAATCTAAATATTAGGTTAGAACAAGGAAGTAGGCTTCAGACATGAAAATGACCTTGGGCTAGGATAGGGAAGTAGGCTTAGATACTTTGGTCATCCTGATAAGCCTTTAGAAACAGTGATCATGGGAGTGTTCACAAAACTAGGTTTAATGCCTTGCTTTTTATTTGACTATTTGTGTTTATTTTCTTGCTTGTTTCTTGACTATTTGCATATATTGTATTGCTAGACCCTTAATCTAGAGCTGACCTTAATACATGCATGTAACAAAATGGTATAAAAGCATAAAGGAAGAGGAAGTATAGGATAGGGGGGGTTCTAGGGAGGGGAAATGGGGAAAGGAGATGACATCTGTATTGTAAATAAAATATCTAATAAAATATGATAATTGTGCCTTTAAGATAGATGAAGACATTTCTTATATAATAGTGTAGAAAAATAATAATAAAGAGATTATAGGATTTACAGTTCAATGAAAGGAACTTATATACCTGCTATGCAAATAACACCATAAGCCAAATATAATGACCTGGAAGTTGGATCTTAGGCATGTGCCTAAGTCTAGTATACCAATAGGGCTGTGGTTCCCAAAATTCAAATATAGAAATCATGTTATTGCTTTCAGTTGTGCCTTTTTTCTTAATTTAATTTTTAATTTAATTTTTTTTTTACGTATTTACTCTACATCCTGCTCACTGCCCTCCTCTTAGTCATCCCTTCCTACTATCTTTTTTCCATTCCCCTCTCTTCTGGGCAATGGTCCCCCTGGGTATCCCCAACTCTAACTAAGTCCAGAAAAGGCAGCCCAGCTAGAAGAACATATCCCATGTATAGGCAAGAGCTGTGGGACAGCCAATTTTTCAGGACCCACATGAAGACCAAGCTGCACTTCTGCTACATATGAGTTGTGAGGCCTAGGTCCAGCCTGTGTATGTTCTTTGGTTGGTGGTTCCAACTCTGAGGGCTACAAGGGTCCAGGTTAGTTGACTCTGTTGGGCTTCCTGTGGAGTTTGGCCCTTTGGGGCCTACAATCCTTCCTCCTATTCTTCCATAAGGATCCCCAAGCTCCATCCAATGTTTGGCTGTGGGTGTCTGTGTATGTCTGAGTCAGCTGCTGGGTGGAGCCTCTCAGAGGACAACATGCTTCTGTCTGCAAGCATAACAGAGTATCTTTAATAGTGTTAGGGATTATCCATGGGATGGGTCTCAAGTTTGGCCAGTTATTGGTTGGCCATTCACTCAGTCTCTGCTCCCTCCCCCATGCCTGCATTTCTTGTAGACAGGATAAATTTTGGGTTGAAATTTTGTGGGTAGGTTGGTGTCACTATTCCACTGGGGTTCCTGTCCAGCTACAGGAGGTGGCCTCTTTAGGTTTCATATCCCCAATGTCACAGCTAAGGTCACTCCCAATGATTCTTGTGCACCTCCCTTGTCCCAGGCTATGTCTTCTCCTGGAGATGCCCTCCACTTCCCCACCCCTGTCAGTTGCAGATTTTCATTCATTTCATGACAATCTAGCCATCTCTCCTGTCCTTCCACATACCAGATACTGAATCCTCCGTTCTCCTTCCTGTTCCCCCTCCTTCCCAGTTTCCTCCCTCCATCTGTCTCTTTAGACTATTTTATTCACTTTTCTAAGTGAGATTCAAGCTTCTTCACTTGAGCCTTTCTTATTGTTTAGCTTCTTTGGGTCTGTGGAATGTAACATGGTACCTGTGTTTTATGGTTAATTTTCACTTGTAAGTGAGTACATGCCATGCATGTCCTTTTGGGACTCGGTTACCTCACTCAGAATGATATTCTCAAGTTCCATCCATTTACCTGTAAAATACATTATGTCTTGGTTTTTAGTAGCTGAATAGTATTCCATTGTATAGAAAATGTACATGACATTTTCTTTATCCATTCTTCAGCTGAAGGACAAGGGACATCTAGGTTGTGTCCAGTTTCTGGCTATTATGAATTAAGCTGCTATGAACACAATTGAACAAGTGTCTTTATGAGATGTTGCAGCATCTTTTGGGTATATACCCAGGAGTGGTATAGCTGTGTTTTAAAAGAGAACTATTCCTAGTTTTCTGAGAAAATGTCAAATTGATTTCCAAAGTGGTTGTATAAGTTTGCATTCCCATCAGCAATGGAGGAGTGTTCTCTTGCTCTACATCCTCACATCTTGAATTTTTGATCTTAGTCATTCTGATGGGTGTAAGATGAAACCTCACAGTTGTTTTAATTTGCATTTCCCTGATGATTAAAGATTTTGAACATTCATTTAAGTGCTTCTTGGCCATTAAAAATTCCTGTTGAGAATTTTCTGTTTAGTTCTGTACCCCTTTTATAAATTAGGTTGTGTCATTGGTGTCTGTCTTCTTGAGTTTTTTGTAAAATTTGGATATTTGCCCTCTGTCAGATGTAGGGTTGGTGAAGATCCTTTTCCAATCTGTGGGATGCCGATTTGTCCTATTGACAAATTAATAATGTTCTTTGCCTTACAAAAGATCATGTTGATCTTAGAGTTTGAGCCACTAGTGTTCTGTTCAGGAACTTGTCTCCTGTACCAATAAGTTTAAGGGTATTTTCCACTTTCTCTTCTATGAGATTTAGTGTATCCGGTTTTATGTTGAGGTCCTTGATCCACTTGGACTTGAGTTTTGTGTTGGGTGATAAGTATTGATCTGTTTTCATTCTTCAACATGCAGACATTCAGTTAGTCCACCACCATTTGTTGAAGATGCTTTCATTTTTTTCTACTGTATGGTTTAGGCTTTCTTTTCAAAATCAAGTGTCCATATGTATGTCAGTTTATTTACAGAATTGCTCTGTAGTCCAGCTTGAGGTCAGGGATGGTGATTCCTCCAGAAGTTCTTTTATTGTTGAGAATTGTTTGACTATCCTGTTTTTTTTGTTTTTCCATATAAAGTTGAGAATTGCTCTTTCATAGTCTATAAAAATTGTGCTGAAATTTTGATGGGGAAAACATTGAATCTGAAGATTTCTTTTGGTAAGATGGCCATTTCACTATGTTAATTCTACTTATCCATCTTCTGATGTCTTCAACTTCTTTCTTTAGTTTTTATCATATAGATCTTTCACTTGATAAGTTATAGTTACACCAAGATATTTTATATTATTCATGGCTGTTGTAGAGGGTGTTGTTTCCCTAATTTTATTCTTGGCTCATTTATTATTTGTATAAAGGAGGGCTACTGATTTCTTTGAGTTAATTTTGTATCAAAAGCCAAGGTGTTTATCAGCTGTAGGAACTCTCTGGTAGAAATTTTGTATACTATCATGTCATCTGAAGACTTCTTTCTTTCCATTTTGTATCCCCTTTATCTCCTTTAGTATTCTTATTGCTCTGGCTAGAACTTCGAGTACTATATTGAGCGGATAGGGAGAGAGTGAGCTGCCTTGTCTTGTTCCTGATTTGAGTAAAATGCTTTAAGTTTCTCTACATTTAGTCTGATGTTGGCTATTGGTTTGCTGTATATTGCTTTAATTAGGTTTAGGTATGTGCCCTGTATCCTTGATTTCTCTAATACCTTTAACATGAGGGGCGTTGGATTTTATCAGAGGCTTTTTCAGCATCTAATGAGATAACCATGTGATTTTGCTTTACTTTGTTTATATGGTGGATTATGCTGATGGATTTTTATACCTTGAACAATCCCTACATCCCTGGGATGAAGCCTACTTGATATTGATGGATGTTATATTTGATGTGTTTCTGGATTTGGTTTGTGAGTATTTTATTGAGTATTTTGCATCAATGTTCATAAGAGAAATTGGTCTGAAATTCTCTTTCTTTGTTGTATCTTTGTGTGGTTTATGTATCAACATGATTGTGGCATTATAGGATGAATTTGGCAGTATTCTTTCTGTTTCTATTTTGTGGAATAGTTTGAGGAGTATTGAAATGGGTACTTCTTGGAAATCTGGCAGAATTCTGCACCAAAACCATCTGGACCTGGGCTTTTTTTTGGTTGGGAAACTTTTAAAATGACTGCTTCTATTTCTTTAGGAGCTGTGGGGGCTATTTAAATAGTTTATTTAATCTTGATTTAATGTTGGTAAGTGGTATCTGTCTAGAAAATCATTCATTTTGTTAATAGTTTTCAATTTTGTGGAGAACAGGTTTTTGAAGTAAGATCTTATGATTCTTTGAACTTCCTTACTGTTCAATTGTTGTCTTCTCTTTCATTACTGATTTTGTTTATCTGGATACTATCTCTTAGTTAATTTGGCAAAGGTTTTGTCTATCTTGTTGATTTTCTCAAAGGACCAGCTCTTGGTTTTGTTGATTCTTATTTATTTATTTATTTTTTATTGGATATTTCATTTACATTTCAGATACCATCCCCTTTCCCCATTTCCCCTCCCTAGAAAACCCCTATCTCATGCCCCCTTTTCCTTTTTGCTTTTATACAATTTTTTAAAAAATGTTAATCAAAGTCTTTATAAGTTTGGTAATGCTCAATCAGAAGTGTAACCCAATACCCAACCTAGATATATCAACAATGGAAAGCCCACATATACATGGAAACTGAACAACGCTCTATTCAAGGATGACTTGGTCAAGGAAGAAATAAAGAAAGAAATTAAAGACTTTTTAGAATTTAATGAAAATGAGGACACATCATACCAAAACTTGTGGGACTCCATGAAAGCAGTACTAAGAGGAAAACTCATAGCTCTAAGTACCTACAAAAAGAAACTGGAGAGAGCATGCATTAACAACTTGACAGCACACCTGAAAGCGTTAGAGCAAAAAGAAGCAAATATACACAAAAGGAGTAGACAACAGGAAATAATCAAACTCAGGGCTGAAATCAACCAAGTAGAAACAGGAAGAACTATACAAAATATCAACAAAACCAGGAGCTGGTTCTTTGAGAAAATCAACAAGATAGATAAACCCTTAGCCAGACTAACCAAAGGGCACAGAGACAGTGTCCAAATTGTTGATTCTTTATAGTGTTTTCTTTGCTTCTGATTGATTTTAGCCCCGATTTTGGTTATTTCCTGCCTTCTACTCCTCTTTGGTGTACTTGCTCCTTTTTTTCTAGAACTTTCAGGTGCACTTAAAAATTGCTCATATAAGAACTTTCTAATTCCTTTATGGAGGCACTTAGTGCTATGAACTTTTCTCTTAGTACCTCTTTTATTGTGACCCATAAATATGGGTATATTGTGCCTTCATTTTCATTGAATTCTAGAAAGTGTTTAATTCTGTGTAAGCTTGCAGTTTTTAATATAAATTACATTTACAAATATAGTATAAATTTGTAATCCAAATAATGTGTGTGTATAAGACACAATCCAGGTATTTTATCTACAAACCATATGCCTAGGTTGAGCAGATCTAGGGCTATATTAACTTATTCTCCCAGTATAAATCCCCTTGTTACTTGCTGTTTCTCCTGGCCCTGTGGTTCTGGTCCATGGCAGCTGCCTCCTCCTCCTCCTACTTCCTCTTCTCTCCTTCTCTCTACCTGCAACCCCCTCTCATGAACCTCCAGTCTCACTTTCTCTCTCCACTTGCCCAATCACAGGCTCTAACATTTTATTGACCAGGTAAATTAGGAAGGAGGTTCACATGGCATCTCTTGAGTACCTGAGGAGCTCCTCATTGTGTGTGTGTGTGTGTATAGGAGGGGGTGTCACATTTTGAGGAACCAGCATTTTGCATTAGAATACAAGGAGCATAAGACCAACCCACTACATACCAATGTTTATCTTCTTTACAGGCCACATCCTTCTATCCACACAGTTGTATCTTCTGAGGCCTATGGATGTCTAAATTTCATACTACAAACTAAATATATCCTTGACCATCTCTAAATCTTGGCTGACCATTGCTTTGTCAGCTCTTATCTCCATTCTAGTAAAAAAGAAGCTGGTAAATCTAGCCCTATTTCAAAGCGCCAACCAGTTACCAAGTTCTATTTTTAACGTGTTCTATCTGGAGAAAACAGATTCATTTAGTGACA
The DNA here is from genome assembly GCF_011762505.2 of Arvicanthis niloticus. NCBI lineage: Eukaryota > Metazoa > Chordata > Mammalia > Rodentia > Muridae > Arvicanthis > Arvicanthis niloticus. Next base: position 103,950,569 of record NC_047663.1, read on the forward strand.
TTAGGATTCACACAATAGCATTTTACTTATTATGCTTAAGAAAACAGGTGAAGATCATCAGGTATATTGTTCATTATCTCATGTGGCCATTAGACCATGTTAGCATATGACTCAGTGCAGATAGTTTACATGTATGCATGACACTGTAATGGTATATAATCTGAAGTAAAATTTAGACCTTGTTGTACCTGCCAGTTTATGTCCCTTGGTCTGTCATAGTCATCTAATTTACATATACCTTTCTATATAGTAGTTTTCTGTGGCCTTTTACCTCAATAATTTTCCCATTTACTATTGCCTGTTTTTTCTCTTAGAAGAAGCAGATTCATTTTCTAATTTATGATTTTTAAATTTATTTTTTATTGGATATTATTTATTTACATTTCAGATGCCATCCCCTTTCCCCATTTCCCCTCCCTAGAAAACCCCTATCCCATACCCCCTTCTCGTTTTTGCTTTTATACATTTTTTAAAATGTCAACCAAAGGCTTTAACAGTTTGATAATGCTCAATATCAATCAAAAGAGCAACCTAATACCCAATCTAGATATATCAACTCTCTTTGACTGGCGGAGACATGTGAACATCCGCCTCCATGTCTGGCCCCCTCTCTCTTTGTCTCTCATCACCTAGCTCCTCCTCTTCTTCTCCTCCTCCTCTCCTAACTGCTCCTCTCTGTACTCCTCCCACCTTAGCTCCTCCTGAATATTACCCTTCCTGTTAAAATAATTTTTTTCTCTCAAAATACAGTTAGAGCATAACTATACCAATTTATGTCAGTAAGGTGCAAGATAGACCTAATACCCAGTCCATCATTTTGTTGATTAAGCAGAACCTCTGTCATCTCTCTTAAATAAAAGACATAATTCTGAACCTGGGTTTTTTTTCTTAGCTTTAGAATGAATGTCAGCCGAAAACCATCTACTCAAATATTTTCTCTCAAAGTAAATAGCAAGGATTGGCTATGAGACTATAAGTTTTCAACCCCATCAGAAATCCAGAATGACTGAGTTAACTGAGATTATGGGAAGCACAAAGCATAGCTTCTAAAACATAGCCAATTTATAGAGACCGCTGAACACCTGGACAGTCCCTATACTACAGAATGTTGGAGCATCTGATCTTCAGCCTTCTGGCCCAGGATCATCTGACAGACCTAGTGATGCAGAAATATTAAGGGCTGATTACTCTGTCTTGGCAGATAAAATCAGTCAACCATTCTGCAAGTGTGTCCTTTTTGTACAGTATTTTGTCTGTAGATGGAAAAAGGCAATTCTTGCCTAGTGGCTGTCTCACCACAATTGGAATAACTCCAAAGATGCTCAATTTCTTCTTAGAATCCAAGACAGGAAGCTGTCAGGAGCAGACAGGTCTCTAATCAAAATGAACATTAATACAGAAATGTTTGTAACGTCAATTCTGTGGATTTCTGATGTTTTGAAAACCGACTATTCATGTAAGGTAATCTGGACTGTTGTCTGTTAACTCCTCTCAGCTATTTCTAAAGAAAATACAGAAAACTCCCTAACAATAAGCTCAAAGCCATGAATTTGCTATAGGCCCTTAACTCACAGTCTAACCATCTCAAATAAGTTAAAAAAGTTAAAGAAGGGCTGGGTCTAAGCCTTGTATTCATAAATGTGTTATACAGGCACAATGCCTGTGATAGTAACAATATTCATCTCACTTTTATATTAATAAGAAGCTTGTACCAATAAAAACCTTAAATTTGAAATCAAAGTAAATTTTGTACCATTTAAGAAATTATAACTTCATCTTAATAACAATTATACATATTTCTACCAGTAAGTTATGGCTATGCAATAAATCCTAGATAATCCTCCCTCTTCCACCAAAACCACTACTTTTCCCTAGAAAGACAGCCCAATATTAACCACCTCAGTCCTCAAGCCCAGGGAATAGGGGCACCTACTCTTTATTAACTTCTTCAAGCTGATTATGGGTGTTGAGATATTAGAAGAGGGGGTGGGGGAAGAATAAATTGATAAGCCTCTGACACTGTCTTCACTGCATCTGGCTGGAATTCCAGGACATCAGAGGTTCGAGCAGGTGTGCTCAGCTTGCCTGATGAATAGATACACCAAGGCTATGTATTCTGCAACACACAATTCTCAAAACAAATTTTAGTATCAAGATAATTGTTTGTTTGAATTCTGGAATCTAGTCTTCTGGCTGCCTGCCTCTATCATGTCTGATCCATATAATTCTGGGCTTTTCTATGAAGGTGTGCTCCCACCATCCTCTCATTTTCGCCTCCCTGCTCTCAAATTCCTCAACACTAGGGAATCCAAACTTTCAGGCACCAAGGCCCTCCACTTCCACTGATGCCTAACCCCTTACCCCCCCAATTATTATGAGGGTGTGCTCCCACCATCCTCTCATTCCCACCTCCCTGCTCTTGAAATTCCCCAACACTAGGGAATCCAAACTTTCAGGTACCAAGGCTGTCCACTTCCACTGATGCCTGGCAAGGCCACCCTCAACTACCTATACAGGTAGAGCCATGAGTTCCTCCTTTTGTGTTCTCAGGCTGGAGATTTTAGAATGGCTACTCCAGCTTGTTTCTTAGGACCATTTGCTTGAAAAATTGTTTTCCAGCCTTTTACTCTAAGATAGAGTCTGTCTTTGTACTGAGGTGGGTTTCCTGTATGCAGCAAAATGCTGGGTCCCGTTTATGTATCCAGTCCATTAGTCTATGTCTTTTAATTTAGGAATTGAGTCCATTAATGTTAAGAGATATTAAGGAACAGTGATTGTTGTCTCCTGTTATTTTTGTTATTAGAGGTGAAGTTATCTTTGTGTGGCTATCTTCTTTTGGATTTGTTGGAAGAGGGTTACTTTCTTGCTCTTTCTAGGGTGTAATTTCCCTCCTTGTATTGGAGTTTTCCTGCTATTATCCTTTGCAATGCTGTGTTTGTGGAAAGATATTGTGTAAATTTGGTTTTGTCGTGGAATATCTTGGTTTTTCCATCTATGGTAATTGAGAGTTTTGCTGGGTATAGTAGCCTGGGCTGGCATTTGTGTTCTCTTAGGGTCTGTATGACATCTGTCCAGCACCTTCTAGCTTTTATAGTATCTGGTGAGAAGTCTGGTGTAATTCTGATAGGTCTGCCTTTGTATGTTACTTGGCCTTTCTCACTTACTGCATTTAATATTCTTTCTTTGTTTTGTGCACTTCGTGTTTTGATTATTATGTGACCAGAGGTATTTCTTTTCTGGTCTAGTCTATTTGGCATTTTATAGTCTTCTTGTACATTTATGGGCATCTCATTTTTTAGTTTAGGGAAGTTTTCTTCTATAATTTTGTTGAAGATATTTATTGGCCCTTTAAGTTGGGAATCTTCACTCTCATCTATACCTATTATCCTTAGGTTTGTTCTTCTCATTGTGTCCTGAATTTCCTGGATGTTTTGTGTTAAGAATTTTTTGCATTTTGCATTTTCTTTGACAGTTGTGTCAATATTTTCTATGATATCTTCTGCACCTGCGATTCTCTCTTTTATCTCTTGTATTCTGTTGGTGATGCTTGTGTCTATGACACTTGATTTCTTTCCTAGGTTTTCTATCTTGAGGGTAGTCTCCCTTTGTGATTTTTTGATTGTTTCTACTTCCATTTTTATGTCCTGGATGGTTTTGTTCAATTCCTTAACCTTTTTGGTTGTGTTCTCTTGTAATTCTTTAAGGGATTTTTGTGTTTCTACTTTAAGGGCTTCTACCTGTTTACCTGTGTTCTCCTCAAATTCTTTGAGAGTGTTATTTACATCCTTCTTGAAGTCCTCTATCATCATCATTAGAAGTGATTTTAGATCTGAATCTTGCTTTCCTAGTGATATGGGAAATTCAGGACTTTCTTGTGTGGGAGAACTAGGTTGTAAAGATGCCAAGTATCCTGGGTTACTGATGCTTATGTTCTTGCGCTTGCCTTTTGCCATCTGTATCTGTTTAGTGCTACCTGCCTTGTCCCTTACTGGAGCCTGTCTTTCCTATTATCTTGGTTGTATCAGAACTTTGTATGGTGGGTGTAACTACTGGGGTAAGCGCTGGGGCCCAAAATCTTCTCAGTGCTCAAGCTCAGACAGGATACTGCCCAAGTTAGAGCACCTGGGATCCCCACTTCCTCTGGGTTCTTAGAGATTGGGGGCAGAGCTGCCACCCAAGATCTGCTCAGTGCTCTGGCCCAGACAGGAAGTAATTTATGATTTGTTAATGTACATTACACATTATTCCATGTAACTATAAACTACACAGTATACAATGTAAAATAAAATTTAGTAATTTGTTTTGCTTTTTGACGATGTTTAGTAATTTAGGTTCTCAATAACTTAGGCTTGTGCCTATTATTTACTAATAAACAGAAAAAGGGCTTAAATGTATTCTTATGACTCCACATTTGTAGGTTGGGTAAGGTAATACCTTTTACATAAGGCATTATTTGTATTATTAAAAATCATCTAATTTATTTTTTAGAAGATTTATCAGTAAGGTATGTTTACTGTAACCAATATTGTAATCACTATTAAGTTAATTTTGTTGGTTCAAGTTTTCTCCTACTCTATATGAAAGGAAATTGTTTTCATTTCTTATCAATAGCTAGAGATGTGTAAATAGCAGAGTACTTATGAAGAAAATTACCTGATAAATATTAAGTAGCTGCTCCTTTTTCTTTATCTATATACTGTAATATGTAAGGACAGAGTCATTTTGAAAACAAGTCCCTGCAACATAAAACATTACACTTTCTCACCTTCAGAAAATACCTAAGGAACAAAACCTAAAGAATATATATCATAGCACATCCCTACAGCCTGGGGAGCAGGATGCTGCCAAGACAGCAAAGGAAGTAGAGCGTATGCACAGTGAATCACAGTATGTACATCTTAAAGAAGTCATTAAAAAAGATTTCAAAGTGAAAATTTGTGAAGTGCTTGAACAACAAGAAAATAGTGTTTGTCCTAAAGAAGAAGGACTACATCATATTTTTAAAGGAAAAACAAGAGTAATGGTAATTTAATTTACAAAACTATGTATTTTGAGGGCAAAGATATATCTGTGAGCCCATGTTTGCAGTTTTGCAGAGTGTCCAGACAATAGGACCCTAGCTTTGTTCATGTCCTGTACCCATAGTCTTAGCAGCATCCTTCTCACTGGTCCTTAAAGTTCTATGTGAACACATATTAGACTATGAATGTAACAATTCAGAATTTACAAGCTCCTTAAACAAATGAGGACAGTTCTTATAAAACAATAATAATAACAATAATGGGAATGATGATAAAAGACTTCTAGAATAGTTACAGTTGAAAGGAACTAACATGCTTGACATGTAAATGAGTACAGCATAAATCAAAACATAATTAACTATAATTTTAATACTAGGTGTGTGCCAAGTTGTAGTAAGCCATAAGAGCAGTAGTTCCTGTAATTCAAAGATTATAAAACAGCATGTGAATCTACTGGAAAGCCCTATGTTACTAGATAACTTGATCCATGGCTCTCCTGCCTCTGGGATTTCATATGCATTATTTCAGAATTTTGTGTAGGTTTGTATTTTAAGTATTTTTTTTTTTTGCAAATATTTATGTACTTAAATCCATGTACTTTTCCCACCTTCTTCTACTCTAGTGATTTGGTTCTTTCTTCCAAGTCCCATGCCTCAAATTTCATATGACAAACTAAAGACAGTGTACTGACATGTGTCTATTATTCTATTCTGTTAGCTGTTGACTTTATCTTATTTAATAACATCACATATAATCAAACAATGACACATCAAGTGTTTTGAAACACTGATGCTGAGGCAATTTTGGGTTCTAGCTTGTCTTCTTAACCCATCCACTAAGTTCTTTGTTTGTACTCTATCTCTATTGATAAAGAGAACATTATTTTTTAATTAATTTATTTTCATGTTTGAAAATGTTATAAATGCATAAAACAAATTTTGATCAGATCCACTCACACTTTACTCCCCTTCAAAACTTCCCTATTTGCCACCAACACTATTCCTTTCCAAATTCATGTTTTCTTAAAAAATAGAGTCTACTTATGAGTGTAGATGTAGGAAAATTACTGGTTCATGAATAGCCTCACAGGGTTGCATCTCAGAAGAAAACTGTCTTCTTCCCTTGGCAGCCATCAGTTGTTTATAGCTACTCACCTAGGAGTGGGACTTAATGAGCCTCTACTTCAGTAATACTGAAATGTTGGTTGGTCACATTAGTCTTATCCTGAATATTTTTTTTTACCCACTTGTAAAATGTCCCCAAATGATATGTGTATCTTCAAATTTAAGACACCTGAATAAAGATTGGCATTATGAACAATATGTCAGTAGTATGTGAAGTGTTGGGTTGTGAGAGGCAGCTGGGTACCTGTTTGAGCATGCTTTGAACCCTGGAGACCCTCAGGGACGGTAGGAGTTTGGCCTTGCTCCTGGGCCCCCTAGTTTCTTTCACATAGCCACAGCTCTCTACAACCCCTTCTACAGAGAGGTTTGTGGCCATTGGTCACACAGCACAGGTAGAGGGCATGACACTGGCCACAAAGCCTCAAGACATCTCCATATTCATGAGATACCTAAAGGCCAGAGGGCATAGCCAATTAAACATTCCTTCCCAGACCCTCCTCCTCCTCCTCCTCCTCCTCCTCCTCCTCCTCCTCCTCCTCCTCCTCCTCCTCCTCCTTGCAAAAGGTATTTAACCTCAGGCCTGCCCTGAGAATACAGGGTATATGGGGGCTTCATCCATTTTCCACCATGACAATAAACATTTTAAAACCATGGACTACCTCTTCTGCACTTCTGCCTCCCTGAGCCTCGGCCCCAGGCCCTGGGGAGGCAGACACAGGATTTACAACTCTACCCACCGGACCCCCACCCATGCTCTCCACAGCCCAACAGTAATAGTCATTAAGTTAGGTTGACCTGAAAAGAGCATTTCCAGGGGTTAAATCTGTAGTTTCCTATTACCAGTCACTCGGGCCAATTTTAGGGAATTATTTTTGCTTAGTGGTCCCTAGAAGTTTTTAGTATCTGATCCAGAAGTATGAGGCAGAGGTCGAGTGGGGAAGACCTTCAGTGAAACACCGTCTCCAACAAGGACATGCCTCTGAATCCTTAGCAAAACAGCCCCCACCAAACATACCAGGCATTTAAAAATATGATCCAATAGGTCTCAATCTCATTTGCACCACTGTTATTCATTTCCATATAGCAAGTCAATATTATTATGAAAGTTATATGCAATGTGTTCAATGGAACTAGACCATGTAAAAACTGCACTCTACACTCCTTATTTCTGGGAGTGTATCCTTTAATGAAATGATTAAAAGAAAATCCATTTTGAAAACAAGTACCTCAAAACACAAAACTCATGAGGTTGAATCAATCAGAATAACACTCCACTTTCTCATCTGCAGAAAGTATCTCAAGAACAAGAAACGGAGAAGGAGAACAATGTTGAATATGCATCTTTCCGTTCACAGCCTTCTGTGAGAATAGATGAGGCAACAGTAGGTGAGCAGAATGCACAGCAGTATAAACATCCAAAAAAACACTTCAGAAAAGACTTAAAGGAGATGGTTCGTGAACAATTTGAAAAATCTGAAGTTATTCTTCATCCTAAGAAAGAGCTGCCACCTGATGACTCTAGAAGAGCAATGCACATCAAGGTAATTACCACCATATTGAAAAGTTTTATTGTAAGATACAAGATGCTTCTCTACAATACTGTGGTTGTTCCAGACCTTCCAAGCCTAAAACTCAGCCCTGAAAATATTTTTGCATCTTTCTTATGTTTTTTATCACAGAAACTCATTTGCCAGCCATGTTCTAAGATTTAAGTGAAAATTCATTAGAAAGTAGGAATAACAACTTAAGTGGTTAACATACTTAACACACATAGAAATGTTTATACAAATATATAATTTTTTATGATGATACAGAAAGTAAATGTTAATGGGGTTGAAAATAAAGACATGAAGTAATTAGAGTAGTCATGAGAGGAACCAACATCTTTGATATTCAAATGATTAGGCTATAAACTTTATTATCACTAATTACAGATAGATATTAGACATGCCTGAATCTACTAATCCAAAAGGGATTTCATCCTTCAAACAAATAAACAATGTGTCTTAAGACAAAAAAAGACATCACTTTTCTGCTGCTAAACACAATTAAACCCGAGTTAGCATGAGACTTTTCCAGAAGGCATTATTTGCTAATTGCAGTATAAAAAGTATAACATCACAGACCTGAGCAAGATAATGTCAGTTTTCCACCACAGGCTAACAGATTACCAAAACAGGAATTTTTGTAAAGAGAAAAGTAACACAAGCTTTAAATGGCACAGGCAGGTTACAAGGACGATGCCTGGCTTTAGAAAAAGAGAAAGCTCACATCCCAAAGAATTGCTGCTGTTCAGTGTTCCTTGCACCTCCCATGTCCCCTCCACCCGCGAACAAGGACATGAGAGGCAATATTCGGGTATCACCACAGCGAGGCTTTACTCTGTATCAGCAGAAGCAGAAAAGACACGGAAGGGCCAAAGACAGGAAGAGGCACAGCTTAAATACACCCTAGAGTGACGTATTCACTTCTGATTGGCTGTTCACTCATCACCCAATATTGCGCCTCGGGATTGGCCAGTGACTTTGGTGGGCTTTCTGCCTTTGCAGCTGCGCAGTTAATTGTTTACTAGTGGAGAGGACACAATGTCCCCGCCATCTTGGAATGGAGAATTATACCACCGCTAACAGCGGCTTCCTACAGTTCAGGGCTTTTTCTTTATTATTTTCATTGTGAACTGCTAACAAACAAACTCATAATCATATATGAGCCATGAGGATGGATCAGAGCGTCAGAACAGTTGCCTTGTAAGCCTAATGATCTGAATTCCATCCTGGAAAACATACCAAGCAGCAAATGCCTCACATATGTAATCCCAGTACCTTTAAATCCATATAAGAGGCTGAGAGAGTCGAACAGCTTTGGAAAACACAAACCAGCCAGAGTGAAACACACAGAACAATAAAAACAGTGAGAGAGTCTGCTTCACCCAGGAAAGAGGAATCCAACTCCTGAAAGTCATCCTCTGGCCTTCACACACACAGCAGCCTAGCACACGCAAGAACATAAATGCACACACACATATATGTATACTCCAATAATAAATACATTTTAGACTAGTTCTTATAAAATTGTCTATTCTAATAAATAAGTGATGTCTTCTAGGTGTTCATTAACACTCCTGTCTGTAAATAATTGTTCAGCTAAATATATTCAGGGTTTTCTCAGTCATCTTCAGTGTTTCTCTTCCACGTGTCATATATCCTGGAAAACAAACCTGGAATTTCTTTTATAAATGGTCTAAGAGTACTTTACTAATGAGGAGGAAGCATGAGAAAATATGTAGTTTATGAAAACATATCTAAGTCTGACAAATACCACATGCAAACTCATCATCTCATTGTGTTTGATGTGTCTAAGTTCAACTTTCTCAATGTAATAAGTAAACTTAAGATTCTCACAGGAACACTTTAAAGTGTTTTCATACACATGTAGTATGTATACTTCCTCATCTTTTTTTTTTTAACCAACAATGCTCCTTAAGCTATCTTATTCAATAATTTCTGTGCTTACATTATTTGTTGATGATTGGTAAGTTTTAGAATGTGTGAGTTCTTCCACTGAAGAACAAATATCATTAGCAATTTTGGCATTGAAGGAAAAAGAAGACTGCTAAGTTTAACTTTTCACTTAGTTGTAAAGAATGACAAAGTCTGTAGACATTTGTTAGCAAATAAATGTAGAGGAGGCTTTCCAACCCCCAAGCAGCGTCAAATTGTTTTCAAAATTTCCACTTGATAAATTTATTTGATTAATTTAGTGGGTGCTCTTGAGTATCCTACCTGAGCTAGCACTATGAAACTGTCTCATCTGTTTGTGACACTGAATAACACCCCTTAAGAGTTTTGAATGAAATTTTCAGGCTTTTGTCATGACACTTCTACTGAAAGTAGTCAATGGTTGTATTAGTAACTTTCTATTGCTCTGATAAAACACTATGACCCAGGCAGCTTATAGGATGGAGGCTTTTTTGGGGGCAGGGCTTATGGTTTTAAAACGATTCATATAGTTCCATCACTATCATGACTTTAGGCAGACAGGCATGGTGCTGCTGTAGCAGCTGATGGTTCACATCCTTATTCACAAACAGAAGGCAGAGAGCTCGCTGGAGATGGCACTAGTCTTTTGAAACCTCAAAACTCACTCTCAGTGACACATCTCCACCAATAATGTCACATGTCCTAATCTTTTCCATAACAGTTCTACCCACAGGGGAACTGGGGGTTATTCTTATTCAAGCAGCCACAGTGGTGCTGGAACAGGTCATTGCTCACACACATAACAATCACGGTTAAGAAGTAAGAGGTTAGAAGGCATCTCCGTGACCCATACCTGCAGTTCAGCAGCTCTTCTCCATGTGGGTACTGGCATACTTTGTTCTTGCATTTCAGAGGTCACCTTTACTGTTACTCTCCAAGGACCTCAATGGGCAATTGTGAAAGGCCAAGGGGGCAAGAACTAATGTAATGCAGAAGAGAGAGTTTCCTTTCATTCTTGAAGCTCCTCATTGCCATGTCATATTAATCTGGCTGGAATATAAAATCCAAGTCATGAAGTCTGGAGAGGAAACATTTTGTCCTTTTCTTTTCATATCTTCCCATTATGTAGAGCATGATGATGTTAGGTAGCAAAGAGCAGAGGAAGGTAAAGCATAAAGCTGAGCAGATCCAATTTTGATGTTTCTGAAAACTCTGGAGCTTTTGCTGGAGCAGAAAGGAAGCAGAGGTTACATGATACTGACAGCTGTAATGATAAATTTAGACTGAACAACTCTGGACTAAAATCAAGACTGTGACATTTACAAGAATGATAAAAATGAATGAAAACCATAAAATTTTTAATGAAAAGTAACATCTCAATATTTCTTTAAAGGTTGAAGAAAAGAAGACAGGGTATTTGTATGTACCCTATTTTAGCTCTTTTGAGCATAGAATTGCTGCCTTGAGGGCTACTGAACACATTGAGCCAGCTCCTGCTGCCTGCACTGGTGGCACAGGTGACATGCGTGCTATGGACAAAGCTCAAAAGGCTGAACTGGCTCTCCCACTTGTTTCAGCTCTTCAAACTGAGCACCCAAGGGACCATCAACACATTAACCCTGAGCCTGCTCCTGAGCGCTGCTCTGATGAGACCATTGACTCTGCTCACAATGCTGACTTTGCACTTGACTCTTGTCTTCTTGCTCAAGGCAAGGGTGACAGGCTCAGTACTGATCCTGAATCTGCTCCTCTTTGTGGGCTCTATGACATGGAGGACCCTGATAATGATGGTGACCTAGATGTCCATGCTGCATATCCAACTGATCACTCCAGCCAAATCATAAACACCAACAACAGGCCTGCTCCTGTTTGTGGCAGAGGTAATACCACTGATCATGATAATGGCACAGATCTGGGTGCCCTTCCTGTTGTCAACTAAGGAGATGCACCAAATTCTACAAGGATGAACTGGGGAATTTAACCAAGAAGCTTTTTATCAGTAAGAAAAATGATGATCAGGGCAAGTTACCATACAAACAATGGTTTAAAATAAAAGATGATTTTTGTCCTAGAAAACTAAATTTTCTTTTGGTGCAAATACTTATGATTAATAAATTCAATGCTTCATATAGGGCTATTTAAGCTTTACTTGGTACCACCAAAAAATTCTCTTTTTCTCAATAATACTGTAGATACACCATATAAAAATAAAAAAGTAGTTTAACCCAAAAAACCTGATGAACTAATGTTGGTTAGTTCATGGTCGTCTTCTATTCTGGAATGAAGAAATTGTTGTTTCTCACTATGACTTCTGAGTTTTCAGAGTAGCTAAGCATATGCAGTGATACATAACTTTTTTTTTTTTTAGATTTTAAAAAAACATTTAATTTTTAAAAAATAATTTAAATTTACAGAAAATATAGAAAGTCCATAATCAATATGTACCATATAGTGTTTTAATACATGTATGCATTATATAATATTTAAGTCAGATTAATATGTCTATCTCTTCAAATCTTTGGGATCTCTCTCCTTTTTTGCTGGATATTTTCTTTATTTACATTTCAAATGTTATCCCCTTTCCCGATTTCCCCCCTAGAAACTCCCTATTCAATCCCCCCTCCTCCTGCTTCTATGAGGGTGTGCCCCCACCCACCCACCTACTCTCACCTCCCCGCCCTTGCATTCCCCTACACTGGGGCAATGAGCCTTCACCAAAGGCCTCTTGTCCCATTGATCCCCAACAAGGCCATCCTTTGCTACGTATATGGCTGGAGCCATGGGTCCCTCCGTGTGTGCTCCTTGGTTTGTGGTCTAGACCCTGGAAGCTCTGGTTGGTTCATATTGTTGTTCTTCCTATGGAGTTGCAAACCCCTTTAGATCCTTCAGTCCTTTTTCTAACTCCGCCATTGGGGACTCCATAATCAGTCCAATGGTTGGCTGCGAGCATCTGCCTACAGAGGCTCTGGCAGGGCCTCTCAGGAGACAGCTATATCAGGCTCCTGTTAGCATGCACTTAGCATCCACAATAGTGTCTGTGTTTGGTGTCTGTATATGGGATGGATTCCAATGTGGGACAGACTTTGGATGGCCTTCTCTTCAGTCTCTGACCCACACTTTGTCTCCATATTTGCTCCTGTGAGCATTTTGTTCCCCCTTCTAAGAAGGACCGAAGAACCCACACTTTAGTCTTCCTTCTTCTTGAACTTCATGTGGTATGTGAATTGTATCTTGAGTATTTGGAGCTTTTGGGCTAATATCTACTTATCAGTGAGTGCATAACATGTGTGTTCTGTTGTGATTGGGTTATCTCTCTCAGGATGATATTTTCTAGTTCTATCCATTTGCCTAAGAACTTCATGAATTCATTTAATAGCTGAGTAGTATTCCATTGTGTAAATGTACCACATTTTCTGAATCTATTTCTCTGTTGAAGGACATCTGAGTTCTTTCTAGCTTCTGGCTATTATAAATAAGGCTGCTATGAACATAGGGGAGCATGATTCCTTGTTATATGTTGGAGCATCTTTTGGGTATATGCACAGGAGTGGTATAGCTGGGTCCTCAGGTAGTACTATGTCCAATTTTCTGAGGAACCACCAGACAGATTTCCAGAGTAGAGGTACCAGAATACAATCCCAGCAACAATGGAGAAGTGTTCCTTTTTCTCCACATCCTTGCCAGCATCTGCTATCACCTGAGTTTTTGATCTTAGCCATTCTGACTGGTATGAGGTGGAATCTCAGGGTTGTTTTCATTTGCATTTCCCTGATGACTAGGGATGCTGAACACTTCTTTAGGTGCTTCTCAACCATTCGAGTTTCCTCAGTTGAGAATTTTTTGTTGAGCTCTATACCTCATTTTCTTAATAAGGTTAAGAAGCCTAAGTTCTTGAGTTCTTTGAATATATTGTATATTAGCCCTCTATCAGATATGGGATTGGTAAAGATCTTTTCCCAGTCTGTTGGTTGCCATTTTATCTTATTGACAATGTCCTTTGCCTTACAGAAGCTTTTCAATTTTATGAGGTATCCATTTGTCAATTCTTGATTTTAGAGCATAAGCCATTGATGTTCTGTTAAGGAACTTTCCCCCTGTGCCCATGTTTTTGAGGCTCTTCCCCACTTTCTCTTCTATTAGTTTCAGTGTATCTGTTTTTATGTGAAGGTCCTTTATCCACTTGGACTTGAGCTTTGTATAAGAAGATAAGAATGAATCAATTTGCATTCTTCTACATGTTGACCTCCAGTTGGACCAGCACCATTTGTTGAAAATGCTGTCTTTTTCCCCACTGGATGGTTTTAGTTTCTTTGATCAAGTGACCATAGTTGTGTGATGTCAGGAGCCATAATGGGACAAGCTAATAATGAGCAGATGATCATCCTGAAATGCTTGCCTCGGATTATTATATAATCTGCGACGAGTGTGCTTCATTAGCAAGGCTGTGGTGGATGTGATTTTAGGAAAGATTCCTGCTATTAATATGCTTTTCCCATTATTATTATTATTATTATTATTATTATTATTATTATTATTATTATTATTCATATGCAGCTATCACTGAGCACACCCCTTTGTAGCAGATCTCTGCAGATCCATGAAGATGTACTGTCTTGTAGTGATACTACATAGAAAAATAGATGACTTCTTAGGTCTTAATGATGATCCTATAAGAATTCCTAAAATTATATCAATGATTAAGCACTTTTATATTGGGACTGCTATTAAGTCCCTCAGGCATAGTCAAAACTGCAAAGAGACCGTTTCCAGTCTCCCAGCATAGTTCAATATTCAGCACTTGTATACAAAGGGAAAACCCAGGGACCCCATCCTTTGTTTCAGCTGGATTATGTCACAAGGCAAGCTCAGCAGGCAGTCTATTCTTCTAAGTTCCTGTAGAAAGTTGTAAGTGCAGCCAGGGTGGATGATTCCAGCTGGTTCTTTAAGGTCCTATGGCAAACAAAGTCTTTCAGGCCGGCTTAAGGCTGGGGGCAGGCACAATATTGTATAAATTTGGTTTTGTTGTGGAATATCTTGGTTTCTCCACTTATGTTGAGAGTTTTTCTGGGTATAGTAGCCTGGGCTGGTATTTGTGTTCTCTTAGGGTCTGTATGACATCTGTCTAGGCTTTTATAGTCTCTGGTGAGAAGTCTGGTGTAATCCTCATAGGTCTGCCTTTATGTGTTACTTGACCTTTATTCCTTACTGCTTTTAATATTCGTTCTTACATTTCTTTTACATTTAGTGGTTGATTACTATGTGACGGGAGATATTTCTTTTCTGGTCTAGTCTATTTGGAGTTCTGTAGGCTTTTCATATGTTCATGGGCATTTCTTTCTTTAGGTTAGGGAAGTTTTCATCTATAATTTTGTTGAAGATATTTACTGTCCCTTTAAGTTGGAAATCTTCAATTTCTTCTATTCCTATTATTTTTAGATTTGGTCTTCTCTTTGTGTCCTGGATTTTCTGGATTTTTTGTGTTAGAAGCTTTTTGCAGTTTGCATTTTTTGACAGTTGTATCAATGTTTTCTGTGGTATCTTCTGTGCCTGAGATTCTCTCTTCTGTCTCTTGTATTCTGTTGGTGATGCTTGCATATATGACTCCTGATTCTTTTCTAAGGTTTTCTATCTTCAGGGTAGTCTCTGTCATTTCTTTATTGTTTCTAATTCTATTTTTAGATCCTGGATAGTTTTGTTTAATTCATTCACCTATTTGGTTGTGTTTTCTTATAGTTTTAAAGAGATTTTGTGTTTCCCCTTTAAGGGTTTCTACCTGTTTACCTGTGTTTTCCTATGTGTTATTGAGGGAGTTATTTATGTCCTTTTTAAAGTCCTCTATCATCATCATGATAAGTGATTTTAAATCTGAATCTTGCTTTTTCGGTGTGTTGGGGTATCCAGGACTTGCTATGGTGGGAGAACTGGGTTCTGATGATGCCAAATAACCTTGGTTTCTATTGCTTATGTTCTTGCGATTGCCTCTTGCCATCTGGTTATCTCTAGTGCTAATGAAAGATAAAAATTTAAGTTGACCCCCTGAGCCCTACCCTTAAAGCAAAGATATAAAAATCTGTAAGTCAAACATTGTGGCGCCTCAGTCCCAGGAAATTAGCTGACCATTTGAACAGATGGCCCTAACTAAACAAGCCCTGAGATTAATGGTGTCAGGATGCTATAGGCCTGAGATAAGCCTGACTGTGCTTTGAACTAACAGCCCCGAGACAATTGGTGCCAAGATGCTATAAGCTTGAGATAAGCCTGACCCCTTTGAACTGAAGCTCATGATAGTGTGAAGCTAGTCTGAAATAGCCAACTTTAAAGTGACTCACCATCCATATTAAGAATTTAAAATCAAATGTATCAATGACCTAGTGACCTGTTCTCCTTCCTTCCCCCCTTCTCTAACCCACCTACTTTGTAGATTCTCCCCTTATAAGCTGTAAGAATCTGTTAGAGGCTGATTTCCTCTACCCCTGCATGGGTTACAAGTGAAGGATACCCTAGTATGCTAGTTTTGAGTAAAACTCTTGCTATTGCATTAAGCCATGTTTCTTGTGAGTGATTTGGGGTGCGTCTGCAGTTTTCCATGGATTGTGAAGTCCTTTTTGCTTGGGCTTTACACTACCTGCACTCACTGTCTCTGACTGGAGCCTGTCCCTCCTGTTATCTTGATTATGTCAGAACTCCTCAAAGTCCAGCTGTCTCTCTGATCCTGTGATCCTGAGATTCTGGGTGTAAGTGTTACTGGGAGATGGGCTGCCTCTGGGATCCTGAAATCCTGGTGTGACCAAGCTCCTGAGATCCTGTGATCCCATGATCCTATCATCCTGGTCATGTTCGAACACATGGGAATCTAGCTTCCTCTGGGTGTTGTGGGATTGGGTGCAGAGCTAGCACCCAAGGTCTGCTCAGAGCACTGGCTCAGACCGGAAGGACTATATAACTGTTAAAAATCAATCAATATCTACTTTTTCTATGCCAATATACTGACATGGAGGAATAACATTGTCTTGAAAACAAGCATTCCAAAGCAGCATCTGAGAAAACAAAAACAAAAACGAGCTTCCACTTCTCATACCTTCTCATACACAATGACAGTGATGTTATTACACAAGATGCTACAGATGATGCCACTAATGATGCTATGCTTGATTATCCTGAGAATGCCTGCAATGATTTTCCTGATGATATTACTAATAATTATTGCTTTTCTCTCTAGTTACTGCCGCAGTTGATTGTCAATACTTTGAAGCATCTATCAGGACAATCAATACTATACTAGGATAAATTAAAATTCTTTTTAAAAAATTTATAAAACATTTATACAAAAATTTTAAAATATAAAAATTCAAACTATTTCTTGGCATTGGATGAAATGACACTATGACCACCCCATGGTATGGTTAAGGGGAAAGTTTTTATTGTAGCTATGGGATAGAGAATAGCTGGAGCTACCAGGAAGTATCTAGAGAAGACTGAGCATGGTCAGCACACTTGATGTGGTTATGAGAGAATCCCAGCAGAGCAGAGAAATAGAGGGAGTGAGAGAAGAACAGGAAATAGAGAGAACAAGAAATAGCATGGATATAAGGAGAATGAGAAACCCATAAGCTTGAGTCAGCATAGGGTAGGAGAAGAAGTGAGAGGACCTAATACACTAACATGGACTTTGAAATGAGTAACTGATGAAGCTTAGAGGCCAGTGTAAGTTTTGGTATGTTAGTAGACATCACAGGTAACCATTTGTCCCTCCAGCTGGTCATACAAGAAAGTGACTCCTTTAGTAGAGTGAGAACCAGCTTCAAAACTTCCGAGAAAGGCTGGCTTTTATCTAGCCTCCAGAAATACTACAAAGTTCAGATTGAACTTAATTCTGGATATTGCACTGTCTTTTGGAGTTATGGAAATTGAAGTCTCCTTTGGACTTAACTAGCATAAATGAATTTTACTGAATTTTGCAAGTCAAATCTAGCTTTGTTCACATTTACATACTCCATGTACAAACATGTATAAAAACACCACCCAAACAGCTGTGTTGTTCTTAATACATCAATAAGGTTAAAATGTTGTTGATTACCTGAAATTTCTTTTCTTTTAATTTTATACCTCCCTAGGACCCATATTTTATGCCTATAGTCCCTCACTGAATGGTGGGCCTTATTACCCTCTCCTAGTGAATAACGAAATGGTGATGATCCAGTTTGATGGTGGTTTTGTGTAGGTAATCACAGATATAGTGAGCATTCATAATTGTGGGCAAATAGCTGTATATTCCATTTTACAGAATTCACCTGAAGCTTCTGCCTCCCTCCTCTATAATAGTCTCCAAACCTTGTAGGATGTGATACAGATGTCTTGCTGAGACCTGACAGATATGCACTTGGTCTGTTATTAGTCCGTGCATTTGACACAGACAACTGGATAAAGAAGCATCTCTGATGAGGACCAATATATGTCCTAATGTACAGTTATAAACATATTTAGAAAGTAACTTGACACTATGTCATTGGAAGTTCTCCCCTAGGGACTACCTTGTAAATTAAATATATCAGTGTTTAACTCTGAGTCGTCAGTGTGTAGTGTGGCAGATTGTTTCTAGAAACATGGTATATGTTTAACAAATATTTCTTCCTAAAAAGTTACCTGAAACTTACTGACTTTAAATTAGTAACTGTGGCCTAAAAGTAAAGAAAAATATCATAGGATCCAAGAGCAAAGGTCATATATTATTATAATATAATAACTAGTAAGAAGGCAATGCTAGACTGTCTCAAAATGTGGTTAAAGGAGTTTCCCTGGCAGGTACATGGCTTGGCAGAAAAAAGGATTTCATATCAAGTTTGATGACCAAAGTTGGACCCCAGAACATATATGGAAATAAAGAAATGTCCAAACTCAGTCCATTGTCCTCTTTATAGCTCCACAAATACCTTGGCATGTGAGCATATGTGCTTGCACACACACACACACACACACACACACACACACACACACACACACAGAGAGAGAGAGAGAGAGAGAGAGAGAGAGAGAGAGAGAGAGAGAGAAATATAGAAAAACAACATGATGGTGCATATTTGGGTAGTATCTAGGGGGAATAGAATAGAGACAGTTGAGTGGAGATAATCAAGATGCATTTTATAACTGCATTAATTTGTAAAATAATAAACATCAAATGAATGATGCTGAAAAGTAGTTGCAGCCAGGCAATAGTGGTGCATGCATTTATTCTCGGCACTTTGGAGGCAAAGGCTGGCAGATTGCTGTGAGTTTGAGGCCAGCCTGGTCTATACAGTTAAGTTCTAGGACAGTCTGGGTTACACAGAGAAACCTTGTCTTGAAAAAAACAAAAACAGGGGAGAACATTCTTATGGTCACTGTTACTTGCCAGAAAATGTATATATAATACATAGCTTCCTTCATTACTGTTTTGTGTAGCCTCAAGCTGCTGTGAAATCAAAGTGAAGACTAACATATCTTATCATCAACATCTCAGTTATTAGAGTTTCAGTTTCAACAGTTAAACATTGCATCATACTGACAGTATGTTATATATACATTAGCATTTTAAAAAGTGAGAAAACTTCCATTCTGGCTGGCGACTTCTGTCTGGGCAGATCATCAGCTTGTCTGCTCCTCTGAAGACCCCATAGCTTGAAGGCATCCCAAGAAATCTGCTATAGCCAGGGCCACAGGTAAGGGACCCTTCCAAATAACTGCAGCAGCTGGAAAACCCAAGGAGCCCAGCAGATTTGGGATATATCTCCAGCCCACCCCTTCCCTGAATTCCACCTCCTTTTTGGCCTGCACCTTCTGCCAGGGCAGATCATCAGCTTGTTGGTTCCCCTGAAGATCCCACAGTCTGAAGGCCTCCCAGGAGATCTGCTACAATCAGGGCCACAGGTCTCCCAGGAGACCTGCAGCAATCCAGGGACACAGGGGGTAGACTCCAGACAGAGACACCCAGACCAGTTAACACCAGAGTTAACCAGATAGTGAGAGGCAAGTGCAAGACCATAAGCAACAGAAACCAATATACTTTGGGAACATCAGAACCCAGTTCTCCCACCACAGCAAGCCCTGGATACACCAACACACCTGAAAGTCAGGGTGTTAATGTTGATGTTATCTCATGAAGATAATAATAAGGAGGATATAAATAACTCACTGAAAGAAATAGAGGAAAACACAATCAAACGGGTGAAGGAATTAAACAAAAGCCATCCAAGACCCAAAAATGGAAGTTGAAACAAAGAAAACACAAATGGAGGCAACACTGGAAATGGAAAACATAGGAGAGAGGTTAGGAACTACAGATGCAAGCATCAACAATAGAATACAAGAGATAGAAGAGAGAATCTCAAGCATAGAAGACACCTTAGAAGATATTGACACAGCTGTCAAAGAAAATTTGAAAACATAAAAACTCCTAATCTAAAACATTAATGAAATTCAGAACACAACACAATGAAAAGACCAAATCTAAGAATAATAGGAATAGAAGAGAGTGAAGATTCCAGACTCAAAGGACCAGAAAACGTCTTCAACAGAATTACAGAAGAAAACTTGCCCAACCTAAAAGAAAGAGATGGCCATAAATGTACAAAAAGCCTATCGAACACCAAATAGATTAGACCAGAAAAGAAAATAATAATCAAACACTAAATGCAAAGAACAAAGAAAGAATGTTAAAAGCTATAAAGGAATAAAGGCCAAGTAATATAAAGGCAGACCTATCAGAATTACACCAGACTTCTCAATAGAGACCCTAAAATTCTTGCAGATGCCAAGAGAACACAAATGCCAGCAAAGGCTACTATACCTTGCAATACTCTCAATCATCCTAGATGGAGAAACCAAAACATTGTTTTTTCTTAGGTGTAAGTATCCTCCTTGTGTTGAGTTTTCCTTCAAGAATCCTCTGTAGGGCTGGATTGGTAGATAGATATGGTTTAAATTTGGTTTTGTCATGAAGTTACCATTCTAATATCTATTAAAATAGACTTTCACCTAAAAGTTACCAAGCAAGATGGGAAGGACACTTCATTAAAGGAAAAATCCACCAAAGAAAGTCTCAATTCTGAACATCTATGCTCCAAATGCAAGGGCACCCACATTCATAAAAGAAATTTTACTAAAGTTCAAAACATACATTGAACCCCACACAATAATAGTGGGATACTTCACCACCCCACTCTCACCAATGGACAGTTCATTAAAACAAAAACTGAACAGAGACACAGTGAAACTAATAGAGGTTATAAACAAAATAGATTTACTAGACATATACAGAACATTTTTCCCTAAAACAAAATAATATACCTTCTTCCCAGCACCTCATGATTTCTTCTCCAAAACTATATAATCTGTCACAAAACAAGCTTCAACAGATACAAGAAGATTGAAATAATGCCATGCATCCTCTCAGATCACCAAAAACTAAGGATAGACTTCAATAACAACAAAAACAACAGAAAACTCACACACCAATGGAAACTGAACAACTCTCTACTCAATGATAACTTGTTCAGAGAAGAAATAAAATAAAAAAAAACAACCTTTTTAGTAACAAACATGAAGGCACAACATACCCAAATTTATGGGACATATTGAAAGCAGTGCTGAGAGGAAAATTCATAGGTGCCCATGTAAATAAATTAGAGAGATCCTACAGTAGCAACTTAACAGCATACATGAAAGCCCTAGAACAAAAAGAAGAAAATACACCCAAGAGTAGTAGATGGTGGGAAATAGTCAAATTCAGGGCTGAAATCAACCAATAGAAATAAAGAGAACATTATAAAGAATCAACAAAACCAAAATCTATCTCTTTGAGAAAATCAACAAGATAGATAACGCCCTAGCTAAATTAACTAAATGGCACAGAGACAGTATCCAAATTAACAAAATCAGAAGTAAAAAGGGAGACATAACAGCAGAAACTGAGGAAATTAAAAAAAATCATCAGATCCTACTACAAAAGCCTACACTCAATAAAACTTGAAAATCTAGATGAAATGGACGATTTTCTAGACAGATCCCATGTGCCAAAGTTAAATCAAGAACAGGTATACTATCTAAACAGACCCATATCCCCTAAGGAAACAGAAGTCATTAAAACCCTCCCAATCAAAAACAAAAAAAAAAAAAACCAAAAAAAAAAAAAAAAAACCCACCAAACCCCCCCCACAAAACAAAAAAACCCCAAAACCTCCCAAAAAACAAAAAAGAAAACCCACCAACCCCCCAAAACAAAAACAAAAACCTAATACCAACACTCCTCAAATTATGCCATAAAATAGAAACAGAAAGAGCACTACCTAACTTATTCTATAAAGCCACAGTTACTCTGATATCTAAACCACACAAAGACCCAACCAAAAAAAGAAGAACTTCAGACCAATTTCACTTATGAATAGTGTTGCAAAAATATTCAACAAAATTCTAGAAAAACAAATCTAAGAACAGTAAAATGATCATACACCATGATCAAGTAGGCTTCATTCCAGGAATGCAAGGTTCATTCAATATACAAAAATTCATCGAGGTAATCCACTATATAAACAAACTCAAAGAAAAAAAATCACATGATTATCTCATTAGATGCTGAAAAAGCCTTTGACAAAATACAGCACCCCTTTATGTTAAAAGTATTGGAGAAATCAGGAATTCAAGGCCCATACCTAAACATAACTAAAGCAATATACAGCAAACCAATGGCCAACATTAAGTAGAATAGAGAGATACTTGAAGCAATCCCATTAAATCAGGGACAATACAAGTATGCCCCTCTCCTCATATCTACTCAATATATTACTTGAAGCCAGAACAAGACAAAAGTAGGTCAAGGGGATACAAATTGGAAAGGAAGAAGTCAAGAAATCCCTATTTGTGGATAATATGATAGTATACATAAGCAACCCAAAACTTCCACCAGAGAATGCCTACAGCTGATAAACAACTTCAGCAAATTGGCCAGATATAAAATTGACTCAAATAAATCAGTAGCCTTCCTTTATATAAATGATAAACAGGCTGAGAAAGAAAATAGTCAAACAACTCCCTTCACAATCAAAATATCTTGGGGTAACTCTAACCAAACAAGTGAAAGATCTGTATGATAAGAACTTCAAGTTTCTCAAGAAGGAAATTGAAGAACTCAGAAAATGGAATGATCTCCATTGCTCATGGATTGGTAGGATTAACATAATAAAAATGGCTATCTTACCAAAAACAATCTACAGATTCAACACAATCCCCCATCAAAATCCCAACACAATTCTTCAAAGACATGGAAAGAGCGTTTCTCAAATTCATCTGGAATAACAAAAATCCCAGTATAGTGAAAACTATTCTTAACAATAAAAGAATTTCTGGGGGAACCTCAAGCTGTACTACAGAGCAATAGTGATAAAAACAATAGTGTATTGGTACAAAGACAGGCAGGTAGATCACTGGAATAGAATTGAAGACCCAGAAATAAAACCACACACTTAAGCACACTTGATCTTTGACAACGCTGCCAAAAATATACAATGGAAAAAGAACGCATCTTCAATAGATGGTGCTGGTTTACCTGGCAGTCAGTATGTAGAAAAATGAAAATAGATCCATATTTGACACCTTGCACAAAGCTCAAGTCCAAGTGGATCAAGGACCTTAACATAAAACCAGATACAATGAATTTAATAGAAAAAGTTGGAAGGAGCCTTGAACTCATTGGCATGGGGGAAATGTCCCAAACAGAATTTCAATTGCTCAGGCTTTAAGATCAAGAATTGATAAATGGGACCTCATGAAACTGAAAAGCTTCTATAAGGCAAAGGACACTGTCAATAGGACAAATCAACAACCTATCAATCTTCACTAACCTCACATCCGATAGAGGGCTAATATCCAAAATAAATAAAGGATTCAAGAAGTTAACCTCCAAGAAACCAAACAACCCTATCAAAAAATGGGGCATAGAATTAAACTGAGAATTCACAGCAGAGGAATCTCGAATGGTCAAGAAGCACTTAAAGAAATGTTCAAAGTCCTTGGTCATTAGGAAAATGCAAATAAAAATGACCCTGAAATTGTACCTTATGTTAATCAGAGTATAAGATCAAAACTCAGATGACAGCACATGTTGGCGAGAATTTAGAGAAAGAGGAACACTTCTCTATGGCTGGTGCTATTGTACAAACACTCTGGAAATCAATCTAGAGTTCCTCAGAAAATTGGAAATAGATCTACCTGAAGATCCAGGTATACCACTCTTGAGCATATACCCAAAAGATGCCCCTACAATCCACAGAAGGTTAACAAGCCAAAGGGGCATAGTGAGAATGCCTCAGTCCCATCTGCAAGGGAGAAGAAAGCAGAGGGCAGAGGGAAGGAGGGACCTGGGTGGGAGAGAGAAGGGTAAGAATAAAAAGGGAACATGATCAGGTATTGGGGATGGGGCAGGGAACAGCAGTGAAGCCCCAAGGGCAAGCAGAATGAATGAAAACATGCAACTTCAGGAGGTGGGAGCTGGAAGGTGGGTGGACCCTCTAGAATGTATCAGTGACCTGGGATGTGAGAGACTCTCAGGACTCAAAGAGATGGATCTTAGATAAAATGTCCAGCAGTGAGGGAGAGGGGACTTATAGAATACACCTCCAGTAGAAGGACAGGGCATCAAGTGGAAGAATGGGGTTGCTATCCCAGTCGAAACCTCTGACCTAGAGTTGTTCCTGTTCAAAAGAACTCTAGGGACAAAACTAGAGAAGAGACTCAGGGAAAGGAGGTCCAGTGACTTGGCCCAACTTGAGGCTCATCTCAAGGGATGGCTCCACTGCCTGCCACTAATACGGATACTGACATGCACATATTGTGTTAGGTGGAATGCCTGTGTGAATGGACAGCAAAGACGTTCATGGCCTCAGACAAACCACATCCACAGCAGAGATTCCTACACACAGTTTGAACAGTTTAAGAAAAATAGGATTTCTTTTGAGAAATGTTTTTGGTTTCTTATAAAAAAAAAAAAAAAACCACTGTATTGTGTTCAGTGGAATGCTGGTGTGGATGTACAGGAAAGTATGAACAACTGTGCCCACATATGCAAAAAATACATACCCATTGCAGAGATTACTAAAAGCAGATTGATTAGGTTAAAAAAATGAAAAGGAAAAATAATTTGTTTAGCATCATCCTTCATTTTTTTTTTTAAATCAAAAACACATGTGGTCATGGGAGAAAGCAAATCTCAAACTTGAAACAAAACCATAAACATGACCCAACTCTAGACATTAGGACAAAGAGTTCCTCACGGGCATTCATATTGTGTCTGTTTGAATGTTCAGGAAAGTATGAAGAACTGTGTTCACATACACAGAAAATGTACATCCACTGCAGAGATTACTAAAAGCAGACTCAATGAGGGGAGGGGAAGGACTTTTTTTTTTTTTTTTTTAAACCAACCTCTTTGATTTCTTATCAAAAACACATGTGGTCAAGGGAAGACACAAATCTCTAACTTGAAACAAAACCATAAACATGACATATTTCTAGACATTAGGACAAAGACTTACGACTTACTCATGGGCATTACTGTGGTCTATGAACTGCCTGTATGAACGTCCAGGAAAGTGTGAAGAACCGTGTTCACAGCCTAAAACAAATCACATCCATGGCAGAGACTACTTAAAGCAGTTTGAGGATTTACAACCAATAGGACTTTAAGAACACATGCTGTTAAGCGAAGAAACACATTTGTAACTTGAAACAGTACACTGAACATGACACAGTTCAGACACTGTTACAAAGAATTACTCACAGGCATGGTGGAGGAAGAGCGGGGTGGGAGGGGAGCGTGGTGGTGGTGGTGAGGTACTTTTCGTGCGGTCGACCAGCCAGCCTGTGCAGCTGCGGGACCAGCTCAAGCCAGAACGCCACCTTGGTGGCGCGGTAGTGGTCCAAACCGTTGGGGCGCGTGTGGATGAACTTGGTGTCCTGGGGCACTTGCTACTTGGGGTCCCCCATCTTGGTGAAGTTGGTCCAGTACGTCATGACGACGAAAATAAGCCTGATATCGTTGCCCAAGAAGTTGCACCAGAAGACCTCAGTGGGGCCGATCATGGGGACGCCGAACACGTAGGGCACCTCGTCGCTGTGCTTGGTGTTGGCACAGGCGGGCCTCAAGCCATCCTCGCAGACCCTGTCGCCACCCCTGCCCCTGCCACCACCGCCGCTGCTGTCTCCATCTTAACCCCTAGCCATGGTAGACCCCGGGCATGATGAGGATCTGGGGGTGGTTCTTACAGAACTCAGAACTATTATCTCAGGGATGGCACCACCCACAGTGGGTTAGGCACTCTGCCATTGATCACTAATTGATAAAATGCCTTATAGCTAAATCTCAATGAGGCCTTTCCTCAACTGAGGCTTAGAATAAACTAGAGCACTAGTTATGAGAGTGAGATAAATCATGTAAATGAATATTGGGGGAGGATAAGTGAATGATGATGAATTTAGATGGTGAAAAGGATGATCATGGGTAGTCAGAAGGTGCTGAGGACCTAGAAGGTCTGAAAACTTATAAGACTTGATATTCTGCCCCAGGTCTTTATATTCTCCTAGATTTTAAGTAGCCTGCCTTTAAGAAAAAAGCAAGTTTCTGTGTCAAGAAATTATATAAGTCTGATGCTTTTTAATTATATTCTTGTCATAAATTCACGTCCTTTTGAGCATGTATGTAATTTATAACTTGCACAAAGTTGTTTAGTATCGTACATGACTTCCATGAAATATTTGGCACTGTGTTTTGTATGCAGACCATGCATGCTGTGATTCACCTCCCTAACGACAGACATGAACACAATCTCCTCCAGTAACCAAAGTGCATGCTTTTATCTTGAATGGATTGTAAGCTTCCTTTAAGAAAGCACTTTATTGTATTAACTATAACAATTTATATATAACAAAACATCAATAAATGCCGGTGAATGTGGTACATTTCCATGCTTAATACATGTTTTCCAATGAAGTATATTCAGAAAACTGTTTTTTTAAAATAAGATTTAACTTAGATTCTGCCTTAATATTGGATGATTGTATGGTTCATAATAGTCTAGGGTTGGTGCTCATGGACTCTACATCTTGGTATTACCCCTTAATTTGTTAGTCATGACATAATAGCTTTTGATCTACCATCTCTGTGTACATAAATACATACATGTAGAATTTCAGACTAGAATTTCAGACTTTTTGCATCTTCCTAAATATTTCCCAAGATAATGAGGCCATTTTTTCCTTTGAGTCTTATATGAAGGCCATCATAAGTCATATCAGATTATGTAACTATCTTTAAATATTCTTATAGATAATGGCCAAATCATTTTCTCAGCTGTTGATGCATCTTATACAACAGTTTATGATAGTACTTACTCAACAAATTTTAGCAAGTGTTAAGCATACCAACGAAACTTTACAGTTACACATCAAAAACATAAAAACAAAAAATTTGCTTACTTTGTCTCTGTGTATGCAAGGCCAATGTTTATCCTTATTCTCTGTCACCTTTCCAGGGCCCTGGCCTTCTCTCTCTCTCTCTCTCTCTCTCTCTCTCTCTCTCTCTCTCTCTCTCTCTCTCTCTCTCTCTCTCTCCTTTATCTCCTCATTCAACTACCACTGAGCTTTGATCATGCTCACAATTTGGATAATATTGTAGTATATTGTCAGATATCAAAACCCCACTATTTTTAGCATTTAAGGTACAGAAGGAAGAAAAAAATCAAATGAAGAAAGAAGGAGAAGATCATAGTTCTGTTTGTAAGCAAAGCAAAAAATTATGGAAGTCATTTTCTCTTTGCACTTGCAATATATTTCTCTGGGTATTCTCCTGCTACTTGAACATCTTTGGACTTTCTTTCTTATATCACAGGTGTGTTTTCTTGTTCCTGTCCTCCACTCCTAATGTTAAACTGGTACATTATGGTCAGTTTTTAAAGCTTCCATCCTGGTCTGATTATTTCATTACATCTAGGGCTACAACTAGAGCTTCACAAGCAAAGTCTCTTTTCACCCAGTAAAAGGGGAACATTAAGACAAAATGAAAAAGCAACAAAACAGTTAGTTTATCCTGCTTATTATTTCCTGTGTTCTCCTAGTGACAGCTAATTGTCCCAAGGTTTGTGGCTGTAGAAATCCAGTCTTAAGTAACCTGACTCTTTCTGGTTTTCTCTCCTGAAGCGGAGGCACGGTGTATCAAGTACTCAAGAAGATTTAATCCAAGTACACTGTAGCCTGTGATTTTAAAAGAACCCAAGCTTGTTCCAGCTAGGTGCCAACATCTAGTCTCTGTTCCTAGCCTGGTGTAAAGGCTCTGTGACTGTGGCTGCTGCCTGTTTCTCTAGCTGGTTTTGCTCAGCTGCCTGTCAGGTGTCCCTCCTGCTAATGCCCAGAGGTACCACTCACATTCAACCAACCACTCCGCCCCTGCATCTTGGTTCTGCTGATGCCATGGCTGCCACATGGCTGCACTCTGACTCACCCACCTGAATAATCAAGAATGGAAAACACCAGACAATCTTAATTTTAAAAACCAGAATGATACAACTGCTGGGCATGGAAACTATTGTCCTAAACTCACCATCTATTCTATGTTGGAAATTCTTCCAGAAGCTACCACCAGGCCTGACAATTCTCCAGCCTACATCCCACAGGTCCCCTTGCTCTCTGCCTTGCCAGAAAGGGCAGTTCCTTTCTCCCATTTCCTCTCTTCCTCTCTCAGACCTGGAAAAACCTGCTTCCTTATCTTCATCCAGTGATTGATTTCTTGTCATCCTTATTAGCCAATAAAATAATTAGACATGGTGTGCGAATATGGTAGATAGTGATCAGCAAAACCCCATAGAAGGGAGCAGAGATGACGGTGTAAGAGACTGAGTAGGTAAGCAGGAAGAGGAGAGTGGTGGGTGGAAAAAAAAAGGGACTATGATACCCAGAGTTAGAGTCTGACATCTGACAGATTTTTCAAGAGGCAGTGACATATTTTTTAAAATGCAAGTTCTTGGAAGGGAGGGTAGTCTGTAGGTGGGTTTTAGCAATGTAAGATAAGGCTTGGCTATTAGGATCAAAGAGCTGGTATGGATTAGACAGAGTTTGTTGAGTGTCAAGAAGTTGTAGTATGAGAATATCATGTGGTGAGTGAAATGAGTTTAGGTCCCCAAGGGCCACAGTTTTATCTTCCATGTCAGGCTGGATGTTTCTTATGTCAGAGTTGTCTGGTGGGACCAGCAATGGACAAATCCTATAGCTGTGGGGAGATGGGAAGCTGTTAGCATAACCATAATTTGGTCAAAATCAGTTATTGATCCTTCCTTTCTTGTAAGTAGCATATACTCTTCCCAGAATGCAGCATGGGGCAGGAATATATGGAAGGCATGTTTAGAGTCTCTATACATGTTTATGGATTGATCCTGTGCTAACTGAAATGAACCAGTAAGAGCTTCTTGGTTAGTGGTGTTTTAAGGGAGGGACTGTGCCTCTACCATCTCTGTATCTGACACTGTAACTTAAGTAAGTCTTTAGGTTCCTTTATGTAAAAAGGAGCTGCCTTCTGCATGTGCGAGGGGTGGGGCAATAGTCTCTCTAAGACATCAGTGCAGGAATGAGATTGGAAGTGGTCAGCATTTAATCAAGGCAGAAAGTTTGAGATATTGATAGATGGGCATGATTGGAGAGTAAGTGTAGAGTCTTCTGTTAGTGCTACCTAGTGAGAAAGATCCCTGGATGGAGGTAGTTTATAAGCCTTTGTAAGTTAAGAGCAGGGGCAGGTTATAGGGGAGGAATACGGTGAGAGATGACCTAAAGGTTAAGGGGTTTTTTTCCTCAAATAAGGATCCCAGCAGGTGCTAAAACACATATGAAAGGTGCCCATCCCTCGATGGTCAGATTAATTTTTTTTGAAGAAGTATGTTAAAGGTGCAAAGGAGGGTCCTAGGTGGTCACATAGGACTCTGAGGGATATACCTTTTTTATGTTACATAAAAGAAGAAGAGATAGATTATGTCCAGGAGATGTAAGGTTGGAACCTGTAAAAGGTCTTGCTGAAGCCTTTGAAAGTGCTTAGTAACAGAGTTGAGAAAAGATTCCTGGGTAGGGCCAAAGGCTGCTTCATATTAGGAGAGGGAAAGGAGTGAAAAGGAATGAAAAAAAAAAAAAAAACCCAACAACTACAACAAAAAAGTCTATTCATAGGAAAGATAAAATTTCTTCTTTAATAAAGAGTACTTCTAGTGACTTGATTAGATGTTTTCTATCTAAGGTAATGGGTTTGTGGGTTGAAGTAATTGTCAGTTCCAAGTAGGTGACCTGAGAAGTGGACAATTGGATTTTAGAAGGTGAGACTCCCTAGCCTCAGCTTGACAAATTTTTAAAGAGCAGAGGTGTTAGTTTGACTAATTTTTAGAGAAAGATTGCAGAGGAAAATGTCGTAGATACACTGAATAATCTTAGATTTAGGGAAAGTCAAAGAGAGTTACTCAGAAGCTTGGGCCTGGCCAAATAGGTAGGTATGGTGCTGTCCCAGTATCCCTGAGATAAAATCGTCTAGGTAAGTTGGGTAGAGAAGTGTGTATCAGGGTCAGTCCAGGTAAACACAAAGATGTTTTGTAACTGGGCATCTTAGAGGGATAGAGGAAGAATGTGTCTTTGAAGTATAGGACTGACAAACGAGATGTCCCTGAGGGAATAATGGTAAAAAGGATATAAGGGTCAGTCATAACAAAATAGAGAGGAACCACTGCAAAATTAAGAAGCCAGAGATCTCAAATGAGGCAATAGTTGCCACTGGGTTTTTTAAACTGCTAGAATAAGGGGTTTAAAGGGTGGGGGGAAGATATAGGATGGACAGTATTTTCCTTAGGAGGTCAGAGATCTGGAAATAGAGAGTATACTGAGCTTGGTTAATATACTGGTTAGAGACCTGACATTGGATGACAACAGGAATTTTGAATGTCCCAGACTTGGGGTCTACCTAGGAGGCTGGCAAAGAAAATTATGTGTTAGAGGTAGTAGGCTGGGTAGCTAAAAGAATGATTTGAGGGGCTGCTGGCAAGTTTGTGTTCAGACAAATGGGGGGGGGGGAGGAGAAAAGAAATAGAAGCTCCCACTTTGGCTAGAAGATTCCTTTCTAATAAAGGGATGTGACACATTGGCACCAAGTCATGGATCAGGGGAACACCTGTAAAAATGAAATTAAGTAGTAGGGTCTGATGAGGTTAGTAAGGTTGTCTCTCTACATGAACTGATAAATGATAAGAAGAAGAATGTCCCCCAAACTTCATCAGGATTGAGGTAAGTGGCCTGCCTCAGTGTTCAAAAGGAAGCAGGTTGGACACTCTGACTACCAGGACTATAAGGACTACCAGGGGCTGTCTGCTTGTAATGGTAGTAATTGGGTCAAGAGCACTTGGATCCCTTCAGTCATCTCTACCTAAGCCTAGGAGATCAGTTGTAGGGTGGTCTGGGAGTGATGTCCTTGTGCCAAAAGTGAAACAAGGGCAATCAGAAGCCAATACCCCTCTTGATGGCACTTTGGACATGGCTCTGGTGGGTTGTGAGGATTAGGTAGACCCAGGGCCAGCTGTAATATAAGTACTTACTTATATATTCTATATAAAACAATGATATATGCATGGCCCTGTAGTACAGTGTTTTTGTGAAAATCAAAACAACATGTCTTAACAGAAACATCACCTGTAACATGCATTCAGTGTTTTCAGCTTTCTAATAGTTGTCTTTTTTTTGTTTTTGTTTTTGATTTTTAAAACTGTGAGAACTATTGCAATGTTTTAATGTATAATGTTATTACAATACTGTTTGTGTAACAATTCAAGAACTACTACAGATGTTTAAGTTATTGCAACCAAAGATCAAGCCCATCCTCTAGAAGAGGTAAGAGCACCAATTAACAGAACTTGGCATAAGTCTCCCTATTCACTTTAGCCAAAATAAGGCCAAGGGCATTGTTTACAGATTTCCATTAAAACACCTGAATGTCTGAAACACCCTGGATAGGGTGGAATCTGTAACAAGCCTCTACAATTACTTATACAGAAACAATGTACTAGCTAGTCTTCTCATAATAAATTAAACTACAATAATTTCAGCTTTATGTTTGGTGTTCTTTCCAGCTACTTTTTTTAAAATTTATTTTTAATGGATATTTTATTTACATTTCAGATGCCATCCTCTTTCCCCATTTCTTCTCCTTAGAACACCCCTATCACATCCCCCCTACTCCTTTTTGCTTTTATACAATTTTTAAAAATGTTAATCAAAGGCTTTTTAAGTTTGGTAATGCTCAATAACAAGATGCCCATACAATCAGAAGTGTAACCCAATACCCAACCTAGATATATCAACTATTTTGATTGGCAGAGACATTCGGATATCAGCCTCCATGTCCCCCCACCCTCTGATGACCTGGCAGAGACACTCAAACATCAGCCTCCATGTCCCCCACATAACCTAGCTCCTCCTCTCCTTCTCCTCCTCCTCCTCTTCTTACTCCTCTCACCTTAGCTTCTCTACACATCACCCTTCCTGTTAAAATAAAACTTTTCTCTCAAAATACAATTAGAGCACAACTATACCAATTTGTGTCAATAAGGTATGAGATAGACCTAATACCCAGTCCATCATTTAGTTGACTAACGAGAACCTCTGTCATCTCTCCTAACTAAAAGACTTAGTTCTGAACCTGCCCTTTTTCTTGGCTTTAGAATGAATGTCAGCTGAAAACCATCCTCACAATTTTTTTCTCTCAAAGTAAATGACTGGGATTGGCTGTGAGACTCTAAGTCTTCAACCCCATCAGAAATCCAGAATGACTGAGTTAACTGAAATTATGGGAAGCACAAAGCATAGCTTCTAAAACATTGCCAATTTATAGAGACCGCTGAACACCTGGACAGTCCCTATACTACAAAACATTGGAGCATTCGATCTTCAGCCTTCTGGCCAGGATCATCTGACAGACCTAGTGATACAGAAATATTAAGGGCTAATTACTCTGTCTTGGCAGATATAATCAGTTGACTATTCCACAAGTGTGTCCTTTTCTGGACAGTAATTTGTCTGTAGATGGAAAGAGGCAATTCTTGCCTAGTGGCTGTCTCACCACAACTGGAGTAACTCCAAAGATGCTCAATTTCTTCTTAGAATCCAAGACAGGAAGCTGTCAGGAACAGACAGGTCTCTAATCAAAATGAACATTAATATAGAAATGATTGTAACATCAGTTCTGTGGACTTCTGACGTTTTGAAAACCAACTATCTATGTAAGGCACTCTAGACTGTTGTTGTTCTCTCAGCTATTTCTAAATACATAGAAAACACCCTAACAATAAGCTCCAAGCCATGAATTTGCTGTAGGCCCTTAAAACACAGGCTAATCATCTCAAATCAGTTAAAAAAGTCAAAGAAGGACTGGGTCTAAGCCTTGTATCCCTAAATGTGTTATACAGGCACAATGCCTATGAGAGTAACAATATTAATCTCACTTTTATATTAATAAGAAGCTCATACCAATGAAGACCTTAAATTTGAAATCAAAGTAAATTTTGTACCATTTAAAAATTATAACTTCATCTTAATAACAATTATACATATTTTTACCAATAGGTTATGGCTATGCAATAAATCCTAGCTAATCCTGCCTGTTCCAACAAAACCACTACTTTTCCCTAGAAAGACAGCCCAATATTAACCACCTCAGTACCCAAGCCCAGGGAATAGGTGCTCTGACTCTCTGGGAGTTTCTAAGAGGGTGTGCTGCCACCATTCTCCCATTTTCGCCTCCTTGCTCTCGAATTCCCCAACACTAGGGAATCCAAACTTTCAGGCACCAAGGCCCTCCACGTCCACTGATGCCAGGCAAGGCTACCCTCAACTACCTATACAGGTGGAGCCATGAGTCCCTCCCTTTGTGTTCTCAGTATTCTGTTGGTGATACTTGTGTCTATGACTCCTGATTTCTTTCCTAGGTTTTCTATCTCCAGGGTAGTCTCCCTTTGTGATTTCTTTATTGTATTACTTCCATTTTTATGTCCAGGATGGTTTTGTTCAATTCCTTCACCTGTTTGGTTGTGTTCTCTTGTAATTCTTTAAGAGATTTTTGTGTTTCCTCTTTTAAGGGCTTCTACCTGTTTACCTGTGTTTTCTTCAAATTCTTTGAGTGTGTTATTTATGTCCTTCTTAAAGTCATCTATCATCATCATTGAAAGTGATTTTAAATCTGAATCTTGCCTTTCTAGTGATATGGGGAATCCAGGACTTTCTGGTGTGGGAGAACTAGGTTGTAATGATGCCAAGTACCCTGGGTTGCTGATGCTTATGTTCTTGCATTTGCATTTTACCATCTGGATTTTAGTGCTACCTGCCATGTCTGACTGGAGCCTGTCTTTTCTATTATCTTGGTTGTATAAGAACTGTGTGGGGTGGGTGTTACTACTGGGGTTAGAGCTGAGGCCCAAGATCTCCTCAGTGCTCAGGTGCAGACAGGAAGGAACCAGTGCTCCAGGCCAGGATTGACTTTCTGGGTCCTAGTGGGTCCCAGCTGCTCCCTGTTTTGGGGCGGGTATTGTTGTTTCCTTACCTAAGATACTGACTGGGTTAGAGCTCCTGGGAAGCCTGCTTCCTCTGGGTTCTGTGAGATTGGGGGCAGAGCTGCCGTCCTGGATCTGCTCAGGGCTCCTGCCCAGACTGGAAGGCTGCCCTGGAAATTTTTATTCCTGCCCGTTGTGTTAAAGCTTGTTTTTAACAACATCCACTTGTTGGCAGCCAAAGTACATGGGTTCAAACTGAAAATGAACCCCCAGACAGAGCTATTAATTTGACAGGCTGGCAAGGCAAGGACTGGTAAGATTTGGCACAGAGTCTTACTAACCTAAGACAGAATTGCATTGCTTTTGATAATGCATATTCGAGTAAGAAAAGCATTCTTGTCAGAATGACTTAAGACAGGTTCAGTCTTGTTTATGAAATAAAAAAGGGAGAGATGTGAAAAACTTTTGGGGCTTCTTGGCAGGAACCTCACATGAGCCAAGGACAAGGAAACAGTCTTTAGGCAGGAATCTGACATTAGGCTAGAACAAAGAATTTATTTCTGTCAGGAATGAAAATCTTATGCTAGAACAAAGTAATAATTCCAAGCAGGAATCTAAATAATAGGCTAGAACAAAGAAATAATTTCAGACAGGAGTCTAAATCTTAGGCTTCAACAAAGAAGTAGGAGTCAGGTCTAAAAATGACTTTGAGTTAGGACAGGAAAATAGGTTCAGATATTTTGGTCATCTTGATAAGCCCTTAGAAACAGTGATCACAAGAGTGATCATAGGACTTCATTTATTGCCTTGCTTGTTCTTTGACTATTTGTGCTCATTATCTTGCTTGTTCCTTGACTATTTGCATCTATTGTATTGTATTCCTCAACCTATAACTTACCTTAATACTTGCATGTAATTAAAATGGTATAAAAGCAAATTGGGAAAAAATAAAATAAAAAAAATTTTAAAAATAAACAATCAGCTAGTTAAATGACAAAAAAAGTTTTGTCCGTTATGTGTGCTGAAAAATAGAATATTAATCTCAACATAAAGTTGTTAACATTTTAATAAAATATTTTTCTAGATGTTATTTTCATATTTTAAGTAAAATTTATACTATCATGTTTAATATGCTTATGTTCTACAAAGCATAAGTAAGATGCCACAAGGGTCAGTCAATCCATAAAATGACTAAAAATATACACATTTAATACACAACTACTATGATACTTATGTCAATATTATACTCTATCTGTGAATAATTCACAGTGATATGCATATTTTTTCAAATAACAGTAAAACTCTAGATTTAAAATAAGATGTATTTTATACCTTGTATGTGATTCTTAGAATGACTGCATAGCCCTGGAAGTATTTGTGTCTTACCTTGAAGTTTTCTGGAACATGTGAATTCAGTATCTCTCAATAAGGGAGTATTTCCTTGAACACATCTTAGTTATACTCAAAAACAGTAGAAAATCTACATTATACATTTATTTGTTGGAGTGGAATAAGAAGTATATAATTATTTCTGAATTCTCAAATTGTTAGGGATTACATAAAATCCAAGTATTAAAAAATACCATACATTTTATTTTCAAAACTTTGATTCAAAATGGTTATGAAATCCATAAACTCTTTGAGCTTTAATTCATAGTCTAATGCAGAATATAAATGTGTTTATGTTATAAAGAATTTCGACACGGAACAAATCATGCTCATGACCCTTTAAACCCAGCACTGAAGTAGAAATGCTTTTCTGTCATACTTCCCATTGTGAGAACCGTATTTCAAATGCTTCTGAGAAATTACCCTGGTAAACTTCACCTTAGGCAAAGAACTTAATATCTGAAACATGAAAACAACTAAAGATGCAGGCAACGGGATACACAGGCACAACTAGAGGGTTGTACAAATAAAGTGTGTGGTGTTCTAAGAAAGAAATCTGTCTTAGCAGCAGTTGCCATTCAGTCAACTTTACGGTCATGACTGTCTATAAAGGAACACCAGGGAAGTGACGACTCATTCTGTAAGCCCCGGCAGCGTCCTCACTGTTGACAGAGGCCTGTGAAGGACCCATACATTGCATCCTTTGTCTCTTTTCATTTTGCCAATATCAATTTTACACATGGAGCATAATTTGGCTCATGGAAGCAAAATCTTCACACACACACACACACACACACACACACACACACACACACACACACACACACTAAGGTTTGTTATGAAATTCAGCACAATGTTGTAGGAGTAATAAAACACCTTGGTGGAGAGAAAGCCAAAGTTCAGAACTGTGAAAGTGTCATTCTGAGAATAAATATTTTAAATGTCTGATCCTATGTTATCACATCTACAGAATATTTTTATTTTAATTGACTTGACAAGCTAGAATGAATATTAATTGTAATAAAATTGTAAATGTTTACAAGATACTTAGAACACACTGAATAATTATTGTCAATTACAACACATATATTTCTTGAGCAGTCATTTTTCTTATTTTTTTTTACCAGAATATATCTATAAGCCAGAGTTAATGACAAATAAAAAGGGACAAAGATGTGTCCTATAATGTAGAATTTGTTATCATAAAGTATTCCACTGTGTGCTTTGCGAACATTGACACAGATTATACTGTGTCTTTCTCTGACTTCTTCAAAGGAATATTGACATGGAAAAAAATCATTGCCTCCTCAAACATGTATTTGAAGAATGAAGCAACAATTTAGAAATTAAGTATCTTTATATGAATTGACTTTCATTAATTCTATTTTCCTCTTGAAATCAACCACCATCTCTTTAATATCAATAATTAAAACGATTTCTCTATGGATGGGGTATTCTCTCTTGATACTGCATCTAGAGAGTAGTGCTTAAAATACTTTTCCTGCAGCAAGGTCAAGTTCCATATACCCAGATGTGTGAGTGTGTATGTGTGTATATGTGTGTGTGCTTTTGTGTATGTGTGAAAGTACTGTGCTCAGAATACATAATTTTTGTACTAAGTACTAAAAGTAAATATAAAGGAATTATATTCTTAAATCACCATAAGTTATTAGAAGGAAGCTCAGGCATCTGAGTTTTCTGGGTTTTATGCCATCACAGTCCAAGCATCTGTCAAGGACAGTATCTCATATCAGGTCTCATTTATAGTTGGTGAATTCAATTTTTGATTTCATTACCTTCCAGCAAATTGAGTTACAAAACATTAAAGGAATCATTTTATACACATTCACAAAATACAACTTATTTATATTTCATCTGTATTTTGGATCTTTATTGCAGGTATGCTGTAACAAAAAACAATCTGTTTCAATTAATATTTGCTTTTATTTGAATATTTTCTATGGAAGAGATCAAATAATTCTGAAATTATTTAAGAAAGAAAATGTTGTGTGCTGTTAATAGTTGCTAACTGTTTTATAATGCTAACTGGGGCTGACTCTCAGCGAAATCATATAAGCACGCACTTGTTTTAGTTTCCATAATTAGAACAAGAGTAAAACTGCCCAGTGTTTTTTTTTTAAATGTACTTCATGAGCCATCTGTATGTGACATCTGGGAATTATTTTTTTATATACTTTGAGCTCAAACTGGCTTTTAATACTAAACTACAAACATGTAAGAATAAAAACTAGGAAGTGAAATGTAAGCTTTTCTATTTGCTATGAAGCAAATACACTTAAACCCCTGCCTCAGTTTTCTTCTGGCTAAAAAAAAGTTTCTACATCAGAAACTTTCCAGGAAAAGACAGACTATTGTCAGCTGACTCACCTTTGGCAAAGTTTGGTAACAGGGAAAGACAAATTTCACAAATTTTTTTTTCTAAAATTATTTTTCAGTTTTTTCATTGTATTCAAAAGGGACATATGTATATTATATATATGTTCTACAGTTTTAAGAAAAAACACTAGCATAAATTTATAAATAAGATAGTACCCTTGCTGATTAAATAAACTAACAATTGCTTATTAGTATTACTTTAGGAATGCAGACACAAATTTTCTGAAAATTCATGTTCATAAAAACGTGAAATGTTGACTTCATAGATATATTTGCCTAACATGTTTTATTAACATTTTAACAAGAAAAATAAAACTCACATTCACTAATGTGCACACAATTAAATTCTGAATTCAAAACCCAGTTTAGAATCCAGTGGAAGAAAATGTCATTCTCTGGAAACACAGTAACTGAATTTCAAATAATCGGTTCCCGTGCATTATAGCAAGTTCAATGCCTGGAAAATCTTCCACAGGATTGTAATCAGTGTCTACCGACTGAGAGCAAACTATCTTATCTATTTCTTTTTTAAGATTCATTTCTCTATTTAAGGATGAGAGAGAGAGAGAGAGAGAGAGAGAGAGAGAGAGAGAGAGAGAGAGAGAAGAGAGAGAACAGAAATACTCATGGTCATAATTGAAATTTACTGGTAACTCTTCTGTGTATTTAAACCTGCCTCATTGCCACAGCTGCAAAGTTTTTGCATGTGTAGAAAGTAGCCAGTTTCTAATTAATCATTAATGGAATCTATAAAAACTGTGCCCTCAACAGCTTTCCAATGCTGAATCAATACAGAATCTAAGTTATCAGACATATTTCATATTTCATATTCCAGTATAATAAAAATAAAAGCAAGAATTCTTTGAAAATTGGTGAAACATCTCATCTTTTCCAGGGAATCTTCACTTTGATACACAGATTTACTATCCTTTTGGATTAAAAATATTTAATGTGACAGGTTTTGCCTAAAGGTAAAAATGGTTACCTACTGTATATGAAAAATTACCTATACAAACCAAACAAAATGACAGCAACAAGAACAAAACATCTCTCACCTCAATGAAACTAAAGTTTATTATATAGCCAAATTTAGGTGACCGTGGTCCTAGAAGAGTGAAAGTAGGTTGGCTGAGTTTCCATGATCATTGACGAATCAGTTCTACTGAGGTTTTTTTCTGGGGTAGAACAAAGAAATCAATAAATCAAGGCAGTCTGAAAACAGATTGGTAGGTATATCAGAGAAGCTGTATAGCACACAGATAGAGAGCAGCTCCCACCTGACAGCATACCTCACTATTTCATTGGTAAACAATATCTGGATTTTAGGTCTGATCAGTCAAGGACAAATAATGGCTCTTTTGAGGGCTACAAATAGCCCCGTGGAAATTCTGAGAAGGCTAGCAGCCACAAACTCAACTCTCCAATCTTTGAAGGTTTTTGCAGCCACCATTTTTCATGTCAGGAGTTCTCCTTTATACCCACACACTTGTTGGACTGTTCACTTCTGAAACTCTGGGTGGAAGGAGAGAGCTGACTCTTGATGGTTGTCCTGTTCTTCAATCTACCTTCAACTCTACCTCTGTGAATATCTCAGACTCACACCATCCATATATACCTGCAACTGTGTGTGTATGTGTGTGCACATGCGTGTGCCGTGTGTGTGTGCTGTGCTTGTATGTAGGTATGTAGTGTGTGTGTACTGTGTTTATATGTGCATGTCTAAAATGTAGTCAAAACTACTGTGTCAATCTTCCTTTTATGTGGTATGTTTCTCTTTCTTTTCTTTTTTTGTGACCTGGAAAAGAATAACTTAAAAGTCTCCATTTTCACTGAGGTAAAAATATACTAACTTCTGGAAGAGTTACATATATAAGAACAAAGATGCTACTTCTGTGCCACATAAAAAAAATATACAATGAGATGTAGAGAGAAAGGATCCTGCAGCTCTAGAAATAGAAACAGATATCTATGTGGCTCTTTTTTGTCCATTATCGGGCTCCATGTAGGCTGCAAATATTCATCAAGGCAACTACCAGGAGAACTAGTTTGAGGCAAACAGATACACTTCCTGTTAGGTCAGGGTCCTATATCCTCCTAGAAGACAAGATCATTGAGGGAAGTAAACACCAACTATTACAACTGACATTATAAACCAAATAAGATCTTCTATAATGTACTGTAAGACTCTAGTGAGCAGAGCATTAGTTTACCAGAGACCCCCTGAGTGAACTACATGGAGCTAAGAGATCGCTCCAAAATGCAAGAGGAATTTTTGATGTTCCAACATGCTGGGGCCACCGTGCACCCCAAAAGGAGAGGTAACCCTGTGCTGCTCATTCAGTGAGCTTTTATACAGTCCATAGGGCAGCTGCCATTAGGCACCATGTGATTGGCAGAACAGTGACTTTTTAAACTTATTGGTCTTTAGGAAATGAGGTCCATTGTCCGCATGCTCTGCGCCCCCTCCTCACCCGCAGGTCAGTCCCCAACCCCTGTGGTCTGAGAAATGTTAATTAGCCTCTGCCTTCTGGAGGGGAGGGGTCTGGTGGAATTTTCCTCTTCAGCACATGTAATGTTTTATTGACCAGCATTTTTTAATTATTGAGGAAAATTCATAACTTAATAAACAGGTATTGCTGAAAGCTGACATTTGTGATCGTTTGAATATAAAGCTTAGAAAACTGATACTTTAATTAAATGTGTGAGTTTTATGATCTGGAAAAATCATTTTTTTCTATTGTAACATTTCATTCCTTCTTTATTAGGCTGATGTTCTATAAAATAGTTTTATCTGGAATGTTGGATGATTCATTTTTGTCATCATGAATTGCCTAAGTTCTACTGTACAATGGTAGCATGCTTTCTAAATTACATTCTCTCCAATGACTCATTTATTCCTTCAAATTGATGTCTCTTTCTGCTGCTTATTTTAAGTTCACGTATTATAGTGTACTTTACACTATAACACACTTTAAATTACTTTGTAAAATAAGGTGTTATAAATCTCTCTTCCTTTTTTCTTTATCTCTCAACCCTCTTTCTCTCTCTGTGTGTGTCTCTCTCTCTCATAAGTATCCTCCTTTCTTATATAAAAAGACAAGAGATTGCAAAATAGTGAGTTGCATTTACATTCTAATACCTGCTTGAGTCTATGTGATGTTTATCACAAAATCCTAATCAATTTCCTTTTGTTTTTCAAATGTAATGAAGTGGCAAGCCACTCTGAATAACAAAGCACATACTTGCTGACAAACGTCTTTTTTGTTTGTTTGTTTGTTCGTTTGTTTTGTTTTTTTGAGACAGGATTTTTCTGTGTAGCCCTGGCTGTCCTGGTACACACTCTGTAAGACCAGACTGGCCTTGAACTCAGAAATCTGCCTGCCTCTGCCTCCCAAGAGCTGGATTACAGGCATTACAGCTGGGATTACAGCCACCACTGCCTGGCTGACAGAAGTCTATTAGCTATGGAGGCAGGTGTTTGCATGGTCTCAGGTGGTGAAGGATGAGCACATCATGCTGTTTTCTCAGTTACATCAGTAATAGAGAGTTGTGCTGTGGCCTATTTTATGTCAGGCAAAATACATAAAACTTGGGATACACTGCAAAATTATTATTTAGTCACATATGTTATATGCAAGGAAGGCACACAATGAGCACAACCCTGCTGCACAGTGAGTTAGTCTATTTTTTATATAATGTTCAAAATTACTTATTTTGTGAATATATTTAATTAAAAGTAGGATTTAACTGTCTACTATAGCTACAGTTTTATAGAGAATCTAATATAATAAGCATTCAAATAGATAAAGCATAAATAAAATTTATTTGAAACTTTTTCTTGTATAAAAAATGTTTTCTGAACAGAGTCACCTGAATGAGAATAAAATGTAGTGTCTAGGGTACTTTCAAGATAAAGTTATTTCTACAAATTATTTTTTAAAATGTGACCTTGACTTGGTCTTTTATTCAGCAGAATTGACATTTGCTAATTTCTACAAAAATTAGCTGCCTAAATGGATAGTATGAATTAAAAATGGTATTCTCTACATAAAGAAATCATTTTCAAACCTGAAATATACAATAGTGAAAATACAAAATACTAAAGTTTAAAAATTTAAAAACTATGATAATTGAATTTATATGGTGGCTAGTCTATATTGTTTGATTAAACCCTAGTCTAAATGTTTCTGTGAAAATATTTTTCAGCTATGATTAACATTTGTTATTACTTCATATCAATATTTTCTAAGTAGTTAGATGGTTAGTGATGTTATATGTGGATATGTTCACATATACACAGTGAGCCAACAGAGTTCATGGGAAAATTCGGTTCCTCCTTTGACTACATGGATCATAGTGTGTCTAAAATTTAAAATTCAAGTATTCCTATGATTTTACCTACTAAGAAATCCACTAGCTCCTTTACATTAAATAAACATTAATGCTCCCAATGATACAGTTCAGACTCCTCCAATAGTATAAAGTTTTTAAATTCCAAAACTGAAGTCAGTGGGAAAGGTATTCTATCTTAGAGTACACATAGAAAATTTGCCTCAATTTCCAATTCAATGATCTGCCACAGATTCTCAACTAAATTTCTAACTGAAAGGATTCTGGCTTGGTTTAGAATGTGACCTAGAGGAAACTCTCAGATTGTTTCCAGTACTCTATCATAAAACGAAAGGAACAAAATACCTAACATCTCAATCTTAGCACTCTGTAGATGAGA
Source organism: Arvicanthis niloticus (assembly GCF_011762505.2). NCBI lineage: Eukaryota > Metazoa > Chordata > Mammalia > Rodentia > Muridae > Arvicanthis > Arvicanthis niloticus. The sequence continues at coordinate 103,993,289 of NC_047663.1, forward strand.
ATGAACAGACCTCAACAGAGAGGCCAATTAAGGGCTTCTGGTGAGGGGCACCATTTCTACCTAGACTAAAATGCTGTGGCTGTCAAAACCAGTGACCTAAGAGACAGATAGTACAGATCACTATATGGGTTTGTGGCTAAATAATTTTATATTATAGAAGTTCCAAGACTTAGATACGGCATTTAAGGGCTGATTCTTAGTCTGTCAGGAATATTTTAATCAGCTGATGGTCAAAACTACAGTTGAAAACAGAAATTAAGCCAATTCAATGTTCTATTTATATAGAATTTGTATACTGGGCTTAAGAAGAAAAAAAATACATGCTCCTCTTAATACTCAGTAATGATGAAAAAAGAAAAACAAAATTAAAAACTTCCACAAAATAGGAAGATGTAGAAACAGTTTAAATTTAAGCTAATAAAGTATAAGAATATGAAAAATTTTTTGGTGGAAGTCAGATGCTTCCTATTTATATCAGAACATGAAAATGTCCCTTTTCAATAGTCTGATTTACTATTATCTACAAATATCTGAGTTATTTTTTAAAATACAATGAAACTAAGTAAAATGTATAACAATTCAGAAGAAAGATGTAAAATGATTGTCATAGTTGCTGTAGAGACACCGTGGTCAAGGCAACATATAAGAAACAGCATTTAGTTGGGGTTTTCTTACAGTTTTAGAGGGTGAGCTATGACGATCATGGCAGGGATCATGACAGAAAGCAGTCAGTCAAAGCATTGTACAAATATCTATGAGCTTACGTGATCCATAGACGTGAGACAGAGCAAAGTAGAAGCTAGCTAGGAACAGCAAGGTATTGTTAAACCTCAAATCCCACTCCGAGTAACATACCACCTCTAACACCTCCTCACAATTCTCAAACAGGTCCACCAACTGCAAAACAACATTTCAAAAACAGGAGCCTATGGAACCATTCTCATTCAAACCATCATTTCAGTTTTTCACAGGTGACATGATTCCTATGACATTAGTAAGTCAATTAAACATTCTGAACCACTGCATGATGTGTCAAAGTTACAAGATACAATTTTATCATACTACTTTGAATAATTTCTCCATGGCAGCAATTGTCAATTGGAATTTGGAAGTGCAAACAATATAAGATATATTACCATACATATAAAACGAAACACTTAGACATGAGGTAATTAAAGATCTGCAAGAAGTAATCTACAGTAGTATAAAAGGATAAAAGAAGGTATAAATAGATACTGACATGGATGACTGGATATTATTAAAATGTTACATTAAATAAAATAGGATACTTTCAGCCTGGTGATGATTAGAGTGTTAGATATTGGTAGATATATGAAAAGAATCATCCCCTTTTTACTTTTTCCCTGATTATCTGATAAATACAAAAGTGACCACAATAGATGCTCTTTAAGTATTTTAGAAAGAAACAGCTTCAAAATGTTAGACTCTTAGCAGGGAACTCCTTTGACAAAACCAATTTTCCTGTTTTTCTTTGTGTCTCCAGAAAGGAATTATTCACCCCAATTCAGTTAGAAGCAAGCAAAAGAAGATGGTTATCCCAGTCCCTCAGGTTGGGATAGATGGTTCTGGTTATTTTATGAATTATAGATATGTCATCATTTTAAGGGATAATTTACAAATGTTGTAACTTTGGACATGAGGGAAAATAGAGTTTAGATTCAGAGATTTCTAACTTTTCTTTATTCTTCTCATTTTTTCCTTCTTAGGTAAAGGAAAGGAGAGTAGAAAAAAAGGGGGATATAGTAATATCATAGAAATTAGAGAACTACACAAATAGGGATAGGTTATCAAATTTATTCTTAAAACATTGTATAGCCATATCTTACATTGGTAGAAATCTTTATAGTTAATATATATTGAAATAATAATTTTACATTGGTATAGAATTTATAGATTGATACAGATTTAAGGTTTTCATTGGTGTGAATTTCTTATATTGACACAAAATTTGAAATTAATATTGTTACTCTTTGATAGGCATTGTGCCTATACAACTCATCTAAAAATACAAGGCTTGGACCTAGTCCTTCAAATAACTGCCATTACAAATTGTTTAGGATGATTAAGTAATATAAGTTAAGGGCCACACATAATAAACTTATGGCTATATTAGATTCTGATTTAAATATAATAAAATGTTTTTTTTTTAATTTACTCAAATAGAAATTAGTAAGAATAGTTAGGGTTTAACAGTTCAGATATGGTCAAATTCTGTTCCTGCGTGGAAGTGCAGTTTGACCGTTGGCTAGCCAACTCTCCCCAATAAACCTCTGCTGATTGCATCCAAAAAAAAAAAAAACAAAAACAAAAACAAAAAACAGTTCAGATATAGATGGATAATCTTGAAAAGTGTCAGAAGTCCATGGAATACAAAATTTAAGGCCATTTAATTATTAAACATCATTTGATAATTGACATGTCTGCTCCTGACAGCACCCCATTCTTGGTTGAAAAAAGAAATCGAGCATCAATGAAGTAGCTTCAGTTTTGGCAAGGTATACACTGGGCAAGAATGGCTTAATTCATCTACAGACAAAAATACTTTCTGGAAAAAGGACACAGTATGTGGGATAGTTGACTGACAGTTCTGCCAAGACAGAGTAAACAGTCCTTCATAATTCTGATGTACAAACGTGATCCTAGGCCAGAGAGGGCAAGACTGATGCTCCAACATTTTGAGGAATGAGGGACTGTTCCAGAAGTCAGCCATCTCTACAAATTTGTTAAGTTTTGGAAGCTATATTTTGTGCTTCCTATAGTTTCAGGTAATATTTAAATCATTCCCAAATTTCTGACAGGTTGAAGACTAATTATAGTCTCATAGACAAACTCAAGTTGTTTAGCACTGAGAGAGATGATATAGACTTGAGAAGATCATTTTCAAATGGTAACGCAAGCTAAAACAAGAACACAATTCAGGAATAGTATTGTAAGCTCTTTAAGTTAAGATAGATGGTAGAGTGCTTTATCTAAATTGACAAATATGATGGACTGGGTGTTAACTGTATTCTATACTTTATAATGTACATAATTCTAAAGGTTGTGTTCAATTTATATAATAGAGAAAGAGCCTTTTAATTGGACAAAAGTAGGAAATGTTGTGGGTTGCCCTGGTGTTGTGTGTATTCTGATGTTAATTCTGCTTCCTCAAGATGGGCTGCCCAGACAAGGAGTGGATCACATACTCAAGTGATTTCATGTGAACCTTCTTCCTAGTCTAACTGGTCAAATAAAGGTTAGAGCTTGTGATTCTACAGTGGAAGGGAAAGGTGGAACTGGAGGTCTTGGAGATTGGGAAAGGGAAGAAGGATGGAGGAAAATGGGAAAAGAAAGATGGAGCAGAACCACATGATCTGGAGAGTCCACAAGTAGCAAGGGATCTCATAGCTGGGGAATAGATCAGTGTAGAGGTAGATTTGCCCAATCTAAGCATACAGTTTATAGATATAATAACTGGGATGTGTTTTTAAAAGGGCTTATTGGGGTTGGAGATTACTGCATCTAATATCATAACCAGAGGGAGATCATTTTGTATCTGAATTTAGTGGCAGAACATAATAAAAGAAACAAAAAATACTATTTAAGGTGATAAGTATAGATCTATTTGACATCCAAGTAGACCAGCACTATTCATTGCAGATGCTTTTTTTTTCCATTGTATATTTCTGTTTTTTTTTTTTTTTTTCCCAAAACCAGGCATCTGTAGGTGTATAGATTTATTTCTGGGTTTTCAGTTCTATTTTTTGATTAACATGTATGTTTCATGCCAATAACATTTAGATTTTACTACTATAGATTGTAATATAGCTTGAAAGATATTGATACCTCTCAAAGTTCTTTAATGTTTGCAATTGTTTTCGCTAGCCTGGATTTTTTATTTTTCCATATGAAGTTGAATATTGTCCTCTTAAGGTATGCAAAAAATTGTGTTGGGATTATGATGGGGATCACATTGATTCTCTAGATTGCTTTTGGTAACATGGCCTTTTTTCATTGACTCTACTGATCCAATCACATGGGAGATCTTTACATCTTCTACTATCTTCTTCAACTCCTTTCTTCAAAGACTTGAAGTTTTTATCATACAAATCATTCACTTAACTTGGGGTAATTTTGTTAGAGTTATCCCAAGATATTTTACATTATTTTTGGCTATTGTGAAGGGGGTTGTTTCCTTTCTCAGTTCATCTGTCATTTTGTATGTTGGAGGTCCAATGATTTTTTTTTTTTTTACTTCACTGAATTTCTTTAACAGCTTTAGAACTTCGTTGCTAAAATTTTGGGGATTGCTTATTTATAGTATTTTATCGTCTGCCAATAGCAATACTTTGACCTCTTTCTTTCCAATTTGTATCCCGTTGACGTCCTTCAGTTGTCTTATTGCTCTATCTAGAACTTCAAGCACTATACTGAATGGGTATGGAAAAAGTAGAGAGCTTTATCTTGTTCCTGATATGAATGAAATTTCTTTGACTTCTTTTACCACTTAATTTGATGATACTTGTATTTTTATAAGAATAAGAGGCACATTTATTTCGGAAGAGAGGCTAACTTGCAGTGCAGCCTCAACTTCAAGTCTTCTCTTGTGTCTCCATGTGAGCTGCTCTTTTAGTGATCTTAGTGCTGGTTTGAAGAATATGTTTTTATTATAATTTGCATCTATGAAAATTTCAATCCTTGAAATAGATTTCCTGAAGTTTATTCACTATTATAGGTAAAAGCTACATATGATCTTTTGAGCATAAACTGTGTAGTGCAGGCATGGAAAAATTAGTATTTTTTTATGTTTTCAAAGGAAGATTGAAAGTGGAAGAAAGGGTCACATTGTATTCTTACTGTATGGGAATAAAAACAATGATGGCCTAATAATATTGTATAACAGATTTCATAGATTTTTTTTAACAATGTCTTCAATTTTATCAAACATATTTCCATGCAAATATTCAATTTTCTCAGAAATTTTCCATGTTGATCTTCAATATTTATAGTAATTTTTCTACAGTTTCAATATTTTCATACATTTTCTATATTTTTATTTATTTCATCAAACATTTTCCCATAAATATATTTTTTATCAAATTTTCCTATTTTATTTATATCACTAATTTTCAACAATGTATTCAATTTTATCCAACATTTTTTCCATGCAAACATTAGAAATTTTCTGAAATTTTTTAAAAATTGTCTTCAATTTCTAGCGAATTTTTTCATGTTAATCTTCACATTTTTTTTAGGGATTTTTCTACAGTTTCAATTTTTTCATACACATTTTTAATATTTATCTTCATTTTAACCAAAATTTTCCACAAATGTTTTATAGTTTTTCAGCAAATTTTTCTATATTTATCTTAATTTTTATCACTAATTTTAAAAATAATGTCTTCAATTTCATCAAATTTTTTTCTGCAAATATTTAATTTATTCTGAAATTTTTCTTAAATCATCATCAATTTTCCAACAAATTTTTCCATGTCAATCTTCAATATTTTTTTTTTGATTTTTTTTATTGAATTTTTTTTATTAGATCTTTCATTTACACTTCAGATACCATCCCGTTTCCCCATTCCCCCCCCCCCTTAGAAAACCCCTATCCCATGCCCCCTTTTCCTTTTTGCATTTATACATTTTTTAAGAAATGTTAATCATAGGCTTTATAAGTTTGGTATTGTTCAATCAGAGGTGTAACCCACTACCCAACCTAGATATATCAACTATCTTTGACTGGTGGAGATACATGAACATCTGCTTCCCTGTCTCCCCCCTCTATCTCTCTTTCATCACCTAGCTTCTCCTCTCCTTCTTCTTCTCCTCTTCTTACTCCTTTTCTTCCTCTCAGTACTCCTCCCACCTTAGCTCCTCCTACACATCACCCTTCCTGTTAAAAGGAAACTTTTCTCTCAAAATACAATTAGAGCATAATTATGCCTATTTCTACCAGTGAGGTACAAGATAGTCCTAATACCCAGTCCATCCTTTTGTTGACTAACCAGCACCTCTGTCATCTATCCTAACTAAAACACTTAGTTCTGAACCTGGCTTTTTCCTTGGCTTTAGGATGAATGTCAGCTGATGACCATACACTCAGATCTTTTCTTTCAAAGTAAATAGCTATAAGTTTTCAACCCCATCAGAAATCCAGAATGAGTTGACTATAATTGTGGGAAGCACAAAGCATAGCTTCTAAAACTTAGCCAATTTATAGAGACCTCTGAACCCCTGGACACTCGCTCTACTTCAAAATGTTGGAGCATCTGTTCTTCTGCCTTCTGGCCCAGGATCATCTGACAGACCTTAGTGCTGCAGAATTATTAAGGGCTGATTACTCTGTCTAGGCAGATATAATCAGTCGACTATTCTGCAAGTGTGTCCTTTTCTGGACAGTAATTTGTCTGTAGAAGGAAAGTGGCAATTCTTGCCTAGTGGCTGTCTCACCACAACTGGAGTAACTCCAAGGATGCTCAATTTCTTCTTAGAATTTAACATAGGAAGCTGTCCGGAGCAGACAGGTCTCTAATGAAAATGAACATTAATACTGAAATGTTTGTCATGTCAATTCTAAGGATTTCTGATGTTTTGAAAACCAGCTATCCATGTAAGGTAATCTGGACTGTTGCCTGTTAACTCCACTCAGCTATTTCTAAATAAAACATAGAGAACGCCCTTATAATAAACTCCAAGTCATGAATTTGCTATAGTCCCTTAACTCACAGGCTGACCATCTCAAATCAGTTAAAAAAAGTTAAAGAAGTACTGGGTCTAAGCTTTGTATTCCTAAGTGTGTTATACTGGTACAATGCCTATGAGAGTAACAATATTCATCTCACTCTTATATCACTAAGAAGCTCATGCCAATGAAAACCTTAAAATTTGTAAACAAAGTAAATTGGTGCCATTTAAGAATTTATATCTTCATCTTGATATTAATTATACAGATTTCTACTAATGTTATGGCTATGCAATAAACCCTAGCTAATCCCCTCTATTCCGACAAAACCACTACTTTTCCCTAGGGAGACAGCCCAACATTTACCACCTTAGTCCCCATGCCCAGGGAATAGGGGCGCTGACTCATCATTAGCTTCTTCAAGCTGATTATGGGCGTTGAGATATTAGAAGAGGAGTGGGGGGGAGAGCAAGTTGACAATCCTCTGATGCTGTGTCTTCGCTGCTTCCAGATGGAATTCACGGACCTCAGAGGTTTGAGCAGGTCTGCCCAGCTTGCTTGTTGAGTAGATATACCAAGGCTGATCATTCTGCAATATACAATTCTCAAAACAAATTTTAGTATCAAGATAGTTTTTTTTTTAAAGAGGGCTGACATTTTATTAAGAATGTTGGTTCTAACCGCTTTTCTATTTTTCCCCTCTTTTATTGGCTATAATATTTACATTTCAAATTTTATCCCCTTACCATATTTCCCCCACCACCCAGGAACCCCTTATCCCATCCCCCCTCCTCCTGCCTCTATGAAGGTGTTTACCCACCTACCCCCAGCCTCCCTCCCCACCCTCAGATTCCACCCCCTCAGTGCTCAGCCTTCAGGGTGCCAATGATCTTGTCTCCCACCTATGCCCAACAGGGCCATCCTCCCCTACATATACTGCTGGAGTCATGTGTCTCTCCCTATGTGCACCTGGGCTGGTGGTTTAGACCCTGGGGAGCTCTGGCTGGTTGGTATTCTTGCTCTCCTCACAGGGCCACCAGCCCGTATGGTTCACGGTTCCTTCAATTTACTCTCTAACTCCTCCATTGGGAACTTTGATCAGATTAATGGATAGCTGTGGGTATCTGTCTCTGGGTATGTCCGACTCTGAGAGACCTCTAAGGAGACAGCCTTATCAGGCTGCTGTCAGCTTTCCCATCCTGACATCCCTATCAGCGTCTATTTTTGGTGCCTGCCTATGGAATGAATACCCAGACACAATGGTCTCCCTACAACCCCCCCTTCAGATTCTGACCCACACTTTGTCTCCATATTTGCTCCCTTGGTTATTTAGTTGCTCCTTCTAAGAAAGACCTAGGCATCCTCACTTGTTCTTTCTTCTTCATGAGCTTCGTGTCGTCTGGTAGTTGAATCTTTGTTGTTTCAAACTTTTGGGCTAATCTCCGCTTATCAGTGAGTAAATACCATGTGTGTTCTTTTGTGATTGGGTTACCTCACTCAGGATGATATTTTCTAGATCCATCCATTTACCTAAGAATTTCTCGAATTCATTATTTTTAATAGCTGAGTAATATTCCATTGTGTAAATGTACCACATTTTTTGTATCCATTCCTCTGTTGAAGGGCATCTGGGTTCTTTCCAGCTTCTGGCTATTATAAATAGGGCTGCTATGAACATAGTGGAGCATATGTCTTTGTTATTTGTTGAGGCATTTTCTGGGTATATACCCAGAAGTGGTATAGCTGGGTCCTCAGGTAGTGCTATGTCCAATTTTCTGAGGAACAGCCAGACTGACTTCCAAAGTGGTTGTACCAGCTTGCAACCCCACCAACAATGCAGGAGTGTTCTTCTTTCTTCACATCCTCGCCAGCATCTACTATCACCTGAGTTTTTGATCTTAGCCATTCTGACTGGTGTGAGGTGGTATCTCAGTGTTGTTTTGATTTGCATTTCCCTGATGACTAAGGATGTTGAGCATTTCTTAAGGTGCTTCTCGGCCATTCGAGTTTCCTCAGTTGAGAATTCTTTGTTTAGCTCTGTACCCCATTTATTAATGGGGTTATTTTGTTGTTTGGCGTCTAATTTCTTGAGTTCTTTGTAAATATTAGATATTAGCCCCCTATCAGATGTAGGATTGGTAATGATCTTTTCCCAATCTGTTGGTTGCCGTTTTGTCTTGTTGACAGTGTCCTTTGCCTTACAGAAGCTTTGCAATTTGATGAGGTCCCATTTGTTGATTCTTGATCTTAGAGCATAAGCCATTGGTGTTCTGTTCAGGAACTTTTCCCCTGTGCCTAGGTATTCGAGGGTCTTCCCCAACTTCTCTTCTAATATTTTCAGTGTACCTGGCTTTATGTGAAGGTCCTTTATCCACTTGGAGTTGAGCTTTGTGCAAGGAGATAAGAATGGATTAATTTGCATTCTTCTACATGTTGACCTCCAGTTGAGCCAGCACCACTTGTTGAAAATGCTGTCCTTTTTCCACTGGATGAATTTAGCTCCCTTGTCAAATATCAAGTGACCATAGGTGTGCAGGTTCATTTCTGGGTCTTCAATTCTGTTCCATTGATCGTCCTTTCTGTCTCTGTACCAATACCAAGCAGTTTTTATCACTACTGCTCTGTAGTACAGTTTGAGGTCCGGAATGGTGATTCCCCCAGAGGTTCTTTTATTGTTGAGAATAGTTCTCGCTATCCTAGGTTTTTTGTTATTCCAAATGAATTTGTAAATTGCTCTTTCTATCTCTATGAAGAATTGATTTGGAATTTTGATGGGTATTGCATTGAATCTGTAGATTGCTTTTGGCAGGATAGCCATTTTTACTAAATTAATCCTGCCAATCCAGGAGCATGGGAGATCTTTCCATCTTCTGAGATGTTCTTCAATTTCTTTCTTGAGATACTTGAAGTTCTTGTCATACAGATCTTTCACTTGCTTTGTTAGATTCACTCCAAGATAATTTATTTTATTCGTGGCTATTGTGAAGGGTGTCATTTCCCTGATTTCTTTCTCTGCCTGTTTATCCTTTGAGTAGAGGAAGGCTACTGATTTGTTTGAGTTGATTTTATATCCAGCCACATTGCTAAAGTTGTTTATCAGGTTTAGGAGTTCTCTGGTGGAAGTTTTAGGTTCACTTAAGTATACTATCATATCATCTGCAAATAGTGAAATTTTGACTTCTTCCTTTCCTATCTGTATCCCTTTGACTTCCTTTTGTTGTCTAATTGCTCTAGCTAAGACTTCCAGTACTATATTGAATAGGTAAGGTGAGAGTGGGCAGCCTTGCCTAGTCTCTGATCTTAGTGGGATTGCTTCAAGTTTTTCTCCATTTAGTTTGATGTTGGCTACTGGCTTGCTGTATATTGCTTTTACTATGTTTAGATATGGGCCTTGTATTCCTGATCTTTCCAAGACTTTTAACATGAAGGGATGTTGAATTTTGTCAAATGCTTTCTCAGCATCTAGTGATATGACCATGTGGTTTTTCTCTTTGAGTTTATTTATGTAGTGGATTACATTGATGGATTTCCGAATATTGAACCATCCCTGCATTCCTGGGATAAAGCCTACTTGATCTTGATGGATAATTGTTTTGATGTGTTGTTGGATTCGGTTTGCGAGAATTTTATTGAGTATTTTTGCATCAATATTCATAAGAGAGATTGGTCTGTAGTTCTCTTTCTTTGTTGGGTCTTTCTGTGGTTTAGGTATGAGTGTAATGGTAGCTTCATAGAATGAATTGGGTAGTGTTCCTTCTGTTTCTATTCGATGGAATAACTTGAAGAGGATTGGTATTAGGTCTTCCTTGAAGGTCTGAAAGAATTCTGCACTGAAACCATCTGGCCCTGGACATTTTTTGGTGGGAAGATTTTTAATGACTGTGTCTATTTCTTTAGGCATTATGGGACTGTTTAGGTGGTTTATCTGCTCCTCGTTTAACTTTGGTACCTGGTATCTATCTAGAAAATTGTCCATTTCCTCCAGATTTTCCAATTTTGTTGAGTATAAGCCTTTGTAGTAGGATCTGATAATTTTTTTTAATTTCCTCTGTTTCTGTTGTTATGTCTCCCTTTTCAGTTCTGATTTTATTAATTTGAATGCTGTCTCTGCGCCCTTTGGTTAGTCTGGCTAAGGGTTTGTCTATCTTGTTGATTTTCTCAAAGAACCAGCTCCTGGTTTTGTTGATATTTTGTATAGTTCTTTTTGTTTCGACTTGGTTGATTTCAGCCCTGAGTTTGACTATTTCCTGCCGTCTACTCCTCTTGGGTATACTAGCTTCTTTTTGTTCTAATGCTTTCAGGTTTGCTGTCAAGTTGTTAATGTATGCTCTTTCCACTTTCTTTTTGTGAACACTTAGAGCTATGATTTTTCCTCTTAGTACTGCTTTCAATGAGTCCCACATGTTTTGATATGATGTGTCCTCATTTTCATTTAAATCTAAAAAGTCTTTAATTTCTTTCTTAATTTCTTCCTTGACCAAGTTATCAATGAGTAGAGCATTGTTCAGTTGCCAAGTGTATGTCGGTTGGTTTTCTGATGTTTTTGTCCATGTCAAAGACAAGTCTTAATCCATGGTGGTCTGATAAGGTGCTGGGGATTATTTCAATCTTTTTGTATCTGTTGAGGCCTGTTTTGTGACCAATTATATGGTCTATTTTGGAGAAGGTACCATGAGGTGCTGAGAAGAAGGTGTATTCTTTTGTTTTAGGATGAAATGTTCTATAGATGTCAGTTAAGTCCAATTGGTTCATAACTTCTGTTAGTTTCATTGTGTCTCGATTTAGTTTCTGTTTCCATGATCTGTCCATAGCTGAGAGTGTGGTGTTGAAATCTCCCACTATTATTGTGTAGGGTGCAATGTATGCTTTAAGTTTTAGTAAAGTGTCTTTTATGTATGTGGGTGCCCTTACATTTGGGGCATAGATGTTGAGAATTGCAAGTTCCTCTTGGTACATTTTTCCTTTCATGAATATGAAGTGTCCTTCTTTATCTTTTTTGATTACTTCTGGTTGAAAACTGATTTTATTTGATATTAGAATCGCTACTCCAGCTTGTTTCTTGGGACCATTTGCTTGGTAGATTGTTTTCCAACCTTTTACTCTGAGGTAGTGTCTGTCCTTTCCACAGAGGTGCGTTTCCTGAATGCAGCAAAATGTTGGGTCCTGTTTACGTATCCAGTCTGATAGTCTATGTCTTTTTACTGGAGAATTGAGTCCATTGATATTAAGAGATATTAAGGAAAAATGAGTGTTGTTTCCTGTTATTTTTGTTATTGGCAGTGGAGATATGTTTGTGTAGCTACCTTCTTTTACGGTTTTTGGAAGATTACTTTCCTGCTTTTTCCAGGTTGTAGTTTCCCTCCTTGTGATGGAGTTTTCCACCAATTATCCTTTGAAGTGCTGGGTTTGTGTTGAGATACTGTGTAAATTTGGGTTTGTCATGGAATATTTTGGTTTCTCCATCAATAATGATTGACAGTTTTGCTGGGTATAGTAGTCTGGGCTGACATTTATGTTCTTTTAGGGTCTGTATGATATCAGTCCAGGATCTTCTGGCTTTTATGGTCTCTGGTGAGAAGTCTGGTGTAATTCTTATAGGTCTGCCTTTATATGTTACTTTGCCTTTTTCCCTTACTGCTTTTAGTATTTTTTCTTTGTTTTGTACATTTGATGTTTTGACTATTATGTGGCAGGAAGTATTTCTTTTCTGGTCTAAACTATTTGGAGTTCTGTAGGCTTCTTGTATATTTATGGACATCTCTTTCTTTAGGTTAGGGAAGTTTTCCTCTATAATTTTGTTGAGAATATTTACTGGTTCTTTAAGTTGGGAGTCTTCCCCCTCATCTATTCCTATTATCCTTAGGTTTGGCCTTCTCATTGTGTCTTGGATTTCTTGTATATTTTGGGTTAGTAGCTTTTTGTATTTTGCATTTTCTTTGACAGTTGTGTCAATGTTTTCCATGGTATCTTCTGCACATAAGATTCTCTCTTCCATCTCTTGTATTCTGTTGGTAATACTTGTATCTATGACTCCTGATCGTTTTTTTAAGTTTTCTATCTCCAGGGTGTTCTCCCTTTGTGATTTCTTTATTGTTTCTACTTCCGTTTTTAGATCCTGCATGGTTTTGTTTAATTCCTTCTCCCGTTTGGTTGTATTTTCTTGTAATTCCTTAAGGGATTTTTGTGTTTCCTCTCTAAGGGTTTCTATCTGTTCTTTGAGAGTGTTATTTATGTCTTTCTTAAAGTCCTCTATCATCATCATGAGAAGTGATTTTAATTCTGAATCCTGCTTTTCTGGTGTGATGGGGTGTTCAGGGCTTGCTATGATGGGGGAACTGGGTTCTGATGATGCCATGTAACTTTGGTTTCTGTTGCTTACGTTCTTGCGCCTGCCTTTTGCCATCTGGTTAATTCTAGTGCTACCTGTACTTCTGTCTCTGATTGAAGCCTGTCTTTCCAGTTGTCTCGCTTTTGTTTGGTCTTCTAGGAGTCCAGATGTCTTTGTGATTTTTTTCCAGCTGCCCTGATTACAGTGGTATCTCTAGGATGCCTCAGGATATGGTGCCTCCAAGGTAGCAGTCCAGCTAGGTGTCTGCTGTTCTGGGTGCAGTGTCTCCTCTTGGATATCTCAGGGTATGTTGTCTGACACTCTGAGTTCAGTTGTTCCTCTGTGGCTCTGGGTTGAGCGGACCTTCCAGTATGTCTCAGGTGGAATCCGGGGTCCACACAACTGCAGACCTGGTAGAGGTCTGGTCTGGGACTCAGAACCTGCAGGCCTCAGACCGGAGGGGGGGCGAGCAGCAGAAGGAGCGTGCTAGCGCTGGCTATGGGTTCTATGGATCCCACAGAATGTGTCTGGGGGGCTCCTGGGTGCACTCACTCGCAGGCCTCAGACTGCAGGAGGGGCGAGCGAATCTTCAATATTTTTAGGTATTTTTACAAACAGTTTCAATATTTTCATATATTTTTAAGATATTTGTCTTCAGTCTAATCAAAAACATTTACACAAATGTTTTATAGTTTTTCAATAAATTTTTCCATATTTATCTTAACTTTTATCACTTGTTTTTAAAACAATGTCTTCCATTTTATCAAATATTTTTTGAATCCAAATTTTCAATATTTTCAAATTTTTTTGTACATCATCATCTATTTTCTAACAAATTTTTCAAAGTCACTCTTCAATTTACTTTTAGGGATGTTTCTACAGTTTCAATATTTTCATACTCTAGTCTATATTTGTCTTCATTTCGATCAAAATTTTGTTACAAATGTTTTATATATTTCCACCAATTTTTTCTATACTTATCTTAATTTTTGTCACTAATTTTTTAAATGTCTTCAATTTTATCAAACATTTTTCCAATGCAAATATTCAACTTTTCCAAAAATTTTTAAACCATTTTCAATTTTCTAATGCATTTTTCCATGTCAATCTTCAATTTTTTAGAGATTTTTCATCAAACTGTTCAATATTTTCATATTATTTTTCTGTTTGTCTTTTTAATCAAAAAATTTTAAATAAATGTTTTATATTTTTTCAACAAATTTCTCTATCTTTATCTTAATTTTTATCACTAATTTTTTAAAACAATGGCTTCAATTTTATCAAACATGTTTTCAATGTAAATGTTCAATGTTTCTGAATTTTTTGAAGCCATTGTCAATTTTCTAACAAATTTTTCTATATAAATTTTCAATGTTTTCAGCGATTTTTCTACAGTTTCTATATTTTCATACTTTTTTATGTCTTTATTGTAATAAAAAATTTTCAACAAATATTTTACAATTTTTCAAAAAAATTTTTCTATATTATCTTAGTCTATACAACTCATTTTTATGTTAGTTATAATTTTTATATTTTATATTTATATTAGTCTTTATAACTAACTTTTTAAAACAACATTTTTAATTTTATCAAACATTTATTCCATGCAAATATTCATTTTTTTCTATATTTATCTTAAGTCATCTTACATTTTTTAATGAATTTTTCAATGTAAATCTTCAATTATATTTAGGGATATTTTTGCCAAACAGTTTCAGTATTTTCATACTTTTTATTCTATATTTTTTCTTCATTTTAATCAAAATTTTTCCACAAAGTTTTATTTCATCAAATTTTTCTATACTTATCTTAACTTTGTCACTAATTTTTTAAACAATTTCTTCAATTTTATCAAAGATTTTTTTAATGTAAATATTCAATTGTTTCCCAAATTTTTCTTAAATCATCTTCAATTTTCTAACAAAATTTCCATATCAATCTTCAATTTTTTAGGGATTTTTGTACAAAAATTTGCAATTTTTTTCATACATTTTTTTTATATTTGTCTTCATTTTAATCCAAAATTTATCCACAAAGTCTTCAATTTTATCAAATATTAGTCTATGTAAATATTCAATATTTCTGAATTTTTGAAATAATGCTTTCAATTAAATCAAGCATTTTTTGAATTGAAATATTCAACATTTCCAAAATTTTACTTAAATCATCTTCAATTTTCTAACAAATTTTTCCATTTCAATCTTCAATTTTCTTTAGGGATTTTTTTTTACAAATAGTTTCAATATTTTATACAATTTTTCTGTATTTTTCTTTATTTTAATCAGTATTTTTCCAAAAACATTTTATATTTTTTCAAAAAATTTTTGTATATTTACCTTAATATTTATCACTAGTTTTTTCAACAATTTCTTCAATTTTATAGAAAAATTTTATACAAATATTAAATTTTATCTGAAATTTTCCTTAAATTACATTCAATTTCATAAATAATTTTTTCCATGTCAATGTCAATTATTTTAGGAATTTTTTTAAAGACAGTTTCAATATTTTAATACATGTTTTACTGTATTTGTCATTATTTTAATCAAAATTTTTCATATATGTTTTATATTTCTTCATTAATTTTTTCTGTATTTGTCTTAATTTTTATCACTAGTTTTTTCAACAATGTCTTCAATTTTATCAAACATTTATTCAATGCAAATATTTAATTTTATCATAAATTTTTCTTAATTCACATTCAATTTTATAAGAAATGTTTTCATTCTCAATATTCAAATTTTTTATGAATTTTTTAAAATACAGATTTATTTATTTATACATTTTTTCTGTATTTATCATCATTTATATCAAATTTTTATATATGTTTTGTATTTGTTCATCAAAGGTTTCTATAGTTATCCTACTTTTTATCACTATTTTTCTCAACAGTCTTCAATTTTATCAAACATATTTTCTATGCAAATATTCAATTTTGTCAGAAATTTTTCACAAATCACACTCAATTTCATGAATTATTTTTTTCTTTTCAATCTTCAATTTTTTTGGAACTTTTCTAAAAAGAGATTCAATTTTTTCACATATTTTTGTCATCATTTTAATGAAATTTTATTAATATATGTTCAATATTTTTACATCAAATTTTACTGTATTTATCTTAATATTTTCACTAATTATTCAACAGTCTTTAATTTTATAAACCTTTTTTATGTAAATATTCAATTTTATCAGAAAATTTTCTTAAAACACATTCAATTTCATAAGACATGTTTTCCTTGTCAGTCTTCAATTATTTAGGAATTTTAAAAAAAAGTTTCAATTTTTTTTTCTTTTTTTTTTGGTATTTGGCATCATTTTAGACAAATTTTTCAGATGTTTTATAGTTTTTGATCCAATTTTTTGATATTTATTTTGATTTTTATCCATAGATTTTCAAATATGTCTTCAAATTTATCAAACATTTTTTTCATGCAAGTATAAAATTTGTCAGAAATTTTCTTTTAATCACATTCAATTTAATAAGAAATTTTTTTCTAATCAACAATGTTTTTAGAAATTAAAAAAAACTTTCAGTTTTTTCATATTTTTTGTATATGCAATCATTTTAATCAAATATTTTTCGGTATATGTTTTATAGCTCTTCATAAAATTTTTCTGTATTTACCTGAATGTTTACCACTGTTTTTTAACAATGTCTTAAATTTTCAAACATTTTTTCCATGCAAATATTCAATTTTATCAGAAATTTTCATTAAATCACCTTCAATTTCATAAGAAATTTTTTCTGTCTCATTCATAAATATTTTTAGGAACTATTTTAAAAACAGTGTCATTTTTTAATACATTTTCTGTATTTGTCATTATTATAATCAAATTTTTGCACATATGTTTTATATTTTTTATCAAATTTTTCTATATTTTCTTAATTTTTATAATTAGTTTTTTCAACAATGTCTTCAATTTTATTAAACATTTTTTCCACTCTAATATTTAATTATATCAGAAATTTTCCTTAAATCGCATTCAATTTCATAAAAAATATTTTTCTTGTTAATCTTCAAGTATTTTAGGAATTTTTAAAAAAATAGTTTCTATTTTTTCATTTATTTTATTTCATTTATTTATTTGTTATTTTTCATTTATTTTATATATTTTCCCTTTTTATCATTTTAATCAAGTTTTTCCATATGTTTCATATTTCTTCATCAAATTATTTATATCTTAATTTTATCATTAATTCTTTCAATAACGTCTTCAATTTTATTGAACATTTTTTCCATGCAAATATTCAATTTTTATCAGGAATTTCCCTTATATCACATTCAATTTTATAAAAATATTTTTACTTGCAAATCTTCAATTCTTATTGAAATTTTTTTAAATAAACAGTGTCGATTTTTCATGTACTTTTTATGTATTAGTCATCATTTTCATCAAAATTTTTCCATATTTGTTTTATATTTCTTCATCAAAATTTTCTATATTTATCTTAATTTTTATCACTACTTTTTTTTACAATGTCTTCAATTTTTTCAAATATTTTCCCATGCAAATATTCCATTTTATCAAAATTTTTTCTTAAATAGCATTCAACTTCATAATATTTTCCTTGTCAAATTTAATGATTTTAGGATTTTTTTTAAAAAACAGTTTCAATTTTTCATACATTTTTTTTTTGTACTTGTCATCATTTTAATCAAGTATTTTCCATATATGTTTTATATTTGTCATCCAATTTTCCTATACTTATTTTAAGTTTTAATCAATCTCTTTTCACAATGTCTTTAACTTTATCAAATATTTTTTTCCATGCTAATATTCCATTTTATCAGAGAATTTCCTTAAATCACTTTTAATATCCTTGAAATAATTTCCTTCTCATCTTCAATATTTTTAAGAATTTTTAATAAAAGTTTCCATTTTTCCTACATTTTTACTTTATTTTCATTATTTTAATCAAAATTTTCCATGTCTTATACTTCATCAAATTTTTCTGTATTTATTTTAATTGTTATCACTAGTTTTTTTCAACAATCTCTTCAATTTTTGCAACTTTTTTTCATGCAAACATTTAATTTTCTCAGAAATTTTTCTTAAATCACATTAAATTTCATAAGAAATTTTATCCTTGTCAATCTTCAATTTTTTAAGGAATTTTTAAAAAAACAGTTTCAATTTTTTCATAAATTTTTCTTTATCCTCAATACATCAAATTTTTCCATATATGTCATTTTTCTTCATCAAATTTTTCTGTATTTGTCTTAATTTTTATCACTAGTTTTCAACAATATCTTCAATTTTATTAAGCATTTTTTTCCATGCAAATATTCAACTTTATAAGAAAAAATTTTTAAATCACATTCAATTAAATAAGAATTTTTTCTTTGTAAGTCTTCAATTTCTTTAGAAATTTTTTAAAAAACAGTTTAATTTTTTCTACATTTTTTTTCTGTTTGTCATTAGTTTTATCAAAAATTTTCTATATGTTTTATATATTTTCATCAAAGTTTTTTATATTTGTCTTAATTTTTATCACTAGTTTTTCAACAATGTTTTTAATTTTATTAAATTTTTTTTCATGCAAATATTTAATTTTATCAGTTTTCATTAAATCACATTTAATTTCATATAAAATTTTTTCCATAGCAATCTTCAATTATTTTTAGTAATTTTTAAAAAAGTTTCAATTTTTTCATACATATTTTCCTTATTTTATTCAAATTTATTCCATAATGTTTTATATTTTTATCAAATATTTGTATATCTGAAATTTTATCATTAATTATTTCATCAATATCTTTCATTTTATCAAACATTTTCCATGCAAATATTCTACTTTATAAGAAATTTTCCTTAAATTACATCCAATTTCATATGAAATTTTCCTTGTCAATCTTCAGTTTTTAAAGGAAATTCTTAAAAAACAGTTTCAGTATATTCATACATTTTTTAATTATCATATTAGTCAAATTTTTTTCCATGTGTATCATATTTTTTGATCCAGTTTTTCTATATTTAGTTTAGTTTTTATCCCTTGTTTTTCAACTATGTCATCAAACATCAAATATTGTTTCCATGCAAATATACAATTTTATCAGAAATTTTCCTTAAATCACAATCAATTTGAATATTTAAAATTTGCATGTTCATCTTCTATATTATTCATAATATTTCTGAGTTTCAATTTTTCATACCTTTTTTCTATATTTGTCTTCATTTTAATCAAAACATTTTCTACATTTTTATATTTTTCCAACAAATTTTTCTATATTTATCTTAATTTTTATCACTTATTTTTTTCAACTATGTCTTCAATTTAATCAAACGTCCATTTCATCCAGATTTTCCAGTTTTGTCGAGTATAGGCTTTTGCAGTAGGATCTGATGATTTTTTGAATTTCCTCAGTTTCTGTTGTTATGTCTCCCTTTTCAGTTCTGATTTTATTAATTTGGATATTGTCTCTGTGCCCTCTGGTTAGTCTGGCTAAGGGTTTATCTATCTTGTTGATTTTTCTCAAATAACCAGCTCCTGGTTGTGTTGATATTTTGTATAGTTCTGTCTGTTTCTACTTGTCTGATTTTAGCCCTGAGTTTAAATATCTCCTGCCGTTCTCTTGGGTGTATTTGCTTCTTTTTGTTCTAGAGCTTTCAGGTGTGCTTTCAAGTTGTTAGTGTATGCTCTCTCCGGTTTCTTTTTGTAGGCACTTAGAGCTATGAGTTTTCCTTTTAGCACTGCTTTTGTGGAGTCCTACACGTTTTGGTATGATGTGTCCTCATTTTCATTAAATTCTAAAAAGTCTTTAATTTCTTTATTTCTTCCTTGACCAAGTCATCCTTGAGTAGAGCGTTGTTCAGTTTCCACGTATATGTGGGCTTTCCATTGTTTTTGTCATTATTAAAGACCAGCCTTAGTCCGTGGTGATCTGAAAGAATCCAAGTGATTATTTCAATTTTTTGTATCTGTTGAGGCCTGTTTTGTGACCAACTATGTGGTCTATTTTGGAGAAGGTACCATGAGATGCTGAAAAAAAGGTATATTCTTTTGTTTTAGGATGAAATGTTCTATAAATATCTGTTAAATCTATTTGTTTCATAACTTCTATTAATTTTTATTGTGTCTCTCTTTAGTTTCTGTTTAGATGATCTGTCCATTGCTGAGAGTGGGGTGTTGAAATCCCCCACTATTATTGTGTGAGGTGCAATGTGTGCTTTGAGCTTTAGTAAAGTTTCTTTTATGAATGTGTGTGCCCTTGCATTTGGAGTATAGATGTTCAGACTTGAGAGTTCATCTTGGTAGATTTTTTTCCTTTGATAAGTATGAAGTGTCTTTCCTTATTTTTTTGAGTACTTTTGGTTGAAAGTCAACTTTATTTGATATTAGAATGGCTACTCCAGCTTGTTTCTTGGGACCATTTGCATGGAAATTGTTTTCCGGCCCTTTACTCTGACATAGTGTCTGTCTTTGTCCCTGAGGTGCCATCCAGAGACCACCCAACCTAGGGATCCATCCCATCTACAGACACCAAGTTCAGACTATTGGTGATGCCAAGAAAACAGGAATTTGATATGGCTGTTTCCCGAGAGGT
Source organism: Arvicanthis niloticus (assembly GCF_011762505.2). NCBI lineage: Eukaryota > Metazoa > Chordata > Mammalia > Rodentia > Muridae > Arvicanthis > Arvicanthis niloticus. The sequence continues at coordinate 104,013,849 of NC_047663.1, forward strand.
TTTACCAGTACCTGACTAATACATATGCACATACTCACAGCTAACTGTGGGATTGAGCCCAGGGGTTACAATAGAAGAGCTAAGGAAAGGACTGAAGGAGCTGAAGGGTATTATACTTCATAGGAAGAACAATGTCAACTACCTGGACCAACCAGATCTCCCAGGGACTAAACCACTAACCAAAGAGTATACATGGAGGAATCTATGACTCCAGATACATATGTAGCAGAGGATGGCCTCATCTGGCATCAATGGGAGCAGAGGCCCTTGGTACTCTGGAGGCTTGATGTTCCATCATAGGGGGATGCTTGAGTGGTGAGGTGAGAGTGGGTGAGTGGGTGGAGAAGTAGCCTTGTAGAGGCAAAGGGGAGGGGGATGGGAGCATGGGATGGGAAATCTGTGGAGGAGTAACTGGGAAGGAGGATATCATTTGAAATGTAAACAAAATGATTAATAAAAGTGTTAATTAAATTGGAATTTAAATTAAAAGTAGAATGATATTTTCCTAGATCTGATGGTGAAAGGTGTAGATGTATAGTTTTCTCAACCTGCTTTAATAAGTGTTCAACCTCCCCTCTAGTCTATCATCCATCAGAGGTACTGGAAGAGAAAAGTTATTAGGACATGTGAGTAGACCTGTTTAGAAATAGTTCTTTGGAGGAGAATCCAGTATTTGTTGTCAGTATGTCTGTAGTTCAAGTCCAATAGCAAACACCAAATATGAATCATCAGCTGCAGTCCAGTCCTCTGAGAAGACACCACACACAAACCAGCAGCTGGAATCCTGTTCATTTTGCCTTCACCACACATGAACCAGCAAGGGCAGTTCAATCCAGAAGAAACCCCAAGGCTCCCCAATGGGCCCGAGCCCACGGAAGTGCAAGAAGCTGCAAGAAATTCACATGAAGTTATATTCTGAGTTTCATTATACAGTGGCACCACAAGTGGAGCTCTGCAATCCAATGTAAGGTGAACTGATACACATGTGTTGTTAGTGTGTGTGTTGCAAAGCAAACAAACCAATGCTCAAACTTCCACTGTCTGTGTGGTTATATTTCTTCTGAACATCATGTGTTCTTTCATGTATTTGCTATAGCAAAACATCTTTTCACCTGTTTCCTGCTTCAGGAAAACATTCTTTGATGTGTCTGCTTGAGCAAAACATTCTTTGATCTGTGTGCCCCGGCAAAACATCATTCGACATAAATGACTTTAGAAACAAAACAAAACAAAACAAAACAAAACAAAACAAAACAAAACACCCCAGAAGTTTTCACATCAGAAGAGGAGATTGGAGATATTGATAAATGGCATAAACTTTTATCTATAAAACAAGTTCTGGAGATAGTATATGATATGTTCATTTTATCATAGTGGTCATTATCGCATAAAACATATTACATGATCATATTGGATACTTTGAAGATATGCAATCATCATTTTCAGATAAATATTTAAAATAAAAGACTAAAAATATAATTAATTAGAAATGGAGAGGAAGATTAGATAGTATAGGATCAAAGAAAGAGTGAAATTCTTGCAATAAAAATACCAAGATGTTTTGAGAGGTCACTAACAGCTTTAGTTAGACATCAAAAATTCACATTGAGCAGTTATAAAACTAATGTTAGAAAATACATTGCTGCGGAGAAGTAGAAAACTTAGAATGTTAAGATGAGAGTTTGAACTAAACATTTTAGTTTGAAGGAAACATCAAGGTTTGGGTTTTGTTTGCTTATTTTCATTTCTAACGAAAGGATGCTGACTGAAACTTTATTTTTACATCACTCATAGAACTATTGATTGTTTCAATACAGATAAGTTCATTTTGCCTTAATGGCTTGATTTCATATGTTTTTGTTACTTAGCAAAATGATGGTGACCATTTCAAAGAAGGATAAACGAACACCTGCCTGCCCTTTACATTTCATTTATAACTTGTATGACCCCCTAATCAGAAAACCCATCAGGAGACAATGTATGATCTCCAGAAACAATGTCTACAAAAGGTTATTAATGTACTACAGTATATTGTACATAATTCAGTAACTCCACACAGAAAGAGGCACAGCAATTTGAAAAAAAAAAAAAACTCTTTGTTATGAAAAGAGTGGCAAATAAGGTGGCTGAGTATCTGCAGAGTAAGATGTACATGTGCCAAAGAGTGGAATTTATTTTTAGCTTTTTGGGCATGCTCCACACTGATTTCTAGAATAGCTATAAATAGAAACACTCTAAATAAGCTTGAACTGAGGAAAAGATAACAAAAATATACTACACATATACTTAGGAATACTATTCAGCTGTAAAGAAAAAAAATCAAATTATGGTATTTGTAGATCTGATGTATGACAGACCCAGAAAGACAAATGCCACATATTCTCTCTTACTTGTAGTTTCTAGCTACAAATCTTCAGATGTCACAGTACAACTGGAGTAATAACAGAAACCAAGGCAGTAAAATGCTAAAATGAGGGGCAGTGAAGATGGCATGAGAGAGTAGAAGATCAGTACACAAGTGATGTGAAGGGAGAAACGGGAAAATACAGGGTTTAACTGAGGAGTATGTGTGGAGGTCAATGGAGAAGGAGAAAGAGAGAGAGAAGAGGGAAAACTAACACTAAGGATGTTTTTAAAAGCCATAAGGAAAAATTTTTATTTAACTAAAATGACACATAAGTGTATAAGGGTACATGCACATATTTCATTTAAATGAAGCTATACCACTTGAGTAAACAATACCCTTCCCAAGAGTCATAGAGTGTCTAACAAAACCCCAATACTGGGCTTTAGAAGTTCCCTTTTGAATTATGGGTCAAGGTCAAGGGAGTCCAAGAGGCTATTTATGTTGCCCTTGATTGTCTTCCAGAGTTTGAAGTCAAGTCCCTCTTGCCGAAGAAATCACCCACTTTAGACACAAGACTCAGAATCTGAGCTGGATCTGACTTGAAAGCAACCCCCATGAGATTAGCTTTTTAATACTGAAAAGTACTTTGCATGTTGCCAAGTAACAGAAGCAATCAATAGTGCTACCCAGCTGTGATGTCTATGAACTACAGCAGTGACCAGCACAGCAACATAGTACTAAGGGTGCAACAGTGACACCCATACTTTAACATACTTTAGTCAATATCTGTCTAGTTGTACTTAAGGCTTGATCAACACTAGGGAAATCATGCTTAAGACTTGGAAACCTGGCCAGCTAACCAGGATTAATGAGGTCACGCATTGTAAAAAAGAAATTACTATCCCCACTTTAGTATACCACATGAGTCTGTATTCTAAATAAGTATCCTTTTATTCACATGTGAATGTATCTCTCATTTCTCATCTCTCATCCAAGAATCTTTTCTTTGAAACTGAAGAAGACCATTACAAAAATTTCAAATGGTGAAAATTGCAAAATGCAAAGAGGAACTCATACTGGATTACCCAGCTCCAATTGATACATCTACAAAAAAGCTCCTATACCTAAGCCTCAGGGTACATGGCAGAAAAGAGGGGAGAACTCTAAAAGCCATAGGACTAGGAAATCTGTTGTGATTGTATTTCCTAGATAAAATGTGGAAGCTTCATTGATGATACCACAATAATATGGTTACCTAAACAAGACCCAAATACTGATAACATCAGAGAACATGATAACATGAAAGAGGAAACCTCACATGGGCCCTACCCACACACAGAGAACTACACTCAAGTAATGACTGCTGGGAGAGGGAGGATTAGTCTTCCTCAGGGATGAGTTTCTTTAAGTTGTCATATACATACAAATAACCCTATATTCAGTAGTTGTATTTAAATGTTACATATACACATATAAAATAGCTTAATATGAGGGTATGAATGGGAGGGGCATAACAGGAATTAGGAAAAGGAGAGGGGTTGTGTAGTAATTTTTTTTCAGTCTAGAATCTCCCATTTTAAAGGTAAATTCTTTAAGATAAAGAATGTGACAGACAGGAAAAACAACAGAATATTTTTTTTAAATTTTTTATTGGATATTTTATTTACATTTCAGATGCCATCCCCTTTCCCCATTTCCCCTCCCTAGGAAACCCCTATCCCATCCCCCCTTCTCCTTTTTGCTTTTATATAATTTTTAAATGTTAATCAAAGGCTTTATAAGTTTGGTAATGCTCAATAACAAAATGCCCATACAATCAGAAGTGTAACCCAATACCCAATCTAGATATATCAACTATCTTTGACTGGAGGAGACATGCGAACATCTGCCTCCATGTTCCCCCCTTCCCCCATCATCACCTAGCTCCTCCTCTTCATCTCCTCCTCCTCTCCTTACTCCTCCTCTTCTTCTCCTTATATATCCTTAGCTTCTCCTACATATCACCCTTCCTGTTAAAATAAAACTTTTCTCTCAAAATACAATTAGAGCATCACTATACCAATTTGTGTCAGTAAGATACAAGACCTAATACCCAGTCCATCATTTTGTTGACTAACCAGAACCTCTGTCATCTCTCCTAACTAAAAGACTTAGTTCTGAACCTGACTTTTATTCTTGGCTTTAGAATGAATGTCAGTTGAAAACCATCCTCTCAAATCTTTTCTCTCAAAGTAAATAGCCAGGATTGGCTATGAGATTATAACTCTTCAACCCGTCAGAAGTCCAGAATGACTGAGTTAACTGAAATTATGGGAAGCACAAAGCATAGTTTCTAAAACTTAGCCAATTTATAGAGACTGCTGAACACCTGGACAGTCCCTATACTACAAAATGTTGAAGCATCCAATATTCAGCCTTCTGGTCCAGGATCATCTGACAAACCTAGTGATGCAGAATTATTAAGGGCTGATTACTCACAACAGAATATTTTAAGGTAGGATTTTTTTTGTTGTTGTTTTTTTCGAGATAGGGTTTCTCTGTGTAGCCCTGGCTGTCCTGGAACTCACTCTGTAGACCAGGCTGGCCTCGAACTCAGAAATCCGCCTGCCTCTGCCTCTTAAGGTAGGATTTTTAAAGGAAGGTGAGAAAACAGGGACTTTGTTCTAAAGTGAGGGGAAACATTCCACCCTACTCCTAGGCAACAGGGAAGCTCAGGAGTAACCAACTCAAAAAGGCTTCAGGAATTGCCTGAAACTGACCTGATTCACCAGGTCCCTCCCATGGATGTATGAAAACAGTAAAGAGCAAACAAGCCAGACTACCTTGAAGAATCTTAGAAATATCCAGCTGCCTGGAAATAGAGACTCTGATCATACTTGAAGAAACAGAAACTCATCTCCTGGGAAGAGGCTCATGCTTACTAAACTACAACAGAGGATGGACACTGTCCTACCTGTTAAGCATCCTGCATGGGGTATAGTAAGTTCCAGATTTCCCAACTTTGTTAGCTGTTACCCATGCTGGGATAGGCTTTAATGACACAGCTGTGAGTTATTCCTGCTCCTGTAAGTAACCCCTCACCCATACTCTCTTAAGTAAGCCCTCAGAAACTCACTGATTCACCAAGTTTGTATTTGTACTTAGCTCAGTCATCAGCTCCTTATCTGAAGTGAGTACACATTAGTTTGTATTTTCCCAGGAATAGTGACACACAATAAAAGGGAGGGGGATGTAATTATAATTTAATAAGCAAACAAACAAAAAACAGCAACAACGAGAACAAAGCACCACTACCACCAACATCAACAAAACAAAAATAAAATGAAAAACAAAAAAAACCAAAACCAACCAACCAACCAACCAACCAACCTAATAACCAAACAACCAAACAACAAAACAAAAAGAAAGAAACAAAACCAAGAAACTCCCTGTATAAAGCAGTGCTTTCTTTGGCCAGTAGATAGCAGTATAGGAATTCCAAGAAGTGGAGAAAGGCATTGGTGGTGATACTATGCTGCTGAGGAAACATTAGACAAGCTCATTTTAGTTAGATCAGCACATGAAAAAAAAGAAACTACGATTTTAAAATATCAAATCCTAGGTGCCTCTAAATGTAAGCCCACACATTCAGCCCACTTGTTTCCAAACAGAGTTTCTATCAGGAGGTAGGAACATAAAAACAGATAGATCCTGACTAATAATGCCACAGTCCGAAAGGATCACAAAGTAGAGCCACGAGTGAGCGAGTGTGCCAGCAGCACTTCAAAGAATGAATCAAAATGCAAACAAAACAACTTACTGTCCTCATTCATAAGACTATAGAAAAAAATCATGTATGTTACAAAATGCACTTCTTTAATAAATAAAAGCCTAATTGTGAAAAAAAAAAAAAACCCTGCATCCCAATTATCCAAAGATAATTTTGACATAGTTAAATGTACTACTTTAATAGTTAATTTAATACTATTAACTACATTTAATAGTTAAATGTACTACATAGCACTTTGACATAGTTAAATGCACTACTGTGTGTAGCTGCTGCCATGTTCTGACAAGTAGTGAGGAGTAATTTCACATTCCTTTCAAGGTAAAACAAAATAGCAATTCCATGTGATGCTGACCCATCACCCTTCTATGTGGTACAACTTCACTTCATCAGAGCAGATTATAAAGCTTAGTGTGTGAGTCTAGGGAGTGTGTCCTCAAAGACCTAGCAAAGAAAAAAATTGGGGACACTTAGGCAAGGAAAGTACATGTTAATTGAAAATGGCCTCTTAAAAAGATAAAACTAATGAGAAGGCCTCCAATTTCTTTTGAGGTTTAATTGGTGATGTTAGCATGGAGAAACAGATTCTTATAAAGAGTAGGAACTGGATTTTCTTCCCATAATGTCAGCCCCACCTTTTGGTGAGCCCTTTTCTTTTTTCTGTTACTTTTCTAGGGTACATGACTTAACAGTCTTGTACACATAGCCTCAAATGGCCTAAGGTGACCTTCAGCCTTTGACCTTAATCGTGCTAGCGATAGAATCCTTTATGTTGTAGTTGAGTTATATTTGGGCATTTGTAAAAAGAGCATCTTATCAGTGTGACACAGACAATCAAATGCAGGTTGCAAGAGAATGGGCATCTGTGTATATCTGTTCTCTGCTTTCTCTGCACTTAGGAAACAATATCTGAAATCTGTCAAGAGATTACACCAGGAATAATATTCACTATATTTGATATACAAGAAGATAAGGTTATTAACCCCTTAAGTAATCATCTGTACTTGCAGATGGACAGTATATATGATCATACATTAAGATGATGTCAAATTTACAAAAAAAAAAAAAAAAAACCTGCTTGGTTTGGTGAAGATATGCATTAGTCAGCTTCTCAAGAAGCTTCTGAACTGCCTTCCCTGTCCCAGTGAGTGCCACCCCCTCACAGCCTGCTTGTGCATGCCTTCCTTTACTTCTAGCTTCTTTTTGGAGGCTAATAATTGATGTCCATGGTTAAAGCAGTCACATTACCACCCTAAAACATCTACAAGAACGGGTAATGCAGAGAGCATGGCTACCAAAGGGAGGACGTATATAGTCACTATAGTGAATATTTCAGTTCGGTTTGGATCTTGAACACAGACATGCCATGAAACTTGCTAACTCCTCTACTTATATCCCAATATGTTCAGTAAGTTGCCTAGTTCTCTTGATAACAAGCTTTCCAGATGCAAGCGTATAAGCAAATACTAATGACATTCTGTTAAAGTGTATTATCCACTCACCTCCCCCCCCCCCCACAATTTAATAGGGAAAAGAAGATAAGGAAATGAGGGAAGACGCTGTGGGAGGCAAGTAAAACCCACGATTCTGATAGGTTAAAACCATTGATGCTTAATCTTAACCTCAGAAACATTTAAAGCCCCAATGACTCTGTTGTGCAATCAGGGTTAATATTTAATACAACACAGCATTATGTTCTATTCAATTGTTAGTTAAGAATATTGAATTCCTCAAGAATAATGGGACTCAAAAGGATTTTAGTTAAAAATGGGACCAAAGAGCCCACCAGCTTTTAATTTCCAAATCATAAGAAACCAAAGGCTCCTTGAAAATATCTTTGTCCATAAAATATCTTGAAAATACTGTCATCTCTAAAATATCCTTGAAAATATCTTCATCCCTCTTCTCAAACCCCAGGCTTCACTTCTCTGAGTCATGTCATCCTCCTGACCTCTAGGCTCTTTGAATATTGCCAGATCAATGCTTCAGGCTTGATAAAGTAGGATCTCTTCTGCTTGATAATGATGTAGATTCTATAGCTTTTAGTATCTATAGATAACCCCACATTTCTTATTAGCTACAGGTACAATGAGTCGCTACATTTATAGCTGCCAGAGAATTGAATAATACCTGAGGTAGCATGATAGACTGGAAAGAGCCACATGCACTGTGGACCTCACTGACGTCAATCAAGTTGCAGATAAGATGACATAAAGCAAGTTGCATAACTCTTACAGTCTGTTACCTTAAATGCAAAATGAGAAAGTTGAGTAGTATCTAATATCCATTCCAACTCTGAAATGCCAGCCTGAAAATTATATTTCTGTCACTTTCTGGTATCGATACTAATGAAGAGTAAATGATGAGAAAATAAGTACAGAGGAAAAGCACATAAATCAAACCAAACCAATCCAAACAAAAACCCTAACCATACAGAAAAGCCTAGGTGGGCAAATCTGATCTCAAAGCTTTAAGATTATCCATTAACATGACATTTTTCAAAACCAAAATAGAATCATGTCGTGATAAACTGTGTTTGGCTCACTTTTCTGCTACTAGTTGATATAAAAATACTGTTTATATCCCCAAACTGGGACAAACATCCTTAAAATAATAATTCAGTGATATGATACTCAAATTTTTAGGTTAATTACAAGACAAAATGATAATTAAAAATCATTTAATTTGCTAGGAAAATTAAATATTCAAACATTAAGCTCAGTGCACTCTTCCTAGTTACAGTTCTTGTATCCACATTTCTTTGGTACTTGCTTCCACTCACCATGACCCCATGCTCCTTAATATTGTTTTCAGACTCACTGCAGATGATACCTAGCCTGTTTAGCTACGATCTGACCTACAAAACACTTCCCCTCTTGCCTTTTCTTGATGCATTTCTTCTACCTGCTGAACATTTTCTTACTCAGAGCTGAGCACTCTGAAGTCACTTTACTTCTGTTTTGCTTCCCTCCCCTATCTGAACATGGAACTGCCTTCTTCATTTTTCTTTTCTTTTCTTTTCTTTTTCCCCCATGAGACTCGGGCAGAGTCACACGGGGGACGCGGGATTCGAACCGGGAGAGCCAGGGTGCGGGTCGCCCTCTGGCGGCCGGTGCCGAAGCCATGCGCCACCGCTCGTTCGCTTTTATTTTTCTTAATGCAGATTAAGTTTGATTGTTGTTGGGACACTAAGAAAACTAACATGTTGTCTCTTTCATGACGCACTGTCATTACATTGATCTCTCCGTCCACTGACTATCCTAAGCAGCTCCACTTCCTTTCTGAATTGACTACTGTACTTCATTTATTGCATATTCCTTGATAAAGCTACTGTCTTTTGAGAAACAGATGCAAGGTGAAGAATTATTCTACCTCTCTTCCTTTTTCTTGTCTTTTCTTTTTCCCTCTCTTTACTTTCCATTCTCACTCCCTACCTCATTCCTTTCTTCCTATTTATTATTTTCTCATACTTTATAAAGTAAACTTGGGAAACTTATGGAATAGTAGTCACTTTATAAGTAAATACAGAAATATCAGAATCAGTATCACAAGCCTTCCAGCTTCTTTTCGACACACTTCTTCTCTGTCATATACATGGTAGTTTGGAATTCAACTCCCACCATAATACATCATTTGTGAGAAGACATGGTTTTAAAACAGACATTCACCTCTAGATTCTACTTTTTTTGTTCAATCTTTTCCATTAAATCCTTTACCTTTTATTCAATTGCCTGTAAATAAAATAAAAATATACCCCCAAACTCAGTGCCAGGAAATTAACCATTAGAAATAGCTTTCGACTTTTAAAATTATCTTATTTATCTTTCTAGGTCAGAATAATTTTCTAGGGCTAGCAATGCAGGCTAGTGGTAGGAAGCTTGCCTAATATGTGAGATATGTCAGGTTCAATTTTCAGCAATACACACACACACACACACACACACACACACACACACTCACACACACATACACACACACTCTCACACACATACACATATACACACACGCACACACACACATACTCATACACACACATACACTCACACACACATACACACACTCACACACACATACACACACATACACTCACACACACATACACAGAAAATGATGAAATTAAACTCTAAAATCAATAGTAAGCATACTTTTGTTGGGGATAGCAACACAATAGTGATACCATCTTTCAAAGAAAATCTAAAGACAAGCACAAATGTATCAGCTCCCACGAAGTCTTTGGAACACCAAAATCTGGCTTGATAAATGCTTAGAAAGTACATGTCCTATGGTTATATCCTTGCCTCTGTCTCGCTCCACAAAGGAAAGAAAATGTATGGAGAAACATTTTTCCATAGTGTCGGGAACAACATGTTTTCAAAATCACAGTGGAGCCGGGCAGTGGTGGTGCACGCCTGTAATCCCAGCACTTGGGAGGCAGAGGCAGGCGGATTTCTGAGTTCGAGGCCAGCCTGGTCTACAGAGTGAGTTCCAGGACAGCCAAGGATATACAGAGAAACCTTGTCTCAAACAAACAAACAAACAAACAAACAAACAAAAACAACCAAAACCAAACAAACAAAAAACCCAAAAAAAACAAAACCAAAATCACAGTGGAATTGTACAACATTATGGAATAATGTCCTTGCTCTCATGCACAGTCTTAGCATACCCACGGAAAGTATGGACAGGACTTCTTATCAATTCCCCTGCTCTAGAGGTCTGGAATCAAGGCTATTTTGCGTTAGGTGTGACCCCATACTCTAAAAGAATTCAGGAACCACCTTTATTTTTCGAATCCAGGATAAGGGAAAGACAATTTTATTGCTTTCTTTTTTTTTTCCCTCTCCCGAACTGCAATCCAAGCTGCTCTGTTTGTTGTATTTTGGATTTTAGGGCTTGGTTGTCGGTTGCAACTCTACTTTGTTGCCTCCGCTTTCCTTTTGTAAGAGCTGCTTGTCTCTGTGTCAGGATTCCAGTTGTTCAACCTCTCTAAATGCCATTTTACATTCGTTCAATAGTGATCATAACGAACCTTTGGTTTTCCCACTTAGTCTTAAAGCTTTAGGAGCCTTCAAAGGAGACTTTTTAAACACAGAGGCTGAGAGGCTCACAGCGGAGCTTTGCAGCCTTACCTGGCTTCCAAGATAGCCTCCTACCAGGTTATTTATGGTTTTCCTCTCCTCTTCTGTCTTCTCTCCCTTAGCCCTGGGGTAGGAGTTACAGTGTCACAGTTCACAGTTCTACTGACCTCCTAAACACCGGGTGTCCAGTCATTCCCAAGCACCCTTAGCTCCTTTACTCACTGGCCTGCCTGTGAGTAACCAGCACAATTTGAGCTCTCCCGAGCTTCTCACAGGCACTCAACTCCAGAAATCTGGCTAGCCTTCTCAGCAACAGGAACTTCTCAGTCTCCAGGGAAGCTAAGTAAGGGTTCCCCATGAGACTGTGTGGCTCAGGCCACTTCCCTTTCATTAGATCCCCTTCTCCCCTCCCTGTGCCTCCGCTCTGCCCCCCACTCCCCAGAACTCTGAGAACTTTCCTTACAAATTTTCTGAGAGCCATTACTGGACATTCTTCTTGCATCCATCCAGAGAGAATCCTCTGCCTCCCTAACCAAGCACCAGAGTCTCTGTGCCCTGCACTGGGCACAGCTGGGCGGGGCGCTCCTTCTGTGCCGAACTCTACGCCCAGCTCCGGAACTAGAGCCTCTAGCTGCCCGGGCAGACGCGTTAGTGGTTCCCCAACCCTCAAATCCTCAGGCCCTAAGCTTCTCACAACAGAGGCAAGGCGCAGCCTGAAAGAGTGTACTGAAGCTCTGCGGCTTTCCTGTCACTTGAAAGAGGCCCAGGGCACGCGGACCACACCTCCTGCCTGCCCCTCCTTCTAGGCTCTCTGCCCACTGCTTGCTGGGTCCCCAGCGTCCTTAGCCTTCAGCCCGAAGTGGAGATGCGCGAGAGGCTGGTGAGGGAGCTGAGCTCCTGAGATTGAGCCAGCTGGCACGATGAGCTTGCGGCCGCTGCCTCTCCTTGTAGTCCCCGTCTTGCTGCAGCTGGTGAGTGCCCGCTCTGCAGTGCTGGGATAGCTTTCGGCGGGAAATCTGTAAGGGACTTGGGAGCCAAGCTGCTGCCAGAGTGATCTTAGACTGTGATCGGAGTTCAGATTGCCTTACTGTTAATGGGGAAGAAAGGCATTTTGACAGGGGAGCCCAGAGGAGTGGAAGGTAGGGCTTAGTGAGGGTTGGGGTGTACTGTTGCGGTAATATAGGACGGACGCATTTAGTAAATAAGTGTCCTGCTAGGCTGCAGGTGCGGGGCCAGAGCTAATAGACTTGGTCTTGGGGGGAGGACGTAGGAAGGGGGGCGGCGGGTGTATGTGTGAAAGACCTTCCTGCAGCCCAAAGAGGCTTGGTGACTCCGTTTTCCAAAGCTGGGGTAAATTTTAGGTAAAGACCGATTTTATTTTTTATTTTTTTGGAGATAGCTTGGCTTTCACTGTGTTCCGTCTGGAGGTGGGAACTGAAATGGGATTTCAACCAGCTAGAGACATAAGACAACTTTGATGGCCAGCTTCCTGCAGTTAGCCGAATCCAAGGTCCCAGATTTTATGGCCTGAACTACTGAGGCTGCAGAACAAAATGTAGGATGTTAAAAGATAGTTCAGAGTGCTCTAAGGATACTCAGGCTGCCTTCAGGACTTTGTAGGTTTCCAGAAGGAGTATGTTTTCCTAGTTAATTAGATTTAAGGTGGACCTAAAATAAAACCTTTAAAAAGTAACTTGACTACAATTGTAGAAATGAGTTTAAATGGCTCCAACTGTAGTATTTCCCAAATAACTAGAATTTTCCACTTATTTTATGAAAAAATTTAAAGATAAAATAAGCTGAGTTGATAAATGTTGAGGCAGCCTATGAAAAATGTGTGTATGTTCTTACACCTTCGCACAGTTTTCATGGTCTAGACATACTCAGTCTTTTTTTTACATGTTATTACACCTTAGGCACGCCTTAGGTACCTCCTCTTTTTGTATTATCGAGAAGTGATAATTCATCACTGTCTTCTTATCAATCACAATTTTCTTCATACAGACCTGATCAGTGAACATCAAAACAGCACTTTCCAGTCTGGGATCAATAGTCATCTTTTGTTCAGATGACTGTGCAGAAGAATATAATCCTATCAAGCCTGAGATTTAGAGTGAACCTGAATTTTCAGACCAACTTTCCTTATGAATATCATTAGCGTGCCACCTTAAAAAACGGGCACTTGTACCCCAGTAAAAGTTGTGTCTCTCTGACCTGTTCTGAGATTGTGCTACCTGATTCATATTTAAGTACTTTTCACATATAAAACTGACTTCTTTGGGGGAATTTAGTATGTTGTCTAATAGATTTTTCAAACAGAAAAGAAAATCTTTCCTAATCTTTGTTTTCTGTGTTCCCTGAATTCTCCCTCTCTCTCTTTCTTTCTGATATGTGGTCCAGTTACACTGTACCTTTAAAATGTGTAATTCTTGCAATTCCATGAATTAAAAAATACAGGGCTTGTCATGTACAATACGATGTGTCAGCATACATTGAAAATGCATTGTCCAACACTTATGTATTAACTAGCTAATTAATGCACCATGGATAACCTAGTTATTTATTGGTAGCAGTGAAAGATGAATATAAACATGCCACAGATCTTTGATTCTGAAAGACACAGAGTTGTCTTTAACTGTTTATATATTCTGTAAACACCTGTACCTGAAGCATTGCTGGGTAAGATTTGAAAAAAGAATTATAGCTGTACACCCTAGAATGAAACCCAAGGCTGAGTCAGAGTTTCTGTAAAGAATTCCATTTCTATCTTAGCCATAAGCATTTTTGCTAGTTAGAAGCTGGTATTTAATATCTTGACTTTTGAACATGGTTATTTTAAAAACTGCTTTAAAATTATTCTGAATGATTCTGAGCATGATGTATTATTCAACAAACTAATTTCTGGATTGATCTGTTGACTAAATTAACTAATTATAAGATATATTTTATAGTTTTGATTTGTACATAGTTACAATTTAAAATGTGGTATTTTAAAATTATTTTAATGTACAAGATAATGTTTTCTAGGTAGCATATTGTACAGGTGTATGATTTTATAACATAAATTTTGAATAAGTATTTTCAACTGTGTCAAACCAGAGAGTCTAGGCAATGTTTTAATTTACTAACTTTCTCTTTAAATATTTTGTTACTGCTGATACTACCAGTGATAATATGACCAAAAATGGCAACTCTATTTTTTAAATCTTAAAATCTTGTCAAAGAACAAAGTATTCTATAATAACTTACAGGGTAGATTTTCATATTACAGAAAAAATCTAACATATTATTGATAGAGAACTTCTATTTTATGTCATTTTAATTTTTGAACATTTTAATATGAATCCAGAAACGTATTAATATGTCTCACGCTATCTGGTTCACTAAGTTACATGATGAGCATCGGTATGAAATTATTTATTTAAAAAAATACAATCTAAAATGAATGTTGTCTTACTCTACCGTAAATACTCTAGGGAAAAATGCTTTCTCCTAACCAGTTAATTTAAGAAGTTGAAGTTAGTCTTTCAGATGGCCATTCTTGTCATTTTTTTTCTTTTTTAAACACATAGACCAGTGTTAAAAGAATGGAGAATTTTGTAAAGTCAAACTACAGTGATGACCCAGCATCAGATTTACATATGTTCTTTTACATTCAGATCTTCCAACATGTCATCACATTTTATTCTACCAATTAAGACTGGGAGATATAAGATACTTCAAGAATTTGTATTTCTTCCTGTTCTTCAAAGAACAATGAACACTGTGTCAAAAGACTTGGATTCTCCTTACAAATCAATTAAATATTTAATAAATATTACTGTCTATTTTGACCCAGATTTTATTCCAAGACTATTACAAGCATTGCGGAAATAGAATTAAATCATGGTCCCAGATGTGAGGCTTGCACACTGAATAGCCTCAGACACACATCTGTGAAAATAACATTATTGTGATAAAGGAAACAAAAAGCTGTTTCTGATTTTACTCTTAAGAACACATTTTGGTAGTGATCATCACATTTCATCTTATAAATCACATCTTTAGTTTTTTTGCTGTACAATTTACACTACTTTGACATAAACATTGATATAAATGAAATGTTTTCCTAGGGTTTAACCATATTGTAAATGAGACATACAGAGAAGTATATTTGAGAATAATTTGGTGCCAATGATTCCTATCTCTGCTTATGGAAAAGGAACTTAATCTGAGGGAAGAAAACGATATAAGAAATAATGTAGGACAAAATGTGTAATTTCTTCTGCTTTTCATGTGTGTGGTGTCTGTTCCAGAATTTTTCTCATTTTCTTTCCTGTTTAATGATGAAAGTGACTGATAAGTATGAACCTGCATATTTTGTACAGTTAACAGGGACAATAAGTGAATGGGGAGTGAAAGAACCATTTAACATTTGGTAGTGACAGTAACATGTATTAATACAATTTTGCATTTAGGTAATTCAAACCAGGAGTTGGTTTGGAGCATTTTAAAAAGAATGGCTGTTGAAATTGAAAGGGAAGCAGAATTCGAAGTCATGTTGCTCTTGAGATGGTGACTCAGCAGTTTGGGCCTTAGTTTCTCCCTGCACTGATCAGCATTCAAGCCCATTTGCTATTCATTTTAACTTAGATTCGCTGTTAATTCTCACTTACATGTCTAAAGCCAAGCATCTCTCTTTTTTAAACCGCCATTTTGATAGGTGCGCTAACATGTAATGGTATACAGTTAGGACTATGTAGTTTGAAGAACATCTTCCTGCACTTTACTTCAGGGCCATCTTCACAGTACCCTAACAAATAAGTGGAGTGCTGGTTGCTGTGCCTACTTTAGTGGTGAAGAAACAAAAGCACCAAATATTTCAGAGACACAAATTGCCATAAAGAACTTGCTCACCAATTTCAACTCTGGGTTCACGGCAGCATCCATTTGCAGCCAATTGTGGGGTCCATTCTGAGTGCCATCTTTATAAAGATTATAAAGTTTATAATCGAAACTTGGGGAAATGATATTGAAGGAAATTTCTCAGCAAGTCCCTGTTCTGCCCAGAAACTACACTAAGGAATTCCTAACTTCTTTGTCTGGTAATAGATTAAACAAGTCTTGCCATAATGTCAAAGAAGTTAAACAAAACAAACAGTTCCTGTTTAAACAAAATAAAATGTTAGTGAATCTAGAGTTCTATTTTGAGTTTAACTTTACCAAGTCTATTTCCTAATGGCTCTCAGTTCATATACAACACATTTGATGCTTGTTTTTTGGTTGAGTAATGTATTTCCAGTTAGGAGCAGCAGAGGATTTCAGAGTACCTAGATTTCAGAGCTCTTAGGTGCTAATTCAGCAGCCCAGAGCTGCCATCTGTGGGTCTTTGTCTGTGTCCAAACTTCAGTGTCTTCCTCCCATTTTCACAGACTTTCAGAGAAGTGCTTTCTGGATAAATCAGTTGCATTCAAGTGCTTGTCTCAGTGGCATCTACTTCTAGGGACTTCAGCTAATGGGTTTTTTTTTCCTTTTTTCTTTCTATCTTTCTTTCTTTCTTTCTTTCTTTCTTTTTTTTAGTTTTCAATATTCAGTAAACTTACAATAACCACTAATCTTGTTTCTGCTTTAAATAATTCTTAGTGTTATAATGATATTTTTCCAGATACTATGTGTATGCATGCTTTTATCATGATATAAAGTATAACAAAGTTTTTGAGCATGCCAGTATATATTTGGATTTTTCTTATATTATATAGAACTCTGTTGTAAGAATTCATAGTATTCACAGCATCGATATCAAAATATCTTTAAACTATCTTTAGTTAATACTTAGATTTTTCATGGCTGGAAAACATTTTTCACACTACTTATTCCTAAAAGTGAAGATGCTGGCCTAATGCTGAAAGTGAGTAGCTTCAATTTTCTTAAATACAATTTTCTTTCTAAATGATTTTAACAGTATCTAATACTATTTACAATGTAATCATATGTTGATTTTTTAAAAAAATCTACTATTCTATCACATCTTATTGTCATTTAAAAATATTATTATAATTATTTGTATGTGTGTGTTGGGTAACACATTACACAGTACACACATAGTCAGAGAATAGCTGGTAAGAGGCACTTCTCCCATCACGTTCATCTTGCTAATAAAATGGAGGTTGTTAAGCTTGGCAGCAAGTACAGTCACCTTCTGAGCATTTTACCAGCTCCTCAATATGCTGGGTACCATGCATCAGGAATGATGAGATGGTTTTATTTTATGTGTGGTCTTTTTTAATATTCTATTTTAAGTTGACTTTTTATAGTCTTTAAACTTGACAATTTCTTTTTAATATTACAGTAGCAGAATTTTGCTTTATTGTTCTTGGATATTTTACACACTTGGGGGTTATAAATAATATCTTATACTTGATATTTTAAAACTTACACTGGAATATGAATTTTATTATTAATAATTTTATTGTGTGTTATATTTTACCTATTATATTTTATATGTTATGTAATAAAATATATTATATATTATATAGTAATATTTTAAATTTTATATATTTAAGTTTATATATATTGCCATTTTGATTTACATTACTTTTAATAATTTGTATTTGACATTACTAGATTTTCTTTTCCAAAAGGTCACATCATTTGCAAATAATATTTTTTATTTGGCTCTTTCTATTGAACATTATGTTTTATTTAATTTGCTTACTACAATAGGCAGGCCTTTAAAATGTTGTTGAATGAAAGTGAAAGTAGGCATTGATCTTGGGTTTCCAAATTTAATAGTTTCTGAGAATCTATCAAGGTAAGCATATATTTTTATAGTTCATATTAAAATGAATTTATGCTATGAATAGACACAAATTTGAGGTGCTTGTTAAACATTTTATATTACTACATAGTTTTTAAATGTAAAGTTTTATATTTTTAAAAAATTCATAATACACTTCCTAACATTACTTTTTTTGCAAAAGATGAAGTTGCCTATATTTTCATAGGCTGTTATTTGTGTATATTAGTATTTCCCTGAAGAGTTAGGACTCTGTATTTGTGTGTAAAGTATAGCAATAGTGAAATACTCTAGAGTCTGCTCCAAGATTGTTCTAGGGCTGTATGTAGTTAAAGAGAAAGTGTTTGCCTACCCTCCATTCATTGCTCGGGGAGAAGGTAAAACAGTTGATTATTATTTTCCTCTTAGACATTTGTCACTGTAATTCACTGAGCCATTTGCTTGGAGAGAATAGATCTTTTATAAGCTTTATGTTTCTTCTATGGCTACCTATTCAGTTTTATTTTCAATTGTGATTGATTTTTTCTATTGATTTTAAAGGAATATCGAGTGCTTTATTATTTTTTTGAGGTTTATTTAGCACAAAACTATGTGTACTGATACTTTGACTTTCAAAGTTATATCCCATAATTGTGAATTTGTATACATATTTTCTCATTTATTTTTAAATGCTTTGAGACAGTGATGACTAAGGAATTACCTTTATTTTTTCCCTAGATCTACACTCTAAATAGAAGGCTTCTAGAGCAAATTCCATAAAACTTTCGAATTGGCCGGGGCTGAATGAAGTTCTGAGTAAGAAATGAGTACTCAGAATCACTTTCTGTTCAGGGCAGTCTTGTACTTGGATGACAGATGGTCCTACTTCATGCAGGGTTGTGCTACAGAGAGGTCACCAGTTTTCATCCTGTTGCTCTCTTTCACAATTGTTTAGTTATAGGTTGTTCTGCTAATCTAGCTTTTCTATAATTATTATTCATTCTATATTTGTTGATTTTTTTCTTTTACTAATATCTTTTAATAATGTCTTACTGTGTACCCCAACCTAGCATTGTCTTGGAATTCTCCTACAGGATACTGGGATAGGTAAATACAATCACATCTATCTTGATTCATTCTTCTTTGACTTCTAAAGCATCTTAAAATTTCTGAATCTTTGGCATCCTACCCTCTCTTTAGCACCTATAAGTTTGCATTATTGGATTGTCACTTTAGTGTTTGGAGAGTGCTTTTGGGAAAGTGTACCTTTCCTGTTGTGACAGAGTGCCATGACAAAAGCAACTTAAGGGAAAAAAATGTTTATTTTGGCTTATTATTTTCAGAGATAAATAGTCCATGCTCATAGGGAAGACAGGATAGCAGGCAGGGATGGCATGGTATTATAAGAAGAAGGCTAGCTGACTGTATTGCATTCAGACTCAGGAAGAAAAGAGTCACAAATACATGATACTGTTCAATCCTCTTTTATCATTTACATCATGTCCTGCTTGTATCTTTTCATGTTAAGTAGTATAGGAATGCTGATTTCCCATAGGAATCCCTAAAGTATGATGTCCCTGGTAATTCTAGACTCTGTTAAGCTGATTACTAACATTAACCACCACAATACTATATATGCTTGTCAACTTGATACTGAAATAAAATATAATTCTTTTAAAATTTTTTCTTGAAAATAAAACGATTTTTAATACAGTATATTCTGTTCATGGTTCTTTCTTCCTTATTCTATTTCCTCTCAGATCCTTTCTACCTACCTACTTTTTCAAGCCCCAATTTTTTCTCTCTCTCAAGATAACAAACAGGTAAATAAAACCAACTAAGAAGTATAAAGTAAAATAAAGAAGGACAAAGAAGAAGGGGCACAAAATACATATACATATAAATACACACATACATACACACATATAAACAAATCTATAAAAGCTTGAAATCTGAAACCATAATATATAAGCAAAACATAAGGTTTTCAAAAGTGCCCAAAAAGACAATTATGAGACCAAATTAAAAATCTGCAAAAGTAACTTTTAGTTCATTTTCTGTTGATTATCTACTGCTGGGCATGGGGCCTGCTCTTAACTTTATGGTTTGTATGTCCAGTGAAATACTACTTAGGAGAAACCTGTTTTTAATCAATGAGTGGTTGTTAATTGGAGATTGCTTCTTAGTTAGGTATGGGAGTTTGTGTATATTTCCCCTTTTCAGTGTTGTAGCTCTGCTTTGGACCTGTGTAAGACATATATATGCTGCCATACTCTGTGAATTCACACATGTATTAGTCCCATAGTGTCTGAAAGACTGTCTTTTGTTGGGAACCGCACTAGCCCACGTTTGGGCGGCCAAAAATGTTGAGGCCCGAGCTGCCCCACTTTGGGCGGCCAAAAATGTTGCGGCCCTCTCCACTCTTGCTTGGCGGCCACTGTTTCCCGGCCCAAGCTGCAGGTTCGGTCTGCTGGTCAGGGTTCAGCAAGAGAGAGAGTGAGGACGGACTCGAATAATGGAGACCAGACAGAGTGTGATTCAATCCTGTTTATTCTTCAGTCTCTCTTTCTAGTCCAAGTCCCAAGTCTTGAGTTCCTAGTCCCTAGTTCCTAGTTGTCCTCCCCTGTTCTCTTCGAGTGTCTAATGTCTACTTCTACTCCTAGTGTCTGAATCTCTGTTACTCCAAATTGTTCAGAATCCTCCTGTCTGCCTCTCGACTTATATGTCTCACTTCTAAGCCATGCCTTTTGGTCACGCCTTTAATCATGCCCTTAGGTCTTGTCTCTAAATCTGATCTCTAAGTCACACCTTTTAAGTCACACACCTTTACTCTCACACACCCAGGGGAAAATCCTGGCTATCTAAAGCAAGATGTTATCAGAGTGTGCTCAGCTGTTGTAGGCTATTGTAAAACAAGTCTCATGTCAGGGTATATGGCTCAAGATGGCTGCAAAGCTGATAACTGCTTTCTGCTAGAAGTTGGCTCCTAACAGTCTTTCCTTGGTGTTATCCACCCCTTCTGACTCTGACTCTTACAATACATTTTCACTTCTTCCTCTGAATAGTTATCTGAGCCCTAAGGCATTTGATAAAGCATCCCGTTTAGGATTGAGCTCAGCACATTGTCTAGTTGTAGGTCTCTGATTTAGTTCCCATCTACTGCAGGAGCAAACTTCTTTGATGAACTTAGGGAAGCTCCAAGACACTGCTCTGGGGTGGAAAAATGCAGTCTGAGATGTGGGAAGGCCAAAACTGGTATTCCCCGACTCTAAGGCATCTAGCTACTACTAGAAAATCACACAGAGAAGTTGAGAATGAAATGTTGGGGGTGCATGGACCTGCAATGAGGCTGGGACCAGGGGCTCTCAAACTCCTGGACATTTAGGTGCTGTTGAATCCAGAGGAGTTGAGAGCAGAGTTGGGGGCCCACTAGCTGAGGGCAACTATCCTAGGGCTGGGGGGGAATGAGAATCTGGCTTAGCTCATGAGTGATTGTCCTTAGCTTGGCAGGGGTTGTCTGGGGGTGCAGATAGGCTTCCTATAGATTTAGGGAGCAGTTTTGTAGGCAAAGGCCTTTTCTGTGCTGCCCACGGCAGTTCTTGATGAAAGAGATAGTCCTTATATGTTGACTGTTCATCATGGAAAATTAATGTGTACCCACTTCTCAGGGTGGACCAGAGATTAAATACCTTTTGCAGGAAGGAATGTCTGGGAAGTGAAGCTTACTGGCTAAACCCTCAGGACCTCTAGGTACCTCATTAGCATAGAGAACTCTGTCCTGGGCCTAGGTGACCATGGGTCACGCTTCCTTGTGTGGGAAATGTGGCAAATGTTCCAGGCCAAGAATCTGGAAGGGAGCAGGGAGTTTCCTACCGTCTCAAGTATGTACCTCGAGTTTCCAGTGACTCAGACCTTACCAAGCTTCCTGGCTTTGTTTACTGTCTCACATATGGATATAGCAGAATATCATTAGGAGTTATTTTGTTACTATGTTCCTTTCACAGAACAGTAATATTTGGTGTTCCCTGTTTCAGGTTATTCTATTTCAGATTCTTGGCAACAGAGCAGTGTTGGATATGGTTTCTGTCTCATGAAATGAACCTTAAATCCAGTCATACTGTGTTAGTGTTTTCCCAAAATGTTTGTACCACTACTGCACCAGAGTACCATGTAGGGAGGTCACCACTGTAGACCAATGGGTTTGTAGCAGAGTTGGAAACACATCCCTTTCTGTTGCTGTTGTTATTGTTTTCAAACAGGTTTCTCTATGTATCCGTATCCTCTCTCGCTAACTTGACACAAATTCTCTAGACCAGAGAAGCATAAAACTCTTTTAAGCCATTGTCTTCCACTCTTTAACTCCATATTCTCACAACAATGTTATAATCAAAAATGCATTCAGTCACAGCCTTAAAAGTCCCTTAGTCTTTAACAATTATAATACTTTACAAGTACAGAGTTTCTTAACTATTAGCTACTATGAAACAAAAACCAAGTTACATATTTCTCTATGTAATTCCAATATATACTGTACAAAGCACACATTTTTATTTGAAAGTAGGCAGGTCACAGTACATTATGAACAAACAAAGAAGAACCAAAGTCCAGCAGAGAAAACAATAAATCCTGTAGTTTTATGTTCAATATCCATGGTTTATGATGAAACTCAAAAGGCTTGGGTAGCCCCCCTCCCCCCCCCCAGGCACCTGCAGCACACATTGTAGTCTCTCTTGGGTTAACTACGTGTTCAATGTTTACTATTTTCCTTGCATCTAATATCTCAGAGTCTCTATTAAAACTTAAACTTCACATACCCAGTGTGTTATTAACTGCCCTATATGCTGTGAAGAAACACCATGACGAAGGCGACTCTTATAAAAGAAAGTATTTAGCTGGGGGCATGCTTACTATTTCAGAGACATAGTCCATTATCATGACTAGGAGCATGACACTGGAGCAGTAGCTTGAGAGCTACATCCTGGTCTGAAGGTCAAGAGAGAGTCTGGGCTTTTGAAACCTCAAGGATCAACCCAGTGACACACTTTAGTGAACATGGCCAAACTTAATCCAGCAATTCCATTCTCCCTAATCCTTATAATCCATTTAAACAGCTCTACTCCCTGATGAATAAGCATACAAATAAGTGCCTATAGGGGACACCTTTTTTTTTTTTTTTTTTTCAAATCACCATACACAGCATCATGTAATGGCCTCCTAAGGTCACAAAAACTCTGACCTGTCCACAAGTTGGCTGTTGTCAGCTGCTATCTATGATTCCTTCATGACACATCCCACATACCTTCAAAACTAGGATAATGTAGAGAACGCTGCTAAGCTCTGTTGCCAGTTCATGATGCAACCTAGCCCTTTTATATTATATCTTCTTTACTGAGAGAATACTTTTCTATGTAGTTGATTTAGAAGATCAGTGAACCTCCACCCCAGACACATTCTCAATTCAGTCTTTCTCCTTATGAATCTATGTCTTTACAAGTTGGAGCCTTAGGTGAGTAGGGTTTCTACTCAAGGCATAGCTTGTTCTTTAATGTCACCAATCCATAACAGTGACAGTTGCTTACTTGTCTGCCTTCACATTGCTCACACATATCTTTGCCAAGCAAATTAATCCATCCTTTTTAAGTTTAACTTCTCTCACAATTTTTTTTCTCAGAACGTGGGCTGAACAAATTCAGCTTCTTGGCCAAAATATCATACAAATGGCTTTCTTTTAGTCCCAAACAGAGTAACTTCTAAAACCGCAGGAGCAGGACTCCATGGTCCATGTTCTCTTGTAATTATTGTTTTTTATTCTCCTACAAGAATGGCTTCACAAGTTCTTCTTACAGCATTTAGGTGACTTTTCTTACTCAACACACTAAACTCTTTCATCTTCTTTCTATTAGCGTCAAAGGCCAAAGAGCCACGTGGCTAGCTCTATCAACACATCAGTCCCACTTGTCAGTACAAATTTCTGTTTCTTTTCATGTCTGCTATGTCAAAAAAAGATAAGTTTTCAGAGGTAACATAAAGAAGAATGGGTTTATTTGGAATCTCAGTTCCAGAAGGAAATAGTCCATCACACTGTGAAAGATGTAGCAGTAGGCACAGAAAGCATAGTAATAGGAACAGAAGCGTAAGTTATTTGGTGTGATGAATATTCAGTACTATTTGGGTCCCGTTCTCCATTTAATGCAGCTAATGATCCTAATCAGGAATGATGCCACCCACTGTGAGTGGGTCTTCTCTCTTTAATTGGTATAATAATCTCCACAGGAATGGTCCATCCCTGAGATAATCTTGAAATTTCCAAAACTGAAAGTTAATAATATTCATTCCAAAGAGGGAAGCAAAGTGAATACATTTATCTTTCCTTATAGTAACTGTACAATTTGTAGTTAATTTAGACTCCTCTCTCCTTACTCCCTTTAATATCCATTTAGACACAGAATATTCTGAAATTTCTTTTCAATTTCCATCTCAATCTTTTTTTCTCAACCTTATCCCATTTTATCACTGCTGTTACTTCTAAGGTGTACCTTACCACAACATAAATATTTGGCTAGCACAAAATCATCTTTGTTAAATATTCTTTTGACCTACTATGACATTCTACTAATTAAGACTGTGATGTTTATTTATTTGTTTATTTACTTTGTCAGTCTAAATTGCTTTACCTGATTTGCCTAGACTTAAAATATTTCAGCCAGGACTCATGGCACAGGTATCCTTAGCTAGGCCTATATACTCAATGCTCTATGAATATTTCAAATTGGAGGAAATAACATATTTTTGTGTCATATTGGCTGATTTTCCTGTTGGTCAAGCTAATGAATCTGACTCTTTCTACTAACAAAAGTTAATATATAACTATTTCAAAGGGTTATAATACTTATATGTGAAAACTTAATGTAACTGGCATAGCACTAACTTGACAAATGTCAATTCTCCTTTCCACATGTCCTAGCCAAATTCTTTTTTGGGAAGCAATAAAAAAATAATCCTAAATAATGCTACACAGAAGAAATTCATTGAATATGGATGGCTCATAAGGAAATAAACTGGAATGGGACATGTTTAAGGCAGAATACAAGCTCTAGATATATCAGCTAGAAGTTAACTAAGTAATGAATAAAGGATATCTCTTTATTTTAATTATATTCACATCTAGGTTGAGCAGGCACTATTAGGCTAGGTTGTATCTTTGTCTGAGAAGGATAGGAATCTGTGATGAACAACAGTACTACAAGTCCAAGATACTCAGTAATGTGTAGTCCTGTTAGAAAACTTGGAATTTTTATTTCCACTAAAAAGAACTGTTACAAATACCTTTAGAGAAGATTCCAGCCTCTCATGCAAGTCAGCATGGCCTCCTGCTCAGAAAGGGACGTCTACAACAGATATCACCAAAAACATAAGATTTCAGGAAAAAATTAACTCTGAAATAAAGGGAAAGGACAGGACAAGAAGTCAGAATAACTAACCTAGGAGGAAACTAATAATACAAAGAACTAGTCATTCTCTATAAAATCTCAAATATTGTTCTCAGAGAGTCACAAGATATGTGTAGATGAAGAACAAGAAATAATTCTTACAAATATGTAATTACTACAAAGAATTAGTCCACAAAGAATAGGGATAAAAGATGCTAGTCAATATGCTAGGAGACTCCCATGACCTGCAGTAAACTACAAAAAAGTGAAAGAGAAGAGAGAAGTGGCACTGAGGCTACAGCTAGCAAATCCAATGAAGACTGCACACAAAAAGGACAGTAGTAATGAGGGAATAAAATAATAACTTTCTTTTTGCCTGCACACCTTGCATTCTACCCTAACCAATCTGTAAATATCAAACAGAACAAAAGAAGCCCATACAGTTTGTTAAGCCTTGGCAAATAAAAACAAAAAACAAAACAAACAAAAATCCCAAAACCAACCAACTAACCAACCAACCAAACAAAACAAAACAAATCACAAAACAAACAAAAAACCCAACTTATCTTAGTCCCATACAAATTCAAGGCTAGAGTGTGATTCTTCTTCTTTTTTTTTTGAATTATTTATTTTATTTATATGAGCACACTGTCACTGTCTTCAGGCTCAACAAAAGAGGGCATTGGATCCCATTAAGATGGTTATGAGCCACCTTGTGGTTGCTGAGAATTGAACTCAGGACCTCTATAAGAGCAGCCAGTGCACCTAACCTCTGAACCATCTCTCCAGCCCCAAGATTGTTTTTCAAATGAGTCTTTATGCCATGTCTTAATCCCAGACTCATTGTTTCATCCTAAGGTTAAACAGCTGTTCATGTGGCCAAGGTGAAGGCTAGACTCAAATTCCAGACATCAGAGAAAAGCAAGAAATACACTATCTCTCTAGAATAAATTTTTTCTTTTTTTCTTCTTTTTATTGGATTTTTTTTATTTACATTTCAAATGTTATACCCTTTTGTTGAAGTAAATATTTAAAAATTTTCCACCGGTCAAGGTCAAACCGATTATTTAAGCTGCAGCAGCTCTACTGAGCTCAGCTGCCATGTTGTGTGGCCAGAGGCCATGTGCGAGCCACAGCTAGAGATGGCCAGCCAGAAACACCAGCCCTGCCAATCACGAGATGTCAGAGTGGGAGATGGCTCTGCCGAGCCACAGCTAGAGATGGCCAGCCAGAAACACCAGCCCTGCCACTCACGAGATGCCAGAGTGGGAGATGGCTCTGCCAATCTTCCATGCTGTCTCCACAAGGCTGGGCATTGCCCAGACCATCCCGCCAACCACGTGGGCCCAGTAAGAAAATGAGACTCTAATGCTTGAATTATCCAAAGGCTTATATATTTAGTAATGATCAATAACAAGATGCCCTTACAATTAGAGGTGTAACCCAATACCCAACCTAGATATACCAACTACCTTTGATTGCTACTGACAAGCGAACATCAGCCTCCATGTCCCCCTCTCTCGTTCTCCATCTCTCCCTTAGCTCCTCCTCTTCCTTCTCCTCTCTATACTCCTCCTCTTCCTCTCCTTACTCTTCCCACCTTATCTCCTCCTATACACTTTCTTGGTTTGCCCCCTGGAACTTCCCTATCCCATCCTCCATCACCCTGCTTCTATGAGGGTGTTCCTCTTTTTACCTCCCCATCCTGACATTTCCCTTCACTGGGCCATCGAGCCTTCACAGGACCAAGGGCCTCTCCTCCCATTGATGCCTAACAACTACATGGCTGGAGCCATGGGTCCTCCATGTGTACTCTTTGGTTGGTGGTTTAGTCCTTGGGAGCTCTGGGGAATCTGCTGCCTCTGCCTGTCTCTGCCTCTCAAGTGTTGGAATTAAAGGCCTGTGCCAACACCATCTGCCTCAAAATGTTCTATTTTTATACTAATATTATTTCAATATTGCAGTCAAACCTAGTTCTAATTGGTATACTAAGTATTAAATTAGCTACTTATTGTGGAGAATAAAAAAAATAGCAACATTTGTAAGAACATAATGAGCTCAAAGAACCAAAATTTTAGCAACATTATCACCAATTAGACTAAATCTATCAAATGTATATCTATCTATCTATCTACCTTCTATCTACCATCTATTTACCTACCTATGTACCTATCTATCTACATACCTATCTATTCATTTATTTTGGATACAGGGTTGTACTACATAGTCCTAGCTAGCCAGGAACTCACTGTGTAAACAAGGCTGACATGGAATTTGCAAAGACCCACCTGCTTTTGCTTCTCAAGTGCTGGGATTAAAGATATGTACCACCCAAGCTCCCCATCCCTAGAGAAGCTATCTGTATCCAGTCTATAAGCACTTGCAAAGACAAACTTACTCTTTTCAGTGGAATCTCACTAGGTACAGAAAACACTTTTTTTTCATTTTTTATTTTTATTTTATTTATTTATTTATTTTTATTTTTTATTTTATATTTTATTTACATTTAAGATGCCATCCCCTTTCCACATTTCCCCTCCCTAGAACACCCTTGTCCCATGCCCTCCCTTTCCTTTTTGCTTTTATACGATTTTTTTTAAAATGTTAATCAAAGGATTTATAAGTTTGGTAATGCTCAATCAGAAGCATAACCCAATACCCAACCTAGATATAAAAACTATCTTTGACTGGTGAAGACATGTGAACATCTGCCTCCATGCCCCCTCTCTCTTTCTCTCTCTCATCACCTAGCTTCTCCTCTTCTTCATCTTCTCTCCTTGTTCCATCTCTTCCTCTCAGTACTCCTTCCCACTTAGTTCCTCCTACATATCACTCTTCCTGTTAAAGTGGAACTTTTCTCTCAATATACAATTAGAGCATACTTATTCCTAATTGTACCAGTGAGGTACAAGATAGTCCTAATACCCAGTCCATCATTCTGTTGACTAACCAGAACCTCTGTCATCTCTTCTAAGTAAAACACTTACTTTTGATCCTGGCTTTTTGGCTTTAGAATGAATGTCAGCTGAAAACCATCCACTCAGATCTTTTCTCTCAAAGTAAATAGCCAGGATTGGTTATGAAACTATAGGTCTTCAACCTCATCAGAAATCCAGAATGACTGAGTTAACTGAAGTTATGGGAAGCACTAAGCATAGCTTCTAAAACTTAGCCAATTTATAGAGACCGCTGAACACCTGAAAAGCCCCTATACTACTGAACGTTGGAGCATCAAATCTTCAGCCTTCTGGCCCAGAATCATCTGACAGACCTTAGTGATGCAGGATTATTAAGGGCTGATTACTCTGTCTAGGCAGATATAATCAGTCGACTATTCTGCATGTGTGTCCTTTTCTGGACAGTAATTTGTCTGTAGATGGAGAGAGGCAATTCTTGCCTAGTGGCTGTCACCGCACAACTGGAGTATCTCCAAGGATGCTCAATTTCTTCTTAGAATCCATGACAGGAAGCTGTCAGGAGCAGACAGGTCTCTAATCAAAATGAACATTAATATATAAATATTTGTAGCGTCAGTTCTATGGACTTCTGATGTTTTGAAAACCAACTATCCATGTAAGGTAACCTGGACTGTTGTCTGTTCACTCCTCTCAGCTATTTCTAAATAAAATATGGAAAACACCCTAACAATAAACTCAAAACCATGAATTTGCTATAGTCCCTTAACTCATAGGTTAATCGTCCCAAATCAGTTAAAAAAGTTAAAAAGGGGCTGGGTCTAGGCATTCTATTCCTAAATGTGTTATACAGGCACAATGCCCATGAGAATATCAATATTCATCTCATTTTTATATTAATAAGAGGCTCATACCAATGAAAACCTTAAATTTGAAATCAAAGTAAATTTTGTACCATTTAAGAAATTATAACTTCATCTTGATAATAATTATACAGATTTCTACCAATAGGTTATGGCTATGCAATAAGTCCTAGCTAATCCCTGTTCCAACAAAACCACTACTTTTCCCTAGAAAGACAGACCATTATTAACCACATTAGTCCCCAAGCTCAGGGAATAGGGGCGCTGACTCTTCTTTAACTTCTTCAAGCTGATTATGGGCGTTGAGATATTAGAAGAGGGGTGGGGGAAAGAGTAAGTTGATAAGCCTCTGATGCTGTGTCTTCACTGAATCCAGATGGAATTCCAGGACATCAGAGGTTTGGGCAGGCCTGCTCAGTATGCTTGATGAGTAGATACACTAAGGCTGTGTATTCTGCAATATACAATTCTCAGAACAAGTTTTAGTATCAAGAGAAAAAAAAATTTCCCACCCCCAGGGGACTGACATTTTTTTTTTAAAGATGTTGGTTCTGACGACTTTCCCCCCCACCCCCCGCTTGTTAAAATTGGTTGTAGTATTTACGTTTCAGCTTTTATCCCCTTAGCCTACTTCCTCCCACCACCCAGAAACCTCCTATCCCATCCCCCTCCTCATGCTTTTATGAGGCAGTGACCGAACCTACCCCCCTCACTATCCCCGCCCCGCCCTCACATCCCCCCCCCAACTGTGTTCATTTTTTTTTTTTATGGGACCAGGAAACTCCTCTCCCACCTATGTACGACAAGGCCATCCTCCCCTACATATACCTCTGGAGTCTTGGGTCCCTCCCTATGTGTTCCCAGGCTGGTGGTTTAGACCCTGGGGGGCTCTGGTTGTTTAGTATTGTTGCTTTCCACCTGGGGTCACTAACCCTTTCTGCTCCTTCAGTCCTCTCACTAAGTTCTCCATTGGGAAACCCCTGATCATATCAGTGGTTAACTGTGAGCATTGTCCTCTGAGTGTGTTAGTCTTTGGCAGACCTCTAAGGAGACAGCTATATCATGTTCCTCACATTATGCACTTCCAGCCATCCACAACAGTGTTTAGCTTAGGTGGCTGTACATGGGGTGAATACCCAGGTGGAATGGTCTCCTGATAGCCCCTCCTTCAGTTTCTGTTCCATGTTTTGTTTCCCTATTTGCTCCCTTGAGCATTTTTTTTCTTGTTCTAAGTAGAACTGAGGCATCCCCTCTTGGTCTTCCTTCTTCATGAGCTTCATGTGTTCTGCGAGTTGAGTCTTCGATAATCCAAGCTTTTGGGGCTAAAATCCGTGGAGATATGTTTGTGTAGCTACCTTCTTTTACGGTTTTTGGAAGATTACTTTCTTGCTTTTTCTAGGTTGTAGTTTCCCTCTTTGTGTTGGAGTTTTCCACCAATTATTGTTTGAAGTGCTGGATTTGTGTTGAGATACTGTGTAAATTTGGATTTGTCATGGAATATTTTGGTTTCTCCATCAATATTGATTGAGAGTTTTGCTGGGTATAGTAGTCTGGGCTGGCATTTGTGTTCTCTTAGGGTCTGTATGATATCAAACCAGGATCTTCTGGCTTTTATGGTCTCTGGTGAGAAGTCTGGTGTAATTCTTATAGGTCTGCCTTTATATGTTACTTTGCCTTTTTCCCTTACTGCTTTTAGTATTTTTTTCTTTGTTTTGTACATTTGATGTTTTGACTATTATATGGTGGGAAGAATTTCTTTTCTGGTCTAAACTATTTGGAGTTCTGTAGGCTTCTTGTATATTTATGGACATCTCTTTCTTTAGGTTAGGGAAGTTTTCCTCTATAATTTTGTTGAGGATATTTACTGGTCCTTTAAGTTGGGTGTCTTCCCCCTCATCTATTCCTATTATCCTTAGGTTTGGCCTTCTCATTGTGTCTTGGATTTCTTGTATATTTTGGGTTAGTAGCTTTTTGTATTTTGCATTTTCTTTGACAGTTGTGTCAATGTTTTCCATGGTATCTTCTGCACATGAGATTCTCTCTTCCATCTCTTGTATTCTGTTGGTGATACTTGTGTCTATGACTCCTGATCTTTTCTTTAGGTTTTCTATCTCCAGGGTATTGTCCCTTTGTGATTTCTTTATTGTTTCTACTTCCATTTTTAGATCCTGCATGGTTCTGTTTAATTCCTTTTCCCGTTTGGTTGCATTTTCTTGCAATTCCTTAAGGGATTTTTGTGTTTCCTCTTTAAGGGTTTCTATCTGTCTACCAGTGCTCTCCTTAAGTTCTTTGAGAGTGTTATTTATGTCTTTCTTAAAGCCCTCTATCATCATCATGAGAAATGATTTTAATTCTGAATCCTGCTTTTCTGGTGTGATGGGGTGTTCAGGGCTTGCTCTGATGGGGGAGCTGGGTTCTGATGATGCCATGTAACTTTGGTTTCTGTTGCTTACGTTCTTGCTCTTGCCTTTTGCCATCTGGTTAACTCTAGTGCTGCCTGTACTTGCTGTCTCTGACTGAAGCCTGTCTTTCTAGTTATCTAGCTTGTGTCTGATCTCCTAGGGGTCCAGATGTCTCTGTGATCTTTTCTAGCTGCACTGATTATAGTGGTACCTCTAGGATGCCTCAGGATATGGTGCCTCCAAGGTAGTAGTCCAGCTAGGTGTCTGATGTTCTGGGTGCAGTGTCTCCTCTAGAATATTTCAGGATATGTTGTCTGACGCTCTGAGTTCAGTTGTTCCTCTGTGGCTCTGGGTTGAGTGGACCTTCCAGTATGTCTCAGATGGAATCTGGGGTCCACACAACAGCAGACCTTGCAGAGGTCTGATCCAGGCCTCAGGTCTGAGAACTAGTTTCTAAGACACTGTCCAAGTTAGAGAGCCTGGGATCCCTGCTTCCTCTGGGTTCTTGGAGGTTGGGGGCAGAGGTGCCACCCAAGATCTGCTCAGTGCTCTGGCCCAGACCGGAAGGAACCAGTGTTCCGGGCCGGGAGTGACTTCCTGGGTCCTTGTGGATCCCAGTTACTCCCTGTTTAGGGCGGGCCCTGCTGTCTGCTTACTTAAGATACTGCCTGAGTTTGAGCCCCTGGGATCCCTGCTTCCTCTGGGTTCTTGGAGGTTGGGGGCAGAGCTGCCACCCAAGATCTGCTCAGTGCTCTGGCCCAGACCGGAAGGAACCAGTGTTCCGGGCCGGGAGTCCAGAAAACACTCTTAAGGACAGACCCCGTGCCCAGCAGTAGAGGGTCAACTCAAAATGAACTCAATGACATTTTTGTAGGTTCCTTGCTCATATTGTTTTGTCTGAGTATTCATTTTATTCTTTCTTTGTTTTTTTAACCTTATAGGTATTTTGCATATATATTGTGGCTTCCTTTGCTGTGTTTTTAATGGGATTTCTGTGTGTGCAGAGTTGTGTGTCCCCTGCAACTACATGTGTTTCTTGTGATTTTTCTTCTGTTTGGTTGTTTTGTTCTACTCAGGTTTGTTTTTATTTTATCTTATTGTATTTTTAAAAATTATTTTTAGATGCCTGTTTGTATTCTAATGAGAGAAAGAGAAAGAACGGTTGTGGATTTGGGTGAATGGGGAGTTGGGGAGAATAAGGGAGGACTTGGATGGGGGGGAACCATAATCACAATATATTGCCTGAAAATATATATTTTCAAGGAAAAAGAAAAAAGAAGAAGAAAATAAGCCATACACCCAGATCTCACTTCAAAAATACAAACAATATGAAAGACAAAGCCAATATTAACAGACCCCAACTGCTTGTCCTATTAAAATATTTGTCAATGAGAATTACCTAGGCAAACTCCAGTATTCAGAATTTAAAGCAACAATCATAAACTTCATCAAGACCTTTAAGGAATTAGAAGAAAACACAAAAATGTACTCAATGAACTTAAAGAGAATAAACACTTGAGCAATACCCAAGAAACATAAGCAGGTGGAAATTATGAAAACAAATACAAGAATTAAAAACAATTTTCAACAGAGAGAAAAAGATTAAAGAGAATTCAAACTGAAATGAAGCAATATTTGAAAACCTCAATAACCAAACAAGAAAACTCAATGGAAAGCTTTACATATAGGGGGAAAAATCAAGCACATGACAGAATATAAAGACAGAAAGATAAAGCAGATAATCTAGATGTGTAATTCTTATCTTTTATCAATTTATCAAGAAATACTAGGAGAAACTACCCAATATAAAATAGTTAAAAATTATTTTAGGAAATGACCCATCTATACTGCATCTCTGCATTTCCTAAAAGAATTGATATCCATGCATGCTTGCTCAGCCAGTTTTTTTTTTTTTTTGCTGCTCTCACAACACATAGGAAAGGGAAGAACTTAATTGTCCTCCAATTGATAAGTGGAAACAAAAATTTGGTACATCTGTACTATTCATCTGTAAAGAAAAATGAAGCCATAAAATTTGCAGGTAAATGGATTGGGCCTGAAAAGATCAACAGAGAGGTAATTCAGACCCACAGTACAAAGACAAAGGCTGCATATTATCACTCACGTGAAGTTCTTAGCTTCTGTTTTCTGATATACAGTTCCTAGTTCCAAGTCTTTTGATATGACTATACAAGCTTGTATAGCTGCGGAAATCAGGAAAGTGAAAGGGGACTGTGGTGAGTGAAACAATATCAAAGGAGACTAAAATGGTACAAATGATCTGAAGAAGGATAGGGAAAACAGGGTAAGAGGTCAGTTAGCAGTATGGGCATAATGTTGTCATGCCCTGCCTGAAGATTATCCGTGCATTATTCAACTTCCGACTTCTCTGCTCTCATATTTGGTTGCAGTCATTATTTTGAGAATCTCCTGTCTCAATATTGTGCAAACATTGATCCCCAATTATTCCCTGACTGTCAATAAGGCTAGGTGATCAGCCAGTTACATAGCATGGGAGAAAATAGGACTGAACTTCCTGCTAACCAGAGAAGAGGGAACCAGAGAGAGAAAGTGGGGGTTAGGCATTGGAAGAGCCCAGAGGACACCATGAGAAGACACCAGGAGCCCATAGAGCCAGATCAGCACTAAAATGTGAGTATCACTGAGATTTTGGCTGAGAGGTAGCCAGATTAGTTTAAAGGATTAAAATAGAGTAATTTAGTTGTTGTGCCCTTAAAACTTGATAAATAGATATAATGGTCCAGTCTCAATTATTAGGGACTCAACTTATTAAGAGAAAAGCAAAATACACTTATAAAAATTCCATTAACAAGTCAGGGATGAGGATGAGGATGAGGATGAGGATGGAGAATACAGAAGAATTAGAGAGAGAAGTAAGAATCACAATATTATCTATCTACCTAAAATTACATATAATACATATGGTTGTGCATGCATATACATATACCTGTACACATACATATTTAGTCTAAATGAAATTTTGAAATAAGTCATCTGGGTTGATAATTACTTTCCTCAAAATTAGACCATCTAACAAAAATCCCAACAATACCATTGAGAAGCTCTGACTTGAAGCTTGGTTGGTTCAAGCTTAATTGTTGGTTAAAGATAGTCTAAGAGCCTCTCCAAATACAGGATAATTTTGGAACACTTTGTTGCCTCCCAGAAGTTGAAGATAAAGTCATATCATTACCATGGACTTTCACCAAAGGTCTTTGAGGATTTGAGCTGTATCTGAGCTAAAAGACTCCTGTGTGAGGATTCCTTTCATAGTACCAGAAGGTAACCATGCAGAGTTCTACAAAAAGGATGCAATTGGTAGTTCTACTCAGCAATAACATCTATTAACAAAAACAATAAAAATTATGGCATTGGCAGCACTAAGGCGCACTAGTGACTTAACCAGCAGCTCTCTGTTTGGACTCAAAGTCTGCTTAACTAGAAGAAAATAATAGATGGTACTGTAAACCTAGGCAACTATTTAATTACTACGGCATAGTGAAGTCATAGATAATGGAATAGAACCTACAATAGCCACTTTAATAAAAGAAGAGAATTTTTAACTACATTCTAAATAGTTATCCTTGTAATCATGGATCAGAATAGATCTCACTTCTTACAAAGAAACTTTACCTTTAACAGATGGAAACCATTACAGAAAGTCACAAGCAGTCAAAATAAAAAGAGTAAGTGACTGTCACAGCTCTATCGTATACTGATATGACATAATTTCTGTATTTAAGGCTCAGAGATCCTAGTGGAAGAGGGACAAAAAGATTGAAGACCCTGAGAAACAGGAAGTTTGCTGCAAGAGATATTATCTTTGACAATATGACCCACAGGTCACATTCCAGAAACTGACCAGTTCTATAAATGCTACTGTGGTGCTTCAAATAGATTTATGCATAAATCCTGAATTATTAAAAATAGTCTAAAGAGTATAATATGAATACTCATGAAAGTTTCAAATGTGGAAATAAACTGAATAAAAGAGGTGAATTTAGTGAAATATGAGAGATTCCTTGGCTTACATATTAAGAAGCTCAAGAAGTCTAATTGTAATCAATAAAAATAGACATAAAGTCTTAAAGATTAACAAGTATTTGAGTAATTAAAAATATTACAACCACCAAAGTTTAACTTCATTAGAAAAGATATTTAATATTAGCACAAAGAAAAGGCAGATACTGATGTCTCCATTTTGATCTAAAAATATACTCTTTTTAATTCTGTGCTTGTAACAAGTATTTGCTCTTCTATAAATTTCATACCAAAGTAGTCTTCTTAGTAAAAAAGATGTTTGTCAAACAGAAAGACCTTTTCACGAGACCATGAACTCTCCATGAAATGGTGTGGCCAAATTTGTCTCCTATGGGGTTATCAGACCATGTCTCTGTTATTGTTTGCTGGTGGCCAACCCTTCATTTTGTGTTATTCTGTACTCTGAATCTTGGAAGAGAGAACCTCATTTGAACTGAGCAAGCCAGTAAGCAGGTTATTGTCTTGGCCTCCGCTTCAGTTCATGAGTAAAAGTTCCTACTCTAAAGTTCTACTCCTCTCAGTGATGGACTGTGATGTGTAAATATAAGCTGACACAAACACTTCCTCTCCAAATTGCTTTTGTTCAGTTTTTATCAAAGCAACAGAAAACAATGATGACAAGCACTAATCAGCCCTCTGGCCTCTATAGACTATAGAAGTAGCTAAACTAAATGACCTCTTTGGAAAGAGGGCAAATATTTCACAATTGTTTTGTTTGCAAAAGCATTTTTGTTTCTGTTCTTCTAACGCAAGTGAATTGTCTTTAGTACAGTTAAATTCAACCAATGTTTTTGAGTGCCACCTCTGCCGGGTTTTGTGCCCACCACACAAGATCTCTGATAAATTTCCTTCTTAAGAAAAATGACTATCTTCCCTGATATTCTCCATCTGGATGGTATTTACTATGCCCCCTGTTGTTTAAAATTAACTTAATTATTTTTACATCCCAATCACTGCATCCCCTCTCGGTTCCCACTCTTCAAGACCTCCCGAATGCCCCTCCCCCTTCTGTTTTGAGAGGGTGGAACCCCCTTGGGTATCCTCCCACCCTGGCACATCATGCCTTTTAGAAAAGGTGCATCTGTTCTTACTGAGGCCAGACAAGGCAGACATAATGAGGAACAGATACCACAGTCAGGCTACAGCTTTAGGGAGAGCCTCAGTTCCAGTTGTTGGCAGACCCACATGGAGATGGAGCTGCATGCCTGCTACATACATGCCTGGGGCTTCATTCCAGCCCATCTGTGTTCTTTTGCTCTAGGTCTCTGAGAGCTCCCAGAGGTCCAAGTTAGTAGAAACTCCGGTGGTTCCCATCCCCTTCAGGGCCTTCAATCCTTTCCCCAACTCTTCCATTAGGGTCTCCAACCTCTGTCCAATGTTTGGCTGTGGGTATCTGAATCTGTTTCAGTCAGCTCTAGGGTGGAGTCTCTCAGAGAACAGTTATGCTAGGGTCCTGTCTGCAAGTATCCCAGAGTATCATTAATAACATCGGGGATTGGTGCTTGCCCTTCAGATGGGCATCCTTTGTTAAAAAAAGAAAAGGAAAGAAAAGAAAAGAAAAGAAAAGAAAAGAAAAGAAAAGAAAAGAAAAGAAAAGAAAAGAAAAGAAATTCTAGCCATTCAATTTTACCAATGCAGACTCAGTAGCCAGATGCTGGGATGAAACCCTGATAGCTCTAAGAGATGGAGAAAGCACCCATCTGACCTTCTTACTACTCTGAAATAGCTTTTTCCCTAGAAGGAAAAAGCTTTTTCTTCTTCTCCATGCTACCTTAAATACCTCTCAACTCAGTGTTTACTTGTGCTCACGCCCTGTCCGCTGGCTGCTTGTTCAGTCTCTTGACCTAGTGTTGACTTTATTTAGCTCTTGGATTAAAGGTGTGTGCTAGGACTCAGCCATACTACAAGGTTTTGGCAGTTAACAAATTGGGGGTTCCTGATGTTATTAAATATTCTGCATATTATCCTCCTCTTTGTCTAAAATAAAAGATTCTGTCTTTAACATCAATAAACAATATGCTATTTGGTAAGAATTACATTCACAATGCCCAGTCCATCTGTATTTGGCAGCCTCGGAGAAAGTAGTTTATTATCTACTCTATCTTGGTGAATCCACAGTTCTGTACCCAAATCACTCTCTATCATAACTTATGTTTATCAACCCCAAAACATATTTTTAGTCCTTAAAACATTTTCATAAATCCTAAACAACTCAATCTTAAATGTGAGACTATAACTATCTAGTCTTTAACTCCACCAGAGACCTGAGAAGGATAACTATTACCTGAATAAACAGGAAGCATAGAGCAAGCACCTTCAAAAACTGTAAAAATTCCTCTGCAACAGTGGAATTCCATCTTTTCAGCATACTGGGCCAGAATATCAGACAAATTTTTCTGTTTAATAGGAATTATGAAAGACTTCTCTACCTTGATGTTCTGATCTTCTTTGAAGTAGAATGGGGATACTATCTGGAGCTGATATGTCTCCTTGTCAAAAAGTCTCAAATTAATAAAACAGCTTTAAATGCCATATTATACAGACCTCTGTTTTTGAAGACCATCTAACTAGCTCAGTGTATTTGAATAGGCAAATGTTGCTTGTCTCTAGGGATTTAACATCAGACTAATTTAGAAAACATGTGTGATTAACTAAATAGTAGTTAAGAAAACCATAATTTGATTGACTGAATATTAACTTGCATTTATTAATTACCTTAAACAATTTGTAATGCTAACAATCAAAAGAACTAGAGCTTCATATTGCTTTTTTAGGAACTACATAGGTACAATACCTTAAAAGGAATTAAAACATAGTATGTTGTAGCCAAAATCTATCCTTAATTTTATATCAACATACAAAGATCTATACCAATGTAACTCAATATAAACTTAATTTTGTATCAATATACAAAGATCTATAAGAATATTTTTAAAATATACCCTTTTCTATTATTTCTATATTAATCCTATATCCCCCCCTTTTTTTTTTAAACAAAAAGGGAATATTTTTAACACCAACACAGCAAAACTATTTACAACTAAGAAGCTATTTTTCCAAGCTTCCACAATGTTTATCTTGGTTGCATTTGTCAGTCTTAAGATTAAGTATTTTTGAGTTCAAAGTTCTATAGAATGTTGGTGTCAGTCTCATATTAACTTAGGAATGGTATCTTTGAAAGACCCACACATGTCATGTCCTGCTTACGGACAACCTGGACAATCTGTGACTATTCTTGATGCCTTTTAATATTTTTCCCAGAACCATTCTTTATTTTATTTTGTTTATGAGATTGGAGGACTGTTTTTGTGTATTTTTCATTGCTGCAACTAATCATGTCTACACAAATTTATGGCTATATTAGCCATTTGGGGCTTTAATTTTTCTATTTGTCATTCTGGCCCTATACAGTCAACCCATCTTGTAATGTTTTTTAACCTAAGATAAAGTTGAATGCCTAGAAACTGAACATTTACTTCCTGAAGGAGTAATATGGATGCCACGATTTTGGTAAAATTATTGGTACATCTGTCTTTATGTCTACTAAACCTTCAGTTTCAATGCCATTTATTTGTACTTTTAGTTTTGCTTTCTGATTCTTTATAGCAGTTTGACAATACTTGTTCTCTGGTCACTTCTGAATTTTTAGTTTATCCACTAAGCTCTGACGTTAATTATATTCAGAAGAGTGTTGTTTTTATTAAATTTTTAATTGCTTTGTGGCTAAATTTCTCTGAAGCTGACAGGGAATGGTTGAATCAAATTTGATACTGGGGCCCTTGTGAAGCCCCTTAGGACATTTTGCAACAAAAAAGAATTACCTTGCCTATCCATTGCTGATCTGCATTCCCAGCCTTTGCCTCTGCCTCACCTTCGGCACATTCCAGAAGGGGCGAGGCCTTGTTTTTGGATTATTTCTGAGGAAAAAAAATGTTTCTAAGAATTTGCAAATGACCTTTTTCAAATGACCCTTTTCAAATGACCTTGCTTCCTACAATCACTTCTCCTAACAGATTAGCATCATGAATGTGGGATCCAGCATCAGCCATATCTCTAATCCATTCTTCTACTGGTGATGAAATTGACATTAAAGCTCTAATCACTCCTTTTCCTTCTTAATTAGAATTTTCAAAAACAAAACATTCAACCAGTATTTTTCTCACTTCTGAATCTAATATTCTATTTACAGCTGAAGTTAATCTTTGCAAACACTGAGTGAAGGCTTCATTTGGGCTTTGCATAATTTTAATAAATGACTCAGACCTATTTCTTGCTTTTTCAACCTTATCCTAGGCATTTAAAGATGCAAAATGACATAGTGTCAAGGCATAATCATCAAATTCAAGCTGCCTTTGTAATTCGTCATATTTAACTTCACCTACCCACTGATCTTGGGAAATACCGATGTCTCTAGCATGATTTCATTGTTCTATGGCCTTAGCCTCCTCTTTCCACCGTGTTTGACATTATAACTGAGGGCATTATAACTGGACCAAGTTCCAATATTGCTGCTGTCAATCTTTCTAGTCTTGGGGATAATGCTGTTCTGTATTGCCCATGAATTTAATATCTGCTTCACATAGGATGAATGAACACCATAGGAAATGACAGCTTCTTCAATTCTTCTAAAATCTAATGTGTCTATAACATTCCTCTTAATTTCATTATAATCTTGGGGGAGCCTATTTTCTTTTAGTAGGTCAACTACACTAAATAGATAAACTAAGGTTGGTTTTCAGTTTCATTCTATAGTAGCATGGTAGTTTCCTGTCAAAATCCCTCTGTTTATGCCTAAGACTTGTTTAAATTTCTCTATATCTAAATATTTTCCTTAGGTCTTTCTAAGGCTTGCTTAAATTACTCTGCCTCTGAATATTCCTAACTTTCATTCTACAGCTTGTATCTTGTCAATCTACTTTTTCTTTGAGCAGATACAGAAAGCTATTATGACTATAAGAATAAAATGTAGAATGCCAAAATGATAACAATAATAATTGCTATTGAGCCAATTTCAGCTAAGTTATTTATGAACACTCCTCCATTGTTGGTGGGAATGTAAGCTGGTACAACCACGATGGAAAGCAGTCTGGCAGTACCTCAGGAAATTTAACATAGCGTTACCTGAGGATCCAGCTATACCACTACTGGGCATATAACCAAAAGATGTTTCAACATACAACAGAGACACATGTTTTACTGTGTTCATAGCAGCCTTATTTATAATAGCCAGAAGCTGGAAAGAACCCAGATGTCCTTCAACAGAGGAATGGATACAGAAAATGTGGTACATTTACAGAATGGATTATTACTCAGTTATTAAAAATAATGAATTTGAGAAATTCTTAGGCAAATGAATGGAACTAGAAAATATCATCCTGAGCTAGGTAACCCAATCACAAAAGAATACACATGGTCTGCACTCACTGATAAGTGGATATTAGCCCAAAAGCTCACAATAGCCAAGATACCACTCACAGACCACATGAAGCTCATGAAGAAAGAAGACCAAGTGTGGGTGCTTCAGTCCTTCTTAGAAGGAGTAACAAAATACTCACAGGAGCAAATGTGGAGACAAAGTGTGAGACAGAAACTGAAGGAAGGCCATCTAGAGTCTGCTCCATCTTGGTATCCATCTCATGTGCAGTCACCAAAGGCAGACGATGATGTGGATGCCAAGAAGTGCATGCTGACAGGAGCCTGATATAGCTGTCTCATTAGAGGTCTGCCAGAGTCTGACATATACAGAGG
The DNA here is from genome assembly GCF_011762505.2 of Arvicanthis niloticus. Classification (NCBI taxonomy): domain Eukaryota; kingdom Metazoa; phylum Chordata; class Mammalia; order Rodentia; family Muridae; genus Arvicanthis; species Arvicanthis niloticus. The sequence goes on from NC_047663.1 coordinate 104,055,214, forward strand.
CAGATGCTCACAGCTCACCACTGAACTGATCAAGGGGTTCCCAAGTGAAGAGTTAGAGAGAAGATTGAAAGAACTAAAGGGGTTTGCGGCTCCCTGGGGAGAGCAACAATGCCAATCATCCAGAGCTCCCAGGGTCTAAACCACCAGCCTGGGAGCACATAGGGAGGGACCCATGGCTCCAGCTATATGTGAAGGGGAGGATGGTTTTGTTGGGCATAGGTGAGAGAGGAGGTTCTTGGTCCTGTAGAAGCTGGATGTCCCAGTGTGGGTGAATTTGAGGGCAGGGAGGTGGGAGTGTGTATGTCGGGGGGGGGGGGGCACATTTTCAGAGAAGCAGGAGGAGGGGAATGAGATAAGGAGTTTCTGGGTTGGGGGGAGAATGGACAAAGGGGATAACATCTGAAATGTAAATAAAATATCCAATTTTTAAAAAGTCCCATTTTAATGAGGTCATGTCTATTGCACACTTTCTTTTCTAATCTGAGTTCAGTATTTGTGGTGTATGTAGAGGTCTTTGATCTACTTAGAGTTGAGTTTTCTGCAGGGTGATAAATATGGATCTACTTGCATTCTTCTACATATAGTTGTCCAGTTTGAAAAGCAGCATTTATTGAAGACGTTGTCTTTTTCAGTGTATATTTCTGGATTTTAAATAAAAATCCAGGTATTTGTGGTATGTAGATTTTTTTTCTTGATACACAATATGAGTCCATTGATCATTGTTTCGGTTTGTATGCCAATACCATACTGTTTTTGTTACTAGCTCTGTAGTACACCTCAAAATATGGTGATACCTCCATTAGTTCTTTTATTACACAGAATTGAGTAAGTTATTTGGTTTTTTTGTGTTTCCTTATAAAGCTGAAGGCTGTCAAGATCTGTAAAGAATTGCGTTAGAATTTTGATGAGGAATGGATTAAATATGTAGGTAGAATGGTCAATTTTACTATATTAATCCTACTGATCCATGAGCATCAAAGACCTCTCTGTCATCTGATATATTTTTCATTCTAATCTTTAGTGTATTAATATTTTTTATTATACTTGTCTTTCATTTTCTTGGTTAGAATAACCCCAAGACATTTATATTGTTTGAGTCTATTGTAAATGCTGCTGTTTCCCTGATTTCCTTCTTGATCTATTTGCCATTTATTCACAGAAGGGTTCCTGATTTTTGTTAGTTAATTGTGTGTGCAGCTGGTTTGCTGAATGTGTTTATCAGGTAGGCATAGGAGTTCCCTGGTAGAATTTTTAGGGTCACTTATGTATACTGCCATATTATCTTTAAGCTAATGTACTTTGTCTTTCTCTTTTCCTATTTGTATACCCTCGATCTCCTTCTTTTCTTTTTACTTTAACTAAGATTTCAAATAGTATGTTGATAGATATGAAGAGAGTAGATGACTTTGTCTTCGATTTTAGTGGAATTGCTTGGAATTTCTCTCCATTTAAGTTGATTTTGTGTATATGTTTGTTGTAAATTGCTTTTATTGTGCTAGTGTATGTCCCTTATATCAATAATCTCTTTAGGACTTTTTTTTCCCAATCTACTTTTATACCATTTTAAATATATGCAAGTATTAAGGTCATGAACACTTGTAACCTTTCCTTCTCCTTATCTCTGTCTCTTTGCTATACCCTTGCTTCTTTCATGGCCAGGTCCAGTCTGCTGTCCATGTTCAATCTACTATTGTCTCTGCTCTGGACTCTTCCAGATGCCTTCTATCTCACATATCTGCAATAAAACTCCTCCTTTTAACCATAGTATGAGGATGTTATGTCATCAATTTATCCAATATTGAAATTTTATATTGGAGTAAACGAAAGAAGTGGGTTATCGGAAAAAATGCATAATATCATTAGTTTAAGATTCAGCAGGGTTTCTACTGCTATGAAGAGACACCATGATAATGGCAACACTTATAAAGGAAAATATTTATTTGGGGTTGGCTTACAGTTTCAGACGTTTAGTCCATTATTATCATGGTAAGAAACATGGGTGCCTAGTCAAACATGGTGCTAGAGAAAGAGCTAAGAGTTCTACAAGGCCATACACATCCAACAAGGCTATGCATACTAATTATTTTAAATAGTGTCAGTCCTTATGAACCTATGGGGTCATTTTTGTTTAAACCACTACAGTATGAGTATTTTTTTTTTCTGTGCACCACTTGCATGGTGCCTCTGAAGACCAGGAGAAGAACCCTTGAGACTAGAATTACCAATGGCTGTAAATTACCATGTGGATGTGGGAACCTAATGTGGATACTCAGAAAGAACAAGTACTCTTCAATTCTCAGTTATCTTTCTAGACCACCATTTTATATTTTTTGAGTAGCAGCATTTGTTAAAAAATATTTAATAAGCAGTTTAAGTATAAATAACTCTTGGTTAGGTTCTTCTACAAATGCTTTCTTAATGAAAATTTTGCTATCTTATATAGTTATTTTAATCATATCCACAAGTTTGGATATACAATGTTCTCATTTTTTTTTTTTTTGCTTGTCTTTGTTGTTGTTTGTGTTCAATTAATTATTTAATGAATCCCACCAGTGGGTTTTATGCTACCTGTCCCAAAGTTCTGGGTTCATGAATGAAAGACTCACATACATGGACTCATATTTTAATATTCCTTAGGCAGCACAATAACTGAGCCAATGCCTAACCTCCATGAGTTTAATCCTGAGTCATTACTTACTAACTCTATGTCCTATCTTGGCTGCTCTGGGCCACATTCTCCTGCTCCTTCATTTGGCTGCCCATGACTCTGTCCTGCACCTTCTCAGGTGTAGCATCTCTCCTCTCCTCTACACTCTCCTGCCATGGTGGATCTTTTTCTCCTTCTTCCTCTTCTTTTGGTCCCAAGTCCAGGAATCCTAAAAGTCCTGCCTCTGTCTGCCCAGCCCAGCCATTATCCGCCCAGCATTTTATTTAACAATCAGAAACAACTGTGGGCAGAGTCCCTTGTGTCGTATGTGAGAACCTGAGGACTCTTTCATGCAAATATTTTTGGGGTCCCAAATTAACACCAGAATGCAAGCAGCATTAGGCCAAAGCCACTACAGTTTATTTGTTTGTTTGTTTGTTGAGGCAGGTTTTCTATATATAGCTTGGGATGTCCTGCAACTCATTATGTAGAACAGGCTGGCTGTAATATACAGAAGTTAGCCTGCCTCTGCTTCCAGAGTATTAGGATTAAAGGTGTGCACCAACATGCCTGAACCAATTATTCTTTTTTTTTTTTTCTTTTGGCTTTTTTGAGACAGGGTTTCTCTGTGTAGTCCTGGCTGTCCTGATACTCACTCTGTAGACCAGGCTGGCCTCAAACTCAGAAATCCACCTGCCTCTGCCTCCCAAGTGCTGGGATTAAAGGCGTGTGCCATCACCGCCCGGCTGAACCAATTATTCTTATTTAATGCAGTTTCTGATGTCCTTCGCCCAAAAGATCTATCCAGGTCACAGAATGTAAGAAGCCACAAATAGTTTCTGGTGACAGAACTCACCACTATTATAATTTACAGAAAGAGAATAAGAATATTTGACTATAGAATGTTGCATTTATGTATTATTGTTTTCTTGGAGCTCTCTGAACTCTGTACACATATCCTTTTTTCCTACTAATTTAATTTTAAATTCATATCATCCTACAGATGTGTTATAATTTGCTTGTCTCCTACGTTTGTGGAGACAGAGCTGTATCTCATTTACCTTTAACTTATTTACATGTGAGTACAGACCCCATTCTCTGTAATCACTTAATAAATGTAGATGAATATATAAAGGAGTGAATAGATGAGAAGTGAGACCTCACTTTGCAATTACATTGGCAACTGCACTTTCCCTGATGTTTTTAATTATAGTTGGATTATTTTCCAGATAAAATATTTTCTTATTTCAGGATCAAATTTAGTATTACAAAATGGTTTTATTACTTTGATAACTTCACTTGGTATATTTAAACTATGTGTTCTTGTTTTGGATTAAATATTTGTGTTCTAAATCATTTTGAACTCCATGAGAGATACTAAAAGCAAGGTACAGCCCTCACATTCACAAAACACTTCTTCTAGTAGATTGTAAAATGAGACTTCATTTGGAAAAGAATAAGACCTGTGTTTTGTAAGCTGCTCAGGACAGAAGTTCCTTTCACCTTGTAGGACAGGCCACATCTGAGTGGGCATTTGTAAACATATCCAAAGAGAATTCCAACCAGATTGATTGATGTACCTTAACATATTTTTGTTTGTCTTTAGTTTTTAGAGGAACATTTGCTCACTTAAATTCATCCATTACAAAGGCAGAACAAATCAGAATGTTGCTATCATTTATATTAATCTTACTTTTTAAATGATACCATTAATAGTTATTTTTGACTTTTATCACTATCTTTCCCTATACTTTAAGCTCTTATCTTTAAAATCTTGAATGTTCCTTCCATGCTTCACACACACACACACACACACACACACACACACACACACACACACAGAGAGAGAGAGAGAGAGAGAGAGAGAGAGAGCGAGAGAGAGAGAGAGAGAGAGAGAGAGAGAAAAAGAGACACAGAGACACACAGAGAGACACACAGAGAGACAGAAAAAGAGAGAGAGAGAGAGAGAGAGAGAGAGAGAGAGAGAGAGAGAGAGAGAGTCTTCCCAAGTTACTTTTTGTCATGGTATTTTTCACAGCAATATAAAGCAAACTGAAACAAAGAGTTAATAAAAATCATTATTTAAAAGAAAAAAATACCCCCTAACATGGCCATAGCTACTCTGTTGGAGATAATCATCCTATTGTGACATCTGTCAAGTAACTCTGGGGTATAACATGTTGACAACTGATCTTTGCCACTCAGAATGGGGTAAGGTAAAATTGAAAAAAAATTTTAATTACACCATCTTATAGGGATGATAAAACCTTTTTGATATAGTTCTTAGCCATTTTTATTTCTTTTTGTTTTTAGAATTCTGTTTATATCCATGGTAAAGTTTTATAATTGGGTCATTGTTTCATTTTTTTACCTTTTCAAGTTATTTGTATATTTGTGATATCAACCAATCCTCTAACAGATGTATAGCTAGCTGGCAAAGATTCTCTCATACCTTGTTTGATTCCTCATCATTTCATTGCCTGGATAGAAGTTTTAAAAAGCTCTCTCTCTCTCTTTCTCTGAAACACTGAACTAAAATTTATAGAAGTTCTCACATTGTCCTCTGAGACAGATATAACCAAGTAAGAGAGACACTGTCAAGGTAGTGATGGGCTCTCGTTTGGCATGATAGTTCTCACCTCATCTATCTAACAGTTCTTCATAAGGATGTTAAAGTAGTCTGGGTACCAACTGAACTAATATACAAAAATCTCTAGACATGTTCAGGACATCAAGGTGTATGCAGGGGGTGAGCCCAGTCGAGCAATTCCACCATCCAATTTCAGGTGGGATGATGTACAAGGCAGTCTGGGCAGGGTGATAAGAAGTGTTGCAAAGGGACTGGTGGGAGGCAGGGACATGGCCTAGGCAGAGTCCCGTGCCAGTCACCATCTGTAGGGTGACTCCTGCACCTGACTTCTGGGCCCATCAGCAGGAAGAGGACTCCTTAGACAGGCTAATATTGGGGGAAACAAAGGCAATCCCTTCATAATACAGGGGAGCTATATCATAGGAAAGCCAGCAAGAGCGAGTTATTTTAGTCTTGGATTCATTAAGCACTAGGAAGGTCTTACTAACAAGCTCCATCAGTGGAGACAGTTCTGGGGGACTCAGAGGAGGTATCCCCTGACTGATGGGGGTCACGGCATTAGTTAACCCTGCCTGGATTGGTACCAGGGGCTTAGGCTTGAGTGGTTGGGGCTTGGGCTTGGGTGGTTTATGGGGGACACCTACAACCTCTTTATTGGGTCCCACAGAGATGGTAGGGGCTTCTATCTTGAGTTTGATGGTAAAAGGAGTCCATCATCATATCCTCTCTGGTAAAGTCTGAGGCCCCATGTCCTACTCTTTAGCCATCTATCTTTTGCCTCTTTCCCTTTCTGAGTAAACTTTATAGTAATGGAGTTGCAAGAAAAGTTGAGACATTGACCCTCTCCGACCCATGTTTCTGAGAGCTGATGGTTTCCCCAGGAGATGTCAGGACATGTCCCTGGATGGATGTTCCCTATCGAGTTGTAGTATCCCCTCACTTACTGAGCATGAGTCCCCTTCCTCTAGAGGACCTCCTTGGTGTGATTAAATCCCAGTTTGAGCTCGGGTTACAGTAGGTCTCTCCCGAGGTTTCTCAGCCCCAGGTGGCACAGTAGAAACTTTCTGGGCCCCCACACTTATGGGTCAAGAACCTTGACCTCTCATCTTGGGGGCAGATGTAAATTGGGACTTCGTGCAGGTTGTCTCTTAATTGGGGTGTCCACATTCTATGCCCCTTTCTCCTACCTCCTTCCCTGGACAAGGCATTGGTGAGCATGAAGCTTTCCCATGACACTCTGGCAAGCCCCTCTTTTTCTCTTGGTTTGGAACATCCCAGGTGTTTAACCCTGCTGCCAAGTCACACAGGTCAAAAGTCAGGGAGGGCCACCAGGTGAAACGGGTGGTCTTGGGTTACCCTGGTTACCTCATCACCCGTTAGAGTCGATGATACAACCCAAGTTAGTCTGGTGGGTTGATGAGGACTAAGTTCAGCACTCAGCTGCTCATGCCTTAGTAGAGTCAGGGCTCCCATCAGGGTCAGGAAACCCTTCATTCTTAGTGGTTTGCTGAGTGATCTTGAGCTTTAAAGGGTTGCTTGTCTTTTTTACTCTCCAAGACAGGTGGTCTGCATAGGGTGGTTGAACCGCTGGTTTCACGTGGAAAGCATGGATCCATGCAGTGATGCCCTCCACAGCAGTTGGGGTGGTCAGAAGCACCAAGTAGGGTCCCTTCCAGCAAGGCTCGAGTGTCTGGCCTTTATGCCATCTCACATAGACTGTATCTCTGACCTGGAACTGATGAGTTGTCTCAGGGGTCCCAGGCTCATAGGCAGCGGTAAGTTGAGTCCAGACTTTTCTCTCCACCACCTGGAGCCCCTTTAGCCTGGCATATAAGCCACTGTTAACTATGACAGGTAGGTTCTAGAAAATCTCCCTATGTGATAAGTGGGGCAGGGGCTCCATATGGGATTTCAAAGGGGGTTAGGCTTAATCTAGAGGGAGTATTTCTAACCCTAAAGAGGGTTAAGAAAAGGAGTACCACCCAGTCAGCACTGCCATCTCCATGGACAATTTGGTCAAGGTCTCTTTTAGAGTTCTATTCATCCTTTCTACCTGACCTGAACTCTGGGGTCTATAAGTGCAATAAAGTTTCCAATCAAGCCCCAAGTAATTGGCCAACCCCTGACTTACCTGAGCAACAAAGGCAGGTCCACTATCTAACCTGATTACCTCTGGAACTCTGAATCTGGGAAATATTTCTTCTAAGATCTTTTCTTTGTTACTACAGCAGCAGTTTCTTTTCTTGTTGGAAAAGCTTCAACCCATCCTGAAAAGGTTTCTACAAAAACTAAGAGATACTTCTTGCAATACCTGGAGGGCTTAATCTCAGTGAAATCTACCTCCCAATAAGCCCCCAGCAGGCATTTACCTTTTGGCAAGGAACACAATTATGTACTACGTGTTCAACCAAATGGGCAAGTCCAGGTATGTGGAACTTGGTGTTTAAGGGCCGTAGTCATCAATTTCTTTACTCCTGAGTCCCCTGATGCATCTGTCTGATCATTGCCCCTGCTTCTTTCTGTGGTAAGATTTTCCTTCCCAAGAGGGTTCTCCACACCTTTTTATCTTTATCAAACCTTTTCTCAGTTTTGGCCATGAGGATTAAATCTTCAGCTGTGTATTGTAATTGGGGCTGTGGCTTGGTTCTGTCTCCTGACACTGCCACTACTAGCACTGTCTCACTCGCTGTTTTCCTTGCCTCCCAGTCTGCCATGTTATTCCCCTGAGTCACTAGGGATAGTCTTTCTGGTGTCTTTCAGGTGAGGACAGTGGATAATGCTCATCTTGGCTGGTAGGTATAGTGTACAGAGCAGGGCCAGGATCTCAGACTTATTCTTAATCTCTTTTCCTGCTGATGTAAGAAGTCCTCACTGTTGCTAGATAGCCTCATGTACATGGGCAGTGGCAAAAGTATACCTGTTATCTATATAGATATTAATCCATCTCCCGCTCCCCAGTTCAAGGGCCTTAGTCAGGGCTATCAGTTCACCCTTTTGGGCTGAGGTGCCTTCCAGCAGCCCTTGTGCCCAGATGGTCAGTTGTCCGTCAACCACAGGTGCCCCTGCCTTGCATTTTCCATCTTCTACAAAGATGCTACCATTGTTAAACCATGTCACCTTGGCATCAGCCAGGGACTGGTCACCCAGGTCCTTGTGCCATCTGTGGACCTCAGGGAGAATGCGCTGGCAGTTGTGGATGCGTGGACCAAGTTCAGGATCAGGCAGCAAGGTAGCCAGGTTGAGGCCTTTTGAGGGAGCAAAGGTTATTCTGTCTGAATTTAGCAGCAGGGTCTGACAACGGGTCATGCAGGCATTTGTGAGCCAGCATTCAGGAGGCTGGTGCATTATGCTTTCCAGAGTGTGAGGAGCTGATATGACCAGATCTTGGCCCATTGTCAGTTTATCTGTGTCTTTAACCAGGAGTGCCACTGCTGCCACTATTTGAAGACATGCAGGCCATCCTGCTGCCACAGGGTCTAGTTTCTTTGACAGATAGGTTACAGGCCTTTTCCAGGGTCCTAGCTTCTGGGTTAGGACCCCCTTTGCAATACCCTTGTTTTCTGCCACATACAGGTGAAAGGACTTACTAACATCAGGAAGCCCCAAGGCTAGAGCAGACATGAGGGCCACTTTTATGGCATTAAAAGCCTTTTGTTCCTGTTTGCCCCAGTGAAAAGATTGAGACTCTTTAGTAAGAGGGTAGAGCAGTGCAGCCATCTCAGCAAATCCAGGTATCCACAAGTGGCAAAACCCCATCATTCTCAGGAATTCTCTTATTTGCCTCAGGGTTGTGAGAGGTTTAATATGAAACACAGTTTCTTTTCTGGCTTCTTATAGCCATCTTTTACCACCTTCTAATAAGTACCCCAGGTAACTGAGCTATTTTGTTTTTTTTTTGTTTTTTTTTTTTTTTTTTTTTTTTTTTTAGATCTGAGCCTTCTTGGCTGATGCCCTGTAGCTCAGTTTGCCAATTCAGTCAGCAGCTGTTTCATCCCCTCTAAGCACATCTCTTTAGTTAGCACTGCCAGGAGATCATCAACATATTACAAGAGGGTTACCTGAGGGTTTGAATGTCTGAAAGTGGCCAAGTCCTGATGGAGAGCCTCATCAAATATGGTGAAGTTCTTAAACCCCTGTGGCAGACGGGTCCAGGTTAGTTGCCCAGTCATCCCTGAGTCAGGGTCTTTCCATTCAAATGCAAAGTACCCTTGACTTGTGGGGGACAACAGTAGGCATCCCTTAGGTCCAGTACAGTGTACCATGTTCTTTCTGGAGGGAGAGAACTCAACAGATTATATGGTTTGGAATTGTGAGGTGTAGGTGTGTCACCCTCTTGTTTACCTCTTGAAGATCTTGTACCGGTTGGTAGTCGTTAGTGTCTGGCTTCTGTACCAGGAGTAGAGACGTGTTCCAGGCTGATTGGCACCTTTTAAGTATTCTCAGGTCTGAGAAATGTGGGGTCTAATTCCATCTTGGGCATTCTTGCTCATCAGATATTGGTGGACTGACACTAGGGAGGCTTGAGCCTTTAGCTCAACATGAACAACCGGTTGATTCTTGGTCCTATGCATCCTGGCAGTCTCTGCCCATGCCTGGGGAAACTGTTTCAGACACTAGTCCATTTTTCCTGTATTTTCTTTTGGGGGGTCAAAGAGGCAATATTCATCTTCCAATTTTACAGTCAATACTTTTAGGGGTTTTTCTTGTTTGTCTTTCACCTGGGGGCCCTCTGGGAGGAAGTGGATTTGAGCCCCTACATTTTTGCAAGCAGGTCCCTGCCCAAAAGGGGGTAGGGGCACTCTGGAATGACTATGAATGAGTGGGATACCCAGCCCATGCTGAGGTCCACTGTTCTTTGGGTAGTCCATGAATATTGCCTATTGCCAGTGGCGCCTTGGACCCAGGACTTCTTGATAGATAGGGGGCCATCTGTCTTCAAGAGGAATGAGTGTGAGCTTCTGTGTCCACTAAAAATTGAGTAGATTTCCCCTCCACTTTTATAGTTATCTTGGCCTTGGGGAGGGGCTCTGAACCCCTGTCCCTCCTAGCCACTATCTTCTTCCAGGGCAAGTATATCATGCGGTCGGGGTTTCTTTTTGACCTAACTTTGAAGTCTTGAGTCTCAGTCTTTCTTTTTCAGACATTCAAGGGCCCAGTGGCCCTCCTCTTTGAAATAAGTACACTGGTCCTTGTTCAGTGGCCTCCTTTGATTGCCCAGTCCTGCCTTACTAGGCTTTCTAGTTTCTCTGACTACTGTGGCCAAGATTTTCTGCAAATTCCTTTCTTGTTTCTTTTCTCTTTTCAACTCTCTGGCCTCCTGCTCTTTCTGTCTCCTCTCCTCTTTTTCATCTTCTGTTTCTCTGTTATTAAAGACTTTCTCAGCTATCTGCACTAACACTCTCAGAGTCTTATCTTGCAGTCCCTCCTGTTTCTGCAACTTCAGACAGATGTCTCTAGCAGACTGGCCTATAAAGGCCATGGTTACAGTAGCCTTATGTTTCTCACTAGAGGGGTCATAGGAGTAAACTGTTGGAATGCCTCCATCAGTCTTTCCAGGAAAGCGGAGGGGGATTCGGTTGGCCCCTGGACCACCTCTCTTACCTTAGTCAAATTGGTGAGATGCTTAGCAGCCCCATGGAGACCTGCCATTAGAACCTGGTGGTAGACCTTCAGGTGCTCCCTACCTTGAGCCATATTATAGTTCTATTCAGGTCTGGTCAAGGGAAAGCCTGCATCAATGTCGGTAGGTAGTAGGAACAGTCTCCCATCGATGCCTGGAACATTCTTCCTGGCCTTGAGGAGGATATGTTGCATCTCCTCCATGGTGAAAAGAACCTGTAAACGCTGCTGACAGTCATCCCAAGTGGGCTGATGTGAGAACAAGAGGGAGTCAAGTAAATTAGTTAAGGCCCAGGGATTCTCAGAAAAGGGAGGGTTATGGGTCTTCCAATTGTACAGGTCAGAGGCCGAAATTGGCCAGTATTGTAAAGGCTGGTTGCCATGCTCATCAGCAGGCCCAAAAGCTCTGAGTGGCAGAAACAGAACTTTGGGGGTTTCTGCTCTCCCATTCTGAGTCCCTGCAGCCAAACTCTCTCCTGGGGATGGACCCTCCCCAGCACTTGAACTTGGTGGACCCTGTCCCTCAGATCCTGCTGGGGGAGCTGATGGACCAGCATGGACCAGCCTGGGCCACAGGTGGTGTGACTTGAGCAGATCTTATGGAGGGCAGATAAGGGGGTGGTGAGTCTGCCAACAGGAGGTCAGTGTCTGTGGGTGGTAGGATTTTCTTCTTCTTTTCCTGTGTGGATACTGCCAAGACAGAGGACTGAGATAGAGAGGGGAACCTGAAAGAGAAATAAAGGGACAGACCCAAGGAGGGGGTGTCTGTGACTAGATCTTCCCAGGTGACAATATAGGGGGACCTGGTCTGGGTGGCCAGGGCCCCTGATTTCATAAACCTTGTCCTTTACATCCTCAATTTTATTAATCAAAAAGACCCCTCAGGTGGCCAGTCTGAAAAGATGGCCACTTCGAAGCACACAATGCCTGCCACTTCCGTTTCTTCACGTTCACAGACAAGCTATGAGCCCTTGTTTTAACTTCTGTCCAGTATTCTAAGGTGATAGAAAAAGAAGTAGCTATTGTCTGTCCCATCTTTTCTAAGTAAACCGTCAGTCCCAGTCCACACATAATGAAACAGACAAACAGAACAATAACAGACTTTCCTAGATAACCTGAATGCCACAGAAGTAGAACTGAACTAGTTCCAGGTGGCAGTGGTCTCTGACTCGCCGCTTCAGGATGGAGGAGGACCCTCTCAGTCCCAACCTCCCAGAGGGATTCTGAAGCATCCTCCAGCCTCCCGACGGGACAGGTGTCCTGGCGTGTCTGCCCACCTCATCCACATTCCACAGTTTCTGACTGTCCCATACTCTGCCAATTTTCAAAACCCAAAGGAACCCAGATAAACTCAGACAGCAGAAAAACAGACAGCAGAAAACAGATTACTGCAGTACCTGAAATCTCCAATCTTTCGAGTCACTAGCCCTGCACACTAAGATTCCTGTCCCATGCACCAAAAATGTTGGACCTGAAAGTCTCTACTCAGGGACATGCAGTGCACAGAGACATGGAGACTGAGATTGATGCAAACAGCAAGAGGAATTTTTATTCGGATTTGTCGGGGTCACTTCACTCTCACAGGAGGAAGGACCCCTAATTTCTGAAGCACACACCGTTTATACTTTAGCATAGGCAGACTTTAGCAACAGCAAAACTTGTCTAAACCTAATTGGACACTTTGCTTAGCCTTTAAACTTACTGGCCACTCTCACTCAGGCAGTTATTTCTGGTGGGCTATGTTTATCTAGGGCTGTGGAGGACACAGCTGGTTACTAATCAGTACATTCTGTATTTTTTCTCTGATTTTTTTTTTTTTTTACTTTCTCCCTGTTATCAGGAACAGCCTGACCAGTGGGGTGGTTGTGTCTTTAATTTGCCCTTTATATTCCCTTGGTCGTTATGGCAAATTTGTCAGAGTGGTCTCACACTATGAGCAAGTTCAAGTCAGACCTTCCCAACATAGAGGAAGGTTGGCACAAACTTTGGCCTGTATATATAACACTACTATTACCAGTTAGTAGCTTCTGGGAGAGGAAGAATCAGTTTTTGTTGATACTAAGAGTTGTACTAATATAAGGATATTACAATAAGTGATTAGGGGTCATTTTAATACTGTATCCATTTAGCAAAGTGATAATTATAGCTTTACACCCCCAAGGGCCTACAAACTGTCTATCTAGCCATGAGTTTTCAGTTCCATTAAGAGTATAAAATATGGGCTCCTTCTTGTGGATTGGGCATTAAGTCCATTCAGAAAATAGTTGTTTACTCTCACAATATTCACTACTGTTCCAGTAGCCATATCTTGACAGATTAATCTTTATAAAAGTTCACAGGGTTTACAGCAAGGTGAGATTAATGATAGCGATTCTATGATAGCAAAAATAATGCTTTCATCACCATGAAAGCTTATCAGCAGGGGTGAAATTTCCAGGTTGTTTCCACCTGAATTTCTCCATGTTTATTATTCAAGTTTTTGACATCTTTAGCAATAGGGTCTGTCAAGTTCTGAGGGTAACCAAGAGCATTGACAATAACCTGTTTAAATGTTTATGACTCACCACTAACTGACTAATGCAAAAGAGGCATCCATTCCTGCTACTTGGGGTTTTATATGCTAGCATGTGGCTTCTCGTTGGGGACTTGTCCTTCTGTATAGGGTAACTCCATTTAAACCCCATATATATGTGTATGTCTGTAATTAGGAAGCTTCTGTAATAGCTGGTCTCCATATGGGCTTTTTGAAAAGCTTTTCCTCTACCCTGCCCTACTGCATCCTCCTCATTTAATCCTTCTTGTTCCATTATTTGCTTTCCCCCTTTTATATTATTATATTCTATCTCTCCTCTTGCAAAGATTCTCTCATTCCACATGTTGCTTTACTAGTTTCTGAGCCTTCATGGGAATTCCAAGTGAAACACACGTATTTGAAGATCCAAACTTATATTCATATAAAAGTAGAACATCTAATATTTATCCTTCTGGTTCTAGGTTACCTCATTCAGTATTATCACCTCAAGTTCCATCCATTTACCTGTGAATTTTGTTTTTCTTAATAGCTGAATAACATGCCATATTGTAAATGAGCCATGTTTTATTATATATGCAATAGCATGAACATTAAGGCTGTTTTCATTTCATAGCTCTTGTAGCATCTCTGCAATAAGATACAGAATCTAATGGGTACCAATAGAGGTACAGCTGGATCCTGTGTTAGATCTAGTTCCATTGTTTTTAGGATTTCCACATTGATTTCCATAGTGGTAGTCACACTTTGTACTCTGACCAACAGTGGATAAAAGTTTTCTTTCCCTATATCCTAAATTTTAGTAACAGATAGCATCTGTTGTTGCTTTTTGTTTGTTTCTTTTTTGTTTTTTTTTCTTTACCTTGACCATTCTTACTGGGATAAAATGAAATCAAAGTAGCATTAATTTGTATTTCCCAGATGGCTAAGAATGTTAAACTTCTTTAAAATGTTTTTTAGCCTTTTGTATTTCATCTTTTGGGAGCTCTGTGCTTATTTTCCTGCCTCAGGGGCATTTTCTTGTTTGCCAATCAATATAAGAAGCTGTACCCCCCACAGGAAGGTCATCTTGGATTATGTAAGAATGCAGGGTAAGCAAGAATCAGAGCTGGAGGGAACCAAAATGCATTCTATCTCATGTTTCTTGTCTGGAGTTCCTTCTTGACTTTCTCCAATGAGGGACCCTATTGGTCAAAGTTCTCTAGAAATACGGAATATAAGAATTAATTAAGTCAGTTTAAAATAGTAACCACAGTTAAATCATGTCTGCCATACTGAGATTTCAATACACATCTCTCCTTGGGGCTTTATACAAAACATTCAGGGACGTTCCAGAATAACTGTCAATCACAGGGCCAACAACATATAGGTACTCAGTACACAAGGTGGGGTGCCTCAATAGTCTTGGTCTGGTGTTAGAAGCCATATTAATTTCTTTTCCTCTTGTATCTAGCCTACAGTGAAAACTTGGAAACACTGGTTCTGCTCTCAGTGAAGAAATGAGCAGAAGAAGCAACAAAGCTAGGAGGGCAGAAGGAAGATCACACAAGAAATCTTTCCTTCTAAACTTCCTTTTTCTTTTGAGTTGCTATCAGAAGATGCCACTCTGGAACTCCCTACACCAACCCAAGCAATCAGGAAGTTTCTTCATGTGGTGCTTCCTATTCAGACAATTCTAACTTGCGTCTGGTTGACAATAAACCAACCATAATAGGGATGGACCTGAAATGGAAACTGAATAATTCTATGGTCATAGTGTTTATCATAGCAACAGAAAGCAAACTAGAACTTACTATGAACTTAATGGAGAAAAACTAAGTAAGAAATAAATTTCAAGAATAACTTAGTGATAAACAACAGAAAACAGTATCCCCATGTTGCTTTCCTAAACCCTCTATTTAGTAGTTTTGTTTATGAGAACTTCATTTTTTTAAGGACCTGCATTATCTTATCTAGTAGACATCTAGACATCTAAACATGTGTCTCCAACACATGTTCCTGTTCCCAAAAATTTGGTATATTAACCTTCAAATTAGATACAAAACATCTTTAATGCTCTGTAAGAAAAAAAGCCAGGTATAAAGTTCCTACATGTGATGCATTGGCCAATTTATTACAAGTGAAACTGTTCATTAATGGAAACAGTATATCTAAATACCTACACGGAGATGTAAGTTATCTTTTACACTTCATAAGTTGTCTCCTACTTTGTCTTTCTTGATGATCCAGTTATGGACAATCACAGGCAGAAGGATAAATGGAGGTCATTTAGGAAATATATTCATAATTGGTCACAAAACAGGCCTCAACAGATACAAGAAAATTGAAATAATCCCATGAATCCTATCAGATCACCATAGACTAAGGCTGGTCTTCAATAACGACAAAAACAATGGAAAGCCCACATACACGTGGAAACTGAACAACACTCTATTCAATGATAATGTAGTCAAAGAAGAAATAAAGAAAGAAATTAAAGACTTTTTAGAATTTAATGAAAATGAAGACACATCATACCAAAACTTATGGGACACAATGAAAGCAGTGCTTAGAGGAAAACTCATAGCTCTAAGTGCTCACAAAAAGAAATTAGAGAGAGCATACACTGGTAACTTGACAACACACCTGAAAGCTCTAGAACAAAAAGAAGCTAGTACACCCAAGAGGAGTAGACTGCAGGAAATAATCAAACTCAGGGCTGAAATCAACCAAGTAGAAACAAAAAGAACTATACAAAGACTCAACAAAACCAAGAGCTGGTTCTTTGAGAAAATCATCAAGATAGATAAACCCTTAGCCAGACTAATCAGAGGGCAGAGAGACAGTATCCAAATTAATAAAATCAGAACAGAAAAGGGTGACATAACAACAGAAACTGAGGAAATTTTAAAAAAGCACCAGATACTACTACAAAAGCCTATACTCAACAAATTTGAAAAATCTAAATGAAATGGACAATTTTCTAGACAAATACCAGTTACTAATGATAAATCAGGAGCAGATAAAACATCTAAACAGTCCCATAACCCCTAAAGAAATAGAAGCAGTAATTAAAAGTCTTCCCACCAAAAAAAGTCTAGGACCAGATGGCTTTAGTGCAGAGTTCTATCAGACTTTCAAAGAAGACTTAATACCAATTCTCTATAAACTGTTCCACAAAATAGAAACAGAAGGAACACTACCCAATTCATTCTATGAAGGCACGATTACACCCATACCTAAACCACACAAAGACCCAACAAAAAAAAGAGAACTTCAGACCATGCTCCCTTATGAATATCGATGAAAAAAATAATAAAATTCTCACAAACCGAATCCAAGAACACATCAAAACAATCATCCATCATGATCAAGTAGGCTTTATTCCAGGAATGAAGAGATGGTTCAATTTTTGGAAATCTATCAATGTAATCCACTACATAAACAAACTCAAAGAAAAAACCACATGATCATATCACTAGATGCTGAGAAGGCATTTGACAAAATTCAACACCCCTTCAGGATAAAAGTCTTAGAAAGATCAAGAATTCAAGGCTTATACCTAAACATTGTAAAAGCAATATACAGCAAACTAGTAGCCAACATCAAATTAAATGGAGAAAAACTTGAAGCAATCCCACTAAAATCAGAGACTAGACAAGGCTGCCCACTCTCTCCCTACCTATTCAATATAGTACTGGAAGTGTTAGCCAGAGCTATTAGGCAACAAAAAGAGGTCAAAGGGATACAAATAGGAAAGGAAGAAGTCAAAATTTCACTATTTGCAGATGATAGTATACGTAAGTGACCCCAAAACTTTCACCAGAGCACTCCTAAACCTGATAAACAACTTTAGCAAAGTGGCTGGATATTAAAATTAACTCAAACAAATCAGTAGCCTTCCTCTACTCAAAAGATAAACAGGCTGAGAAACAAATTATGGAAATGACACCCTTCACAATAGTCACAAATAATATAAAATATCTTGGTGTGAATCTAACCAAGCAAGTAAAAGACCTGTATGACAAGAACTTCAAGTCCCTGAAGAAAAAAATTGAAGCAGATCTCAGAAGACAGAAATATCTCCCATGCTCATGGATTGGAAGGATTAATATAGAAAAACAATGGCTATCTTGCCTAGAGCAATTTACAGATTTAATACAATCCCTATGAAAATTCCCACTCAGTTATTCACAGAGATAGAAAGAGCAATCCTCAAACTCATTTGGAATAACAAAAAACCCAGGAGAGTGAGAACTATTTTCAACAATAAAAGATCTTCTGGGGGAATTACCATCCCTCATCTCAAGATGTACTACAAAGCCATAGTGATAAAAACTGCATGGTATTGGTACAGAGACAGGCAGGAAGATCAATGGAATAGAATAGAAGACCCAGAAATGAACCCCCCATAACTATGGTCCCTTGATCTTTGACAAAGGAGCTAAAACTACCCAGTGGAAAAAAGACAGCATTTTCAACAAATGATGCTGGTTCAACTGGAGATCAGCATGTAGAAGAATGCAAATTAATCCATACTTATCTTCTTGGACATAGCTCGAGTCCAAGTGGATCAAGGACCTCCACATAAAATCAGATACACTGAAACTAATAGAAGAGAAAATGGGTAAAAGCCTCGAACACATGGGCACAGGGGAAAAGTTCCTTTAGAGAACACCAACGGCTTATGCTTTAAGATCAAGAATTGACAAATGGGACCTCATAAAACTGCAAAGCTTCTGTAAAGCAAAGGACATTGTCCTTAGGACAAACCGGCAACCAACAGATTGGGAAAAGATCTTTACCAATCCTACATCTGATAGAGGGCTAATATCCAAGGTATACAAAGAACTGAAGAAATTAGACTCTAGACAATCAAATAACCCCATTTAAAAATGGGGTACAGACCTAAACAAATAATTTTCAGCCGAGGAAACTTGAATGGCTGAGAAACACCTAAAGAAGTGTCCAGCATCCTTAGTCATCAGGGAAACGCAAATCAAAACAACCCTGAGATTCCTCCTCACACCAGTCAGAATGGCTAAGATCAAAACCACAGGTAACAGCAGATGTTGGCAAGGATATGGAGAAAGATGAACACTTCTCCATTGTTGGTGGGATTGTAAGCTGGTACAACCACCATGGAAAGCAGTCTGGCAGTACCTCAGGAAATTTAACATAGTGTTACCTGAGGACCCAGCTATACTACTCCCAAAAGATTCTCCAACATACAACAGGGACACATGCTCCACTCTGTTCATAGCAGCCTTATTTATAATAGCCAGAAGCTGGAAAGAACCCAGATGTCCTTCAACAGAGGAATGGATACAGAAAATGTGGTACATTTACACAATGGAGTACTACTCAGCCATTAAAAAGAATGAATTCATGAAATTCTTAAGCTAATGGATAGAACTGGAAAATGTCATCCTGAGTGAGGTAATCTCAGGCAGGAATCTAAATATTAAACTAGAACAAAGAAGCAATTTCAGACAAGAATCTAAATTTTAGGCTAGAACAAGGAAGCAGGCTTCAGACATGAAAATGACCTTGGGCTAGGATAGGGAAGTAGGCTCAGATACTCTGGTCATCCTGATAAGCCTTTAGAAACAGTGATCACGGGAGTGTTCACGTAATTGGGTTTAATGCCTTGCTTTTTCTTTAACTTTTTGTGCTTATTGTACTGCTTGTTTCTCGACTATTTGCATCTAACGTATTGCTAGACCCTCAACCTAGAACTGACCTTAATACATTCATGTAATCAAAATGGTATAAGAGTATAAAGAAAGAGGGGGTATAAGATAGGGGTTTCTAGGGAGGGTTAATGGGGAAAGGGAATGACATCTGTATTGTAAATAAATAAAATATTCATTATAAATAAATAAATAAATAAATAGTAAAAAGAAGGGAGAAATGTTGTAACTAAATTATAATGTCAAAAAATTTAGCCGGGCAATAGTGGCACACACCTTTAATCCCAGCACTTGGGAGGCAGAGGCAGGCGGATTTCTGAGTTCTGGCCAGCCTGGTCTACAGAGTGAGTTCCAGGACAGCCAGGACTACACAGAGAAACCCTGTCTCAAAAAACCAAAAAAAAAAAAAAAAAAAATTAAATGGTTAACTTATGTTTAATATAAATACATTATATTAAGCAGTAATACATGGTTGGAAATGAAAACAACTGATAAAAATAAATAAAATACAGGCAAAAAATAAATAAAAAATAAAATAAATAATGTAACTTGCAATAAAAAACAAAGAAAAACAATTACCTTGATATATTCTTTCAAAACTCACATCTATCACCGCATTCAGGGCATTCCCACCCCTTATATTCAACCATTCCTGTTTTCATGCTGTACTGGACCACGAGTACATTGTTACATATATACACATATTATTGGCTAAATTCCACATATATAAGAGAACATGCAATTTTTTTTTTCTGTTTGGCATTGTGTATAATCTCAATAAATATAATATATTCTAAATACATCCATTTTCTTGCAAGTTTTAACTGTATTTTAAAGAAATAAGTAGTATTCATGTATATATATATGTATATACATATGTATCCATATACATATATATGTGTATATACCATTTTTTGGATTGTATCCTTTTTATTGGTTATTTTATTTATTTACAATACAGATGTCATCTCCTTTCCCCATTTTCCCTCCTTAGAACCCCCTTTCCCATCCTCTCTCCTCCTCTATGATTTTATACCATTTTGATTACATGCATGTATTAAAGTCAGTTCTAGGTTTAGGATCTAGCAATACAATAGATGCAAACAGTCAAGCAACAAGCAATACAATAAACACCAATAGACAAAGAAAAAAGCAAAGACTGAGCCTGTCTTAGGTCATTCTGACAAAAATGCCTTCCTTAACCATCATGGAATATGCATTATCAAAGGCAATGCACTTCTGTTTTATGTTGCTGATTCTGTGCCACAGCACTTGGAGCTGATCCTATGCTACAGCATTCCATAACCAAATACCATCAGGAGAGAGCTGGCCTTCTAGGAGTGCTGACACACCTGTGAGCATAGGTAAGACCACCACTTCTGCTCAAATTCCTGGCCCAAGAGGGACCTGCCCAAAGCCATCAGGACACAGGAATGGAGGAACAGCTGGGAAGAGGATTCTTCTGGTTTCTGTCTGCATCCTGGAGCTGACCCTGGGCCATAGCTCTCCATACCCAAATTCCTTCCAAAGAGAACTAGTCTCCCAGGAGTATTGACACACAGGCTTGCAGGAGAGAAAAACCACAGACAGCAAGACTGGCTAACACCAGAGATAACCAGATGGCAAGAGGCAAGGGCAAGAACATAAACAACAGAAACCAAGGCTACTTGGCATCATCAGAATGTAGTTCTCCCACCACAACGAGCCCTGGATACCCCAACACACCAGAAAAGCAAGACTCTATTTTAAAATCACATCTCATGATGATGATAGAGGACTCCCTTAAAGAATTACAGGAAAACACAACCAAACAGGTGAAGAAATTGAACAAAACCATCCAGGATATAAAAATTTAAATAGAAACAATAAATAAATCAAAAAAGGGAGACAACCCTGGAGATAGAAAACCTAAGAAAGAAATTAGGAGTCATAGATGCAAGCATCACCCACTTCTACAAGAGATAGAAGATAGAATATCAGTTGCAGAAGATACCATAAAAAACATTGACACTACAGTCAAAGAAAATGCAAAATGTAAAAAGTTCCTAACCCAAAACATCCAGGAAATCCAGGACACAATGAGAAGACCAAACCTAAGGATAATAGGTATAAAAGAGAGTGAAAATTCCCAACTTAAAGGCTAGTAAATATCTTCAACAAAATTATAGAGGGAAACTTCCTTAGCCAAAAAAGAAAGAGATGCCCATAAACATACAAGAGACCTACTCAGCTTTTGGGGGGAACATAATTAGCATTCGTAATACAAGCAGCTACAGTTTTAGTGGCACTGGAGATTATTTTTGTTATACATATCTTGAATTTCTACCCTTCAGGCAATAAACCTTTGCCTAGGAAAACACAATATGCAAATATTTGCTATCCCATCTGCCTTGCAAAATTTAAAATATGATTAGAACTGACCTTAATACTTTCATGTAATTAAAATGGTATAAAAGCAAAATGGAGGAGGGGGGATAAAATAGGGGGTTTCTAGGGAGGGGAAATAGGGAAAGGGAATGGCATCTGAAATGTAAATAAATAAAATATCCAATTATAAAAAGAAAAAAAGAAATTGTCTCTCTAAAATAACAGAACCACTTTCCAGGACTTTGCAAATCCTTGAACCCAATATTTCTTTTAGGAATAGTTGATTTCCTCTGGCTATTGAAACTGTGTCACAATCAGTAGGGGTTTTTGAAGGTGCTGTTATAGGTTTGTCTGTCAGCAAAGAAGCTGATGAGAGATAAGTCTTCAACTCATAGGATCCTGAACACTTGGTCACTGTCATTTGCAGCACGAATGATAGCATAGTACTAATGGGGTAGTGCAGGAGGAGTGACTGACTGTGGACTTGGTCCCCTTGGCGAAGACTTCTGTTTCAGTGTAGTGCTGCCATACATTGAGCTTGGGGGCTTTGGTTTGCCTTGTGATAAGAACAGAACTGTAAAAATATACCTATAGTGAGGATAGAAGTGATCCAGGATACACATACTGGACAAAAGACCCATTTGTCAGTGTCATGAAAATCTGTTGAGTAATCACAATGTTTTCTTTTCTTTTTTCTCACAAAGTCTTTTATCCTTATGCACTGTTGTAATAGGAATATCTTTAAAGGATAGATAAAGACTTTGCACATAGTGAAAGGAGACGAAATGTTTTCCAAAATAAAAGTAGAAATATCAATAACTCTTTGGAAGATGTCTGTAAATGCTTACACTCTTTCAGATTTTTCTTCCTTTATCATTTTATTTGATTATAAGAGTAGGCCTGTGATCTGCATATCACTCCCATTTTATAGATAAAACTTAACATGCAATAGAGTCAGATTTAGAACCAAATCTTGATCTAAATTCTGCTTTCTTTCTACTATTCTGGAGAATAATTACATACAAAAGTGAAGTGAATTTTGTTTAACAAGGTCACAGAGGCGCTTTTTTGTGTCAATGATGAATTCGTTGTCAGTATCCTTCAATGATGCCACACTACAGCATGATTCAGTAATATTTTCTGCCTTTCAGCTGTCTAAAATTATGTGTTTTAAAGGTGCTACTACTGAAAATGCTGCCAGGTTAGCTTAGGGTTAAATATTAAAGTGCTGATAGAAACTTCCAATTCTGACCAGTCTAAATATACTTGCTGTACTCTTTTTTTTTTTTTTGAGACAGAAGGGTCCAGAAATTTGAGACATAACAGAGAAAGATAATTTGAAATATGTATTAAAATATGTAGGCAGTTGAAAATTAAGAGCATTGTAAAAGGACCCCAACTATAAAACTTTCTATAAGAATTAGTCTCAACTATTGTAGTCAGATAATCATAGGAGGTTGATGACATTTAAAATTCCAAAAAAAACCCAACCTCTTTAACTTTAGACACCTTTCATCATTAATTTTTTAAGTACCAGGCCTATGCTTATGATTTATATAACCCATTTTCTTCTGTGCCTCATGAACTGACTATAGAGCATGGTTTTGTTCTTGCCCTTCCCCTCAGTGTATCTTCTCTACCTTAACCCAATCTCTAATTAGAACACTAATCACCACCCATAAGTTGATGACCACTAAATTTGTATCAATAATCCTGACCATTTTTCTGTCATTTTATTTTAAACATTGTCAAGCTCTTTTTGAGCAGCTACAAGCTTGGAGCTCTCAGCACTGGCTTCTCTGATTTCTTTTCTGTTGCCCCACTGAGAACAAATCTGTTAGCCTTACACACTCTTTTTGTTAATAGTACCATCATTTTAGCTAAGCATAAATATTGAGAATCACCCCTGAACTTTATAACAACTGCCAAACCACAACTAAAAGTAAATCTCTTTTGTCCTGTGTCTTCCAATTGTCAAACTATTACTGTCATCTCTCTCTGACTTATTGTCACCCCCCCCTTTTTTTTAAATAACTGGCGTTTTCATCTCCAGGATTCTTCTTCTAGTCTAGATTTTATCCTTCTACAACTAGATGTTCATTTGCTAAAGATTCTTGTTGAAACTTTATAAAGGTTTGCCTGGCTTGACTGCTTTTATTTTTGTTCTACTGTCATACTGAATAGCTAACTTAATGTCATTGACACCCCTCTGAATTATATGTTGGACAATAGAAACCCAACCCTGCTTGCTTTGTATTCTCAAAACTCTGAACACAGTAGGGAATTAAATATTGACTTACTTGCATACCAACTTGAATTTTCCTTCTCAAAAATTTCTATACATTCTATAATTACTCTTTACAAATACCTAGAATGGATTATCTTTCTGCTAGGTGACTTTCTTCTCAAGTTTAAAAATAGTATTCATATTTTTCTCAAGTCTCCACTGCTCTTCAGATATAACTACATTTTAGATATAAGTTTTCACAGTACTTACAGTTACTTATCAGTACCTATTCCAGATCAAGTGTTAATGGCAAAACATGTTCTGGGCCATATGAACATAGAAAATGTCTTTGGTAACTTTGTATAATCTGCTTGCCTAATCCAGCTGAATCTTGTAAGAGCATTCTTGGCATCATATCCCCAAGTACCTTGGGGACAAATAAACAATCAGTTATTTTTAAAATTAATGACAATTTCTATGGTAATTTTCAAAGATTAAGTACAAGATAACATTTCTATTAATTTAAAAAAACAGCTTTTGATTGAAAATAATTTTTTTCATATAAATAGATTATGTTTTCCATTCCTTTAGCTTCTGCTAGTGCATTTTTTCCTCTAGTAGTAGATGACAACACAAAACAAACTCAGTAAACCACACTAGAAGTCAATCAGGCTGTTTCTCAGATAATTGAGGATAGTTCTACATAATGATTCAGTTATATAAAGAAAATGTGGTTCTTTTACATGAGAGAATACTACTCAACTATCAAAAATGAGAACATCATGAAATTTGCAGACAAATGGATTGAATTAGAAAATATGATCCTGAGTGAGGTAACACACATGCAAAAGGGCATGTATAATATAGACTCACTTATAAGTGGATATTAGTCATAAAGTAGTGGAAACACCCTATAATCATATATATAATCATATATATAATCATATATATAATCATATATATAATCATATATATAATCATATATATAATCATATATATAATCATATATATAATCATATATATAATCATATATAATCATATATATAATCATATATAATCATATATATAATCATATATAATCATATATATACTCATATATAATCATTTATATAATCATATATAATCATATATATAATCATATATAATCATATATATAATCATATATAATCATATATATAATCATATATATAATATATAATCATAATATATATATATATGAGTGTGTGTGTGTGTGTGTTAGTCATAGTAGTGGAAACCCACCACAGAAGTTAAGTAACACTTCACTCAGAAATGGAAATAAAATAGTCATCAGAGGTAGATGGAAAGAGATAACCAAGTGGGAGAGTTGGTGCAGAGGGAAACGTGAAAGGAAGATCAGGTGTAGGGCGAGCTTTGAAGATCCAAAAGTATGAATGGAAACTGGCAAGAGGAAGGTGAGAGACATCTTTAGGGTATGTCAGAAACCTGGAAGGGGGGAGGCTCCAAGGAGAAAATGAGGGTGACTGTAACTGAGAATCCTAGCACTGGGAGACATGGAGAATCCTAGCACTGAAGTGGCCACCTCTCACTGCCAGTTAGGACTCCCAGTGGACAGATGAGTGCACTAATCCACCCACAAAACCTTCCACCCAATATTTTCCTTGGAGCAGAGACTGAGGAAAATGTCAATCAGTAATGGGCCCAACATGAGACACATACTATGGGCAAGAACCAACCCTTAACTATTAATGATACTGTTTTATGCTTGCAGACAGAAGCCTAGCATAACAGTCCTCTGAGAGGCTCCACCCAGTACCTGACCCAAGCAGATGCAGAGATCCACAGCCAAATATTAGTTTTTATTTCTCAGACCATTTTCCCTTTGAGTAGAGGAAGGCTACTAATTTATTAGAGTTAATTTTAAATTCAGCCACTTTGCTGAAGTTATTTATCAGGTGCAGGAATTCTCTGCTGTAAGTTTGGGGTCACTTAAGTATACTACCATATCATCTGCAAATAGTGATATTTTGATTTCTTCCTTTCCAATTTGTATCCCTTTGAGTTCCTTTTGTTGTTTAATTGCTCTGGCGAGTACTTCAAGTACTATATTGAATAGATAGGGAGAGAGTGGGCAGCCTTGTCTAGTCTCTGATTTTGATGGGATCGTTTTAAGTTTCTCTACATTTAGTTTGATGTTGGCTACTGGTTTGCTGTATATTGCTTTTACTA
The DNA here is from genome assembly GCF_011762505.2 of Arvicanthis niloticus. Lineage (NCBI taxonomy): Eukaryota > Metazoa > Chordata > Mammalia > Rodentia > Muridae > Arvicanthis > Arvicanthis niloticus. The sequence goes on from NC_047663.1 coordinate 104,081,074, forward strand.
TATTTAGGTATGGGCCTTGGATTCCTGATCTTTCCAAAACGTTTTATCATGATGGGGTATTGAAATTTGTCAAATGTTTTTTCAGTATCTAATGAGATGATCATGTGGTTTTATTCTTTGAGTTTGTTTATATAGTGGATTACATTGATGGATTTCCATATATTGAACCATGTCTGTATTATCAGCATGAGACATACTAAATCGTGGTGATTGACCATTTTGATTTGTTCTTGGATTCTGTTTGGGAGAATTTTGTTGAGTATTTTTCCATCAATAATCATCAGGGAAATTGGTTTAAAGTTCTCTTTCTTTTTTTCCCATTTTTTATTAGATATTTTATTTACACTTCAGATGCCATCCCCTTTCCCCATTCCCCCACTTAGGAAACCCCTATCCCGTGCCCCCTTTTCCTTTTTGCATTTATACATTTTTTAAAAAAATGTTATTCATAGGCTTTATAAGTTTGGTATTGCTCAATCAGAGATGTAACCCACTACCCAACCTAGATATATCAACTATCTTTGACTGGTGGAGATACATGAACATCTGCCTCCCTGTCTCCCCCCTCTTGTATCTTTATGTGGTTTAGGAATCAGTGTAACTGTGGCTTCATAGACCAAATTAGGTAGTGTTCCTTCTGTTTTTGTTTTGTGGAATAGTTTGAAGAGTATTGGTATTAGGTCTTCTTTGACATTTTGATAGAATTCTGCCCTACAACCATTGGTCCTGGGCTTTTTCTGGTTGAGAGACTTTTAAAGACTACTTCTATTATTTTAGGGGTTATGGGACTGTATAGATGGGTTTTCCATGGTGATCTAATAGGATGCATGGGATTATTTCAGTTTTCTTGTATCTGTTGAGACCTGTTTTGTGACCAATTATATGGTCAATTTGAAGAAGGTACCATGAGGTGGTAAAAAGAAGGTATCTTCTTTTGTTTTTGGATAAAATGTTCTATAGATACCTGCTAAATCCATTTGGTTCATAACTTCTTTTAGTTTCACTGTGTCTTTGTTTATTTTCTGTTTCCATAATCTCTCCATTAATAAGAGTGGGGTGTTGAAGTCTCTCACTATTATTGTGTGAGGTGCAATGTGTGCTTTGAACTTTATTAAAATTTCTTCTATGAATGTGGGTGGCCTTGCATGTCAGTAGATATTCAGAATAGAGAGTTTATCTTGGTAAATATTTCCTTTGATGAGTATGAAGTGTCTTTCCTTATCTTTTTTGATTACTTTTGGTTGAAACTTGATTTTATTTGGTATTAGAATGACTACTCCAGCTTGTTTCTTGGGACCATTTGCTTGTAAAATTGTTTTGCAGCCTTTTACTCTGAGGTAGTAAAAGGCTGCCAGTGAGGTTCCTTTCCTGTATGCAGCAAAATGCTGGGTCCTGTTTAAGTATCCAGTTTGTTAGTCTATTTTTTTAATTGGGGAATTGAGTCCATTGATGTTAAATCTATTAAGTACCAGAGATTGTTGCTTTCTGTTACTTTTGTTGTTAGAGGTAGAATTGTTTGTGTGGCTATCTTAGTATGGATTTATTAAAAAAAAGATTACTTTCTTGCTTTTTCTAGGGTGTAGTTTCCCTCCTTGTGTTGGAGTTTTCCATCTGTTATCCTTTGTAGAGCTGGATTTGTGGATAAATTTGGTTTTGTCATGGAATATCTTGGTTTCTCCATCTATGGTAATTGAGACTTTTGCTGGGTATAATAGCCTGGGCTGGCATCTGTGTTCTCTTTGTGTCTGTATGACATCTATCTAGAATCTTCTGGCTTTTATAGTCTCTGTTGAGAATTCTGTTGTAATTGTCATAGGTCTGCCTTTATATGTTACTTGACCTTTTTCCATTTCTGCTTTTAATATTCTTTTTTTTGTTTTATTCATTTGGTTTTTTGATTATTATACAATGAGAAGAATTTCTTTTCTGGTCCAATCTATTTGGTGTTCTGTAGGCTTCTTGTATGTTTATGGGCATCTCTTTCTTTAGGTTAGGAGAGTTTTCTTCTGTAATTTTTTCGAAGATATTTACTGGCCCTTTGAGTTGGAAATCTTAGCTCTCTTCTATACCTATTATCTTTTGGTTTGGTCTTCTCATTGTGTCCTGGATATCCTAGATGTTTTGGGTTAGGTGCTTTTTGCATTTTGCATCTTCTTTGACTATTGTGTCAATGTTTCCTATGGTATCTTCTATACCTAAGATTCTCTCTTGTATCTCATGTATTCTGTTGGTGATGTTAACATTTATGACTCCTCATGTCTTTCCTATATTTTCTATTTCCAGGTTTGCCTCCCTTTATGATATCTTCATTTTTTCTATTTCTATTTTTAGATCCTGGATGGTTTTGTTCAATTCCTGCATCTGTTAGATTGTGTTTGCCTGTATTTCTTTAAGGGACTTATGTGTTTCCACTTTAAGGGCTTCTAGCTGTTTTCTTGTGTTCTCCTGTATTTATTTAAGAAAGCTATTTATGTCATTCTTAAAGTCCTCTATCATCATCATGAGATGTGATTTTAAATCATAATCTTGCTTTTCCCATGTGTTGGGGTACCCAGGTCTTGCTGTAGTGGGAGTATTGGTTTCTCCTGATGCCAAGTAGCCTTGGTTTCTGTTTCTTATGTTCTTGCTCTTGTGTCTTGCAATCTGGTTATCTCTGTTGTTAGTTGTTTTTGCTGTCTCTGACTGGTGCTTGTCTGTCCTATGAGCCTGTGAGCCTGTGATATTAGATGTGTCAACACTCCTGGGAGACCAGCTCTTTCCAGGCAGTACTTAGGTATGGAGAGCTGTAGCACAGTGTTAGCTCCAGGGCACAGATGGAAACTGGAAGGCTTCTGGTTCTGACTGCTCCGCAGTTCCTGTGCCCTGTGGGTTCCTGGTGGATTTCTCTTGGATCAGCTATTGGAGCAATAGTGGTGGTCTCACCTGTGATCTTGGGTATGACAGCACTTCTGGAGACCAGTTCTCTCCAGGCAGGATTTGAGTATGGAGATCTGTGGCACAGTGTTAGCTCTCAAAACCTCTGAATGTTCTTTTATTGTACAGGATTGTTTTAGCTCTCCTAGGCTTTTGTTTTAACATATGAAGTTGCATATTACCCATTCAAGATCTGGAAAGAATTCTGTTGGAATGTTGATGGAGATTACATCAAATCTATTGATTGCTTTTGGTAGCATGACAATTTTTACTATGTTAATTCTACTGATTCTTATGCAGGGAGATCTTTTCATATTCCCAAAGCTTCCTTAACTTTTTGCTTCAAAGACTTAAACAGTCATGTACTTGCTTGGTTAGACTTATACCAAAATATTTTATATTATTTGTGTCTCTTATGAAGTGTGTTTTTGCCTTATTTTCTTCTCAGCCTGATTGTCATTTATATATATGAGGACTACATTGTTTTTAAGTTAATTTTGTATATGGCCATATCATGGAAGCTATTTATCAGCTGTTTATTCCCTGGTAGAATCCTTGGAGAAACTTATGTATACTACCATATCATCTGTAAATAATGATACTTTTATATCTTCCTTTTCTCGTATCACCATGACTTTCTTCAGCTGTCTTATTTCTCCAGCTAGAACTTCAGTAACTATATTGGCTACATAAGGAGAGAGTGGACTTGTCTTGCTCTTGATTTTAGTGGAATTTCTTTGAGTTTCTCTCCATTTAATTTTTGTTAGCTATTGGCTCGCTGTAAGTTGACTTTATCGTGTTCACATATGTCTTTTTATCCATAATCTCTTCAAAACTTTTATCATGAAGGGGACTTGGAATTTGTCATAATGAGATGAACATATTTTTTGTTTCTTGCAGTTTATTTACATGGTCGATTACATTGACAGATTTTCATATGTTCCATAATCCCTGCATCTCTGGGATGAAGCCTACTTGATTACAGTTAATCAATAATCTTCTTTACATGTTCTTGGATTTAGTTTGCAAGTACTTGATTCAGTACTTTTGAATCAATGTTCATGAAGAAAATCGGCCTTTAATTCCCTTGGTTGAATTTTTGTGTGGCTTGTGTATTAGGATGACTGTGGCTTCATAAATGAATTTGGCAAAATTCCTTGTGTTTCTGTTGTGCATTCTGTTGTGAAAAGTGTGAGCATTAGTTCTTCTTTGAAAGTCTGCTAGAATTCTGCAGTAAAACCTGTAAGGCCCCCAGGAAGGGAGGACCTCACTCTAGTCTCAGGAATTAGTGGCCACCCAATAACTCACAAGACACCAAACTTGATGTAATCAGCAACAGGTATCTTTTGATCAACATATTGAGGTCAAGACCCACACAGGGGCAATAAGGTCTGACTCCAGGGCTTTGGAGACAGAGAAGATTTAAAGCCAAAACCCACAACTTAGTGGGGAAACCACAACCCAGGGGGAGTAAAGTAGGGTTATTAGAGAGTACCTGTGGAAAGTTCCAGCCCATTATTCAGTTTGTGACAGGCTCCAAGGAACAGTCATGGAGAACATTTTATATAGGCTATTCTCTAAGAGCCTATTCGTAATCAACCATCTATCTTGTGTCAGCCAAGTTCCCGAAACACAGAGCTCATGACCAAGCTGACCTGCACTCTTGGTTCTGCTCAGCCTACTATGAGTTTTTGAAAAATTTTAACCCTTTCACACCTTCTGGCCACAGTCTTTTCTATGGTTGGGAGAATTTTAATGACTGTGTTTATTTACTTAAGGGTGATAAGTCTATGTAAACTATTTATCTAATCTTGACTTAACTTTGTAAGTCATATCTATAAAAATTGTCTATTTCTTTTATAATTTTCAATTTGGGTGATTACAGATTTTTAAAGTATGACCCAATGATTCTTTGGACTTCCTCAGTATCTGTTGTCAAGTCTCCCTTTTTATTTCTGATTTTGCTAATTTGAACATTCTTTCCCAGATTAGGATTAGGATTAGATTAGGATTCTTTTATACTGCTGATTTTCTCAAAAATCCAGCTCTTTCTTTAACTGATTCTTTGTTTGTTCTTTTTTCCCCTGCTTTATTGATTTTAGCCCTTATTTTCATTATTTTCTGGCATCTACTCCTTGTGAGAGGGCTTACTTCCTTTTGTTATAGACCCTTCAGATGTGCTGTTAAGTTCCTAGTATGAGGTCTCTCTCTCTCTCTCTTTTTTTTATGTAGGTACTTAGTGTTATGAATTTTCCTCTTAGAACTATGTTCATTGTATCCCATAAATCTGGGTATGTGGTGCATTCAATTTCATTGAATTCTATGAAGTCTTTAATTTTCTTCTTTATTTCTCCTTTGATCCAGTAATTATTCCCTAAAGAGTTGTTAAGTTTTATGAGTTTATAGAATTTCTGTTATTGTTAAAAATCCAGCTTTAATTCATGGTTATCTGAAAGAATGCAGGGAGTATTTTAATTTTCTTGTATCTGGTGAGACTTGCTTTGTGACTGAATGGGTGGTCATTTTTGAAGATTCCATGAGCTACTGAGAATAAAGAGTATTCTTCTGTGTTTGCATGAAATATTCTGTAGATATTTCTTAGGTCTATTTGGTTCATAATTAGCTTGAATATTTCTTTGTTTATTTTTTTTTTGTCTGAGCTACCTGTCCATTGGTTGAAGTGGCATATTGAACTTTTCCAACATTAATGAGCGATGGTTGATGTGTGACTTAAGCTTTACTCATATTTTCTTTATAAATATGGGTGCCCTTGTGTTTCAGGTATAGATGGTATAAATTGAAAATAATTTTGTCTATTTTTTCCTTTAATGAGTATGAAGTGCCTTCTTCTATTTCTTTTGATTAATTTTTGTTTGAAGTATATTTTGTTAGATATTAAAATGGCTACTATCGAGAAGTTAGGTGTAATTCTAATAGGTTGGCCTTTATATGTTAGTTGGCCTTTTCCCTTGCCAAGTTTAATACTCTTTCTTTGTTTTGTGTATTTAGTATTCTGATACTATGTGGCTTGGGAACTTTCTTTTCTCATTCAATTTACTTTGAGTTGTATGAGTTTCTTTTATTGTTATATGATGGTCTTCTTTAGGTTAGAAAATTATTTTCTATGATTTTCTTAATAATATTTTTTGGGCCTTTGAGCTGTGATTGTTCTCCTTTTATTCCTATTGTTCTTAGGTTTCATCTTTTTATAGTGTCCTAAATTTCTGGGATGATCTTTGTCCAGAACTTAGTAGATTTAACATTTTATTTGACTATGGTATCTATTTCTTATATTATATTCAACACCAGAGGCTCTCTATTACATCTTTTATATTTTGTTGTAGTGGTTACTTCTGTACTTCCAGTTTGCTTACTTAGATTTTCTATTTCTAGAATTCCCTCAGCTTGCATTCTTTTTATTACTTTTATTCCATTTTCAGATCTTGAATAATTTTATTCATTTTCTTCAACTGTTTGCTCTTTTCATGACTTTCCTTAGGGAATTTATTAATTTACTCCAACTTTTTATTGCTTTTCCTCAATTTCATTATGTTACTTATTCATTTCTTCTTTAAGGACTTCTACCATATTTTTAAAAATTGGTTTTAAGGTAATTTTCTTGTATTTGCACTGTGTTGGCATATTCAGAGCTTGCTCTAGTAGGGTGGCAGAGCTCTGGTGATGACATATTGCCCCAGCTATTGTTGATTGAATTTATACACTGGCATCTAGGTTTGCGGTGATCATAGGTTTATGTGCCATTTTCTGATTGTGCTGTTGTTGAATATGTATTTTGTTCCATTGGCTTCTGTTTCTCTCTGGTTTTCTGTTTGGAGTGTCATGTTGTTGAGTAGAGCATTTCTATCAGATTTGGAGGCCAGACTCCTGATAGCTGGTATAGCCTCTGGTCAAGCAGGGATTTTCCACCCAAGTTGTGAGCTAGAGCTCTGGTGACTAGAGTTTCTGTGGCTGGTGTGGTCTATGATCTATCCAGAGGTATTCTGCTGGAGTCAGAGGCTCGCATATAGTGATAAGTATGGAGGGCTGATTGGGTATGAGTTGGGAAGTCAATCTACAAGCAAGCAGTTGACTACGGGATCTGGGTGCTGCTGTGTCCGCTGGTTGAGCAGGGGGCTTCTGTGTATATTTTGGGATGACAAGGAAAGGAAGAGCTGTTCGGGGCAGGCTGGGCAGGTTCCAGTGGGGGAGGTCCATGAGCAGGGTCTTACCTGGGGATCTGGGTGCCAGCATAGGCTGTAAGCATGTAAGCCCTCCTCTCTCCATTTCAAATTCATTAAATTTTCTTTTCAACAAATCCTGTTACATGCATATATGCAATACACACATATCTCTAAATATATGTTCTTAGTCTGTATATTGTTTCTTGTAAATATGATTTCAGGGGTGACCACTTGATATTATATTATCAATTGCTATGCTCTCCTGTAGAGAGGCTATTTCTCATGCTCTCAACATTTCTTTATTTACTGTGTTCTTTGTGTAGGGTTAAAAATACTGGTCTTTCCCCATTCTACTTAATCATGAGTACTGCTGTTGCCATTGTGAATAAGGACAACTGAAGTTCATGTTTAGGCAGTCATGTTGACTAGATTTTGTAGATGTAGTTTCTGATGTTATGAGAAGATACAGTTGTGGGGTCCAGTCACAGCAGTTTGTTCTTTCTTGTTCTTGATTCTTCTTGAGGCAGCAGAGGGGGAAGTGTGTTGGCAAGGGTAAGACATGGCCTTAGGAGATATTTAGGGCTGCTGTATAATAATAAAATGTATTTATATGTCTTGAGTCTAAGTCACTAACACTTGCCTGTCTGAGTTCTGCTCAGAGAAACTCATAACACAGCAAGAGATTAAGTGACAAGATTTATTGCTGGGACTCCTTCCACTAGTGAAGCAGCCAGAAACCTCTCTGGATAAACTGGTTAAGTCTTTGAGAATCAGAAAGGAAGGTAAGGAAAATAATTTAAGATGCTTCATCCATCATGATCAAGTAGGTTTTATCCCAGGAATGCAGGGATGGTTCAATACATTGAAATCCATCAGTGTAATCAAGTTTATAAACAAACTCAAAGGAAAAAAAACACATGATCATCTCACTAGATGCTGAGAAAGCATTTAACAAAATTCAACATCCCTTCATGGTAAAAGTCTTGAAAAGATCAAGAATTCAAGGCCCATACCTAAACACAGTAAAAGCAATATACAGCAAACCAGTAGCCAACATCAAACTAAGTGGAGAGAAACTTGAAGCAATCCCTCTAAAATCAGAGACTAGACAAGGCTGCCCACTGTCTCCCTACCTATTCAATGGAGTACTGGAAGTCCTAGCCAGAGCTATTAGAAAGAAAGTCAAAGAGATACAAATAGTAAAGGAAGAAGTCAAAATAACACTATTTGCAGATGATATGGTAGTATACTTAAGTGACTCCAAAACTTCCACCAGAGAACTCCTAAACCTGATAAACAACTTCAGCAACATGGCTGATATAAATTTAACTCAAATAAATCAGTAACCTTCCTCTATTTGAAGGATAAACAGGCTGAGAAAGAAATTATGGAAATGATACCCTTTACAATAGTCACAAATAACATAAGATATCTTGGTGTGAATCTAAGTAAGCAAGTGAAAGATCTGTATGACAAGAACTTCAAGTCTCTGAATTGAAGAACTCAGGAGATGGAAAGATCTTCCATGCCCATGGATTTACAGGATTAATAGAGTAAAAATTGCCATCTTATTTAATCAGTCGACAGATTCAATACAATTCCCATCAGAATTCCAACTCAATTCTTCATAGAGATAGAAAGAGCAATTTGCAAATTCATTTGGAATAACAAAAGATCCATGATAGAGAAAACTATTCTCAACAATAAAAGAACTTCTGGGGGAATCACCATCCCTGACCTAAAGCTATACTACAGAGCAATAGTGATAAAAACTGCATGGTATTGGTACAAAAACAGGCAGGAAGATCAATGGAATATAATTGAAGATCCAGAAATGAACCCACACACCTATGGTCACTTGATCTTTGACAAAGGAGTTAAAACAGTCCAGTGGAAAAAGGACAGCATTTTCAACAAATGGTGCTGCCTCAACTGGCAGTCAGTATGTAGAAGAATGCAAATCCACCCATTCTTATCTCCTTGTACAAAGCTCCGGTGCAAGTGGATAAAGGACCTCCACATAAAACCAGAGGTACTGAAACTAATAGAAGAGAAGTTGGGGAAGAGCCTCAAATACTTGGGCACAGGGGGAAAGTTTCTGAACAGAACACCAGTGGCTTATGTTCTAAGATCAAGAATTGACAAATGGGACCACATTAAATTACAAAGCTTCTGTAAGGCAAAAGACACTGTCAATAGGACAAAACAGCAACCAACAGATTGGGAAAAGATCTTTACTAATCCTACATCTGATAGAGGGCTAATATCCAGTGTATACAAAGAGCTCAAGAAATTGGATTCCATACATCCAAATAACCCTATTTAAAATGAGGTACGGAGCTAAACAAAGAATTCTCAACTGAACACTCAAATGTCTGAGAAGCACCTAAAGAAATGCTCAACATCCTTAGTCATCAGGGAAATGCAAATCAAAACAACCCTGAGATTCCACCTCACACCAGTCAAAAACTCAGATTATACCAGATGTTGGTGAGGATGTGGAGAAAGAGGAACATTCTTCCATTGTTGGTGGGATTGCAAGCTGATACAACTCTGGAAATCAGTCTGGAGGTTCCTCAGCTAATTGAACATAGCATTACTTGAGGACCCAGCTATACTACTCCTGGGCATATACTCAGAAGATGCTCCAACATATAACAAGGACATATGCTCCACTATGTTCATAGCAGCCTTATTTATAATAACCAGAAGCTGGAAAGAACCCAGATGTCCTTCAACAAAAGAATGGATACAGAAAATGTGGTACATTTACACAATGGAGTATTACTCAGCTATTAAAAACAATAAATTCAGAAAATCCTTAAGCAAATGGATGGAATTAAAAAGTATCATACCGAGTGAGTTAACCCAATCACAAAAGAACACACATGGTATGTTCTCACTGATAACTGGATATTAGCCCAAAAGCTCGCAATACCCAAGATACAACTCACAGATCACATGAAACTCATGAAGAAGGAAGACCTTAGTGTGGGTGTTTCGGTCCTTCTTAGAAGGAGTAACAAAATACTCATGGGAGCACATATGGAGACAAAGTATGGGATAGAAATTGAAGGAGGGGCTGTTCGGAGACTGCTCCACCTGGGTATCCATCCCATGTACAGCCACCAAAGGCAGACCCTGATGTAGATGCCAGGAAGTGCATGCTGACAGGAGCCTGATATAGCTGTCTCCTTAGAGGTCTGCCAGAGCCTGACATATACAGAGCAGGATGCTCACAGCTAACCATTGAACTGATCACGGGGTTCCCAATGGAGGAGTTAGAGAGATGAGTGAAGGAGCTGAAAGGGTTTGCAGTCCCAGGGAGAGAACAACAATACCAACCAACCAGAACTTCCAGGGTCTAACCCACCAGCTTGGGAGCACATAGGGAGAGACCCATGGCTCCACCTGCATATGTAGGGGAGGATGGCCCAGTCCCAGGGAGAGAACAACAATACCAACCAACCAGAACTTCCAGGGTCTAACCCACCAGCTTGGGAGCATATAGGGAGAGACCCATGGCTCCACCTGCATATGTAGGGGAGGATGGCCTTGTTGGACATAGGTAGTAGAGAAGGTCCTCAGTCCTGTGAAGGCTGGATGTTCCAGTGTGGGTGAATTCAAGGGTGGAGAGGTGGGAGTGGGTGGGTGGGTGGGGGCACATCCTCATAGAAGCGGGAGGAGGAGAGATGTGATAGGGGGTTTCTGGGTACAGAGGAAATAGGGAAAGGATATAACATCTGAAGTGTAAATAAAATATGCAATAAAAATTAATTTCATAAAAAAATTTAAGATTCTGTATACAGGAAAATATGCACAGACAAATATACATTCAAACATTTATACACCCACATACTGGCTGGGCCTGACTGTCACAACCAACTACACAAGTATTCATGCATGCTTACACATATACACATATACCTACATACAAACATATAGAGAAACAGACTTACACATTTGCATGAATGTATGGGTGGATAGCTGGATGGATGAATGGATGAATGGTTGGATGAATGGGGCAAAAGTTCCTAAGCCAAACCATTCAGCCAATAATTTTATTTCTTGTCTCTGGTCTTTTTATACCTTCTTAGTCAAAAATTTCTTTAGAGAATTACCTCAGGGATAAAATATTCCATAAACTGGGAGTTACAGAAGGAGTTTATATTAAGTTCAACACAGTGTTTTATTATAGTATACTCAGTAAAAGTTCAAAGCTACAGTTTTTTACATGGCCTTGACTTATCATAGTGCACACACCTATGACTTTATTCTTTGAATTAAATGTTTTTCCTTGAACATAAAATTGTCCCAAGTCTATTTCTCTTTTTAGTGTGATTATGAAAGCTCATTGTATTTTTTATTATGCAGCCTTTAGCTACTATTCTGAGGAGTGGACCCACATTCTATTCTTGAATCTAACTTTATTACATCTTTCTAGCAACAAAGATCATCTCTAAAAACTTTTCCACTAAAATTATTTGAATCAAATCAGAAATTCTCTAGAATTATTATCTACTTTTCTACACAACATTACTACAAGATAGTGCATCTTCATTGTACTCAAAATGGTGGGCTAATACCTAGTGATAGTTATATATTTAATAATAACAGGAAAAACATGTTAACATCAGGAATCTTTCCTAAAATGAATTTCTCCTCAGCCTTGTCTATTGGAACAAATCTGTTGTGGATTTTAATCAAAGGCAGCCTCATCTCAGGAAGATCACTTGCTAGTTATCAGCTTTCCTATGATGGCTCCTGACATGTCTCACAGCAAAATCTCTGATACTCAAGTGATGGTTGTAGGTTTTTCTTCAGGATACATAACTTCTCTATCCCTGTAGTTTTAGCTAGGTTTCTATTACCAGGTAAGGTTTCCCTTTTTGTTGAGTGGGTCTTAACTGTGTTGTCCCCTAGATAAATCATGCCAGTACTATACCCTTATTGTAATCATAAATGCTAGTCATTGCTGTGTTTCATAGGTGTCATACCTGGATGGAACTTTTGGATGATTACTTCCTTTGGAAGCTTGCTAAGCAATCATAAACTAAATATTTTAAGTGTATGATTCAATTATTAACAATATCATCAATAATAACGTTCTAATTTATTAACATAGTTTCTGCATTTTTTACTAGTAATCTCAGGGGAATCATCAACATGTTTCAACTTGTTTCAACTAAACAGTCAGGTTTGCTGTTTTGTATATATTATGGATGCTCTTTAAGAGACAAGGTCAACGTGCAAATATTTATAATTTAAAAAAAAGAGGGAGAGGCAGAGAGCTTTGGGGGCTGAGAATCTGACATGGGCCAAGGACAAGGAAATGGGCTGCTTGGCAGGACTATGACATTGGCCAAGGACAAGAAAGTGGGCTTCAGGCAGGAAGCTGACATTAGGCTAGAAAAAAGAATTAATTTCAGGCAAGAATCTAAATCTTAGACTAGAACAAAGAAGTAATTTTAAGCAGGAATCTAAATATTAGGCTAGAACAAGGAAGTAGACTTCAGACATGAAAATGGAGGTGAGATTGGAGTTGTTATACAAATGAAGAGAGAATGGAAAGTGGATTTGGGTTATTAAGACCTCAAGGCCTGTTCTCTCAGTGGCCACTTCCTCCACCTCCTAAAGATTAGTCCACTAGTTGAGGACTAAGCATTCAAACACAAGTCTCATATTAACTGTTCATTAAAGACAGGGTCTGTCTCAATCTGATATAGATGTGATATTGACACTGAACAGCACACTTTTCACTCTATAGAATGCATACTCGTTATTTTAACTCACAAACTTGTGTGTGTGTGTGTGTGTGTGTGTGTGCATGTGAGGATTAATCTAATGCTAGCTGTGTGTTGTAGGATTAATTTATACTCATAGTTATAACTACAAAAATACACAAATAGAAGCACATAAGTGAAGAGCCTTTTATTTTACCTACTTTTAGATGGAGTCTCACCATAATAACTATGGCTGACTTGGAACTCACATAGATTTGCCTAATTCCTTCCCAGCTGCAGGGATTAAAGATGTTTGTCACCATGCCTGGTCCTTAGAAGCAAATTTTAAATTAAGATAAATCCTTAATGAAAAATCAAAGAAATCCATGGCTCAATTAGTGAAAATGAAGATTCTCTTGTTACAGAAACTGATATTACATAAATTAAAGATGCAACTTCCTCTTTCCCAATTTTTGAATGCTCTTTCTAGTTTGTTCATCCCCCTATGCTAAGTTTTTCTGTTTTACTTCAAACAGCTAACAACAAAATTTGCCATATTGCTTATCACCTTGTTCTAATAGGATGACTTTGGGTACAGTTTTGCTTTTCCTGAATTCTGCAGAAGCACTCTATCTTTAAATTCTCCCTAGACACAGATCAACTGCTATAAACATGTCTAAGCTCCGAGTCTTACTATTTTAACTTTACCATTCCATCACATGCTGCTGACTGAAAACTCTATTGGACGATCCACTCTTGGGTTCAACTCTTATTTCCATATATCAATGGAACGCTATGAATTCATCAGTTTAGATGTCAAGTTAAAAGAGAGTGAACTTTTGATTGATTTTTATTCATTGTCAACTAACTTAATAGTATTTACAGTTACAAAAGGAATAGTCTTCTGTGTGTGACAAGGAGGGTTATCTAGATTAGGTTAATTGCCACTAAATGAGAGTGGCACTACTTCATGGTCTGACAGCCAGAGTGCATTGCAAAGGATAAAGTTAGCTGAGCAGAAGTATTTATCACTCTGCACCTTTCAACAGATGCAATGTGATCAGTCAGCTCCTGGTCATGATGCTGACTTTGCTGCCAAAAATGATTTCTCCTTAAATGTAAGGCAAAAAAAATATTCATTATATACCTTTAGTTATGTATTGCTGCAATAACAAAAGTAACTAATACAAATACAGAGACAATATGTCAGCCAGCCTTATGCCCTGTTGTAGTGACATATTTGTGCAAGCTTTTCAGATTACAATAAACATAAAACAGATACTATAAACTATGTTAGGCTGGTAAAGGATACACATTCCTGTTTTAGTGTTCACCATTAGACCTGTCTTTAAGATGTGGAAATGAGAAAAGCCAAGTACAGAGTCTCCCTCCAGTGTAGCTCAAGTGTGACCTCTCAGATACCTGGGGATTATCAGCTCCTATCAAGACGAATATGTTGGCAGGTGTCCATCACTAGGCTCCTTGTACTCCACTAAGGTGGAAGCTGTCAAAAGTTTATGGGATAGAAATAAGTAGCTCATATCTGAAGCAATAAAGATGAATTTATCTGGAAAACAAAACCCATCTCTAAACAAAATGTAGAAACTCTTTAGACATAGGATCATGGTGCATGGAAAGTAGAAACACCAAGCTGGGAGACAGATAACAGAAGTGCTCGTTGGGCAGGCCAGTTTGGGGCAAGAAAATGCCATTAAAGAACAGTAAGAAATGTCTTGAGAAAAAATGTTTGGGTGATTTTTGGGGTTCAAGTCTGCTACTTTCAGACTTTTAAATAATACTGAATACCTGATCATAAAATGAAGACACATTATGTGTCATGAATCTTTAGGTTTAGCAAAAAAAAAAAAAAAAAAAAAAAATCTTTAGAGGCAAAGAGATGTTTGGAAACTGTTGTTATATTCATCTCCAGACTTAAGTTGGAAGGAGGCAGATGAATCAGGGAGAGGTAAGAACATAAAACAAGTTAAGGGAGTTTCTGTTGAAGTATATGTTTGTTATTAAGCGGTCTTCTATGACTGAAGAGTCTTTTTAATACAAGTTTGCCAATAATAAGATAGCATAGTTAGTGTCATATCAGAATAAAAAGAAGGGCATTGTATCTCATTTTAACAAGAGAAAACTGGCCTTAGGAAGATAGCAGCCAAGATGTCAACAAACGTGCTGACTGGCACAAGGTGAGCTCAGGAAAAACAAACAGTGGTCAAGTAAGTAGTAAGGCCTGGAAATGTGGTAAACTTTGATGATCTGGTTGAGCTAACAATTTAAATGTGTCTTAGACTGCTGCTCCAGGTTAGAAGCCACAGGAAGAGTGAATTCATGTTGTTTTTTTTTTTTTTTATTTTTAGTATACTAGCTAAGTCAAATGCATAAAGAAAAGTATAGGTGAAGAAAATTCTAATGGAGAACTGTAGATCTGATAATGGTAAATTATAATATCTCATGGTAAACAAAGATTAATGCTTAGACCAAGTGCTTGTAAGTTCATCCTCATTTGAACTACCCACACTGCCTGGGTCCCACAAAAAGCTGCAAATTTGAATCCTTATGTGTTGCACATGGGAATATATATGTGCAGTTGCTGTTGAAAAGTTTGGCAGCCCCTTAAAAAGCTAAACATAGCATTACCATATGACACATAATTTATCTCCTAGATAGGAACTAAAAACAGTGCCTCAGTCAGAGACTTGAACACCAAACAGTTTGATCATTATTCACAATTACCAAAAATGTATTCAATTAAATGTCCATCAATGGATTAATGGGTAAACAAATTCTGATTCTTATATACAAACAAGTATATCAAATCACTAAAAGGAATGAAATTCTAACATATCTACAACATGGATAAATCTTGGGAGCATTATGCCAAGGAACAAATACAATACAGATGGAGAAATATAATTTGTATTAGTAAATTTTCTGTTATGACAAAATAGCAAAGTAACTTATTTGTAAGTTTATATGAGTTTATGGTTCCAAACACAGAGTTTATCATGACAGTAAAGGATGACAGCAAGGGTCAGGCATGGCAGCAGGAGCAAGAAGCTGAAAACTCATATGTTTTCACAAGAGCACAGGTTTTTACTCTAAAACAACACCCCCAGTCACATACTTCCTTTATAGAGAGCACACTTCCTTAACCTCCAAGAAAGCATAGCCAACGGGGTACCAAGTGTTCAAATATTTATGGCAGCCATTCTTATTCAAACCACTACACTTTGTAGCAGGAGATATTTAAATCGGCTGCATTCAATCTGGCTTTTCTCAATCAGCTGCCATGTTCCTGACTAGCCTAGGCCTGCAGCCAGGAGTGGCAGCGGCATACCACTGCTGCTCAGCTCAGATTGTCCACTCAGGCAGTCAGAGACACTGGTCCTGCCACCCACGAGACTCCAGCGTGGGAGATGGCTTTGCCAATCTTCCACACTGTCTCCACAAAGCTGGGCTCCGCCCAGACCATCCTGCCATCCACGCAGGCTTGGGACAAATGAGACTCTAACATTTAGATTATCCAAAGGCTTTATATGTTTGGTAATGTTCAATAACAAGATGCCCACACAATCAGAGGTGTAACCCGCCCCCCAACCTAGATATACCAACTATCTTTGGCTGCTAGAGACACATGCACATCCACTTCCATGTTCCCTCCCCTCTCTCTTGCTCTTTCTCTCTCTCCTCTAGCTCCTCCTCTTCCTTCTCCTTTTTCTCTTCCTTCTCTTCTTCCTCTCCTTACTCCTCTTCCTCTCCTCACATATCCCACCTTAGCTCCTCCCAACTTGCCGAAAAATATTGCATTACAACACTTAACTTTCTGTACCTCATAAACTCACCATATATCTTAATACATAGTGCACTTATTCCAACTTGAAAAGAAGTTCCTCACAGTTATTTACCATCTCAACACTTTAAAAGTGCAAAGTCTTCTGTGAGACTTAAGATCATCTCTTCATTTTAACCCCGGCAAAATAAAAAGATAAATTACATCCTTTCAACATATGACAGCAAATATTCATACAGGTTCATACAGTAAAGATTAAAATGTCTAGATGTTTTCAGAATGGAAAGGAAATATAGAAGATTTAGGCAAGTTTTAAGGGTGTTGATAAACTATTTAAGGTATGTTAAACATGAGATTTAGCATAATATATAGATGATAGTAAAACTGCAAAATTCAATGTTTAACACATTGATGTTAAACGTTAAACATCTACTTAAATCAATAAGGTCCTCATAAATGTCAATCATTTTTGGTAACAATTAAGTACGGACAACTAAAACTTTACAAAAACAGTTAAAATTTAAATTCTAAATTGCTTTGACAAGTTGCTCCTGAGAAGTTAATTATGTTTTATTTATGTATTCAATTATGACTTACTTGTCCTTAGAGGCTATGGATCTCATGGAGGCATTTCCTCAAGGGAGGCTCCTTTCTCTGTAATTAGAGAGAGATAAGATGGTTACATATTTTATAGGTCTCTTATAGGCCCATTACCTTCTAAGAGCATCACAGACTGGCAATCAAGCTTGCAGATTTGGGTTTCAGAGAACATTTAACAGAATAGGTAAAAATGGATAAGCAACTTGTACTTCCAGGAAGTGAGTTATTACTCAGTGCTGAAAACACATGACCTATTAACTTAAGGAAAGATATGTGAGAGCCTTAAATACATATTACAAAGAAAAGAAATAAGTCTGAAAATGCTGCTTACCATATGACTCCAGCTATATGACATCCCGGAAAAGTCAAAACCATGGAAATGGTAAACAAAAAACAATTAGTGGTTACCAGAGGCCAAGTGGGGCTAAGAATATACAGGTTAAATATAAAACTTTTTTTTTGTTGTTGTTGATGTTTTCTTTTCTTTTCTTTTCTTTTTTTTACAGCAATGAAACTACTCAGTATAATCTATATGGGTTGATAAATATTCTTATCTATCTGCTTAAATGCACTAATTGTATTGTAAACCAGAGGATTTGGGTTATAATGACATGTCAAGGTCAGTTTATAACTTAACAACAAATGTGTCACTCTTGGTGAATGTTGATTATAGGGGCACATTTCACATGAGAGTAAGAAGTATAGAAGACCTCTCTTCTTCCAGTTGATTTTGCTGCAAACTTAAAAGTGCTCAAAATACAGTCCATTAAAAATCATTAAAATGACAAATTTATCACATGGAAAATTTTATTCTTTTAAAGAAAAAGTTGCGATAGCTGTTGAAGAATTAAATATAGGAGAGAAAACATAATCTGACCTTTAGATTTCTAAAGAGAATGCTCCCACAGAATAAGCTGCACAGAAGAGCTGCTTATTGCTCTAAAAACACAGAGCAGCCACTGCAAGTATGAGGATACTGTGCCAACATCCCCATAGGATAGTCTCAGATTGAAGTAGCTTTTGCTTCACTGGAATTATTTTGTTGCTGTCCCACCTGAGAGAATATACATGTGAACCAGGGAAATATTTAAAATGCTCGTAGCATTTGAGGTAACATAGCTTTTCCTATCAAAAAGTGGTCTGAATTTGAATGGTATCTTATTTGTGTTTCCAACTGTTTTGTGTCCATATGGATATAACTAAGTTGTGTGGGCCTGTGGTGTATTTTGTCAACATAGGAAGACAGAATCAGACTATTGTATGACTTAGCCTTTATATTAATTCTTGAACATTCTAATTTATGCATGGATAAGTGTACTCCAGCCTGTTAAAGGAGAAGTTGGTATCAAACTACTTAATTAGAGGTTTTCTATTTAACAGTCATCAACATTTTGGCAACATTTTCCTTAATTTAGGACAACATTCAAAAGATAATGATAAGCACTATACTTGATGTTAGCTTAGGCCTATTTCTAGATGCCTGTGTACTGTCTTTCAAAAATTTTCAGTACAAGTTTGTAAAGAAAAAGGAGTTGCTAAAATATTTATCATCAATTTTCAGTCATATTGCTAAATGAGGTGATTTAATTTTTCAGTGAGTACAAAATGAAATATTAATTTTCAATAAAAAGTAATATTACATCAGTTTTATTAAGGACATTACCTTAGATTTAATCAATCAATCCGGCTATTGCAATATTCAAATATGGATGAAAGCAACAGTGTTCGTACAATTAGATTTTCAAAAACTTTCAAAACCCCTTAATTCACCTGCTCTGGTTTCAACTCCTCAATCTGGTGATAATTTGTGCAGTAGTTAATATGTAAAAGTGCATTGGAAAGAATCGGAGACTTTCTTGTTGTTTAGTGTTACTGTTATTTTCTAGGTTATCACTGCTTTGTACCTGGAAGAAGTGAAATTATTTTATCTAAGTACATTCATTATATACAGGGCATTTAAAGATAAACACAGTCATATACAAGAGTTGTAGGGCCACTCATGAAGCTTTTCAGAGAGTACAGCTCTGAAATCTGAGCTCTGAAATCTGACAGATGTGAGTGCCATTGCAAATTACACCTAATAAAAGGGAATTGCCAGAAGTATATGTACAATCAGCCTGTCTGCTTAGTGAGCCTTTTGGCAAGGTCAGATTTTGAAAGGTCACACACAAATCTCATTAAATTAGATGATGACAGGAGGCACAGTGAGAGAAGGGACACATCGCCTGACAAGAGTTGAAGTCATGTCAACAGGCTATTATGATAGATCAATACAGAAAGTGAAGCTGAAAGAGATCATTTTAAGGGCTGGCAGTGGGATACACAATGAACACTACCAGAGAATAAAGAATATCTGGTTACAAGTATGCAAAACTTTTAGTTGAAAATAATATTGTGAATCACCAATATAGCAAAAGTGTTCCAAGATGGGTGTAAAATTTCCAGAATGCTTATGCAACTTCAGGTTTTATTAATAGACTGTGGTATTTAGGAAAAAGAATGTGGTAGCATAAAGTACTTGAGAGAAGTATACACAAATGTCAGGAAAATGTTCTTTGAGGTTAGTGATGTTTTAGATCATAACTCCAACACTGATTGTAGTTAGAGGGTTCCTCCTACAAGATCAGAGCAGTGGGTGATTCATTTAAATGCCCACTTTACTTTGATATGAAACTAAGCCTTTTTCTTGGAGGGTGGTATATGTCTCTAGTTAGTGCACACTAGAATGCATTCTCTGTGGTTTATGATTGATATCCATCTTCATTTATTTGGTTTGAATTCTGATTGGTCACTGCAATATTTGGAATGCCATATTCCTAACTATGGGGACACTAACAGAAAATTTGATTTTACCATTCTGTGCGTCTTATCTTTAAAGAGCTAAAGGATAACTTCTCTTCTTTCAATAAAGCAAATATGTTATTAACACATTATTCTTGAATATGCCTATTGTGTGTTTATTGTAGAAGTTTGTCTCATAAGTTACTGAAAATTACAGATGTGAAAACATGTTAAGTTGATAATGTTTAATAGCTCTTACCCTTAAAAAAAGAAACAATATTTTAATGTGCTCAAACCCACTGAATAAGATTTACTTGCTATAGATGTAGACCCCAGAATATAGAAATAAAGTTGCATCAATACCAATTTGATTACATGTTAACAAGTAAGACACAATAGCGATATTACAGTAGTCCAATTTTAGGTAATTTCCATATTTGACATAAGAACCTCAAACAATATATCTTTGACCTATATCATATCATGATGAAGATTTCTTCAATTTCATGAACATTGAGCATCCATTTCCAGTTTAGAACTTCTTTCAAGTACATCTATTTGAAGAGAAAAAAGTTACCTTTGCTTTTACTTGTGATTGAACCAATCAGCTTAGTTGAAATTTCATTAAGTGGTTGGTATAATTTTGACACTACATGAAAAGCTCACCTTGAAACCTTGTGTTGAAGCACTGGTTGTTTATTCTGCCTCCATTTTGTTCGGTCAGCACTGTCCAGCTTCTATTCCAAGTGTGTTAAACCACCCTTCCATTCATTAAATATCACATTGAATACTCCTGAGTAGTTCACTACCCAGGGCTTCTTCTTCCTTCTAAAGGATGTGTCTGATGTGTCTTAAGCTATCTTGCTTCTTTTTAAACAAATGCTTATTTATCTGTGTGTCCTGAGAGGTCAGAGGAGAAATCTCAACCCCCTGGATGTAGCATTAAAAAAGAAGGGTGCTTGAAACAAATTGAAATCCTCGGGAAAAGCAGCAAGTACTTTAAACTGCTGAACCGTCTCTCTGGCTCCTTATGCAATACTTACTTCTTAAGCCTTCTGTGTAAATGGCCTGAGTTTTGTTGTGGTTGTTGTTGTTATTCTTTTAATCCACTCTAGTGCTTTTATGACGTTCAAAGCCACATCACTGGATGATGTCAGAAATTTCAACTTGCTACAAAAGTTTCTAAACACAGAACTAGTTCTCTTGTTGGCAGTTTGGAAAGAAAAGACTGTGGAACACTGATACTCAGAAGAAGCCAAAGTCAGTTTCAGAGCCCAGCTGCCTTTCTTTCTTTTTTTTTTATATTTTTTATTGGATATTTTATTTACACTTCAGATGCCATCCCCTTTTCCCCATCCCCACCTTAGAAAACCCCTATCCCATGCCCCCTTTTCCTTTTTGCATTTATACACTTTTTAAAAAATGTTAATCAAAGGCTTTATAAGTTTGGTAATGCTCAATCAGAGGTGTAACTCACTACCCAACCTAGATATATCAACTATCTTTGACTGGTGGAGATATGTGAACATCTGCCTCCATGTCTCCCCCCCTCTTTCTCTCATCACCTAGCTTCTCCTCTCCTTCTCCTCCTCTCTTTACTCCTTCTCTTCCTCTCAGTACTCTTCCCACCATAGCTCCTCCTAAATATCACCTTTCCTGTTAAAATAAAACTTTTCTCTCAAAATACAATTAGAGCATAATTATGCCAATTTGTACCCGTGAGGTACAAGATAGTCCTAATACCCAGTCCATCATTTTGTTGACTAACCAGAACTTCTGTCATCTATCCTAACTAAAACACTTAGTTCTGAACCTGGCTTTTTTCTTGGTTTTAGAATGAATGTCAGCTAAAAACCATCCACTCAAATCTTTTCTCTCAAGGTAAATAGCCAGGATTGGCTATGAGGCTATAAGTTTTCAACCCCGTCAGAAACCCAGAATGACTGAGTTAACTATAATTGTGGGGAGCACAAAGCATAGCTTCTAAACCTTAGCCAATTTATAGACACCTCTGAACACCTGGACACTCCCTCTACTACAAAACATTGGAACATCTCTGTTCTTCCGCCTTCTGGCCCAGGATCATCTGACAGACCTCAGTGCTGCAGAATGATTAAGGGCCGATTACTCTGTCTAGGCAGATATAATCAGTCGACTATTCTGCAAGTGTGTTCTTTTCTGGATAGTAATACGTCTGTAGATGGAAAGAGGCAATTCTTGTCTAGTGGCTGTCTCACTACAACTGGAGTAACTCCAAAGATGCTCAATTTCTTCTTAGAATTCAATACAGGAAGCTGTCAGGAGCAGACAGGTCTCTAATCAAAATGAACATTAATACAGAAATGTTTGTCATGTCAATTCTGTGGACTTCTGACGTTTTGAAAACCAACTATCCATGTAAGGTAATCTGGACTGTTGCCTGTTAACTCCACTCAGCTATTTCTAAATAAAACATAGAAAACACCCTAACAATAAACTCCAAGCCATGAATTTGCTATAGTCCCTTAACTCACAGGCTAGCCATCTCAAATCTGTTAAAAAAGCTAAAGAAGGACTGGGTCTAAGCCTTGTATTCTTAAATGTGTTATACTGGTACAATGCCTATGAGAGTAACAATATTCATCTCACTTTTATATCAATAAGAAGCTCATACCAATGAAAACTTTAAAATTTGTAATCAAAGTAAATTGGTGCCATTTAAGAATTTATATCTTCATCTTGATAATAATTGTACAGATTTCTACCAATAGGTTATGGCTATGCAATAAATCCTAGCTAATCCTCTCTATTCCCACAAAACCACTACCTTGCTAAACTAAACTCTCTTTGCTGTTGACATTCTTAGTGATCTTTCACTTTTTGTTGCTCTTAGAATCTGGTAAATTATTTCTCATATGTAAATAAAAACATTTTATATTCAATTTGTGCAATGAATAGTCTGTCAAGAAAATAATGTCTCTCTTGGCTGCATTGGTAGTAACAAATAGTAGCTTGCTTTATGATTTTTTTCATGTTAATTTTAATCTGGTTGTAAGGATAGGTGGATATGGAAAGCAGGAAAAAATTCAGCATATTTTGAATCTTCTATAGTTGTCCCTGATGGAGTCTGAGCCATAAGGTTGTAATTTTATGTAAGCAAAGACCTACATATAAAATGTACGTAAAAATAGAAAAAATGGTTTCTAGAAAATAGTAACTGCATTGCCAAGACTTCTCTCATTATTCCTCTATACTTTGCCTTAAATCAGAGAAACAGTCTTCCTGAAATACATAGCTAGCAGGGCTTGCCCCATACAGAAACTAGTTCTGTGCCTTTGTGTTCAACTCATGACAGAATTAACAGTGTGAAATGCACTTCCTAATCCAGAGTCTGACCTCCCCAAACATGGTTCTTTACCTGTAATATAAACAGTACTCATCAGATCCAGAGACCCTAGTTAACAGAGCACAAGGTAAATGTTTTGCCAATTGTCCTTTTGTTCATCTTGTACTACAGTGCCTTGTCAATAATAAATGCGCACAACCGCAGTTATTGTCCAAGGGTTGCTTTTGCTTTCATTCTGTATATCTCTGTCAGTCTTCACTACAGTAAATATCTCTTGAGACTCCAGTAGATAAGAACAGATGTGAATTTCTCCTGCAGCCAGAAGATATCAGCACTGCTGTATTTTGACTATTGAAACGGACAAGCAGAAGCACTGAAGCATCCACACTTTGGTTTTCTTTCTTGAGCTTCATATGATCTGTGAATTGTATCTTGGGCATTCTGAGTTTTGTGGCTAATATCCACTTATCAGTGAGTACATACTACGTGTGTTCTTTTCTGACTGGTTTAACTCACTCAGGATGATATTTTCAACTTCCATCCATTTGCCTGCAATTTCATGAAATTACTGTTTTTAATAGCTGAGTAGTATTGTGTACCACATTTTCTGTATCCATTCATCTGTTGAGGGACATCTGGGTTGTTTCCAGCTTCTGGTTATTATAAATATGGCTGCTATGAACAGAGTGGAGCACGTGTCCTTATTATATGTTGGAGCATCTTCTGTGTATATGCCCAGAAATGCTAGATCCTCTACTTCTAGCTAGATCCTCAGGTAGTATTATGTCTAATTTTCTGAGGAACTGCCAGAATGATTTCCAGAGTGGTTGTATTAGCTTGAAATCCCAGTGCTTCTTAGTAGGGGAAACAAAATATACTCAGTGTGGAGCAGAGACTGAAGGAAAGGCCATCTAGAGACTGCCCCACCTGGGGATTCACCCCATATACAGGCACCAAACCCAAACACTATTGTAGATATCAGGAAATGCTCACAGACCAAGCCTGACATAGCTGTCTACTGAGAGGCTCGGCCAAAGCCTGACAAATACAGAGGTAGATGCTCTCAGCCAATCATTGGACTGAGCTCAGGGTGCCCCATGGAGAAGTTGGAGAAGGGATTGAAGGCGCTGAGGGGGTTTGCAGCCCTGTGGGAGGAGCAACAATGTCAACCAGCCAGACTACACCCCCCCCAACCCAGAGCTCCTGGGGACTGGACCATCAACCAAAGAGTACACATGGAGGGACCCATGGCTCCAGCCAAGTATGTGGCAGAAGATGGCTTTGTTGGACATCAGTGGGAGGAGCAGCCCTTGGTCCTATGGGGGTTCAATGTTACAGTGTAGGGGAATACCAGAGTGGAAGGCAGGAGTGGGTGGGTCGGTGGGAGCACCATCATAGAGGCAAGGTGGGGGGATGGGATAGGTGGTTTCTGGAGGGGAGACCTGGAAAGAGGATAACATTTGAAATGTAAATAAAGAAAATATCCAATAAAAGAAAAAAAGAGAAATGAACAAGCAGATAATTATAGTTTCAAATTAGTATTTTAATGAACCAGTCTTAATAAATGCAAAGTGAAATCTCCCAGATATTCATGAAACCAACAGGAGGGAGGACATTAATTAAGAGTCCAACAGATAGATTGTCTGCAACTGTTGGTGTGAGAGTTAAATGTTCCAACTTTTATTAGCTGCACAAAAGGAAAAGAAGCCCATACTTAAATTCTTGAATAGTTTTAATCACAAAGAGTTGTAAACACTCAATACAAGAACCTAACCATGACTCCAGCTACATATGTAGCAGAGGAAGGCATTATCTGGCATCAGTGACAGGGGAGGCTCTTGGTCCTGTGGAGGCTTGATGCCCAGTATAGGGGGATGTTAGAGCCATGAGGTAGGAGTAGGTGAAGGAGCAGCCTCATAGAGACAAATAAGATGGCAGAAACCATTTGAAGTGTAAAGGGATAAAATGATGAATTAAAAAAAAATCTAAACCTAAATATTGGTGCAAAAGGTTTAGGTCTAATTAGCTCACTATTTTTCTTATTTTGAAATTAGTATTGTGGTGCTATATTTAGACAGACTGATTACCAGCAATATTTAATAGCAATATCATAAACTGTTAGGGCAAAGTATAAGTTTTAGAAACTGTGTATTAGTGAGAAGATTGTTGAATAATTAAGATTCAATTCTAAAATGTTTATAGAACTAAATATGTGTTTCACTTAGGGCTTTGTTTTGGCACAGGCTATACTATTAAACCAGGAGGCATAGATAACGCTAAAAATGTTTTGAATACAGCATTAAAATGTACTATTTCATATTATCAGGTCCAAAGGAAACTCTATTTCCCAAAATTCTGACAGTTAGATGAATCCAACATTCCTCTGGAACTTGTAAAGCCAGTTCCTGTTTTCTAAAGTGGATTTTTATCACAGGCAGAAAGGACAAATGGCTATCTGTGATCTCTATTAAAACACCAAAGCAAACACTGCCTTTCAGGTTCCCTCAGTATCACTGTTGAGCATCTCAGAGTCCATATCATCATGTTAGAATTCTAGCTTTTCTCAGATCTTCTAAGATATTTTTAAAGCTTTCACCACAACATACCAACACCCTCCCTCTACTTTCTCTAGCTCGGGGGTTTCCCTCCTCCCAAGCTTCTCATTATTTTTTAATACCCCTGTTAATATAGCTATGCTTTCTCTTGGTCTCTTGTATTTATCTTTTGCTCAACTTTTCTCTCTTCTCTCCTCCTCCTCCTCTTCCCCTCTCTCTGTCTCTGCCTCTCTCTGTCTCTCTCTGTGTGTCTCTCTGTCTCTCTGTCTCTCTCTGTCTCTGTCTCTCTGTCTATCTCTCTGTCTTTGTCTCTCTCTGCCTCTCTCTGTCTATCTCTCTGTCTCTCTGTCTCTCTCTGTGTGTCTCTCTCTGTCTCTGTCTCTCTCTGTATCTGTCTCTCTCTGTATCTGTCTCTTTGTCTCTGCCTCTCTGTCTTTGTCTCTCTCTGCCTCTCTCTGTCTATCTCTCTGTCTGTCTCTCTGTCTGTCTCTCTGTCTGTCTTTTTGTCTGTCTTTCTGTCTGTCTCTCTGTCTGTCTTTTTGTCTGTCTCTCTCTCTGTCTCTGTCCTGTGTTCCTCCTTCTCTCCTAGCCAGATTCACTCTGCAGGCCATGTTTAGTCTACTACTTTCTCTCTCTGTTCTCACTCTTCCAGGTGCCTTGAACTGTTCTCTCTCCCATATCTATAATAAACACCTTCTCCTCAATCATATTATGGAGTGGTTGTGTCATCAGGTTACACACATATATGTCTGCAAGTTTTATTAAAAGGAACTTAAATCTGTTTATTTAGCAAAATCACTTAAATGTCAAGCTTTGTCGGGTTTTCTTGCATGCAAAATAAGGTTATTACTGTTTATTACACAAGTCTGAGTGAAAAAATGACTGATTCAGTGGCTCACTCATAATGTACAGGCTAGGATGAGAGCATGCTGAGTGTGCAATTAAAGAAAGATCGACAACTGACAAGTGAGACCTCATAATATTGAAAAACATATATGGTAAAGAACACTGTCAATAAGAGAAAACAGCAACCCACAGATTGGGGCAAATATCTTTACCAACCTTATATCTGATAGAGGGCTAATATCCAAAGTATAAAAAGAATTCAAGAAGTTAAGCTAAGGACAAGCAAATAACCCTATTAAAAATGAGGTACAGAGCTAAACATAGAATTCTCAAACATAGAATCTCGCATAGCTGAGAAGCACTTAAAGAAATGTTCAGCACCCTCGGGGAAATGGAAATCAAAATGGCCCCGAGATTCCACCTCAGATCAGTCAGAATGGCTAAAATCAAAAACTCAGATGACAGAAGATGCTAGGGAGGATGTGGAGAAAGAGGAACACTGCTTCATTGCTGGCGGGATTGCAATCTGGTACAACCACTGTGGAAATCAGTCTGGCAGTTCCCCAGAAAATTGGAAATAGTTCTGCTGAAGATCTAGCTATACCACTACTGGGCATATACCCAAAAGATGGTACAACATATAGCAAGGACACGTTCCACCATGTTTATAATATTTATAATATAATATTTATAATAGCCAGAAGCTGGACTGTTCCTCAACAGAAGAATGGATACAGAAAATGTGGTACATTTACACAATGGGAATGTACTACTAGGCAATTAAAAACAATGACTTCATGAAATTAGCAGGCAAATGGATGGAACTAAAAAATATCCTGAAGTAACCCAGACACAAAAAAAACCACACATAGTATGTACTCACTAATAAGTGGATATTAGTCCAAAAACTCACATAGCCCATGATACAACCCACATACAATATGGAGCTTAGGAGGAAGAAAGACCAGGTTGTGGATGCTTTTGTCTGGCATTGAGGGGGTAACAGGATGATAAGAGAAGGTGGAAGAAGGGTCACTGGGGAGGGAGAGAGACATGGGAAGAAATAAGGGTGGCAGTATCAGTTACTAAAGGGTCAGGAGTGAGGTACAGACGGTCAGGAATTCAAATAAAAATATGTAGCAGGGGCATAAGGAACTGGGGATAGCCACCGGAGGGTCCCAGATACCAGGGAAATGAGAGGCCCCCATGACCCAATGGGGATGATTTTAGCAGGTGTATCAGTTGGGGTTGAGCACCTTATGATCAGTTTTTTACTTCATTTAATTGGTTGTGAAGTTCAGTGATTTCCTCTGTATGCTGCAAAAAGCTTCTTTGATGTGGAATTGGAGATGCAGTAATTTATGGCTGTGAGTATAAGTATTTAGAATGCAACTATAAATTATTCTGGTATAGAAAATGGTAGTAGTAGGTTCTCATCATATCCATCCCCTCACCTGCCATGTGAAGTTGGCTAGGTTTGTACAACCAGATAGGGATTCTCTCCTATTGAATAGTACTTAAGTCCAATTAGATCGCTTGTCATCAACTCTAGAATAGAACTGCTACTATTGCTTGCTTGGATGTCTTGATATGCTGATCATTGCTGTGGTTTGTAGGGCTTATATGTGGGTAGGCCTATTGATTTTCTTCTTTGGTAGCTTATATAGAACTTTCAGATAGTATGAAAGATAATCCTCAAGGAAGATGCCTTTAGGTCAATTGCAGATTCATTGTGTCACATCTTATGTCTGAATAACATGTCTTCAGCAACAGGGTCTTACCTTCAAGTTCTGGGAGGCAACCAAGGCCATCAGTAATTGCTTATACTGTTTGGAGAGTTGCTTGAACTCCCATGATCAACAACTAGAAAGAAGTTTCTCATACCAGATACTGGGGTTTTTGATAGATAGTCTATGACTCTTGGAAGGAGCATTATCACTCAGGTGACAAGGCAAGGCAAACACACACACACACACACACACACACACACACACACTTATATACTACATATACATACATGTGTATGTATTAAAAATTCTTAGTGATGTTTATTCTTTTGCTTCCCCTCTCCTTTTAAAATATTCCCCTCCTCCTTTCCTAGTTAAATTGATTCCATTGTTATTATGTTTACCCTGATAGCCTCTACCTGTATCTTCTGTCCCATGGTCTCTTTTTCCTGCACTGCTTGCTGCAGTACTACAAGTTATACACTCACATCTAAATATTTACAGCCTAGATCTACAAATAAGGGCAAGTCTGTGATGTTTGTTTAACTCACTAAGTAAAATATTTCTAGGTTCATCCCTTTACCTACGGAATTAATGATTTCCTTCTTTGTGATTGTATCTGCTACAAAACATGGAACTTCTGTGATAAGGGTTGTGATCTGGCTTGCCTACTATTTCATAATTTTAATCTATTATGAGCAAACTTGGTGCTGGAGAGGTAGCTAAGACTTCTGCATCCATATATGAATGGAGGAGGAGGTGAAAGCAGAGGAGAGAGAGAGAGAGAGAGAGAGAGAGAGAGAGAGAGAGAGAGAGAGAGAGAGAGAGAGAGCTTCTTCTGGGTCTAGTTTGAGGTTCTGAAACCTTAAAGTTGAACATGGTCACACTTACCCCAAGAAGATCACACCTCCTCCAACAAGGCAATACATCCTAATGGAACTCTCTAAGCATGAAAATACATGAACCTATGGAACCATTCTTATTCAAATCACCATATGGGTATTTCTATGATATCTTTATCACTATGTTTCTTGTTGGTATATAGAAAGGCTGCTGATTTGTAAACTGCAACTTTGTTTTAAATAATGTTCATAGTATTTATTTCTATGAGATTCTGGTATAATTTTGGAGATATCTTATATGTAATATGCTGTCATCTGCAATGTAGATAAGACTTCTTTGTTTTCTAGTGTTATTTCTTTAATTTTCTTTTCTTGTTGTTCTACCTAGTCTTTCAAGAAATGGGGATAGTGGGAGATTTTATCTTGTTCATGATTTTAATGGATTGCTTTGAGTTTTTCTTCATTTATGATAATGTAGCTGTGAGGCTTTTATATTATAGTCTTTACTAAGCTGAGATATATTCTTTTTAGACCTGATATTTTTATCATGGAGACATGTTAGTTTTTGAAGAAAGTTGCATCTATAGAGTATTCTATGAATTTTGTCTTTTAGTCTACTTATATAATTCAGTTATATCTATTGACTTACATATACTGAACCATATATGTATCTCCAGAATAAAGCCAACTTAGATGTGGTTTGGAAATTTTCTTCTGTTACTGTTTCTATTTGTTTAAAAATGAAAATAGAATCTTTCACTTTAAGGTGGTACTTATCTTTCAAGGTAAAATGAATATCTTGTAGCAGGAGACAGACGGATTCTTTTGGGACAGACCATCTACTGTTGGATTATCAGTGGGGAAGATGATTTCTCCTTCTCTCGGCATTCCTTAATTGTTTTTTGTATAGGGTTTACCTGTTTACCTTGGCATAATGTATTGGTGTCATCTTTGTTCAGCTCATGTTTGAGTTGTGTTGGTGAGTTGTTATGGGTGTAGCTTCTGACATGACTAGAAGACATAGTAACACACTAAACTCCCTGATATATTTTCTTTTACAAATGTTTTTTCCCATCATCTGCAATATTCTCAGAGACTTAGGTTCATAATTTTTTTTTGCAAATGTATCCACTGATACATTTTATAGCTTTGTATTTTGATTGGTCATGGCCTTCTGTATTGGTCTCCATCTGTTATAAAGAGAAATTTCATTCATGAGGGATAGGGAATATATTTATATAAAGATGTAAGGACAAATATTTAGAGTGTAGTTAGGTATTAAGTTATTTTAGTAAAGTGGTGGTTATACATTTCCCCCAAAATCTATGATTGATCCAGACCAACAGGTTGTTCCTCAGCAATAGAGTCCTGAGTGTTGAAGTTCCAGGGGATGAGAAAAAAAGATAGATAATAGGGAAGATAAAAGCTGGGATTAGAAGAACTTGCTTAAATTATATTTCATGTCAAGTAAGCTTATTATTATAGAATTTTGTGTACTATTCCCAGGTGATACATGAAATAAAATGAAGGACTACTACAAAGTAAGTAGACACTACCATAAAATGGGTAGGCATAGGAGATCTCAAGAACTGTGCAGACCAAGTACAGTCTTGGGGCTGATAAGCATAGTTCCATATAGTAGGAAAAGTTGGAGTCTCAGGATATGAAACCATAGCTTGTGCAGTCCTTGGCCCCAACTCTACCAAGAATATTCCTGGTTTTAGAGAAGGAGTTGTGTTCCTTCTCACAACATTGAAGTCTCAGGATAAAGTTCTCAAGGCCCTAGACCCAAGCTAATATTGACACAACCAGACAGGTTCCCTGATTTTGAGAAGGAGCTGTTTCTTATGCATATACCAGGTCTCAGGGAAAGATTTAGATAAGCCCAGTAATCAAATCAGATTTTACTTGGCTTAGATGGTTGGTTGGCTAGGTTCCTAGTACCAAGAAGAGTTTTCTTGTTGAGCTTATTTTACATCCAATCAGAGAACTGTTGGTTACTACCAAGGTATCTGTACTACTTGATCATGGTGGGATGATGTTTTTGATTTGTTCTTGGATTTAGCTAGCAAGTATTTTATTGAGAATTTTTGCCTCAATGATCAGAAGAGAAATCGGTCTGAAGTTCTTTGTTGATTGTGTACTTTACTTATCAGGATGACGGTGACTTCCTAGAATAAGTTTGACAGTGTTTCTTCTGTTTCTATTTTGTGGAACAGTTTGAGGAGTATTGGCATGAGCTCTTCTTTGTATGTCTGGAGAATTCTGTACTAAAACTATCTGGCCCTGGGCATTTTTTTAGTTGGGAGTCTTTCAATGACTGCTTTTACTTCCTTAGGTGTTATAAAGATGTTTAAATCATTTATCTGATCTTGATTTAACTTTGGTAAATGTTATCTTTCTAGGAAATCATCTATTTCATTAAGATATTCCAATTTTTGTAGTACACTCGCTTGAAGTCAGAACTACTGATTCATTGAATTTACTCAGTGTCTTTTGTGATGTTTTCATTTTTCTTTCTGATATTGTTTTTTTTTTTTTTTTTTTTTTGGTTACTGTATCTCTGTCTTTTGTTTAGTTTGGCTAAGAGTTTTTTTTTTTTTTATCTTCTTAAAGTAGTTTTATTTTCTTAAAGAACCAGTTCTTGATTTCCTTGATTGATTTCTTTATTTCTAGCTGATTGATCTCAGCCCTGATTTTGTTATTTCTTAACTTCTATTCTTCTTCAGTGTGCTTGCTTCTTTTTTCTACAGCTTTCAACTATATTTTTAAATTGTTGGTATGAGAATTTTCTAAATTTTTCATGGAGGCACTGAGTGCTAAGAACTTTTCTCTTAGCACTGCTTGTATTGTGTTGCATAAATTTGGATACGTTGTGCCTTCATTTTTATTGAATTCAAGAAAACTTTAAATTTCTTTCTATTTCTTCCCTAACCAAGAGATTATAGAGAGTTGTTCACTTTCTATGAACAACTTTCTGTTGTTTCTTTAGGCTTTCTCTCTGTGTAGGCTTTCTGTTGTTTCTGTAGTTGTTAAAATCCACCTTTAATCCATGGTGGTCTCATAAGATACACAGTGTTTCTTGTATCTGTTAAGGCTTGCTTTGTGACCTACTATATAGTCAGTTTTGGAGAAGGATCCATGAGGTGTTGAGAAGAAAGTGTATTCTTTTGTGTTTGGGTGAAATATTCTATATATGTCTGTTTGGTCCATTTGATTTATAATATTGTCAGTTTCTTTATTTCTCTGTGCTATTTAATTTGAATGACCTATAAATTGGTGAGAGTTGGATGTTCAAATCTCCCACTATTAATGTTTAGGTTTTAATATGTGATTTAAGTTTTAGTAATGTTTAATTTACAAATGTAAATGCCTTTGTGTTTGGAGCATAGATGTTCAGAATTGAGGTATCAATGTGGTAGATTTTTTCCTTTGATGAGTATGAAGTGTCCTTCCCTGTCTCTTGTGATTAATTTTATTTAAAAGTATATTTTATTATGTATTAGAATTTCTATTCCAGCTTGCCTCTTGGGCCCTTTTGCTTGGAAAACTTTTTTCCTGCCTGTTACTCTGAGGTAATATCTATCTTTTTGCTGAGGTATGTTTCTTTTATGCCACAGAATGATGGGCCCTTTTTTCATATCCATTCTGTTAACTTGTGTCTTTTAATTGCAGAATTGAGTCCCTTGATATTGAGAAGTATTAATGGCCAATGATTGTAACTTCTGTTCTTTTGATGTTTGTGGTGTGTGTGTGTGTGTGTGTGTGTGTGTTTCCTTTTTTTGCTGGTATAGAGTTATTTATTTCTTGTGTTTTCTGGGATGTAGTAGATCTTCTTTGGGTTGGTGTTTTCCTTCTAGTATTTTCTATAGGACTGGATTTGTGGATTGTTTAAATTTGGATGTGTCTTTAAATGTCTTGTTTGCTCCATCTGTGGTGATTGAGAGTTTTGCTTTGTATATGGGATCTATGATGAGATCTGTGGGATTTTTTTTTTTAGAGGACCTTTTAGCTTTTAGAGTCTCTGTTGAGAAGTTGGATATAATTCAGACAGGTCTGCCTTTGTATGTTACCTGGTCTTTTCCCCTTGCCACTTTTAATATTCTGTCTGTGTTCTGTAGATTTTGTGTTTTGATTATTATGTGGCAGAATAATTTTCTTTTCTAGTCTGGTCTGACTGGTATTCTATAACCTTCTTGTATATTTATAGGTAACTCTTTAGATTTAAAAAGTTTTCTTCTATAATTTTGTTGAAAATATTTTCTGGGACTTAGAGCTGGGACTCTTCACCTTCTTCTACTCCTATTATTTTTAAGTTAGGTCTTTTCATGATTTCCAAGATTTTCTAGATGTTTCACATAAAGTATTTTTTAGATTTAACATTTTCACTGACTGATGTAATTTCTACTATCTTCTACATCTGAAATTTTCTCCTCCATTTTCTGTGTTCTGGTGGTGATGCTTGCATCTGTTGTTCCTGTTCTCTTCCCTAGGTTTTTCATCTCCAGGTTTCCCTCAGGTTTTTTTAATTGCTTCTATTTCCATTTTCAGGACTTGAACAGTTTTACTTATTTTCTTTTCCTGTTCAATTCTATTGTCCCATATAACTTTAAGGAATTTATTTATTTTGTCTTTAAAAGCCATTAATGTCTTTATAAGATTGGATTTAAGGCAATCTTCTTGTGCTTTGATTTTTGTAGGATATTCAAGGCTTGCTGTAGTAGGATAGTTGTACTTTAAAGGTGTCCTATTGCTTTGACTTTTGTTTATTGTGTTCTTTAGATGGCCTTTAACCATCCCTGAATGTTTCTGTCATATTAAGTATTGGGACAAGGTTTAATCTTGGTGGTTCTGGTGTGGAAGTCCTCTGATAGGTATCCTTTGACTATTTTGTACCACTTCAGCAGATCTGTGTGGTTCAGGATTAGCTGGTCTGATGAAAGTGGGTGGGGAAGTGGCAAGATAGTGGTGGTCCACTCTGGATTGCAGACTGTGCAGGGCAGCTGGGTTGCCCAAGAGGACTCAAAAAGCAAGGAAGATGGGTAGCGGAAGGGAAGCTAACATTTATGTTTCAATACCTGAAGGACTGATAAAGGTGGACAGGGAGGTGGCAGGAGAATAGAGGTCTGCCAAGGACATCAGACTGTTCCAGTCCTCAATATTTCTATCTCATTACTGAATTTAGACTTCAAATCCTGAATTATCTCTGACATTTCATTCAGTCACATGTTAGTGTTTTCTTGGCAATCCCTCTGACAGTGTTTACTGCTATTATACCCAAGTGCAGTGAATTGTTTGTACATTCTTTAAACTTATGTTTTTTTGTTAAATTTTTGACAATTATTATAAATTCTCTGCCCTAGGCTTCATCTAGGTAAATTTTGAAGAACATTTTTATAAGGCTAGCAGGTTTGAAGGACGACATACTGTCCTTTCATTTTGTGTGTGTGTGTGATTTTGTGTCTTGACTTGGCCTTTCCTGAGCTAGTTAGTGTAAGATGAGTTGGGTCTAGAAGTATGAGGGCAGTAGAGGTGGGCTAGGCTCTCAATAAACTTACCAGACAAAGTCAGTGTATAAACTAAAAGTCTGGAATTAGAATTGTGATCATGGAAATGCTGCCACTAGGCTTGGCTCTCGGGTTATAATCAGGAAAAGCCAGTGCAGGAGCTGTGTCAATAGACTAGGGGCTTACAGTGTTGAAATGACGCAGATATGCTTGATCCCAAAGTTGCACACTAAGTTTAAAATGTTTTTAAAGGCACTAGATATTCATGCACCACATTTAAATATAAGCAGGCAAAACTTTCATACATGTGAAATAAAATGTTATAGTTTTTTTTTATATCTTTCACTTAACTAGCCCAGATCCTCTATTTTCTCTTCAAATCTTACTACTCTATCTTTCCTCTGATCCTTTATACTTGTCTATTTGTAAGTGTGTATGTGTGTGAGTGTGTGACTGTGTGTGTGTTTGTGCATGTGATGTGTATACCTGCATACTCAGGGACCACAGTAACTTCTACAAAGGTCCAAGTACAGCTTGTATATCATCAACGTGGACTGTTGAGTTTTCCTCTTCCGTTACATGGGTACCTGGGAAGCTCATCAGGCTTAGAGGTGAGCACCATTACTCATTAAGGCTTCTCAGCAGTTCATGGATTATGTAGTTTTCTTGCCAACTGCAAACAGAGTTCACATGTGCTGTATTTTTTTCTATTTAAGTAGTTGAAATTTTGTATATATTTTCTGATTAACTTAAGGGAGTACCTTGCATTTTTTATTTTTATAGCGTATTCATATGAAAGTATTCTTCCCCTCCCCACCCTCGAGCAGAATCTTCTTTATTATTATTATTATTATTATTATTATTATTATTATTATTATTATTATTATTAATCATTCCATTCATTTACATCACAAATAATATCCCACTTCCCAGTTACCCCTCCACCAATCCCCCATCCCATGATAACCCACTTCCCTGTTACCCCTCTGCCACTCCGTCATTCCACATCTGCCTTCCTTCCTCCCTTTTACCTGTATGAGAGTGCTGCCCTGCCTCCCCACTCTCCTGCCCCATCATCCCCCTACTCTGGGGCATCAAACCTCCCTGGGACCAAGGGTCTCCCTCCCATTGCTGTCTGGTAAGGCCATCCTCTGCTACATAAGTATCTGGAGCCATGGATACCTTCAGGTACACTCCTTGGTTGGTGGTCTAGTCTCTGGGAGAATTGGGTGGTCAGGCCAGCCTATGTTGTTCTTTCCCCCCTCTGCTTCTCCAGTCCTTCTGCCAGCTCCACCACCGGGTTCTGTGAGTTTAGCCTAATGGTTGGCTCCAAGCATCCACATCTGCATTGGTCAGTTACTGGCCAGACCTTCCCAGGATCTGCCACACTTGGTTCCTGTCTGCGAGCACTCTTGACCACTGCAACAGTGTTAGGATTGGTGTCTGCTGACATGATGGATTCCTAGGTGGGGTTGTTCCCCTACATACTTTTAATATTTTTAAATTTTCACTTTATTATAATAAACACTTGTTAACAGTCAGTTTGGTCTTGTGTTACCCAGCATATATCTAAGCTCATAAAATACCTAATTATACTCAAGTCATAAAATTAATCTTCTCAGATTCACCAGGATCTAAAAATGTATGGGTATCTGATAAATAGCAATGTGTTGTCTGTTAACATTGGCCTAGGCAATAGAAGTGATAATCTTATTTAGGAAACATTAATTCAAGTTATACTGTCTTAGAATAGGTTGTTTTCAAAACATACATATTGATTGAATTTAAGATGAAAAACACCAGAAAAAAATTCTGCCCTATAACTATTTAGAGCATTTATTTTAACTTTTCTCCATGTTTGTTTTATATCTGTTATATAAGTTTGTATATATAAAAAATTATAATATCGTAACAACTCAGGTACAATTATACAGATATTTTAATGAGTCATTTCAGGACCATATAAGTCTCTCATTATTAAAATCCATTATTATATAAAATTAATAAAAAAAGAGTGTAAGTAAGTATACCATATCAATAATCTCTGTACAATTTTGTTTATTTTTTTTAGAGATTTTATTTTATTTTTTGTTTAGAGATTTTCATTGTTTGCATGTTGCCACAGTATAAATAGTAAATCACACTGTGCACATATCAGTTATAGGAGATGGGGTAGAAACTTTTCTGTGTAAAACATTTCAATTATTTTATGTCATAGAATGAGGACTTAAAGAAGTCTTAAAGATACTATTTTACATATTTTAGAATATATAGGTACAGTAAAGTCCTACAAATTTATATTTCCAGCAAAGTAGAAAATTATACCTGTTAAATTATTAGTTGGCTTGTATTTTCTTTTTCATTTAGTCCCAAGAAGTTTTGGAATTCTTCTTTGATTTCTTCTTTGACTCATACATCATTCAGGAATGAGTTGTTTAATCTGTTTCTGTGTTGAAGAGAGATGTCTTTGTTATCAGTTTTAAGTTCTATTTCATTATGGTCAGATAGAGTACACAATTCTTTCAGTTTTTCTAAAATTTAAATATTTGTTTTGTGTCACATGGTGTGGTTTATTGTAGAGAATCTTCCATGTATAGTGAGTAGAATGTATATTCTTTGGTGTTTGTATGGAGTATTCTTTAAATGCCTCAGGTACATTTCATGTATAGTATCATTTAACTCTGATATTTATCTATATTTTTGTACAGATTACCTGTCTGCCAGATGAAGTAGGCTATTGGAATAGCTTAATATTATTCTGTGTCTTTAAGACCAGTACTACATGATTTATAGTTGGATCTGTCAAAGTTTCTTGCATATTTATTTAGAATAGTAATATGTTCTTGAATAATTACCCCCTTGATTAGGATAAAGTGTCTTTATTTATTCTTATTTGTTTTGGTTTAAAGTCTATTTTGTCATATATTGTGATAATAATGATTGCTTTCCAGTCTTATTTGATTGGAGTACTTTTGTCAGTTCTTTAATTCTAATGCCCTACCATCTTTAAAGCTGTTTTTCTAATATATAACAGATACACAGATTTTGTTTTGTCATTAGTTCAGCTACCTTGTGGCTTTTGATTTGAAAAATGAGAATGTTCATATGTAAAGTTTGTAAAATGCAAACCCATTGAAAGATATGGGTTTGTGGCAGTCATTGTCTTGCAGATCTTTAGTGTTGCTGTTTGTTTTCGGTGATACTTTGTGTTTAGTAATTATACTTTTCCATTTCTATTTAGGCCCCTTTTAGCTGTACTTATTCACCTTTCCAGTCTAAAATATTGGGTCTTGTCTTTTCTTTAACTTTGGTTTGTTTTGGTTAATTTTTAGATTTTTTTTATAGCATGGAAATGTTTTCTTTCTCCTTCAAATACAGTGGTTAGGTTCTCTGAGTATATTAGACTAGGTTGGCCCTGCTGGTCTTTTTGGAATATAATGGCACACATAAAAATCTCATAAAAACAGAAAACTGGAAATGCATGCATGAGTGTGTTCACATGTGTATAACATATACACAACTCTGTAGCAGGACACTTATTCTGCTACATTGTATTCACAGTGGAGCTTGGTAATTAAGCAGTAGAAGAGGAGGTGGAGCTGGGAGAAGAGAGGAAGGAAGGAGAGAAAAAGAGGAAGGGGAGGAGAGGAAGAGAAGAAAGGGAAGAGATGACTGAAGAGGAGGTGGTGGGATATGACCAGAGGAGAGATGGAAGGACAATGGAGGAAAAGGCTGTAGCCTGGAAAACCCCAAGTTATAAGGCATCTCATAGTTAGGAAATAAAATAGGGTACTGGTAAATCTGCCCAATTTAGGCGTGCAGTTTGTATTCATAATTATTGAGTTGTACTTTCTTTGATCGGTCCTATTTGGGTTGGAGATTTACCCCAACACAACTCACTGAACTTAGAGAATTCACACAGGTGCCCACTTAAAATTTTTACTGCTATGGACTAGTGTTCATGGTACTGAAAGGCACTCTGCAACCTACCAAAGGAGAAACGTAAACACCAAACCCATGTGCAAACCCTTTGATCTACAATGAGCACACACACACACACACACACACAGAACCTATGAGGTCAAAGAACAAGGACAATAAGCCCTAACAAATCATTATGGGACAAAGAATCTCCAAAATGCCATGGGTTCACTGTGTGTTAGCCATCTACTGATCAGCTTGGTCCTTCCCTTAAGAGTGGTTTTTATGGCAGAGGATAGACTTGTTGGCATCAGTGGGAGGAGAGGCCCTTGTGTCTGAGGGTGTTCAATGCCCTAGTGTAGGGGAATGCCAGGGCAGGAAGATGGGAATGGGTGGGTAGGTTGAGGAGTACCCTCTTAGAGGCAGGGGAAGAAGGGATGGGATGAGGGGTTTCCAAAGGGAAGACCTGGAAAGGGGAAAACATTTGAAAGGTAAATAAAGAAAATATCAAAAAAAAGTTACTACTAACAAAAAAAGTAAGAATGGTTTTCATACCCAGACTTCATTGGAGAGTGCTATTTTTTTCCTCCCCAGGTAATTATCAGTTAGAGATAGCATCTGGGTTGGGGATGAGGGCTGGTGTCTATCTCTATCTTAACGCTGAGATCCCTAATCAGTCCCAGACCTATGGAAGCCCTGTTCATTCTATCTGCCACAGTCTCTATGACTGTGCATATGTTTTGTTCCGCGCCCCTCCGTGTCTCCTTCGCCCGTGGAAGAGAGACACGAGAGGCAGTGTTCGGGTAGTTACTACAAAAGAGGCTTTACTCCTTGTCACAGCAGAAGCGGAAAGACCAAAAGACAGGAAGAGGCATAGCTTAAATACACCCTAGAGTGACGTATTCACTTCTGATTGGCTGTTCACTCATCACCCAATATTACGCCTCGGGATTGGCCAGTGACTTTGGCGCGCTTTCTGCCTTTGCACCTGCGCAGTTAATTGTTTACTTGTGGAGGACAGGATGTCCGCGCCATCTTGGAATGGCGGATATATCACCGCTGACCATGGCTTCCTACATCTCCCCCTGTTTAAATTATTAATATGGAACAGCCTTTTGCTTATAAAGCGCAGCACCAATCAAGATTCGAACTCAAGCTCGATCAAGCAAACTTCATCTTGGGGGAATAAGCGATCAAGAACTTACAGCCCAAAGATTCTCCCTTACCCTACCAGGTGCTATGAAAACAAGTCCTCTGGGTGCAAGGGCTAAGGGGAAGTAAAGAGGAATTGACACCCATCCCTGTGCAATGGAATATAGTTCCCAGGAGTGCAAGGGCTGTCAACCTACTATTCAGGTACCACAGCTATTTAGGCAAGGGCTGGCTGGACTTAGACCTCTCATCGACCCAGTGCAATGGGCTGAACCCTTGGGGTGCATCGACTGAGGGTCTCAGTCATCAGCTACTTTCTTAGCCTAGATAGTCAAATTTCAGGGGGGGGATCCTTGCTCCAAGGCTGCGAGTGCTTGGGCAATAGCGGCCTTGTCACGTTTTTGTTGGGCTCTGAGCTTACAGACCAACCATCATGAACACTAATCCACAACATAGGGCTGTACCAAGCAGGCCTATCCCCACCCTTTAAGAAAGAAAGAAAGAAAGAAAGAAAGAAAGAAAGAAAGAAAGAAAGAAAGAAAGAAAGAAAGAGCAGAGGTAGGCCAAGAAGTAAAATCGCCAGGGGTAACAGGGTCCACTCGTGTTCCATCAAGGCTCGAAATCCGGATCTGAAATTGCTGTTGTACCTGGTCCAACTTCCTAGTCCAACTCCCTTTTAAATAAGCAGAAAGATTATGGCTTTGAATAAATGTATCATTTACAAATCTCAGAGGTGTAATACCTGGATGTGGGGTTGTTGACACACAGCTTATTTGAACCACATCCGTGAGCTGCTCCACATGGGCTTGGAGCAAATCAACTCTGATTGACCAACAGGATGCCTGATGTGCATCCACTTTCTGTAAAATGGTCAAAGCCTTAGAGGTCTTTTCTGAAATTTGATTAACAACAGTAGCTGCTGTAACTTGATTAACCATGGCTAGGTCTAGTGATCCATTCCAGCATTGTGCTAAAAAGCATGTAACATTCTTACAATCTAAGATATCAGAATTATTCTGAAAGTTGGATAACATAAAGAAAAATGGAGGGTCCACACACACTGACATCGGTTGTGCAGATGCATTCCTAAACACCTTATTAATTTTAATGTTATTCAAATGGCTAGAGATATTAGATCGTGTAGCTGAAACATTTTGTACTTCATGAAATACACCATTCAACAAGACAAAAGCAGATACACCTTTTTTAACATTCTAAACAGTGGCTACAACACATAATTTAATTGTGTTGAAGCAGGATAAACTCAAGGATATACACATATGATTTAATTTAGGACTTGCATCCCTTTGAAAATATCAAACAGAGGTTTAAATCCTCCTATGGTAAGCTTAAGATGAGGTTTTAGCCAATTAATATCTCTTAACAACTTTTAAAAATCACTAAGAGCAAATCAAGATTAGAAGTAAACCATTTTCTTTTTGTATGTACACTCACAAGCCAGAAGATGGCGTTAGATCTCCACCACAAATGGTTGTGAGCCACCATGTGGTTGCTGGGAGTTCAGCTTTTATATTTTAAATTGTAAATCTAGCCTTCTCTCTAGCGCAACTTGTCTCAAATATTAAAAAGACACTGTCTTTGAATCTTTCTTGGAGCAACAAGTACTCCAAAAAAATTTTTTAAAGCTCATTATATTGGAGCAATGGCTTGTAGAAAACTTTTTTAGAGAAATCCACTAATAAAGTATCACACAATGAATAATATACACTAAAAGATTTAACCTCTTAATTTTTTGTATTAAAGCAGTAACAATATTTGTATATATAAAATGTAAAACAATTAACCATTTTCTGAAGGAATTATTTTTAACAAATATCGCTTCATGGGCTCTTTTTTTTTTTTTTTTTTTTTTTTTTTTTTTTTTTTTGGCTTCTATGACTTTTATTTTTGCATGTAAACCACTGGGGGAGTCTTGATGGTGGGCACCCTAGAGATTACACTGGAGTTCTGAGGGCTCCAGACACTAGCTGGGAAGTCAGGTGACAAAAACAATGATTCAGACCAATCACATGATTACAAAGCTTGGGTCCCCAGCAGGGTTCCTGGTGGTCAGATGTGGACATCTAAGGAAGCAGTGACAGGAGAGGGGCAAGCACTGGGCCGGTCTTGAGCCGCCTGGATGACATCAGGGACAGAGGACCTAAGCAGCTGGTGGCTCCAGGCTCTCCAGTCCATGCTTTACTGGGCCAGGGGGTTCCTGAAGGACCTGCCAGCAAACTTGGCTTTGCTGCCCAGCTCTTCCTCAATTCTAAGGATCTGATTGTACTTGGCCAGGCGCTCAGATTGGCAAGG
Source organism: Arvicanthis niloticus (assembly GCF_011762505.2). Classification (NCBI taxonomy): domain Eukaryota; kingdom Metazoa; phylum Chordata; class Mammalia; order Rodentia; family Muridae; genus Arvicanthis; species Arvicanthis niloticus. The sequence continues at coordinate 104,123,259 of NC_047663.1, forward strand.
GGCACCAGTCTTGATCTGTCCAGTGCAGAGCCCCACCACCAGGTTGGCGATGAAAGTGTCCTCTGTTTCCCCAGATCGGTGGGACACCATGACGCCCCAGCCATTGGACTGGGCCAGCTTACACGCCTGCAGAGACTCAGTCACTGAGCCGATCTGGTTCACTTTGAGCAGGAGGCAGTTGCAGGACTTCTCGCCTGCGGCTTTGGCAATCCGCTTAGGGTTGGTCACTGTGAGGTCATCGCCCACCACCTGGATGCCTGCACTAGCTGTGAACTTCTGCCAAGCATCCCAGTCGTCCTGGTCAAAGGGGTCTTCAATGGACACCACTGGGTAGTCCTTGATGAAGGACTTGTACAGGTCCGCCAGCTGGTCAGGTGTGATGTACCTGCTGGGGTCATCTGGAGACTTGAAGTCCAGGTCGTACTTGCCAGACCTGTAGAACTCGGAGGCGGCCACATCCATGCCGATGACAACCTGGTCCGTGTAGCCGGCCTTTGCGATTGCAGACTTGAGCAGCTCCAGGGCTTCTTTGTTCTCCAGTATGTTCGGTGCGAATCCACCCTCATCACCCACATTGGTGGCGTCCTTCCCGTACTTCTCCTTGATGACGTTCTTCAGGTTGTGGTAAACCTCTGCTCCAATGCGCATGGTTTCCCAGAAAGAGGATGCCCCCACAGGCAGGATCATGAACTCTTGCATGGCCAGCTTGTTGCCAGCATGAGAACCGCCATTGATCACATTGAAAGCTGGGACTGGCAAGATGACCTCAGGGTTGCCGGCCAAGTCAGCAATGTGACGGTAAAGGGGCACCCCCTTTTCCATGGCACCAGCTTTGCAGACAGCCAGGGACACTCCCAGGATGGCATTTGCACCAAATTTAGACTTATTCTTGGTGCCGTCCATCTCGATCATCAGTTGGTCAATCTTCTCCTGCTCCACAACATTCACTTTCTTGCTAACCAGAGCAGGTGCAATAGTGTTATTGATGTGCTCCACAGCCTGTGAGACACCCTTCCCCATGAAAGTGGGTCTTATCATTGTCTCGGAGCTCTAGGGCCTCGTAGATGCCAGTGGACGCACCACTGGGCACCGCAGCTCCGAAGAGACCTTTTGCGGTGTACAGATCCACTTCAACAGTGGGATTCCCACGGGAATCAAAGATCTCTCTGGCATGGATCTTGAGAATGGACATGGTGAACTTCTGGGAGTCGGCTCGCTGTGAAGGAGAGAAAGGGTTCTGTAGACACCGAAGAGAGCGTTAAGGACAGACGTGAGTGCGACGCTGTACCGGGTCAGCCGCTTCATGGGCTCTTAAAAATTATGAATAAATTTATTGTCTGTAAACCTTTCACCTTTACCAGAAACGTAAAGGGAAGGTATAAAACATTTTTTATATAAGCATTTACTGAAATGGCAGCTGGAGTAGGCAAGTTAGGCTGTATAAATCTTAAATTTGAACTTTATTTTGGATTAATTTAATAACCAATCTTTTTTGTCCAATGAGAATATCAGATAAAAGCCAACCTTATTCTCTAATAATTGCTACATATATTAGAGGAATCCAAAGCATCTCATTTTTAACAACTTTGAATATAAAGGAATTAAAACAATTTGAACCATATTTTATCAGCAGGTACAGTTATACTCATGGAGGGAAGTAGACATAATTTTAATTTCTCCAGCATAATCATAACTTTTAGCCCACAGACTGTTGTAAAGTCTTTGGGTCTTAGATTTATCCCTCTTCTCACAAGAAACAATGAGGACAAGAGACAAATTCTGGTAAGCACATTTCTAGGGCTTGGTCGGTGAAGACCCAGAATAAAAGGGAATGCTTAGCACCTGGGCTTCTGTAGCTCAGTCTGCATTGTCTTAATTCAAATGTAAATGTAACCTCCCTCTGGCCTGTACTCTGAGGCTTGGCTAGGTTTTGAGCTGTGTGATTTTGACCTTAACTTTAAATCTTAAATTTAAGCCTCTTTTGTAATATTAGGGTATAACCATAATTTTGAGAAACAAAACCAATCTTTAACGATGTAAGCAATCTATTTTCTCTCAAATCAATACCAAGTAGATTACCTTTATGTTGTAAAGTTTTGCTGCCACAAAACAAAGTGTAAAATTTAATGGAAAACTTGTAGCATTTATGACCCAGGCTGCTGGAGAGTGCACCTGAGGCCAGGGCAACCAAGTAACACTCAATAGCTGTAAACAATGGCGGCAATGCAGCATTTGAATGTACTGGCAAGGGAACAGGCCAAGATCTAACTATGTCCCATAGTGGTATGCTTATCCCCAAATCGAACATCAGTGTCAGGAGAATCAGGGTCGTCATCTTGCAATCTGGCTTCCTTCTTCACAATCTGTACCAGCCACGTAGGGACCCAAATTGAATTGTTTTCACCTGTGGAATAAGCACAAACAGCCCCCCTTCCTGGCCATGGCGCGGGCCTAACTCGTCCCTGACCTTGGAGAAGGGCCGCAGCCCTCTGTAAATTAGCTGCCACTAGTCCTGCGTTAGTAAGGGTGTTTCCCAAACCGCATTCAGTTGTGGCATTTTCAAAGATCATCTGTTCAATCACTGGCATTGCTTGCTCTGAGCTCGCGGGGCACTCCCCGTGTGCCCGTCGCTGGGATGCCCTTCCCAGAGCAAACTGTCTCCCTCCTCTGCCTGTCTTTCGCACCACGCTCTCTTGCTCTCACTCTGCCAGGCTGCAAGCCGCCACAGGTAGCAGAGCGCAGATGGTTCCCCAAAGATTCTGTCATAAAGGAGGGTCCTTTTGTCCTCCACTCTCTCTCCACCCGCCGGTAAAGGGTCCTTAAGCTTAACGAGCTCTGCAGTAGCCCTTGTTCCTTTTGAGTACTCTGTCTCCCCAGGCTCTCTGGCCTAATCCCCAGGCCCTTTGGCCTGATGCCGACTAACACGCCCTGGTTCTGGTATGCTAGAGTGGCTCTCTACTGAAACCTCTTGACTTGCACTAATAGCTGAAAGCAACGCAAACAAGAGGCTAGCTATTGCTGCGGCGGCAATGGGTGAATATCCACCTGCAACAAAAGCTTCTACCCCAGGCATATCTTCCAAAGGTATACCTCGTCCTGTAGTCTTTTAACCCGCCCCAAAACTTGGGGGCCTCCGTGTCGCCTTGAAACTCTCGGGTTTCGGCTCCAGTTGTTCCGCACACCTCCTGTGTCCCCTTTTGCCCTTGGAAGAGAGACACGAGAGGCAGAATTCGGGTAGTTACCACAGCGAGGGTTTAATCTTGTATCAGCAGAAGTGAAGAATGTGGAAGGGCCAAAGACAGGAAGAGGCACAGCTTAAATACACCCTAGAGTGACGTATTCACTTCTGATTGGCTGTTCACTCATCACCCAATATTACGCCTCAGGATTGGCCAGTGACTTTGGCGGGCTTTCTGCCTTTGCACCTGTGCAGTTAATTGTTTACTTGTGGAGGACAGGATGTCCACGCCATCTTGGAATGGCGGATATATCACCGCTGACCACAGTTTCCTACAATGTTTACCCATCCTGATGTGTTTAGTAGGCTTGTTTCCTTGTTGTCCCCCCATTCCCTCTGGTTCTTACACTTTTTCTTCTGCACATCTTCTATAGCAAGGTTCCCTAAGGCCTGAAGGGAGAGTATTGACAGAGATATTTAATTTATTTCTAGTGTTTCAAGATCTCTGAACTCTCTGCACATTCTCCAGCTATGAGACTTTGTATTAATTCACATCTACTATAGGTGGAAGCTTTTTGATGCTTGCTGAGTAAGACACTGACCAAAGATTATAGCAGAATGTCATTAGAACTTATTCTATTGCATGTTTCTTTAGAAAAACAGTAGCATTTGATTTTCTCCTAGGTTCTTGGTCACCAGAGCAGTATAGGAGATGGGTTCTTTAAATGCAATCAGATATTTGTTGAATCCATAAGCACGAGCTCATCTTGAGGGCAGGTCACTACTGTAGATCAAAGATTTTGTAGCTGGGTTTGGTGTTTACCTTTGACCTTTGGTAGCATGCAGAGTACCTTTCAGAGTACCGTAAGCACTAGTCTATAGAGGTAAAGACTTTAGATAGGCAGTAGTGTGATGTCTTCATTTTCAGTGAGTTGTTTAGATGTTATCTTAAGCCATAGTACCTTACCATCAGTTTTGGAAAACAACCAATTGTGGGTTCCTGTTCTGGAGGGTGTCCCACAAAGATCTCCAGCCCAGCTGGGTGCGGGGATCCGGGCCAAGGGGATAGAGTGTGAGCAGGGAGGGGGAATTGCCTCCGCTGCTGCCTCCTCCCACATCTCCGCTGTTGCTACCCAGTTACTGTACCTGTCTCTCCAAGCTGAGCAGGCCAGGGCTGGACCTGTAAGAAGCCAGATAGCTAGCACAGAAGGGAGGATCCTGAAGCTGCTTCAGGAGAGCAGATCTCTTCTCAAGTGTTACAGTTCTTGGGACAGAAACTCGCAGACAACGGGATGATTCTCGCATACCTTGACTTCTCCCGAATAGAGCTCTTTTATACAGTTTGGGGGTGGGTCAGGGTCTGGCAGCAGATAACACCTATTGGCTTGGTCTTAGAGCTTGGAGATACCTCATCTACATGTGGGAGAGCCTGAGGTACTGTTCCTCATGACTGATGGCCATAGACCTCTCTGTGGGAGGGGCTGTGGAGGGTTGAAACTGAGTGAAAGGAACCAGGAGCCAGGAGCAGAGCTGAACTCCTGCCGTCTGATTAGGGTCTGGGGTTTGAGGCCTGTGCTTGACCAGGCATCCAGCTGCTTCTCACAGCCCACTGCCCTACAACCAATAGCCCTGAAAATAGCCTGAGTTGTTTGGGTGTTCCCATGGGGCTGCTTAGGTTAGCAACTTGATTAAATGTAATCCATTTTTGGAACTGAAGGCTTCGTTTCATGACAAAAATTATTCAATTGGGGTTTCATCTTTCCCATTATTGGCTATTTCATTCAGATCCTCTTAATATACATGTGTGTTTTAAGAAATTTCTATTATGTTACTATGCAAACCCTCAAATGGCTCTGATCCTTTTAGCTGGTCCTCCTTTACTCTCTCTTCTCCCCTTTCCCATTCTATACTATTCTAGTCATCCAGTATCACTGTGTGAGTGTTAATGTTATTTAAATGATATTAGTGTTTCTTTTATGAACTTTGATGTCCTTGTGTTTGGGACATAGACTAGGTAAGGATTGCAATATTCTTCTGGTAGATGTTCCTTTGATGAGTATGAAGTGCCCTTCATTCTCTCTTCTGATTTTTTGTATGTTTTGTGTCTTGATGTTTTTACATAGATTTAACAGTTTCTTTGATTAGGGCATCTATTTTTCTGTATTTTTAAAGTCTATTTTGTTCTTTATTAAAATGGTTATACCAGCTCAGTTCTTGGGTCTACTTTCTTGGAATATATTTTATTCATTTCTTTTACCATGACTTGATGTTTATCCCTGATATGAAGGTATCTTTCCTGAATGCAACAGAAAAAATGGATCCTGTTTTCAAATCCATTCTTCTACTCTGTATTTTTCTATTATGGAATTGAGACCTCTGATGTTGAGAGTTATCAATGGACAGTCTGAGTTGATTTCTGTTATTTTGTTGTGGTGGTATAAGTATTTGCCCTCTTTTAATTTTCTGGTCTGACATTATTCTTTGTGTTTTCTTGGATGTGGTTAACATCTCCAGGCTGAAGTTTTCCTTCTATTGCCTTCTGTAGAGCTGGAATTGTTGATAGGTATTGCTTAAATCTAGTTTTACCATGAAATGTTTTTCTTTATACATCTAATGTGATTTAAAGTTTTGCTAGGCATAGCTGTCTAATCTGGCATCTGTTTTAAAGTCTCAACAGCATCAGCCCAGATGCTTGCCTTGTGAACTTCAGAGTCTCCATTGAATGCCCAGATGGTATTGTTTATATGTTGCTTGGTCTTTTCCCTTGCAGATTTTAATGTTCTTTTTCTCTGTACTTTAGTATTTTGATTGTTATTATCACAGGCAACTTCTCTTTATGGTCAGGTCTACTTGTGTTCTTTATGCTTCTTGTGCCTCGATAGGCATCTCCTTCTTTAGGTTTTTTAGGAAAACTTTCTGTGATTTGGTAAATATATTTTCTCTGCTTTTGAACTGAGTTTCTTTCCCTTCTTTTATTTGGTCTTTTCGCAGTGTCTGAAAGTTCTTGCATGTTTTATGCCTATGCGGTTTTTAGGTTTAACTTTTTTTTTTAAACCAGGGCACCCATTTTTTCTATCTTGTCTTCAGTGCCTTATATTCTTTCTTCCATTTCTTGTATTCAAGTGGTGAGTATTGCCTGTTCAAGTTCCTGAACTTTTTATTTCTTGTTTTATCACAGTTTGAAGGTTCTTCATGTTTTGTTTTTCATTTCTCCTTCCATGTCTTAAACGGCTTTCATTTCATTCCAGGTTTGTGTGTGTGTGTGTGTGTGTGTGTGTGTGTGTGTGTGTGTGTGTGTTCATAGATTTCATTATGGGCTTATTCTTATCCTCATTAAGGTCCATGAGCATATTCACAATTGCTATTTTGAAGTCCTAGTATTATACTTAATCTATATTACATTTCTCAGGGTCTACAGGGCTCCAATGGAGATGTATTATATACTATAATTTATTTTGGCTAATATCTATGCACTTGGGCTTGGAATAATTATACTTTAGGTGTTTATATCTGGTCTCAGTTTTATTGGGTGAGGTTTTCCATTCATTAGTTTCTGTTGCTCTCTTTGGATCTTAGGTTTTGACTGTGGGTTGCCTTATTGGGAGTACTTCTGAGTCCATGTCAGGTGTGGCCACTGGGGTTTCAAGGTAGAACTTGTTTCAAAGTACTGAGAGCTTACATGCAAGAATGAGGTTGCACTAGAAGGTGAGAGAAATGCTGAGAAGACCCTCAAAAGGGAAGAAAGCTGGGTCTGCTATGAGGATCTGTGGAGTCCATAGGGAATGAAATAAGAAAGAGAAGACAAGTCATGCAGATTGTTTGCAACAAAGCTGGGAATGAGACTGGGGAATTGAAATTGGAGAACTGCAAAGAGACTGAAGATCACCTACCTGCTTACCTGGCCACTGTGTCCCTCAGGTTTTGAAGAAGAAAATGCTTAGGGTACTGGAGACTAAAACTGAAGGTTGAAGCAAGGACACAAGGCTGTATGAGAGGATCTGCTTAGTTCCCTGGAAGTAGGGACAGAGAGTAAGGAGAGTCTGCAGCAAGTAGTCTGCTATTATGCTGGGGATAAGACTGGAACACTGAACTTGGATGATGAGAATGAAAATCACCTATTTGATTTCCTGGCCAGTGTGGCTAATGCATTTCCAGGGAGATATTGTCTTGGATATTATCTGGTGATACCATGATGAACTTTAATTTATCAATTATGTGGAATAACAATTGATAACAAAACTTAATCATAAAATATAACAATTTTATTTTTGCTGCCATATAAGCTGTGTGAATGTGGCCTCTTTTGAAAGTGTATAAAGAGCTCCTATAGTTTAACTAGTAGCATGCAAAAAAAAAAAAAAAAACCTAGTCCTGAGTTGATATCATAAATCAACACCATTTTCATTTTATCTTTTGATATTTCTTTTTTTGTTTGTTTGTTTGTTTTCTTTTTCGAGACAGGGTTTCTTTGTGTAGCCCTGGCTGTCCTGGAACTAACTCTGTAAACCAGGCTGGCCTCGAACTCAGAAATCCTCCTGCCTCTGCCTCCCAAGTGCTGGTATTAAAGGCATGCGCCACCACCGCCCGGCTCTTTTGATATTTCTTAATCAGAATTTTAAAGTTCATATTTGGGCTTCAGACATGAAAATGAACTTGGGCTAGGACAGGGAAGTAGGCTCAGATACTTTGGTCATCCTGATAAGCCTTTAGAAACAGTGATCATGGGAGTGTTCATGTAACTGGGTTTAATGCCTTGCTTTTTCTTTGACTTTTTGTGTTTATTGTCTTGCTTGTTCCTTGACTATTTGCATCTATTGTATTGCTAGACCCTCAACTTAGAACTGACCTTAACACATGCATGTAATTAAAAATGATATAAAAGCATCAAGGAAGAGGAGGTATAGGATAGGGGGTTCTAGGGAGGGGAAATGGGGAAAGGGGATGACATCTGTATTGTAAATAAATAAAATATTCAATAAAAACGAAAAAAGTTTATATTAGGGTAGTTTTTTTCTTTCTGTGGTATTAACTTAGTGATGTACAGCCTGCAGGTGAAATAGCCTGGGGACTTGAAATTGTTTTTGTCACATGCCTCACCTCAAGCCTAGGAAAAGGGGGCTGTAAAACCATTTCTATGTGATTTTATAAGCTTTATACATTTTTTTCCCCAGAAGTACAACTTGCCTTCTTAACTAGCTGCTCAGATCTCAAGATTACATGCATTAGTGAATTATTAGCTGGTCACAACAGCAAAGAACCATTTCTCTGATTTAAGAGTTATGTTCAGGCTAGTTTTATGTCAACTTGACACAAACTAAAGTCATCTAAAAGAAGTGAGTCTTAAGAAAATACCTCATAATATCAGGTTGTAGGCGGAACCTGTAAGACATTTTCTTAATTAGTGATTGATGTAGGATGTCCCAGACCATTGTGGTGGTGCCATCTCTGGGTTAATGATCCTGGGTTCTATAAGAACAAAAGGAACAAGCCAGTTAACAGCTCTTGCTTCCGTGTTCCTGCCCTGTTTGAGTTTCTGTTCTGGTTTCCTTCAATGATGGACTACAATGTAACGTATCCACCAAATAAATCCTTTCCTCACCAATTTGTATTTTGGTCAAGGTGTTTTATTTAAGCAATAGAACCCCTAACTAAAACAGTTACTAAGGCTGAAAGTACATATAGACGAAGATTAGTGTTTGCATTAAGAATGAAGACTGAGAAAACATATTCTGATAAAAAAATATCAGTCTATATCAGTCCAATCCACTCTGAGTATAATCAAATCTATACTGGCTCTCTTCAGATACTCTGTAAGTGCTTCTGTTTCAACATCTTTCTTCATGCTTTGTTTTCATCAGTACTAACTGAAATAGAGTTCAAATGGAAGTGTGGAAAGCACTGTTTCAAACTCTTAACTTTAATCGCTCCAACAACATTATTTGTATACTTTTCTGGTTGAAATACACTTACCTCATTAAAAACGCAACATATATTTATTAAATACCCCCAACAAGTAGAATACTTATCTTAATGCCCACATGACTCAGTCCCTGCCTACTTTTTCTATATTACCTTTGCAGTTGTCTCCACAAACCATTTTTATCCAACTTCTAGGATTCATTGAATTTTGTTTTGCTATCAGTTCTCTTTTCCACACACTGATCCTCTCCCACCCCATTATTAATGAGACCCAGATAACCTTCCATGTCTGCAGTCAAATGTCTCCTCTACATCAGTGACAGTCTCTCATGGACACCCAATCTAATGTGACCCACTATGTACACAGGTATTTATATAAATATTTTTAGGAGTGTGATACCTCTATCAGTTATTGCTGTCATGAAGATAAGAGTTGTCATACTTAACCTTATCAATAAAACCACCAGCAAATATTGTAATTAAACATTTTGACTCTTACTGATAAAATTTCTGTCACCAGATATATATTTCCTATTAGTTCCTGCATCAATTTAGAAAATTGTAAAAAAAAAAAAAGTATTAATAGTTACTAAATATAAAATTTACATTAACTTCCAGCAAAAAGAGATGGCCACTGTTTAACATTCTTCCTAAGCAATCAATTGTTTTCCAAAGCAAAATGAATTTTGAAACTAAGTCATGTAATGCCACAAAATATTAATATGTGCAATTCATACATTGACAGATGGTTGATTCTGTTGTGCTTCATTTCATTTTTTTCTTTATTAATCTGCTGTGGTTGGTTTGGGATGGACTCTCAGAAATATGATTCTCAGGCAGCTATAGTGTTTTTCATCAATAAAGCACTACGTGCATCTAATAGGTACATGTCTGCATAGATGATATTCTGAAAAATTCTCTACTTGGGGAAAATGCTTTTCAAAATGTGTGTACAAACTGACTAGCTTTCTGTTTCTCTGAGTGGTGTGTGTGTCTGTTTCTGTCAAGAAAGTTATCAAATTATTTTAACTACAGGGATTGAAACAAGATTATTAAAGCAATCCAATTATGTCAGCTATATAAAAGCAACAAAAATGAGGCCACAGTTCATTATTGGTTTTGTTTCTTATCTATAAAGTAATATGTGTGTTACCTTTAGGTTATAAAACAGTGGCCACTTTAGTTTTCTTGGCTTATACAAGCACACTCAATAAAATAATTAGTTGCTAACTATAGAGAGTAAGTCATTATAGAACTATAAACAAATCCATCAAGCAAATCATTCATTCTCCCCACCTGGACTTAGCAATGGTTCTCACATTGTGAAAAGAGTAAATAATTTTTTTACAGTGTGCAAAAAAAAAAAAAAACCATAAATCTGTCTCCAAAAATTATTTGTCCAGATATTTGTCAATGTATCTGTTGCAGTATATGCTAGATCTCTTAGTTTTTGAAAAGCTGACATCTCCAATTTGTTACAAATCCATACATACATGGGAACATTAGTTCACTGATTTTTTTTCTGGAGTGTCTTTTCTTTTTTTTTTTTTTAATTTATCATTTCATTAAAATGATATCCTACTTCTTGGTTACCCCTTAATAATCCCCCATCCCCCATCTGCCCTCTCCAGCCCAAACTTTGCCTCTATGAGGGTGCTCCCGCACCAACCCACCTACTCCTGCCCTACCACTCTAGTATCCCCCGACACTGGGGCATCAAACCTCCACAAGACCAAGGGCCTCCTTTCCCATTGCTGTCAGGCAAGGCCATCATCTGCTACATATGTATCTGGAGCCATGGGTCCCTCCCTATACACTGCTTGGTTGGTGGTCTAGTCTCTGGGAGCACTGGGTAGTCCGGTCAGCTAATGTTCTTTCTGTGGGTTGCAATCCTCCTCCTTTCCTCCAATCCTTCTGCCAGCTCCCCTACCAGGGTCCCTGAGCTCAGTCTGATGGTTGGCTCCAAGCATCAACATCTGTGTTGGTCAGTTGCTGGCCAGACCTCTCAAAGAACAGCTGTTATGCCCTCACCTGGATTGCAAGCCTACTCAGCTGTTTGGGAATTGATGCCCGCTTAGGGGCTTGGAGTATGTATATACGTGCATATGCAAAAGCAGGGATCCTCGGACTTCTGGGTTATATGACTGGGAAGGTGACAAGGGAAAGCCATTCTTCAAACCTGATAGCCACAGCTGGGCAGAACTGGGCAACTGGGAAGGAGACCTTCCTGACCTGGAAAGTAATTTTATGGTGTTATCAGGAGCTACTGTATTTTTACAAACTGGTCACAGCTGTCTGGGAACACTTAATTGCTCTTCCCTCATGGTCCAAGAGTGGGACTCTTATCATCTCAAGGATGTTTGGTCCTTGTTCCCTTCCAGGACAGGAGCCATCTGCACCGGAGGGATGTTGGTTATCTATCAAGGAGAGTGTCAGCCTCTGTGACACAAAGGCTAGGGTATGTTGCCTTTTGTCTGTTTCCAAAGCTGACATCTGCTGTTCCCCCCACTCCAGCGTGGGTTGTTAGGGGGAAGAAAGTGCCATCCTGAAAAGGGGAACTGCAATATTCTGGCACCAGGCTGGGACCTGTCTGTTTGCCCTCTCCAAAAGACCAGAGGCATGTATGCTGGGAAAAGGAGAGAAGGGGAGCTAGAACTGCACTGCATGAGTGGTAGGAAAGTACAGAGGCAGGTGTCCTGCCTCTCCTGACAGCCACACCAGGTGTAAATATATTTCTTCAATGCAAATACAGAAATATGAAACGTTGGGAGCATCAAAACGATTTGGTGGGTAAGATCACATATGGCACAAGCCTGCCAACCTGGATTTGATCATTGCAATTTTTTTTTTTTTTTTTTTTTTTTTGGTTTTTTCGAGACAGGGTTTCTCTGTGTAGCCCTGGTTGTCCTGGAACTCACTCTGTAGACCAGGCTGGCCTTGAACTCAGAAATCCGCCTGCCTCTGCCTCCCAAGTGCTGGGATTAAAGGCGTGCGCCACCACCGCCAGGCTACAATTTCTTTTTGCAAACTCATCAGTACACTCTAACCATTAAAAAAGCCATACATGCCTGTGTTGAGAAGCATTCTAAAAATTATCTGTCCAATATTGCTCAAAACATTCAAAATAATGGTGAGGCAAAAAAAAAAAAAATCAGCAACTCTCTTATGAGACAAAGTGAATAGGGATTCACAATGACAGAGTGAGATCCTTGAACACACAATAAAGGGCCACCCAAGCCTGATAATGATGTGTATCAATGTTAGTACCTCACTGACTATGACCGGTACACTTAATTGTTAAAAGTTAACAATAAAGAAACTGATCACAGCACATTTAAAACTCATACTGTGTAATTTTTGTGTTAATTAAAATTATTCCAAAATAAAATGTTATTAAAAATATGTTCCAATTCCAGTTGAAAAAATTTAGAGAACGTTTTCAAAGAAATACTCTGTTTACTTTATAAGTTAGTTCTATATTGTGACAGTTCTTACATCTGCTACTATAAAATTCACGGCAGTTTTACCCTGCCTGTAAGATAAGTAAACTTAATTATTAGTGAAACTCAACTTCAACTTGTTAAGATGAATCATTTGAGCCTGTCAGCTACTCTTTACATCACCACAACAAAAAATACTGAAATAAAGGTTCCTTATACCTGCTTCTTTTTCCACCTGCTTCATTTAATTGATGGCAGTTTGAGCTTTCATTGACCTTTCTTTATTCTTCTGTAAGAAGCATAAAAACCTAATATGAAAGCATGGTTTCTAACTAATGTGTGATTTGTGAGATTGATACATCAACTAAGATACAAATTACTTAAGCTTTGATGAATGTGTTAAAACCAGAAAATGTTCACAGAGAAAAGGCTCAGCATTTGTTCTTTCTTCCTCTTTACAGAAGTACACTTTGTGCTTACAGGTAAGTGTTTTTGTATTATTGTTGTAAGATGATATGACAAAAAAAAAAAAAAAAAAAAAACAGAAATGATACTGAAATTAGCATTAGGCCTCCAGCAAATACATAACTAACCAAGCTTAGAGTTATAGGTAACAATGAACAACTTTGTTTTCCTGGAAAATTTTGCCAAGTTAAGAGATACATACAGTCTTCTCCTAGAATAATTTCTCACAGAAACTGCCAGAAATGAGGGGTCCCACCTTGATGCAAGGCCTCTCGCAGGATCATTTGATTAGTATCAAAGAGAACAGGCCATGAAGCCAATTGTTCTTCAAGTTCTAATTCTAATATAGACTTTTATTTTTATGGTGAATGAATACATAAAAAACATTCTTTTTTTTCTTTTCTAGTTTCTCTTTTTTAATGTTTATTGGATATTTTATTTACATTTCAGATGCAGTCCCCTTTTCCCCATTTCCCCTCCCTAGAAAACCCCTAGCCCATCCCCCCTTTTCATTTTTGCTTTTATACAATTTTAAAATGCTAATCAAAGGCTTTGTAAGTTTGGTAAAATTCAATAAAGAGATGCCCATACAATCAGAAGTGTAACCCAATACCCAACCTAGATATATTAACTGTCTTTGACTGGCGGAGACACGTGAACATCTACCTCCATGTTCCCCCACACCTTCTCTTGTCACCTAGCTCTTCTTCTCCTTCTCCTCCTCCTCTCCTTGCTCCTCCTCTTCCTCTCTTTACTCCTTCTACCTTAGCTCCTCCTACATATCACCCTTCCCATTAAAATAAAACTTTTCTCTTAAAATACAATTAAAGTATAACTATACCAATTTGTGTCAGTTAGGTACAAGATAGACCTAATATCCAGTCCATCATTTTGTTGACTAACCAGAACCTCTGTCATCCCACTTAACTAAAGGACTTAGTTCTGAACCTGGCTTTTTTTCTTGGCTTTAGAATGAATGTCAGCTGAAAACCATCCTCTAAAATCTTTAAAAAAAATTCTTAAAAGTGTAAAATTTAATGTGAATCTCTACAGCTTTGATTTTTTGATTCAGAACACCTATTTGAATCAGATAGAAGTACACCAAGCTATAATAATGTTTGCATACAGTTAATTTTGTTGTGTGGTGCTTTAATTTCTTTAAACATTTTATAACAAGTTTTATAAAAAAATTTAAATTCATAAACATTTTTATCATGAAAGAGAGTTTCATGGGCCTCTGATCTAGATTTTGACTTCACTGCTAGTCAGATTACAAATACGAGGGAATGATTGATCTCTTGGGTTGAAAAGGTGGATTTCTACTTAGCTGAATTTATCATGTGTCACAGGACACTGTGCTCAATTATTCATTAACCATTTCTTTGGAGGCTTATGAACTTGCATAATCCCTTAAAGATAGTGTTTCATAGGAGGCATGAGGTTCTGCGTTGGACATGGAAGAAACACTGCTTATTGAAGACCTTTTGCTAGATTAGTTTCTAAGCATCCTTTTCTTTGTCTTTAAAACTAACAAAGCAATTAGATATAAATGAGAAAATTTGAGTTTCAGGTCATACATTTATGGAAGGGGAATATTGATAATCACTAAATGGTTGCTTTACCAAAATATCATGTTGTTTCTCTGTGTACAAGGTTATATGTATACAATGGGGCCAGAATTGTGGCTTGTTTATCCATTCTGACCCTCTCACTTGTATTTCTTAAGGAAGTCACATATATTTGAATAAATTCTGTTTTATTTTTACAAATTTGTTTTGGAAAATATATTTTTTTAAAAAACCAGTGAATGAATATTTATGTTTATTACTGATTGTGGTTGTTTGAATATGAATAGTCCCTATAAGCTCAGGTTCATAAGCTCAGGCTCATATATTTGAATATTCCATAGTTAGGGAGTGCCACTATTATAATGTCCTTGTTGGCAAATGTGTGTCACTTGGTTGGGTTTTGAGATTTTAAAAACCTACCCCCCGCCTTGCTCTCATTCTTCTTTCTGCCTGTTGATCTAAATGTAAAGCTCTCGGCTCTTTCTCCAGTCACATGTCTGTCTGCATGCCTTTATGCTTCCTGTCATGACTATAGTGGACTAAACCTCTTATCCTGTAAGCCAGCTTCAATTAAATGTTTTCCTTTGGCTATGGTGACTCCTTACTGCAAAAAACACTAAGGAAGTGAGTAGCTTCAGAACCACCACATCAGCTGTCTTAGTAGTAAGGGGAAGGTCTCAAAAGTTACTGAGTTCTACTGCATGTTCTAAAATTTATCAGAATTAGATAATATTGGAAAATACTTACCATTCAATTTTTACAAGTTTGCAAGAACTATCAAACAACAAAACCTGGCAGTTAGATTGAGCAATTCACTAAATCAACAGACAAATTCTAAGCAGAAAAAAATTTAAGAATATAAGTAGTATACAACAAACACTTAAATGAAAAAAGACATACCATTTCTGATAACAAAGACTGCTTTTTCATACTTGTGTTCAGAAGTATTTTTGAATAAAAATGTATCTTATTTCTATTAACAAAGTCTAAATTCATAGAAGATTATAAAAATACATAATTTTAGGGGCTGGTGAGATTTGTCTGTGAGTAAAGATAATTACTACCAATCCTGATTCAATACTTGAATTCAATTCCCTAAGAACTACATGGTAGACTGAGAGAACCAACTCCTCCAAACTGCCCTCTGACATCCAAGTGCACTTGTGCCCCCTACACACACACAATTACAGTTTAAGCAGTTTAATATGGTTGATATCTTATAGAGTTTAATTTTTTCCCAAGTGGGCCAATAATGTTCTCCTAAGAGATGAAGCCATCTAATAAAAATGGCAATACCAAGCTTGTGAAGAGCTCTTCTGAGGAGTTGGTTAGGGTTATTGAAGAAACTCTGAAAATATTACATATTATTGCTGTAGCTTTTGTTTGGCTGTCCAGAGGTTAAAGGTAAGTCCCTATGCTGAAAATAACATGCACTTCAGACAGAGGCCCCAGAGGCCCCTGAATTGGAACTAACCCAAATGAAAATTAATCCTCAGGGTTAACTTTCATGGTACCAAAGGAGGGAGGCAAACAAGAATCTTACAAATTTATGATGTCTATGAAACATAACAACACACAGCATAGCATAACCTTCAGGCTGCAGTAGTGACATACATATCTTGACAGTAACCAAAAGAAATATAATTGGCCTTAAGAAGTACTCAACAAGAAGGAAATAATATGTGATACTGGAAACCTAGTCAACTACCCAGGGCTAGTGAATTCATGGATCTTGGAGGAGATCCTACAATGACTATTTTAACAAAACAGCATAATCCATAACTACATTCTAATTATGTGTCCTTAGAACCAACAATAAGTATAGTCCTCAACCTTTATCAAAGAAATTTCTCTTTGCAACAGATGAAGACCACTATAGAACGTGTCAACCAATCAAAGTGCAGAATTGTGAAGCCCAGGCCCAGTGGATACCTCTACATCTAAGGCTCAGGAATAATAGTAGGTGAAGAAATAATGTAAGAGCCAATGGATCAGAGAGTTTTCTATATTATATCTCCTAGTAATATCAGATGTTATACCCATAAAACCTCACCAATATGACTTTCTAAACTGAGCTGAGTATGATCTGACCAAGGACAATAGCAGTAGATATATGATGTGTGAAGAAGAGCTCACAAGGCCTCATTCCCACACAAGAAACTATAGGAAAACAAGGAATGGTGAAAGTGAGAGAACTGGTCTGAAATTAGTACTAATTATCTAATAT
This sequence comes from Arvicanthis niloticus, assembly GCF_011762505.2. NCBI lineage: Eukaryota > Metazoa > Chordata > Mammalia > Rodentia > Muridae > Arvicanthis > Arvicanthis niloticus. Next base: position 104,140,056 of record NC_047663.1, read on the forward strand.
CATATGGCCAACCCTGAAAACATACAAATGAACAACATTATACTGATTGAGTAGGTTCACTCTATGTAGTTATGTATATATATGTATATGTATATACATATTATGTGTATATGTGTGTGTGTGTGTGTGTGTGTGTGTGTGTGTGTGTGTAACAACAGTTAATGAAAAATGGGCCAAAAATTACAAAGAGAGCAGGAGTAGAATATGAGAAGGTATGTAGGTAGAAAATGGAAGAGGGAAATGTAATTATATTACTATCTCAAATGTAAAAGGAGATATGAATCAATAAAATCTTTTAAAAATTATTGACATATATGTGTATGTGTGTGAATGTGCATGTGTTTTAAGGAAGCCAGAAGATGGCATTAGAGTCTTGGAGTTAAGATAATGGCATTTGTTTTGAGAGATCTGACAGGTTCTGGAAGTTGAGCTCAGGGCCTATGCAATAACAGCAAATCTTTTATCCACTGAGCTCTTTCTCCAGCCTTATTATTTTAAAAAATAATAATATAGGTACAAAAAATCTTAAAAGGGGGTCAGAAGGAATATGGCACATGAAAGAGAGGAAGGTAAGCAAGGATGAGAAAAGAAGTTTTGAAGTTGTGCCACTTGGAGTCTAAGCCAGGAAGTAAAGGAACAGATCATGCACAGGGGACGTTCTGCAAACAGTGTGGGTATTTAAATGTTTCCTAAGTAAGGTAAAGCTCACAATGTACTGGACACAAGTGAAAGTCGGCAACAAGGTTCTCAATCATGTAGGAGAGAAACTGAGCTTTTTATCAGCTTGTGTAATCTTGGTCTTTCTGGAGGAGGGTGGAGTCTTAATGTATCACTTGCACAAATTTTTCAGTTCTCAGAAAACTAAGTCAACACTGGAGCCAGCACAGTAAAGCCCGTGACTATTACCATTGACTTGTGTACAGTATAACCAAAAGTATTTAAAACAATTTAATTCAAAATAAAAAACCTATAATTACAATATCAGATATATTTTGACGCCCAAATCCTAAATCTTTCTTTTGGGAACATGTCATTCTTAATACAACAGGGATAGAAGGAATAAACTCAGATGTGCCTGTAATAGCAACAGTTGAAGGTGTAGAGTCAGGAGCCTCATGAATCTGAGGACAACTTGAATAAAAATTGTAAAATCCTACCTCCAAATAAATAAGAACCAAGAGCTAAAGATATAGTTCAATGTTAAAGCTCTTGCCCATCATTTGCAAGACCCTGGAGCCAGGCAACCCTAACTTGCCATGCTAGCCGTTCATCCTGAATGCACCAACTAAAGAGACAAATACTGATGGGGAAATAAAACAGAAAAAGAATGTATGTTTAATGCAGCTACATTGAGAAGGGAAAAATAAACATGTCTACAGACCCCTTCAAGTTTCTCTGGGACACTGACACTATGATTTAGGTTTAAATAGAGAGCAAAGGGTATGCATAACTAACTAAGCAGTCTCAGTCAAGATGTCTTGCTGCCTATCCTCCTCTCTGTTCCTACCTCTTCTGAAGAAAGATGGTCTAATAACTTTGTCAGAACTGTGTGAAATCTCTTCCTAGAAGATAATTTCATCTTCTGGATGACAACAGGCTTCAGCCTTTCTCTCATTATGAGATTCCTAGGTAAATTTCAATTTATCTGGGATTTAAAAAACCCCTAGTTTCTTAGACAAATATAATAGAACAAGTATCTTCCTTTAGAATAGCTTCCTGTCTGCCAAGATGGTGTTAAAAGTTATCAATTCAGCATGTGCATATGTGTAGAAGACCAGCTTTGACAAGTCAGGGTAAATTGAAGCAGGGTGTAGAGTCAGTGATTGATCACTCAGAAGGCCTTTCTCTGGGAAATCAAAGCTTGATTCACTGAGGGCAGTGAATATTTCCATAAGACTAACAAAATCTTTGTGGCCAGAGGGGAAAAAAAAGACAAATAATCACACACACACACACACACACACACACACACACACACACACACACGCTTGATGGAGAAAGCAAGGCTACATTAAACAATTTCAAACATTGTACATACATTCATACATATGTATGCACATACATACATACACACATATACATACATACATATATATTCACACATTGGGTATCCACCACTTTACATACGTATACATACACACATTAGTGGAAGGAGCAAATCTTCAACGAACTGTTTTTTTTTTTTCCATAGCTTATATATCCTAGAAAAATATTCTAAACAGTACAAAAAACACAGTGTGGTTACATTATATTAAGTGATCAACTACAATGAAGAATATATGTAGAAAAATATGTTTCCCAATATCCTCACATGAATAAACATTATGCTGTACAAGTAAAACAACAACAAGAAATTATTCCCAAGAACCTACAACCTACATACATTCATAACTAAGCAACTTCTTATAGATTAACAAAATGTAAGCAGCAAGGTAATCTTTTCAGTCAGTTTCTCTTACGGGTAGGCTGCAATTAGCAGTACAAAGAAAGGATCAATTATTTTATTATTGATCTTAAAAAGTAATCTTATAAAAAGTCTTAAGAAAATCACAAATTGAAATAAATCTATATAAAAATCATTCATTTTTATTTTAAATCCTCAAGGTATACATCTACTCATGAACAATTTTTATTAAATTATATCAGGAAGCTGAAGGCAAAAATAGGTACAAAAAATTGCTTCTCATCTTGATCATCAATCAGCCCAGCTACAGCAAGAAAGACATGTCAGTTGGTATTAGTCAGGCTGCCATTGTTTTTGTTCCCTGACCTTAAAAATCATCCCATGTTCAATCATCAAGTGTGCCTTTTTAAACTCTAAATTGTTCCCTAAGATTTTCTACACCAAAACCATTATCAAAGACATCTTAACCTAACTTTAGTAGTCATTGCTAACAAGCTACTTCTCTAAGTTTTCTTCTGAGTTTGGTGGATGAATCATATTCAGTCATTATTACTGTAAGTGACAATGCTGTTTGTAGGAAGCTGCAATATAATCTGCCACCCCAAGTTGGCGCTAGCCTTGTGTTTTCCCAGAAGTAAACAATTATCTGCGCAGCTGCTAGGCAAAAAGGCGTGCCAAAGTCACTGCCAATCTGAGGCATAATGTTGGGTGGTGAGCGAACAGCCAATCAGAAGTGAATACGTCACTCTAGACTGTATTTAAGCCAGGCCCCTTCCACAGCTCAGCCCTTCTGCGTTTTCCACGTGTGTGATACAAAAGTAAAAGGTCCTCGTTCTGCAGTAACTACCCGATCTCTGTGTCTCGTGTTTTATCTTCCATGGATGGTAAAGGGCTTGGGGGTGCGCGTTAGAGCTGTTGTCTAATGAGTGGCTGGAAGCACCCTTAGAATTTTTATACAACTCACAGTATGAGAGATGTGATGTGAGGGCAGCAAGTGGAGCAAAACTTCACAACAGCATGAAGTTCTCAGGACACATAGTCCTCAAGGTTCTGCTTCTCCAAGACACACCCATCATGACGGTGATAACTGGTGGACTGCATTTCATTAGGTCTAAATCTGTTCTGCATTCCTCTTCCACAACCTAAGAAGATGTAGAATGGATGTGAGTTCTCCCACAAGAACGAATGTGTGTTATATCAAATCACTCTTAATATAACTGTAGTACCTTTAGTGTTAAAAAACAATTTTGAAAAAAACATAAAACTACCATTTTTGAGTCTTTGAACACTTAGCCCACAGTGATTGAGACCACATAGGCCCCATGTCTGCTAAGTTTCGGTTAGAACTTAAACCTTTGAAGTTTTGAGACTTCACATTTTCAAACATCACCTTTCAAACTAGACTATGTGATATTTTCGGTCTATGCTGTATTTATTCACTTCTGAAATTTTATTAAAAATAGTATTAAGGATAGTCTGAAGCTAGTTTTGACAACTGTTTTAGAAGACTGAACAGGCTAGAAAAGCGATGTATGTTTCAGTCTCACTTTATGCCTCCTCCTCTTCGTCACACCGATGGTTTTCTGTAGAATCACTGCAATAGTCGTTTTGTGCCATTAAGATAAGAGACTATCTATACTTCTCCCAGGAACTTCTATTTTCCAGACTCTATAATTAATTCATAAATATTTATTTAAAGTAACAGTTTAATATACATAATAATATTTTCCCTCAGAATCCACATTGGCATATCTAAATGATTTGCAGCAATCATGAGGATTTCTCCTACTAAACCAATAAAAAGAAAAAACTAATCTAAATAAATGTGCTGTCTCAGAGGCAATAGTTTGAAACCTACAAAATAGACATGTAGGTCTTTCTTAGCAATTCTGTGTTGCTAGTAAAATATAATATATTTTGTATACTTATATGTGTGGATAATTAAAAAACACTAAGCTATATAGTTTTTTAATCAATTTATAGCTTTTCACATTATTTTCTCTCTTAATGTAAGGCAACTAAATATATAATTACATGTTATTATCTAAAATTATCATGGGAAATCAAATAGTAATAATTTTTGTTACAGATTTTGAGATAGAATTGTAATGAAAACTGAAGTTTTATATATTGACTGAATAAAATGACATAATCTTTCTTTCTAAATATATTTGAAAGATTTATCAGTATCTTATATTTAAATGGCATATAGATACTTGGTTAAAAAAACATTTGCTATTTATATATTTATCTATCCAGAAGAACTAATACTCACAAATACAATGGTTTGGCATGAGGGGCCAAAACACACTACTTGAGGCAACCTGCAAAATAAAAAGCTGAGGCTAGAGAGAACAAAAGCAGCCACTAAGTGGATGTGCCTCATTCAACCTCACCATTTAGCATTCTTTAGCATGTGCTAGCATTTTATACTGATTGAATGAGATGTTCTTGTCATTATATTGTTGAACATACCTGTGTGTTAACTGATTCTTGGAATCTAAATCATCTCGTTTCTTTTTGCCGTATTAATCTATGTTTATATTCAAACCCTGTCCCAATGTATATATATTTTCTTCTTCTCCTACAGCTATTTTTTGACAGTGAAGAAGTGATACGCACCACAGAGAGTGTGACCTGGGAAGACAGAACTGTTCCTGGAACATTGGTTGGAAACGTGGTACATTCAAGAATTACCAGTCCTCTGCATCTATTTCTTAAACGGCCTCCAGGTCCAAAGCAAGCATTTACAGACAACATGGAAAACTTTTGGGACTGGCTGGCAAATATAACAGAGATTCAGGAGCAACTAGCAAGAACCAAAAGACGGCCAATAGTGAAGACAGGAAAATTTAAGAAAATGTTTGGGTGGGGTGACTTCCATTCTAACATTAAAACTGTCAAACTTAACCTGCTCATCACAGGAAAAATTGTCGATCATGGAAATGGAACGTTCAGTGTTTATTTCCGACACAATTCAACAGGCCTGGGCAATGTTTCAGTGAGCTTGGTACCTCCCTCTAAAGTAGTAGAATTTGAAGTATCCCCCAAGTCTACCTTGGAGACTAAGGAATCCAAATCTTTTAACTGCCATATTGAGTATGAAAAAACAGATCGGGCAAAGAAGACCGCTTTGTGCAATTTCGACCCATCCAAAATCTGCTACCAGGAGCAAACTCAAAGCCATGTGTCCTGGTTATGTTCCAAACCGTTTAAGGTCATCTGCATTCACATCGCCTTTTACAGTGTTGATTATAAACTTGTACAAAAGGTTTGTCCTGACTACAATTACCATAGTGAGACACCATACTTGTCTTCTGGATAAATGTTTTCTCAGTAACAGAAATGAAATATCCATGCCACTTTACCTAGAATGCCCAGAAAACAGGCCCAGCTTTCCATGGCAAAAGATGGAAACAGATGCCTTCTGTTTCTGGCAGTGGACTGTAATTCCTTGTCTAGATTTCAAATTAAAATATATATTCAAATGTGAAGTGTATTTGTTTTGGTGATAAGTACCCTGATCTAAAAAGTTAAACTGATTGTGAAATCATTATTTTCATGTAAGATGGTAACATTCTGGAAATGTTGCTTCTCTGTAAGAAACATCAGCAGTAGCTATGTGTAAAGGGAGAAACCAAATTGTGCATGCAATAAGCACTGCTCTTCAAATGAGCCTGCCTTTTAAATGTTTTGGAAGGTTTCCTTAGAAAGAGTACGTTCAGTAAAGTAACCGAAAAGATGGGATTTAAGAGATGGATTGTGTTTCTGGTGTTTGGTTTTTTTTTAAATTACTATCTCTTGGTGCCTGTTTTAATAGCTACAATGTCACAAGAGAATCAAACACAATACCATCTGAGCAGTCTGTGTAGAAAATGCTTGAAGAACTTTACTATTATGATTCTTATTTGAGTGGTATTGAAAACTACCAATTGGATATTAAATAGGCAAATGTGGGTCTCAATCAACTCAACAATAATGAAGATGATATTTTTAGACACTTCAATGCTGGAGGATTATTTTGAAATTCTTATTCATATTAAAGTTTAGGATTTCATTCTCATTATTTAATAGTTAAATTTTATATATAAATTTGTGGAATAATTCTGAAATTGAAATACAGTATTTCTGGGCAGAAAATTCCAGTCATGGGTTGATTGTTTGTAGGGCCTCAGATTAGGTTTTCTTTGTGTTTAGGTAGTCACTAGAATGAGGCTAAGAGTTCTGTGTGGAAATAATGAGTTACATTTGAGTATTTCTAAATATTAAGTGCTGTTATTTACAATGTTGTGTCACTGAGCTTTAGAGATTACTTTACTCTCAGTGTCCTCATCTTTGAGAAGAGTTGAATGGCCATCTTTATGATGTACCTTGACACTGTATGAGAACAGACAAAGGGAAGACGACAAAGGGACTCGAGACTTGTGGTTATTCTCCTCCAGTAGATATTAACTTCTATCTCACTTCTCATCTGTACTATGTTAAAGAAGTAAAATACTCAAATAGGACTCATGGAAGGTAAGTCCTAACAAACAAATGTGCTCTTATCACAGTGTTCAGAAAGCCTACAGCTCTTTTCTCTACTCTACATCCCTATTCTGTTCTTTTCCTGCAAATGTCTATAGTGTCCTATTTTGTCTTTGTACAGGTTGTGCTACGCTTGTATATGGTCCATGCTTAACATTTCTCCTTTAAGATCATTGGGTGCTTGATTTTGTTGTTGGTAAATAATATTTTGAGACATCTTATGTTCATCTAGAAACATGAATAAATACTATTTATTGTAAAATATTGTGAACATATATACTTAGGATTTTCTGTATACAAATGAAGTATGTGTGCATTTTTTATGTAAATAAAATAATTTGCAAACTCTGCACATAACTCTAGGTAGTTGTTTTTTATTTAAGGAGGTTTTTTTTTTCATTTTCCTCACAGTTTTCTCTCTCTCTCTCTCTCTCTCTCTCTCTCTCTCTCTCTCTCTCTCTGTGTGTGTGTGTGTGTGTGTGTGAATATCAATAAAATATTAAGAATATCTTTGTATACACATTAAGTAGGACTATGAAGATTGTAGAAGAAATGGTAACAAAAGAAAAGCAGGTAGCAAATGCTCGGACATCGAGTAACAAACCCTGTAGGTGCAGCTGATGTTCTGACTGTGTTGTTCAAAACATAAAATTAGATTTGAAGCTACCTGAGGTCCAAATGCTGAGAGGTATAAATATTTCTATGCAAAGAAAATTGAAAATCAATTTTTTACAATTCTTTAATTCAAGCAGAATTTGTGATTTTTTTCAAGTTCCCCACAGGCATATATTCAAAGCGATGTAGAACATATGCCACATCTATTTCTAAGTCATAACTTCATTTCAGACTACATGATCATCAGTGATGGCATATTCTCAGTCATACCCCATTTCAATATGCAAATCCACACATTCCTATAAAAACCATCGTTGGTTTTTAGTACTGAGTTAAGTAAATGGACAATAATATAAGCAAGTTTCTGACGTAACTACAAATTGTACAAAAATTAAAAATTTAGTGTTAAACTAGAAGACAACCTAATAACCAAATATGAAATGTGTAGCCTAGTATTAGCATAAGAAGAATACTTCAAAAAGGGCACTGTTAGCTGTTGTCTCGCAACAAGTCTAGCTAAAATGCCTCTCTACTGATTCTTAAGTAGACAGCTAATTCAACAAATAATTACAATAGATGTATCAAAGTTATGGCCCAAAAGATTGAAATTATCATAAAATGCCATTCAAAATATTCTCCCTATAAAATCTTTAGGATTGTTATTTCCCTATGAATTCAGATTTTTAAAAAACTAAAAATATAGAAAAAGTCAAAATAGAGCCATTTTATCCAATGATACACCTGAATAGTAATTAGTATCAACAGAACATTTCACTTGAAGAAGGTTTAAAATGTACCAGAAGCTATTTTGTAAAAATGGTTAAATTGTCTGGAATAATATTATTGCAGAAAGCTCTGGTTTATCATCATAAAGAAGATCAAATTGATTCTCTAGCCTATAAAACGGGGGATAAATTGATGCATTTTACTTACAGTAAAATAATAATTAACTGAAAATTAGTTAAGCAAACCATCGCTTAGTAAAATCACCAATTATAAAAGATAAGCCACAGGAAGTGTTTTTTCAAAACTTATAGGAGGTATTTGTGAATCATTTTATCCTCTGCGTTGAGGTCTCCAGCTTTGGAAACACATCTCATCCTGCTTCATTTTCATCTTTTCCTGCCTTCATTTAATTCAGCTTCCCGTTAAAGCATATGTAATCTGTCACCTGAGAGAATAAGTTAAGTCTGGGTGTTTTCTACAACACCTGGCTGACTATCTGTAGTACTATAATAGGTTTCTCCAGAGAAACAAAGCCAATAAGATATGTATAGTGTATGAGAGTTATTGTGGGAATTGGCTCACACTATTGTGGAAGCCAGGAAATTTAAAAAGCTGGAACACAGGTGGTTTAATTCATCTGACAGCCACAGCCTACAGACAAAGAACCTACGTTTTACTGGCCAAAGATAGAAGAGAGTGAATGTCTCAGCTAAACAGAGAGCAAGTAAAAGTTTTCTTTCTCTGTTGGTAGAACCTTGTGCTTCAACCAGACACAAATGGAATGGATATTAGTGGAAGTGTATCTTCAGTCTTCTCACTTTCACATTGAATCGTTTCCTGAAGGAGCCTCATAGATGCATTCAGAAAAGTTTTACCAGCTAGTCTATCTTTCAAGGTAAAGATAACACTAAACATCACAAATAGGCACTTGATAAGCATTTGTTGCTTTAATTTTTTAATCTCCAGTGCACTATAGTGATTGCTCAGTGCTCCCAAATAAGGACATTCAGCACCGTTTCTAACATGCACACATTGCTCCAACTGAGCACAATGAGCGAGTATTAGCATGGAATCTGAAAAGCTAGACATTTAACAAATAAGTTCAGATTTTAGAGTTAATCTAACCTGGATTTATCTTTTGAATATGTCATTTAATAACAACGGGACCTTTAGCCTGCTACTCAACTTGTCTCATCTTCAACATGGAGTTAAAATCTCTGCCTCGTATCATTGATGGAGAAACAAATAACACATAGCTCGTAAACAGTGATATATAACAACAATTTTAAAATATAATACTTCTTATTTACTTGATGTCACTACTTATAGACAGCATAGATATGTAAGGGCTAGTATAAATAAACTTCATTGTTTTGATTCAGTATCTTGCTCTGAAATTTTGTAAATATCAGTCCGTAAAATACCTTTATTAGTACATTCAAAACTGTCTATGTAAAGAAACAGCTGTGTTGATGTCTTGCCTTTCATTGGAGTGACATCTACTTACGATAATTTTTTTATTTATGTATTAGAGAGAAATTAAAAATTTGAGGATAGAATCTTGCAAGAAGAAAGTTGTATTTTTAAAGGAAGAGCAAGAAAACTTCATGTTATAAAGTCCAGTTTTCTTTTAATGAGAAACAAAAATTGTAGTAATAATTTTATTTCAATGTTTAATAAGGGGGATATTTCTAAAAAGCACCCTATGGCCAAATGAAGTCTAGGTAATGATGGCATTACCTTTTCTTGTTAATTTTACTTCAACACAGTCACCATAGCGATGTGACTGGATCCTAGCAGTTACCTCTCTCAGTATGACCTTGCTTGCTGTGTTCTGTCTAGAGCTCTGCAAATGACAACCTCATCCACACTCAACACTTTCAGACTTATCTGAGAGCATTGAATTAAGATTAAGAATTAGTTCTCCTTGGATTCTGACACATGTGGTATGTTACTTTGTTGCATTCTCTCATGAAAGTAAGAGGGTAAATAAACTTTTTAGCCAGAAAGAAAAGAAAGGGAAGCATACATTAAAAGAGAGCATGCATGGCAAAGGTAAGTCTTAACAGTATAAGGATTTCTCATTCTGAGTCTTGAAAGTTGGGTTATATGCTTTGGTCACTTGTATCTGAGCAATTTTCACAGTTGTGTTCTTTATTTTTTATTTTTTAAAATCTTTTTTCTTTCATTCATTTATTTATTTTTTTCACACTCCAGATTTTATTTCCCCCCTCCCTGTCTACCCTCCGACTGTTCCACATCCATACCACCTCCCCACCCTCTGTTTCAATGAGGATAGCCCCAGCCCCCAGCCCCCACCCAACCAGACCTCTAAACTCCCTGGGGCCTCCAGTCTCTTAAGAACTCTTAAGAGGTGCATCTTCTGACTGAACCCAGACCCGGCAGTCCTCTGCTATATACGTGTTGGGGGCCTAATATCAGTTGGTGTATGCTGCCTGGGTGGTGGTCCAGTGTTTGAGAGATCTCGGGGTCCAGGTTAATTGAGACTGCTTGTCCTCCTACAGGGTCAGCCTCCTCCTCAGCTTCTTCCAGCCTTTCCCTAATTCAACCACATGGGTCAGCAGCACATAGTCTTTGTCTCTCTGTCTCTGCCTCTGTCTCTGTCTCTGTCTCTGCCTCTGTCTCCTCTCTCTCTCTCTCTCTCTCTCTCTCTCTCTCTCTCTCTCTCTCTCTCTCTCTGTGTGTGTGTGTGTGTGTGTGAGTGTGTGTGTGTGTGTGTGTGTGTGTGTGTGTGTATGTCAGACTTTTCCAAAGAAGACCACAACACATTCATCATTTCACCACAGAAAAGGAGCCTACAATAAACCACAATAACAATTGCACTAATATCAAATTTGGGGAAATAGTAAATTTTTAATTGAATTACTAACAGGAGTATGACTGTGCAGTTACTTATGAGGAACAGATATAACTCAAATCCAGCTTAATTTCCAGAAAGTTCATCCTAGATGGGTAGGACTCCTGACAACTACACCCTGGATCTCTGTTTACAGCAGGAAGTTTCACAGTCTGGCTATTTCTTTCTGAAGTTTGACATCTCAGGCTCCACTCCTAGCAACTTTTTACATTGGTTGATTAGAGGCCCTCAAAAATCTTGTAACTTTCTGGTCTCTTGGATATATGACCCTTTGTTTACCTCCTGAGACTCACCAGACTGCACTTGCTTCCTGAACCAGAAGTTTCAATTTGTGGAGAATGCTGACAATTATAGAAAAAATGCCATACAATGTTGGGAGCCAAGACTCCCTCCTGCCTGAGAGCAAATGTCAGTCAAGTAAATAGCCCGAGTTAAGGAATACTTTATTGCCCTCCTGCCAAGGAGAAAATATAAATCAGATAAGCAACTTGAGCTAAGAAATGTTTTAATTGCCTTTTTGCTTGTGAGAAAATATTTAGATAAGTGATTTGGGCTAAGAATTCTTGTGGGCTTAGAGAACTTTGCAATTACGGGATGACCCTGGACCCTGACTGTTAGATGACCCTCCTGCCTGCTTTACCTTTATAACGGTAGCCTGAACTATAGAGTTTAAGCACTTGATCAGACATTCAGACAGGTGCTTCTTCTTTGTGTCTCTTGTCCTATCACTCTTTCGCCCCCTTCCCTAGGGTCTCGTCGAATCCCCGTGGGCCAAGACAATACAACAGCATATAATTATAGAATTTGAGTTCGACTCTGTCTTGTATTTCTGTCCTTCTTGTGACAATATTCTTTCATCCTGAGATCCAATATGAGAAGGCACTTTGTATCTGGGCAATAACAAACCCATATAGCCTTATTTTAGTAGTAGAACAAACATCTGTTGCCTTAAGCAAAACAAAAATGGCAGAGAACAAATGACAAACAGAATAAAGGCAAATATTAAGAGCCAGAGTGGAACAAACATTTATATTATACTAAGATTAATATTTAAGCTATTTATATTATTAATATAATATTATTAAACTATATTATTCTCAACATACGAAGGTTGAGAATTTTTATACTAAAGAATAAATTTAAGTTACAAAAATAAATGGTAAGAGAAATACAATCAATGAGGGGAAATCAGTAAGCAATAATATAACATAGCGATCAGTAGCAGACTTCTTTACTGTAAAGAAAATATTGGTAGCACAAGAATCACATTTTTAGTACACAGACTGTGTGATAACTCACACTTTCTCAAATAATTGATGTTATGTTTAATAATTAATCAGTTCGGGTAGTTATACCTCCGATTTCCCAAATTACATTATTTTTAAAATACTCTTTGTGCTATAGTTACTAGAAATTTTCAATAGAGGAAAGCTAGTGCTATTTTGCCAAGGACAATCTTGACTGTTGAATTCTGCAAGTGACTTATTCTCCTATGTCATGTGAAAACAAATGCCCCTTCCAACTGACTGAGACTCTTCTCATTTGTCAACTATTGATCCCCTCCCACAGCCTCTCTTCTTAGTCTCATGATTCTTCTAGAGGTTAAACCAATGGAGTCTAATCCCATTTATTCTTCGTCTCTGTCTTGTGGTATCACAATCCATAATAGCAGAGCAGCCAGCCACTCACTCATCTTTAGTTAGTAGCAAGGTGGCAGACACTAGCTAAAGGAAAAGTTTTCTGAGTATTCCTTTATGGATCAGTAATAAAAATTACAACTTGAATGCATCTATTGAATGCATTTTAAAAAATTATTCCCTTTTAGTTTAGTATCCAGCCATACCAACAATGAAAAGTGAGAAAAAATTCCAATTGCCATCCCCACAAATATATGTCAAACAATTAGCAAGTAGGTTACAAGATAAAAAAAATAAATAAAGACTGGGGACTGAAAGAGTGAACAAGGTTGAGCGTCAAAGATAAAAGCTACCAGAACTAAAGAGCATGCTGATTCCTAAAGTGCATTATCCATGTCCCTGTTTCTATTATATTGTTTACTTTTGAGATTACAATAAGATTTCATCATTTTCCCATTCCCTCTTATCCACTCAAACCCTCCCATATATACTCCTTGTTTTCTTTAAAATACATGTTATGCATATACATACCTGTTCAGTCTGTATATTATGGTATATAACCTGCTCAGTCTGTATGCTAGTTGTATGTGTGGTTTCAGGACTGACCACTTGGTTTTGGATAACTAACTGATGTCCTGTTCCCTAGGAAAGACTATTTCCCCTACTCTGGCTGTTTCCTAGTTACCTATAGTTCTTTGGGTAGGGTTGAGACCTCATGGTTTCCTCCATTTGGCATATCTATTTTTGTTGTTCTTGTTCAGTTCAAGTTTAGGCAAACATATATGTGAGACATTACAGGAGTAGCTTCTGACACTACATTCTGTAAATGATTTATTCCCCTGTGTCATAGAAAACAAATGGCCCTGTTTGCTAGGAGACAGTCTCATAGCAAAATACTGATCCTCTGTTTCTTATAATAATTCTTTCCTTTCATCAGTGTTCCCTGAAATTTAAGTGCTGGAATGCTTTGTAGATGTTTCTATTGTGACTAGCCTACAAACTGCAGTTTAAATGAGTGTGATTTTCAGCAATGGTCTGTCTCTGTTTAAGTGAGAAATTTTCTTGATGAGAGGTGTGGACCATTACTACCTGGAGGTATACAGACTAATATTTAGAATGTAATTAGAGACTATATGGTTTTGATAAAGTGGTAGTTGTAGGTTCTCCAGGATCCATGAATTCTCTATGCATGAGTAGGTAGCTAGGTTTCAACATGATTTCTTTTTTGTTGAGTGTGTCATAAGTCCAGTTAGATAGTTGCTAGTCACCTTCATAGTGTGCTTGTACTTCACCTTTAGGGTTTTATGGCTGATCATTGTGTTTCACAGCCAACATGGCTAGATAGGATTGTTAGTTTCTCCCCTGCTTTCCTCCTTTAAAAGCCTGCATAAGTGTCTTCTGGTACCTGAAAAGCTAGTTCGTAGGGAGGAGTACCTCCACTTCAAGTTCTTCAAATCCCCCTGATGAACATTTGGTTCCATAAAGTTTTTGAACTTATTGCTTACAAACAAATAACCACTTCTGATGCCTTTCCGTCAGATATCCAAATACCATGCTCTACATTTAAAATAAAGTATATGCATTCATCTAAATAACTTTGGGTTCATCAGAAATAATGTCATTTCAGGGATAGCATCAGTTACATTTTCTTTAGACTAAAAATACACTTTTTAAATTTTTCTCTTATTGAAAATATTCTTTTCTCATATAATATGTCTTGATTATATTTCTCCCTCCCTCTATTATTCCATTTTATTCCACACCTCACTGTCCCTCAAGATCCAGTCCTTCTTTGTCTCCCATTATAAAAACAGGGTTCTAATAGTTAACAATGAAACATGACAAAATAAAATATAATAAGATAAAGCAAGAACCATCACATTGAGACTGGAAAAGGCAACCCAACAGAAGGAAAAGATCCATAAAAGCAGGTATAAGAATCAGAGACACACTTGTTCACACACTCAGGAGTTCCACAAAAATAATAAGCTGAAGGATATAAAATACACACAGAAGACTTGATGCAGACCAATGTTAACCTTGTGCTTGCCACTTCAGTCTCTCTGAGCTCATATGCACCTTGTTTAGTTAATCAGAGTGTCTTGTTCTTCCTACCTTCCAGCTCATATATTCTTTCTGTTTCATTTTCTTGAGGTTCCCTGAGTTTTGGAGGGATTGATGAAGACATCCTATTTAGAGCTATGTGTTCCAAGATATACCTCTGTCTCAGTCTCTGTTTCTCTTTGTTTCTCTCTGTCTGTCTCTCTCTGTCTGTCTCTCTCTGTCTCTCTCTCTCTCTCTCTCTCTCTCTCTCTCTCTCTCTCTCTCTCTCTCTCTCTCTCTCTCTCTCTTCCTGTATTCTCCCTCTCCATAATGTCTGGCTGTGAGTCTGGCTGTATTTATCTTCTCCAGGAAGAATCCTCCCTGATGATGACTAACTAGAACACAACACTATGAATATACCAGCATGGCGTTTGTGTTGTTGATCTTAGCCATTGTTGGGGGCTGACTTTTAGCAGAAAGCGGCTATCAGCTTTTCAGCCATCTTGAGCCATATACCCTGACATGAGATTTGGATTACAATAGCCTACAACAGCTGAGAACACTCCGATAATCTTGGTTTAGATACCTTGAGATTAAAGGTGTGTGAGATTAAAGGTGTGTGACTTAATAGTATACTTAGAAGTATAGAGATCAGAGTTAGAGACAAGACCTAAGGGCATGATTAAAGGTGTAACTTAGAGGCGTGGCTTAGAAGTCTATAGAAGACAGAACCAGAGATCAGAGAATATAGACTGAAATCAGAGACTATAGAGGGATCATCAGAGACGAATCTCAGACATTAGGTAGAATCTGCTGTCACCCTCGCTCTTGCTGAAGCCCGACCTGCAGACCGGAGCAGCAGCTTGGGCCGGGATACAGTGGCCTCCCAAACGTGGGTTGGCCCGGGCCTCAACATTTTGCCTGGGCTGCAACATTTCTTTTGGCCACCCCAACGTGGGACTAGTGCGGTCCCCAGCAAGCCATTCTGAGATGTAATATGGAATCTCAAAAAAGTTTTGATATGCATTTCCTTGAAGGATAAAAATATTGAACATTTTGAGTGTTTCTCAGCCATTTAAACTTTCTCTACAGAGAATTCTTTTTTTTTTTTTTTTAAATCTACACCTCATTTTTATTTAGGTTACTAGATTTAGCTAGTTTCTTGAGTTCTTTATATATTTTGTATATTTGTCTTCGACTAGATGTGTAGAGTTGGTAAAAATCTTGTCCCATTCTGTAGGCTGCCACTTTGTCCAAATGAAGCTGTTCTTTCCCTTACACAGATTTTCAGTTTCATAAGTTTCCATTTATTAATTGTTGATTTTATTTTCTTTGCTATCAGTGTTCTTTCCAGGAACTCTTGTTCTTTTTCTGTGCCAGTGAGTTGAAGGCTATTCTCCACTTTCTATTCTATAACACTCAATGTATCTGGAATTATGTTCAGGTCTTTGATCCATTTGAAGTTGAGTTTTGTTTATGGTCATAAAAATGTAACTATTTGTGTTCTTCTACATGCAGACATTCATATAACCAGTACCATTTAGTGAAGATGCTGTCGTTTTTTTTCAGTGCATATTTCTTGTTTCTTTATCAAAATCAGGTGTTTGTATGTTTATAAATTAATGTCTAGGTCTTCAATGTGATTACATAGATCAACATACCTTCTTTTTTTTTTTGCCAATACCATGTAGTTTTTATTATGATAGTTCCAGAGTACAACTTAAAGTTGGTAATGGTGAGACTTCTAACCGTCCTTTTATTGTTCAAATTTTGTCTTTTGTTTTGCTCTGTTTTGTTTTTCATATAAAGTTGAAATTTATCTTTTCAAGGTCTGTAAATAATGGTATTATAATTTTGGTAGGGATTATATTGACTATTTTAATCCTACAGATTCATGAACATGAGAGACTTTTCCATCTTCTGATATCTTCTTCAATTTTTTGACTCAAAGATTTGAAGTTTTCATCATAGAAGTCTTTGACTTGCATGAGAAGAGTTAATCCGAGATTCTTTACAGTACTGAAGGCTATCCAAAAATCACTGATATTCCTCAATGTGTTTTACATTTGTAGATAGAATGGCAACTAATTTTTGTGATTTAATTTTGTATTCCACTACTTTGTTCAAAGTATGTATCTGCTGTAAGAGGTCCCCGGTAGCATTTTAATGTTCACCTATGTATAGTAAATTGCATCTGCAATTCCTCTCCTTCTTGTTTCTCTAGCTAAGTCTTCAAGTACTATATTGAATAGATATGGACAGAGTTGACAACTTTGTCTTATTTCTGATTTTAGTGGAATTCCTTTGTTTCTCTACATTTAATTTGATGTTGGCTATAGGCTCACTGTAAACTGCTTTTATTATGTTATGTTCCTTTTATCTCTAGTCTCTTTTGCCATGAGAAAATGCTGGATTTTGTCAACTGCATCCAATAAGATGATCATGTGGTTTATTATTTTCAGTTTGTTTATGGTGGATTACATTTCTTGTTTTTCATATATTGAATCATCCCTGTATCTTTGAGATGAAACAAACTTGATCATGGTAGATGATCTTTTTGAAGTGTTTGTGTATTTATTTGCGAATATTTTTGTTATTTTGCATCTTTGTTCATAAGGAAAATTAGTCTGTAATTCTTTTCCTTTTTTTGGATATTTTTGAGGTTAGACTAACTGTGGCCTCATAAAATGAGTTGGCAATGTTCCTTCTGTTTTTATTTTATGAAGTATTGAAATGAACTCCTTTTGAAAGACTGATAGAACTCTGTGCTAAAACCATCTGGCTGGCCCAGTTGTTGTTGTTGAGGTTGTTGTTGTTGATGATGATGATGTGAAACTTTAAAGACTGCTTCTATTTCACTCTGGGTCACAGGTTTATTCGAGTTGTTTATCTATTCTCAATTTAACTTTGGTAATGGCAGCTGTCACCTGAGGTTTTGATCTTAGCCATTCTGATTGGTGTAAGGTAGGATCTCAGGGTCATTTAATTTGCATTTCTCTGATCACTAAGGACTCTGAACATTTCTTTGGGTGCTTCTCAGCCATTTGAGATTCCTCTGTTGTGAATTCTCCTTTTAGTTCTATACCCCATTTTTTTGTTTTTGGGGTTTTTTTTTTTTTTTGGTTAGCTTTTGTTGTTTATTTGTTTGAAATTATTTATTCTCTCTGTTTTCATAAGTATAGTTAACATTTTAGGTTCTAGTATTTTCTAATTATTATTTTATTTATTTACAATCCAGTCATTGCCCCCCCACAGTTCCTCATCCCATTCCTCCTCCCCCCTGTATCCAAGAAGATGCTCCCTCATCACCAGGCCTCCCCCTCCTTGTGTCCTCAATTCTCTCCAGGATTAGGCACATCTTTCACTGAGACCAGACCAGTCAGTCCTCTGATAAATATGTGTCCAGAGCCTCAGACCAACTCATTTATGCTGTCTGGTTGGTGACTCAGTCTCTTGGAGTTCCCAGGAGCCTGGATTAGTTGATACTGCTGGTCTTCCTATTGGGTTTCTCATCTCTTCTGCTTTTTCCATCTTTCCCCTTATTCAACCATAGTGGTCCCCAACTTCAGTCCCATGGTTGGTTGTAATTATATGTGTCTGTCTCAGTCAGCTGCTGGTTGGGCTTCTCAGAGAACTGCCGTGCTAGACTCCTGTCTGAAAGCACATCAGTAATAATGTCAGGCCTTGGTGTCTCTCCATGAGATAGATCCCCAGATCAGGTCTGATCACTGAACCACCTTTACTTCAGTCTTTTCTCCATTTTTGCCCTTGTAGTGTTTTTAGACAGAAACACTTCTGGGTCAGAAATGTTTACTAATGATTGGTAATACCATCCCTCTGCTTGAGGCACTGTCTACTGGAGGTGGACTCTTCAAAAGAGTGTCCCTCTTCCCACAGTTGGACATTTCATATAAGGCCATTCCCATTGAGTCCTGAGAGTCTTCCCAGGTCTCCAGTAGTTTCTAGGGGTCTCCCTACCTCCCATCTTCTGAGGCTGTATATTTCCATTTATTCTGCTGGCCCCCTGGGCTTCTCTCCTTCCTCTCCCCCCATTCCCAATCATATTACCATTTTCACCTCCCCTCCCTCCCTCTGCCTCCCATGATTATTTTCTTCCCCCTACTAAGTGAGACTGAAGCATCCTAACTTGGTCTTTCTGCTTCTTAAACTTCTTAAATTCTCCAGGTTGTATCCTAGGTATTCTGTACTTTTTGGCTAATATGCACTTATTATTGAGTATATACCATGTATGTCCTTTGGGTCTGCATTACCTCACTCAGGATGATATTTTCAAATTCCATCTATTTACCATTGGCTACCACATGTGGTCTGCTGCAGAGCTGGGAATGAGATTTGGGGATTGGATCTGGGGAAACAGATGGAGAAGAGGTCAACAGTCAGCCTACCTTGTTTTCTGACAGCCTATGGGTTATCGGGGGATATCTGCTACAGTTGGGTGCTGGGGAAAAGCAACAAATCATGGGAGAAAAATTGGAAGGGAAAGAAGGATCTACAGGAAATGTAAACAAGGGTACATGAAAGGCTGCCATAGGTGTTCTACTGCTAAAGTGAGGATGAGACTCAAAATATACAATTTTAAAGAAAAGCTTCCTTGGGCTGTGGAGGTGCTTCAATTTATGAAGTACTTCTTGTTCAAATTTGAAGGCTTAAAAAGAAGACATAAATTCCATTTAAGGACCACTCCTGATTTCTAAAGAAGTCCACAAGGCATGAACTCCAGAAATAGACCATAAAATTCAAAAACAAGGCCATTAAACCAGCTTCCAAAGAACAGCCTTAGGATGACCACAAAATGAGGAAATATATTATCTCAGAATGGTTAAATGTGAATGACACAGAGATGCAGATCACTGACCATCTGTGACCCCTAGCACCCACCAATGAAATTTTTAGATCACCTAACCCACTCTCTAAATATAGAAGAACTACCATAGTAGCCAATCAATGTTATATTAATGTCACCACTTTGTCTCCTGCCAACCACATTAGAGATTAACTGATCCTTGAGAGTTACCCTGGTTCCCTATAAGAAGGCCTGTGTGCCTTTGTGTGGGATTGACATTTTGGAAAATGGTTGACTCCTGCATTCTGTGTGTTTCTGCAGAATAAATGCTCTTTATCTTTGCATACTCTCTGAGTCTGGGGTCTTCCTTTAGTGATTTTTGGACCCTTACAGGCTATTATTAAGATTCTTAGAATCCACATAAATCTGGGCAGACATGGTGGCCTGCCTACAATCACAGCATTTGGGAAGCAAAGATAGAATTCCACAAGCAAGCTAGCTAGTTAGAGCAGCCACAAAAGAAATCTTTAGGTTCAGCCATAGATCCACAAATAATGTAGAAAGCATCAGAAAACAACACTCAACATCAATCTTTGTCCCTATATCCATGTACTACCAGTATACATAGGAGCACAAACACATGTACATATGCCACACATATAAAACTTTAAATAGAAAAGTGTTAGCAATTCATCTAGGCTCTACCCAACAGCTACCTAGCAACAGCAGAATAATATTCTATCGTGGAAGTGTACCATATTTTGATTAGCCATTTATCAGTTTACTTACATCTAGGCTGTTTGCAATTTCTGGCTATTGTGAAGAAGATGAATGTGCAAGTATTTCTGTAGTAGTGTGTAATCTGTTTTGCATACACCCAAGAGTGATATAACTGATTTGTGGTAGATTGTCAGGTATCTAAGAAGCTGCTATACTGATTTGCATAGTGGCTGTACCAGTTTGCACTCCCAACAGCAATAGATAAATGTTCCCCTTTCCCATATCCTCACCAACATACATTGCCATTTGTTTCTTGATCATGGCCATTTTGACTCAGTTAAGATGAAAACTCATAAAGAATATTAA
Organism: Arvicanthis niloticus; assembly: GCF_011762505.2. Taxonomy (NCBI): domain Eukaryota; kingdom Metazoa; phylum Chordata; class Mammalia; order Rodentia; family Muridae; genus Arvicanthis; species Arvicanthis niloticus. The sequence goes on from NC_047663.1 coordinate 104,160,776, forward strand.
ATTTAATTTCCTTGATGGATAAAAATGTTGAACATTTTAAAAACGTTCCTTGGGAATTTATGTTTTATATTTTGAGAAGTCTAGATTTTCTGTAACTCATGTACTGGTTAGGTTCTTTGCTTCCTTTATGACATGCCATTATACCCCCATTTAACCCATTTCTCGCAGTAGGTAGAAAATAACACAGAGCCCCTATCATGGTTTGAATGAAAATGGCTCCCATAGGCTCATAGGCTTGAATACTTGGTCACCAGGGAGTAGCACTATTTGAAATGATTAGAAGGTATGGCCTTGTTGGAGAAAGTCTGTCTCTGGGGATGGGTTTAAGGTCTCAAAAAGCCCATGGATCAAGATGTAAAATACTCAGTGACTTCTCCAGTACCATGTTTGCCTTCCTGCTGTCATACTTCCCACTGTGATAACAATAGACTAAACCCCAGAAACCGTAAGCCAGCCCCAACTCAATGCTTTCCTTTATAAGAGTTTCTGTGGTCATAGTGTCTTTTCACAGCAAAAGGGCACCGACTAAGATAAAAATTATCACCAGGGATTGAGGAATTGTTGTAACAATCCTTACCATGCTGCTTGTTGGCAGAATGCAGACCAACATATTCCTCACCATGATGACAATAAGCTAAACCTCTGATACTCTAAGCATGTTACAATTCAATGCCTTTTTTAAAAAAAATATGAGCATTGCCATGGTCATGGTGTTTGTTCCCAATAATAAAACTCTGATTAAGACAGGTTCTCACACCTTGCTTGGTCCTTTTGGCTGGGGCAGACACCTAACTAGTCTGCTCCTGTGAAGACACCATATCCTGAATCATCCTAGAGGAACCACTGCACTCAGAGCAGCAGGATTTCAGAAACCCAGAGGCAGCCTGAGTCTCAAGAGCTCAGAATCACAGGATAGCAGAGACAGCTGGAATCTGAGGAGTTCTAACACAAGCAAGATAACCAGAAAGACAGGCTCCAGTCAGAGACAGTGAGGGCAGCACTAGAGATAACCAGAAGGCGAAAGGCAAGCATAAGAACATAAACAATAGGAACCAAGGTTACTTGACATCATCAGAACCTAATTCTCCCACCATACCAAGTACTGAACAGACCATCACACCAGAAAGGCAGGATTCAGATTTAAATCACTTCTCATGGTGATAATAGTGGACTTTAAGAAGGACATAAATAACAATCTTAAAGAAATACAGGAGAACACAGGTAAACAGGTAGAAGCCATTAAAGAGGAAACACAAAAGTCCCTTAAAGAATTCCAAGAAAACACAGCCAAACATGTGAAGGAAAAAAAAACCATCCAGGATCTGAAAATGGAAATAGAAACAATAAAGAAATTTCAAAGAGAGAATACCCTGGAGATAGAAAACCTAGGAAAGATATCAGGAGTCATAGATGCAAGAATCACCAACACAATACAAGAGATAGAAGAGAGAATCTCATGTGCAGAAGATACCATGGAAAACATTGACATAACTGTTAAAGAAAACGTAAAATGCAAAAAGCTCCTAACCCCAAACAACCAGGAAATCCAGGACACAAAGAGAAGACCAAACCTAAGGATAATAGGTATAGAAGAGAGTGAAGATTCCCAACTTAAAGGGCCAGTAAATATCTTCAACAAAATTATAGAGGAAAACTTTCCTAACCTAAAGAAAGAGATGTCCATGAACATATAAGAAGCCTATAGAACTCCAAATAGACTAGGACACAAAAGAAATTCCTCCTGTCACAAAATAATCAAAACACCAAGTGCACAAAACAAAGAAAAAATACTAAAAGCAATAAGGGAAAAAGGTAAAGTAACATATAAAGGCAGACCTATAAGAATTATACTGGACTTCTCACCAGAGACAAATGTCAGCCCAGACTATTATACCCAGCAAAACTGTCAGTCACTATAGATGAAGAAACCAAGATATATTCCATGACAAAACCACATTTAGACAATATCTTTCCACAAATCCAGCCCTACAATTGATAATAGATGGAAAACTGCAACACAAAGAGGGAAACTACAACCTAGAAAAAGCAAGAAAGTAATCTTCCAACAAAGCCAAAAAAGATAGCTTCACAAACATAATTTCACCTCTAATAACAAAAATAACAGGAAGCAACAATCACTTTTCCTTAATATCCCTTAACATCAGTGGACTCAATTCCCCAATAAAAACATGTAGACTAACAGACTGAATAAGTAAACAAGACCCAAAATTTTCCTGAATACAGGAAATGCACCTCAGTGACAAAGATAAACAGTACCTCAGAGTAAAAGGCTGGAAAACAATTTTTCAAGCAAATGGTCCCAAGAAACAAGCTGGAGTAGACATTCTAATATTGAATAAAATCAATTTTCAACCAAAAGTTATCAAAAAATAAAGAAGGACACTTCATACTTGTCAAAGAAAAAAATCTACCAAGATGAACTCATAACATCTATGAACATCTATGCTCCAAATGCAAGGGCACCCACATTCATAAAAGAAACCTTACTAATGCTCAAAGCACATTGTGCCTCACACAATAATAGTGGGGGATTTCAACACCCCACTCACAGCAATGGACAGATCATGGAAACAGAAACTAAAAAGAGACACAGTGAAATTAACAGAAGTTATGAACCAAATGGATTTAATGGCTATCTATCGAACATTTCATCCTCAAACAAAAGAATATAATGTTTTCTCAGCACCTCATGGTACCTTCTTCAAATTAGACCGTATAATTGGTCACAAAACAGGCCTCAACAGATACAAAATGATTGAAATGATCCCTTGCATCCTATCAAATTACCACAGACTAAGGCTGGTCTTCAATAATAACAAACCAATGGAAAGCCCACAAACATGTGGAAACTGGACAATGCTCTACTCAATAATGACTTGGTCAAGGAAGAAATAAAGAAAGAAATTAAAGAGTTTTTAGAGTTTAATAAAAATGAAGGCTCGTCATACCAAACATATGGGACATGATGAAAGCAATACTAACACGATAACTCATAGCTCCAAGTGCCTACAAAAAAAACAAAACAAAACTGAAGAAAGTATACACTAGCAACTTGACAGCACACATGAAAGTGCTAGAACAAAAAGAAGCAAATACACCCAAGAGGAGTAGATGGCAGGAAATAATCAAACTCAGGGCTGAAATCAACCAAGTAGAAACAAAAAGAACTATACAAAGTATTAACAAAACCAGGAGTTGGTTCTTTGAGAAAATCAACAAGACAGATGAACCCTTAGCCAGACTAACCAGAGGGCACAAAGACAGTATCCAAATTAATAAAACAGAACTGAGACAGGAGACATAACAACAGAAACTGAGGAAATTCAAAAAAAATCATCAGATCCTACTACAAAAGCCTATACTCAAAAAAACTGGAAAATCTGCATGAAATGAACAATTTTCTAGACAGATACCAGGTAACAAATTTAAATCAGGATCAGATAAAACACCTAAACAATCCCATAACTCCTAAAGAAACAGAGCACACATTAAAAGTTTTCAAGTCAAAAAAAAAAAAAAAAAAAAAAAAAAAAAAAAAAAAAGGCCCACAACCAGATGGTTTTAATACAGAAATCTATTAGACTTTCAAAGAAGACCTATAGGAGGACCTAAGGTGGGAGGAGTAAGGAGAGAAAGAGGAGAAGAAAGAGGAGGATCTAGGAGAGGGAGAGAGAGAGACGGGGGGGGGGAGAGGGAAGACACATCAATTAAGGAATTGTTTTAATCAGATCATCTTTGGCATGTCTGTGGAGGCATTTTGTTGACTCATGATTGATGGTTGAAGGATCCAGTGGACTGTAACATTGCTAACCTTGGGCATATTGTTCTGAGTTGTATGAGAAAGCAAGCTGAGGCTCTTGATCTCTTGCTATCTTGTTCTTCCTTCTCCATGTCCCCTCGCCCCTTTCCCCTTCCCCCTTCCCTCCCCCAGTCTCCACATGCTCATGGCTGGCCTCTGTTCTTTACTTCTCTACTCTTTCTCTCTCTGCCTCTACTACCCTCTTAACTTTCCTCCCCATGCCCTGAATAAACTCTATTCTATACCAGAGAGAGAGAGAGAGAGAGAGAGAGAGAGAGAGAGAGAGAGAGAGAGAGAAGCACTGAGCATGCAAATAGGCAGTTTCTCCATTCTGCTTTCAAACTGATGCCTTGAGTTTCTTCTTCAGTCTTTCTAAGTGATAGATCATAACATGAAATTGAAATAACCCCTTTCCAGGCCAAGTTGATTTTGATAAGTGTTTTACCATGGCAGTAGAAATCTAATCAGGATAGATCCAACACACAAACAAGAAATACAGTTATTCAATATATTTTTAAAAATTAAAGATGCTATTTTCAAAAGAGCTTCTGAAAGTTTTAATATGAAGGGCAACAACTCAGAATTATTTATACTGCAAAGTAATTAGAATGTTACTCAAATTGCAAACACTTAATGTCAACATAATACATGTTGCCATAATGAATGTAGTTGAAGGTGTGACTTTCATGAATATTCAATTACAACTTGATGTTAATTCATTATTTTGGTACAACTATTTTGACAACTTTCTCTATGTCCTGAACAGAGTTTAATTGAGAGGGCTGCTTTATGGGTGAGACCTTTATAACATCATACAGCCCCTGCCCAGAGGAGACAATATGAAACATGGAAGAAGTGATTGACAGTTTAATCTAATTCAGACTAGCAAGTCTAATATATCAAAACTATATAAAAATGTTACTTAGCAAGGCAATTTTTTTATTAAATAGCAATTTATGCCTTACTCAAGTGTATACACTAGAAACTCCACTGCTTCAGCTAATATCAATACAAGAAAACATTAAGAATCTCATTTTGAGTATCTGTGATCTACAAGTTTGATGCTCAGATACTGACATTGTATATTAAAGCACAAGTTATGATCATACTAAAAGCAAAAAGAGTTTACATCAGCAAGAAAGGATATAAACTCCACAGACCTGGGATTCATTAGGGTCTCATGGTGTAGCTGTTGTCAGCTTTCTGTATGTCCCAGAATGTATGTACATTTCAGTTTATATGCATATATAAATGGTTTCCATTAATTGAGAGTTTCTCAAAAGGTGAGTGAATGAGTGTGTGTGTGTGTGTGTGTATGTGTGTGTATGTGTGTGTGTATGTATTACACATCTCTAATAGCACATGTGTAGAGGGAAGAGGACAATTTTTTTTCTACTTCAATTTTCACCTTTAAATAGGTTTCAGGGATTGAACTCAGGTAAGTGAACAGCTTGCAAAACAAAAGATTCATCTACTGAATCCCCTGATCAACTTAGAACCAATTTGGTGTGTTTTCTTGTTTGTTTTTGTTTTTGTTTGTTTTAGATTGGTTTGTTTTGTTTTGGTTTGGTTTCATTTGGTTTGGTTTCAAAATGCTGGGTATTGCTAGGTTGATGCTTTTTAAAATTTTTTTATTGGATATTTTATTTATTTACAGTACAGATGTCATCCCCTTTCCCCATTTCTGTATTTAAATTACTAAAAGGAGGCTCAGAATTTAAGGGTAATGCCATCTTGAGTGTCATGCCAAACACTGTTGGATTCATGTTAGTTCTACAAGTTACAGTGGTAGTCATTATAGTTAGGAAGAAGTTTAATGACATTTGCAGAGTATTTGGCATAATTCTAACACCTCTCTGGATGTTTTAATGAAGCATAGGGAGCTTATGAATTTCAAGAATGCTGCTCTGCTGAGTGTTGATGCAGTAGATCCTGCTGATAAAATTACCCATGGCTTGAGGTCAGTATTTCTATTTTGGACCACTCTTACTCAATTCAGTAATTCCAGTTAAATTTCTTTCATAAACACACACACACAAACACACACAGAACATTCTATAGTCTCTACAGTAGTAAATGTTCGTGTTTAATCAAATGCCCTTTGATGTCATGTGGCCCTTACATATTCCCTCTTTTATCTTTCTCTTCCATATTCTCCACTACCACATTTAATTTTCCAATTCTAGTTTTTCTTATATTTTTCAATAACTCTATACACTATATTCCTTTCTTTAGGAGATTCTGTCATTCCTACACGCCCTTACCTTTGTGATTATTCAGATTGCCGCATACATACTGAAGGCTTAAAAGCTAATGTCCACAAATAAGAAAAAATGCAGTATTAATTTGTCATTTTGTACATGAGTTAGTTTACTCAGAAAGTTTTCCCCTAAATCTATATACCTGTAAATTTCATATATCTTAAAAGCTATATAATATTTTATTGTTTATCTATGTGGCATTTTCATTAACATTCAACATTTGATGAACATCTAGACTCAATATGGATAGGTAACTATCTCTGCTGTATGATGTAAAGCCCTTTGGGCATATGCACATGAGTGTCATAGCTGGATCTGTGGTTAAATTGATTTCCAGATTCCTAAGAAGCCACCACACTGATTTTCATAGTGGTTGTAGAAGTTTGAACTTTCACCAACAATGAATCAGTGTTCCCCTTTCATTACATTTTAGTCAACATGTAACATCATTTGTTTTGTTGTATTGATTTTGGCAATTCTGGTCAGGGTAATATGAAAGTTTAAAGTAATTCATGCTTTCCTAGTGACTAAGGATTTTGAATATTTTAAAAAATATTTCTCAGACATTTCTCAGTTCATTTGTGAGAACTCTGAATAGTCTGTATCCCATTTTTTAATTGGTCTAGAGTTATTTTTTTTGTGATGTTCAATATTTTTGGTTTTTAACTCTCTATTAATAATATACATAATTGGAAAACTTAGTTTCCAATCTTGTAGTCTGCTACTTTGTGCAAATTACAGTATCATTTTTCATGAAGAAGGTTTGATAAGATCAGTTTGATAAGGTCCTATTAATCAATTGCTGGTCTTCGTGTCTGTGTTTTGGTGTCCTGTTCAGAAAGCCCTTTCCTGGGTCTGTGAGTTCAAGGCTATTTACCACATTTGTTTCTATCAGATTTCAGGTATTTGATCTTATGTTAAGATACTAGAGATATCTAGAGATGAGTTTTGTGCTGAGTGGTATCTATGATATATTTTCATCATTCTACATGCAGTGATCCTGTTTGACTAGCACCAGTTGTTGAAGATTCTTTTTTCTCTGGTGTGTATTTTTGGTTTCTTTATCAAAAATCAGGTGTCCATAAGTGTGTAGAATTACTTCTGGGTCTTTAATTTAATTCCATTTATCAATGTGATTGTTTTTATGTTAATATCTTACATACTTAATACATAGAAGTTTTTTAAATCAGTAAGCAAAACTAAAAGCACATGAAAAGAAAATTTGGCAAGATTATTACTAAAATATCTCTAATTGAGAAATTTTATTTTCCATTTGGAAATATACACACTAGGCAATATGTACATGATGTTTATTACTTATAACATTGAAAAGTTCATAAAATCAAATATATATTTTATAGTTTCTTTATTCAATGAGTTATTGATAAAATCATGTTAAAAATACTAAGGAAATTTAAAGGAAATGGAGTAGATATAGTGATACTGAAAAATCTCTCATAAAAGTCAAATTTCAAATGGAGAAATATATACATTTAATATAATGATTTTTAAATGTTTATTCATTTTATGTGTATAACTGCTTTCCCTGCATGTATGTATATTCACTGTTTACAAGCTACTGTTCAAAGAGGTCTTAAGAAAACATCAGATTGCATGGAACTTGAATCATGAATGGTTGTGAGCACCATGTGAATCTTGGGAACCAAATCTCAGTCCACTAAAGAACATCATCTTTTAACTGCTGAGCCACCAGTCTAACCCCAATAAAATATTTTTAAATATTTTTATATTCTTTTTGGACTTAAGCCTTCCCTAAAAATCCAATTCAAAGGCCATTAAATGGAATGAAATTGGTAAGGGCCCCACAAGGATGGTTTAGCTGCAAGCTCTTATGTAGCACAAAGTGTAGATTTTTCCAGAGAGAAATTTATTCAAACCATCTTCGAACAGTTTCTCAGCCCCCACTAATTGACTCAAACATAGCAAAGGCTGTGCTGAAACATTTCAATTAAAGCCAGACACAAAAACTTTTGCATATATTTCACTTAAAGTCAGACATAAAGGCTTTATAGTACATATCACTGCACTTACCTCAGTCTATTTATGGGACCTCAAGCACAGAAACTCTAGTAGTAATAAGCACAACATGTCCTTAGAGAGTTGCTTCTAAATACTTCTGTCAACTTAAGGAAATGGATCTGTGGTCATCAGAGCTGAGACAAGAAAAGCAAAGTGGAGACTAAAATATACTGCATGGATGTAGGAGAATGTGTTTAAATGATAGTGGAGGGAGACAAAAGCACCAGGAAGTCAGCCAAACAAAAACTCGAAAACTTAATAATCAGAATAAATGATAGTCATAGAATAAAATTTAAAATATGTTAATATAGACAAATATATAAAAAGTTTGATAAGTGAAATACTTTATGACATGTTGATCACACCTTATCACACAGAATAGTTTCATCTTTGCAGATTTCTTTCCTAGTGACAAGTTTGAATCCTATTATTCTTAGCACATTGATTAGTATTATTACATATTTCAGAAAGGGGTAAGGGCAGAAAAAGTATAAATTTTTATTTTAAAATATTTTATTGGAGCTGGACAGGAGGCTCAGCAGTTTAAAAGATTCTCTTGTAGTAGGTCTAAGTTTAGTTCCCAGCACCCACATGTCAGCTCATATACCATTTCCTTAATAAGTCTTAACAATTATAAAAGGATAAAACTTGAACATCACATTATAGTTAAAGGTCACAGAAAATATTACCTTAATCAAACAGTTAAAATGAATATAAAATCATGGTAAATATGTCAACCAGAGAGGATGCAGCAGACACACACTAATGTTTCATGTACTTGCTAGTCAATTGTGTGTATAGTCAAAAATCAATAGGTTGAAGATTTGTTCTAATCCTGTTGAAGAACATTCTATAAAATATTTCATGATAATTCTTCAAAAATGTTAAATGAAACTCCAAGAAAAATAAACCAAGTAAATTTTAGAACAAAATACAAATGTGATATACAAACTAATTCCTTTTATATAAAAAGCAGTGAAGCAATTGTTGAATTGTGAATGAGATCCCAGATTACAAAGTATAATAGTTTTCTGTATCAATCTGTCAGCACCACAGAATGCCCACAATTTGGGTAAACATTTTATGAGTGTGTTAATTTTGATAGTTTGCTCCCATCATGTGTTAGGAACCCAATGTCTCGGGATGTGCCACCAAGAAATGGTGATAAAAGTGTAATAGAGACCACCTAGTGGGAGGTTGTCAAGAAACTAGGGACATGTACTGAAAATGAATTCAGTTATTTTTATGGGATCCTGGTTATTTCTCCAGTTAATTGTTATTGAAAACTGAACATGACTTTATCCAGTTTGTCTGGGTGATATGATGATTTGCTCTCTGAAGTGTTCCTGCCAGTGCCCTGTGCCATAAGGTCTTTGGTACAGTAAGCCGTCACAAGACATGAGGCAGGTTGGCTGTCTTGAATTCCCAAACCCATATGCTGAGCAAATATGATTTAGTACCTCACTGCAGGTATTTTGTAAGGATAATGAAACCCTGCTTTATGCACTTCGTTTACCTAGGAGAGTGTTTTCAGAACTGGAGCACTGAGTGAAGCAGATGGTTTCCCCCAAAAAGGTAGAATTCACCAATCTGTTGATGATCTAAATGAAACAGTAAAAAATATAGAATATATTCTACATCTTACTGCTTGCATTAGAATACTGACCTTCTTTTCTTGGTTTTCTTGATTCTCAGACCTCCCAAATTAAACCAGAATACAGGAGTGCATACAAATGTTAATTAACCATCAATTAATCAGGACTCCTGTAGGACTCCAATGGGCTGCTATGCCCTGGCTGAGACTTTCCGTGTGCTGCTGTCTGCAGAGTAACATTCTGCAGTTTTTTCTAAGAACAAAACATCCTGTTGAAGGATGGTGCCCCAAGAAGGGAATTTACGCTTAATATCCTATTGTCCCCCAGTTGAGTCCCTGTTTTTTTCCTGAGTTTGTGTTTTTCCTTCCCTGGCTTGGTGTATATATTGAACCTGCCCAGTAAAGGCATTGCAATTCTCTCATAGTGGATAAGCCGAGTCTGAGTTTTTCTTAAATCCCCAAGGCCTATGCCTGAGCTCAGTACCACGGGCAGCACTGGAGTTGTCAGACTCCAAATTATTCCACTTGCTTTCCTCAGTTTCCAGCTTCAAGACTATAGTTTGACCGTAATAATCTTAGATGATATCTTATTTGTAAAAAGTTTTAGATATATATGGAAAATATTGATCCTGTTTCTATGGCCTAATACAGATAACCTTAGTAATTGAGTTTGTTTACTTAATTTAGGTGATTCTATTAGATGACATGTCTGAATTTAAGAAAACCACAATGTCTTAGTGAAAATACTATTGTTGAGAAAAAACACTATGACCATGGCAAATCTTGTAAAAGAAAGCATTTAACTGGATATTAGTACAGTGCATAGGTTTAGCCCATTGCCATCATGGGATGAAGTATGACAGAATACAGGCAAATATGGCACTGAAAGAGGAGCTGAGAGCTCTATATCTAGATCTGCAGGAGGCAGGAAGAGAATATGACTGTGGGCCTTACTTGAGCCTTTGAAACACCAAAGCATACCCGTGACACACTTTCTCTAACCAGGCTACGCATCATTTAACAAGGCCACACCTCCTATCCTAATCCCTGTCAAGTAGCACCACTCCCTAATGACCAAGAGTTCAAATCTAAGAATCTATAAGGGCCATTCCTATTCAAACTAAAGTATTCACAGTTGTGGAGTATAAATCTTACTCTGACACGGTTCAGAAAACAAGATATTTTGAGTTACAACATCCTTGAAGGTTGAAATTTTCAAAAGTATTCTAAAGAACAACTATGAAAAAATTATACATAATCTATTTATATTGTGAATTTAGAAAACAAAATTTTGCATTTTCATATGTATATATGAAAATATAAAATTTTAAACTTTAAAAGTATCTCACTTTTATTTCTTGAATTAACAGACTTGTAAAATATTTAGCACATATTTAAGCATGTATACACATGTACGATGCTGAGACTGAGCACAAAGTAGTCTATATTTATAAAGTTTGTCAAAATACAAATGACACATGTTCTCTCTCATATGCAGGCCATAACTTTTAATTTTTAAATTTTGAATGCTTAAGTTGAAATGAATTTCTATATAGGCCAGGAAGCAAGAAAAGGGCTATGGGGGTTGAGGCACTGACATGGGGTGACTGGATAGTAGAATATATGTGACTTAAAGGTATAGGTAGAGAATACAGGGGAAGGATTTTTAAGTAGGGATGAAGCAAAGGAGGGGGTGGGTATCAAGTCATCCAAAAAGTATGTTTTTATACACAAGATATAAACAATGGTATGGAAGTCTACTGTTTTGAGATTAAGTTATAGAAAGAATGAAAGGAAAGAAGGAAAGAAGGAAGGAAGGAAAAGAGGGAGAGTGAGAGAGAGAGAGAGAGAGAGAGAGAGAGAGGGAAGAGGAAGAAGAAGAAGAAGAAGAGGAAGAGGAAGAGGGAGAGGGAGGAGGAGAAGAAGAAGAAGAAGAAGAAGAAGAAGAAGAAGAAGAAGAAGAAGAAGAAGAAGAAGAAGAAGAAGAAGAAGAAGAAGAAGAAGAGCATTTGAATGGAATTACTATGCTGGCTAGTTTTTATGTCAACTTGACACAGGCTAGGATCATTTGGGAAAAGAGAACATCAACTGAGAAAACTGTCCAACCAGTGATTGATTTCGAAAGGACCAGGCAACTGTGACTAGTTGGGCATGTAGTTCTGAATTGTACAAGAAAGCAAGTTGAACAAACAATAAAGCACTCCTCTATTGCCTCTTCTGGCCTCAAGGTTCCTGCCTTGAGTTTCTGCTCTAACTTCTTTCATTGATGAAATGGGATCTTAGTGTAAGCTGAAATAAGCCCTTTCCTTCTCAAGTTGTTTTCTGTTTTGATGATTTGTCACAGCAACAGAAACTTGAACTAAGGCAAATATTAAATTTTAATTTATTATGCAATATCATAGTAAATTAAAATCCCAGTGCTAGATGTGGGATACTTGTTCATCAGGGAGAGCCAATAGTCTTCCAAAGCAGTAGAGACTCAGGCTTTTAGTCTTGATAATATGTAGTTTTAGATAGTAAGTAGTTGCCTTTTGGAAAAATTAGTAATAAGATTGTTAAGTGTATTTATGATTTAAAAATATCTGTATTGTTTGACATTTCTAAGTACAGATAATATATTAATATGTGGCACACTTAAAAAGAAAAGAGATAAAGTGTTATATCCCTAAATGATAAACATGATTAATGATTAAGAAAAAAATAAAAACTAGGTACTTTAAAAAATTTTTTTTACTGAACAACTTTTTAGGAATTTAAATGTAAAATATTTACCTATGAATGCCCACAATATTTTTTAATCTCAGAAATAATTATGTTTATTTTTCATTTGGAGGCAAGGAAAGAGGGAGAGGAACAAAAGGAGAAGGAAAGAGAGAACAAGGGAGGGGGAATGAAATAGGAAAGTATTAAGGTAAAAAATTCAAGGAATAAGAAAGAATATCATTATCTCATACTTTTTCTTGTTTTGTAACTTCAGTTTTATGTCCTAAATGCCCATATTTTTTAAAGACAAAAGTTTGGGGATCATAGGCTCATGTGAAAAGGAAAGTAATTAAATACAAAGGTACCCAAAGGCTTTGGCCAACATCTGTTCTTGGATACAGCTGATCCATTATGATAAAGTAAGCATAATAGCTTAATATCAAATGCAAAAAGATGGATTTCTGAGCTGTCTCATCTGATCAATGACTCACTCATATTTTGGCACTTGGTAGTATGTTAGCAGCTTTGTTAGAAGGTAATTAATGTCCTTTTCCAGGAAAAAAATTATTCTATTCTACCATAAGTTAAGGCCAAGGACTGTCAACAGGTTTAATTGAAAAGCATATGATAATATCAACAAAAAAGCATTTAAATAATTCAATACCTATTTATGAGAAAATACAGAATAGCATGAAAAGAAGGGAGCACCTCTGGTGGTGTGAATATGCTTGGGCCAGAGAGTGGCACTATTTAGGAGGTATGGCCTTGGTGGAGTAAGTGTGGCCTTGTTGTTGTGTCATGAGACCCTCCTCCTAACCATTTGGGAGCCAGTCTTCTCCTAGCAGCCTTCAGATGAAGATGAAGAACTCTAAGCCCCTCCTACACTATGCCTGCCTAGATGCTGCCATGCTTCTGCCTTGATGAAAATAGATTGAACCTCTGAACCTGTAAGCCAGGTCCAATTAAATGTTGTCCTTATAAAAGTTGCCTTGTCATGGTGTCTACTCACAGCAGTAAAGCCCTAAGACAAGTGGGTACCAGGCAGTGGGGTATTGCTGTGATAGTCCTTACCATGCTTTTGTTTGGAGGGGGACTTTGAATTTGAGAAGCAGTGGAATGCTTTAAGTGGTACTTAATGGACCATCTTAGTAGGAATATGGAAGACATTGGTGCTGAGAATTATTTGAACTGTGCAGACCTGGCCCAAAAGGTTTCAGTGGAGAAAAAAGTTAGTATGTGGTCTAGAGATCTTTTTTGTGATATTTTAGTGAAGAATGTGGCTGCCTTTTGCCATTGTCCAAAGAATCTGCCTGAGCCTAAGGTGAAGAGACTCAGACTAACTGCTTTGACAAAGGAAGTCTCAAAACAGCATGATACAAATTTTGTTGTGTGGTTACTAAAGTTCATTTTTATGATGAGTGGTTTAATGAAAAGGAATAAATTGAGAAAAGAAAAATATAAAATATTTGGTTCAAATAGTAAAGGTTCCACCAGGAAGTGAAATGGAGATGGATCCTATGTTTAAGGAAAAAAAAAAAAAAGATTAAGAGAGTGTTGAACTTGAGGCAAGAGTCTGCCCAGCTAAGCTTATTGTTTATGCTTTTGCAGTTGAAAAAGAAATAGTTGTATCTAGGTTTTATTATTATTTATTGTTTTCATTTGGTCTTTTAATGTAAAATATAATGTATGCATCTAAATCCACATCCAATAATGCTATATAAAAAATTAAGAGTTGTCTCAGCACTGCTTCATTAATTACTGCTACAGGGAAGGCCTTGCCTAAAAGACTCCTGAATAAGGACATTTTATTATCCTATCACTTTGGTACTCAGTCTTTACCTACAATAGGACAAGGTCCTGCTCATTTCATGCTCTGCTTTTCTCTTTTTGCCTGGCATAGAGTCTCCACAAAGAGAAATGTGTAATATGAACATGTGTTCCTGACTTCCTCTCAGAGGCAGTGAATTGGTGGTGCTCAGACAGTGCCTGCAAGTTGAGGAATCGAGTCTGAAACAAAATCTGGAGAATGTTTTTAGAGCTGAAAGAGCAGGGAGTGAAGAGCTACCTAGCCAGATCAAAGAATAAAGTGGTTTGCTGTGAAGGTAGGGAAAAGTCTGTGCATAGGAAGCCTTTCACATTCTGGATTACTGGCAAGAATTGTAAAGTTTTTTCAAAAGTACCATTAAGTTACCATTTAGAGTTTTTATCTAGTGGGTACTGGGGCCAAATTTAGTGTGTGAATTTTGAAGCCTTTAAGACCAGAAGGCATCCCAGTAAGGATCCTGAAAGTAGTAGCGAAGACATACCCATTGGGTGAGGATAGGAATTATTTCTATCACTAGCATCATCCTAATGATAGATTTAATAACTAAGGAGGTGAGCAGCCAGACTAGATGATAGAGAGCTCATCCAAGGGAATATGTCCTAAAATAAAGAGTCAGCGAGATGGGCCAGTTGTGAAGACTCTGAATACCTCCATCCCAAAGGACATCAGAGAGTGGATGGGAGCTTCAACAGCACTCCCTCAGGACCAGGAGCCATTTACTCTGACCAGTGGGGTAGCTTACAATTTGCCAGTGTTTGGTAGAGAGGACTAATAATCTGATGGCTGGAAAGTCCATGTGGTGGTGGGGAAATGTGAACCTGCAAGTTTGTAAATCCAAGTCTTGGCACCAATTATATGTTTTATAAAGCACAGCATGGTGCAGTGGGAGTGGGTACCTCTAAGAGCTCCAACCCCACCCCCACCCCACACACACAAGGTACCACTCATTCAAAGGGTCTAGTATAGAGTTTATTTGTGGGTATGGGAAGTCCGATTGAGAAGGGAGTAGAGGCAGAGAAAAAGAAAGAGGGGGGGGTGCAGGGAACATGGAGGAGGAAGAGGGAGAAAAAGGTGAGAGAGAGAGAGAGAGAGAGAGAGAGAGAGAGAGAGAGAGAGAGAGAGAGAGAGAGAGAGAAGCAAGCCATACAGTTCTTTTTATAGCAAGCCAGGCCTACCTGGCTCTTGCTAGGTAACTGTCGGGCAGAGCCTAGAAGGAATGCTAACATGCTAACACAAACTAAGAGAGAAAATGACAAGATCTTCCATAGTCATGGATCAGTAGGATTTATTATTGGGAAAATGACCATCCTACCAACAGCAATCTAGAGAGTCAATATGATCTGTAAACAAATTCTAATACAACTTCATAGAAGTACTCTTTGGTACGTGGCTTAGTCCCTGGAAGCTCTGGGGTGTCTGGTTGGTTGATACCGTTGTTCTTATAATGGGGTTGCAAACCCCTTCAGCTCCTTCAGTCCTTTCCCTAACTCTTCCACTGGGGTCCCTGTCCTCAGTCCAATGGTTGGCTGTGAGCATTCACATCTGTAATTTGTCAGGCTCTGGCAGAGCCTCTCAGGAGACAGCTATATCAGGTTCTTGTCAGCAAGCACTTCTTGGTGTCTGCAATAGTGTCCGGGTTTGATGTCTGTATATGGAATAGAACCCAGGTGGGGTAGTCTCTGAATGGCCTTTCCTTCAGTCTCTGCTCCACACTTTGTCTCCTTCAGATAGGAGCAATTCTGGGTTAAAAATTTGAAGATGAGTGGGTGGTCCCATCTCTCAACTGGGGGCCTTGCCTAACCTCTGGATATGGTCTCTACAGGTTCTCCCTCTACTTTGTTGGGCATTTCGGCTAATGTCATCCCTGTCAGGTCCTGGGAGCTGCTTGCTTTCTTGGCATCTGGGACTTGTTGTTGGCTTAGCCCCAGTTCCTCATCCCCCACTGCTACACACCTCTGTTCAGCTTCCTGACTCTGTATATCATTCCAGTCCCCTCCCATACCTGATCCTTCCCACTTTCCCCCTCCCCCTCCTCTCTTCCTCCCAAGACCCTCCAACCCTCTACCTTCTGTATTTTGTTCCCCCTTCTAAGAAGAACTGAAACATCACTTTGGTCTTCCTTTTGCTTGAGTTTCATATGGTCTGTGAGTTGTATCATGGGCATTCTGAGCTTTTTGCCTAATATACACTTATCAGTGAGTACATATCATGTGTGTTCTTTTGTGACTGGGTTACCTCACTCAGGATATTTTCTAGTTCCATCCATTTGCCTGCAAATTTCATGAAGTCATTGTTTTTAATAGCCGAGTAGTACTCCATTGTGTTCTTTCCTTTTAAAATAATAAAATATTTAACTTGTTTTTTATTTTATAGAAATCCACAGTTGAGAGACTTTATATTTTAAACTGAAGGTTTTGAATTTCTAAGAGTGTAAAATACTTTATATTGTAGTAATGGTAATAATATGTAACCTTGAAGATGAACATGAAAGGTTGTATCTTTTTTTTCATGTTTTCTTGGTTTTTACTTACTTTTCAAATGTTATCATCCTTCCCATTTTACCCTACACAAACACCCTATTCCATCCTCCTCCCCCTGCCTCTATGAGGGTACTTCCCCACCTGCCAATGCATTCCTGCCTCAGCACCCTAGCATCCCCCTACCCTGGGTCATCAATCCTCCACAGGACCAAGGGGCTCTCCTTCCAGTGGTGCCTGATAAGGCAATCCTCTGCTACATATTTTACTGTTAAGATTGGGGGAAAGTTGTATCTTAACAATGAAATATTAGTATGTGGACAAGAGATCAATTGTGCTAGCTAGTCATTTTGAAATGAGCTATAGTCATATAAAGTGAGACGCATCCAGAAGATCAGGCTGTAAGCAAACAAGTCCGTAGGTCATTTTTTTTTTCCCTTTTTGAAAAACAGGGCCTGGGTAGTTGGCTATGTGGATAGCCCCAGCCTTGTATTTTGATACTAATTCCCCTTTCCTATGAAGGGCTGCAGAGGAGTTGTGAATACAGGTGAATTCTAGTGAAGCTTCTGCCCATCTTAATTTGTAAAATAAAGGCTGGAGCCAGTGATTGGGCAGAAGAAGGGGATGTGGAAAAATAAAGGTTGGTGGAAGAGAGCAGAGGGGGGACTGGAGGAAAACAGAGGAGGAAGATGATGGAGGTGGAAGACGGATGACTGGGAAGCAGGAGGTAGAAGGACAGATGCAGAGTCTGGTAAATTCTCAAGTTATAAGGGTCTCATAGCTGGGAAACAGAGTAGTGTAGGTGTATCTGCCCAATCTAGGCTTACAGAATATATTCATAATTACTGAGTTGTGTTTTCACTGACCGGTCATATTTGTGTTGGAGATTTAAATATCTCCAACTACAGGTTAAGTTTCCAGAGCCAGGTATGATTTTCCTATTGATGAGTTAATCTGAAATCAAATTCCAATTAAAGAATTGCTGGTTACCATTAAGGTATGTGTTCAACTACTCTACCCATAGGGTTGTGGTGCCACTTTGGTCATTGTTGTGGTTCAGAAGCATAAGAGCTGGGGAAGCCTATGAGTTGCTTCCTTCTCTTGGTAGCTTCTAGTACTATGAAAGCTAGTCCTTGATAAGGTTGTTTTCAGGCTGGGTTGGGTATTCTTTGAGTCCAGTTCCCAAAGTGTATGGTATCTCCAGCAAATGTACTTAACTTGAACCACTGGGAGAAAACCTAGGGTACCAGCAAGAGCCCAACCCTGAACAACTCAAACCATACCTTCTTATACCTAGTGTTGGGTTTCATTGTCTTTTCCGGGGGAGCACTGTCAACGCAGATGGAAAAATTTTATTTAAAGTATACATGATGTATAAGTAGACAAATTTACATTTTTGATAGACTGTTAATTTTTCAGACATTCCTTTTCCCCCTTTTTTTCTGTGTTTGTCCTTCTAACTAGAGCACCCTCAAGCTGTTTTCCCTATTCCACAGGCTCAATTATACTCACTTATTCCCCTATTTCCCACATGAAAGGGCTACTTTTTACTTTTCTAACTTTTCTCATTCAGTGTAGGTGATGAGTTTACAAATTATAATTTGGAGCTACAAACGTCTGAGAAAGAACATGATACTTTTTGTCTTTCTTTCTGGGTCTCCTACTTTACTCAAAATGACTTTTTTTCCAGTTCTACCCATGTGTACCAATGTCCTAATTTCATTTTTTTTTTTATTTTGCAGTGGAACAGTATTCATTTATATGTACTATATTTCATTATCCATTAATGAGTTTTAGGACATAAATGGTGTTTCTATATCCTGCATATTATGAATAGAGAACTAATGATCATGGGTGACCTAGTAGCATGTCCAGTTCTTTGGGCATATGCCAAGAAATGACTCATATAGTTGTGTTTTGTTTGGTTTTGTTTTACACATTTGAGGCTTCTCCACACTAGATTACAGAGTGGTAGGACAGTTTGATACCCTACCAAGAGTGAGTGAGGATTCCTTCATTCTCACATCCTCTTTAGTATTTGTTGTTGTGTATTTTAGTTGTTTCACTCATTTTTGCCATTGTGACTGAAATAAGATTAAATCTTAAAGTTGTTTTGATTTGTTCTCCCTATTTGATGAATTTTTAAAAAAAAACATTTTTATTTCTTCTTTTTGAGAACTCTTTGTTCAGATATAAAGTCCATGTTAGGATCGTTTCTTTGACTAGGGTTGTTCTTTGTGTGTTTTGAGATTTTTTTTTTGGATTCTTTTTTTTTATTAGATATTTTATTTACACTTCAGATGCCATTCCCTTTCCCCATCCCCCCCCCAGAAAACCCCTATCCCATGCCCCCTTTTCCTTTTTGCATTTATACATTTTTTAAAAATAATGTTAATCATAAGCTTTATAAGTTTGGAATTGTTCAATCAGAGGTGTAACCCACTGACCAACCTAGATATAACAACTATCTTTGACTGGTGGAGATACATGAATATCTGCCTCCCTGTCTCCCCCCTCTTTCTCTCTTTTATCACCTAGCTTCTCCTCTCCTTTTTCTCCTCTTCTTACTCATTTTCTTCCTCTCAGTACTCCTCCTACCTTAGCTCCTCCTACACATCACCCTTCCTGTTAAAATGAAACTTTTCTCTCAAAATACAATTAGAGCATAATTATGGCAATTTGTACCAGTGAGGTACAAGATAGTCCTAATACCCCGTCCATCCTTTTGTTGACTAACCAGCACCTCTGTCATCTATCCTAACTAAAACATTTAGTTCTGAACCTGGCTTTAGGATGAATGTCAGCTGACAACCATCCACTCAAATCTTTTCTCTCAAGGTAAATAGCTATAAGTTTTCAACCCCGTCAGAAATCCAGAATGACTGAGTTAACTATAATTGTGGGAAGCACAAAGCATAGCTTCTAAAACTTAGCCAATTTATAGAGACTTCTGAACACCTGAAAAGCCCCTATACTACCGAACGTTGGAGCATCAAATCTTCAGCCTTCTGGCCCAGAATCATCTGACAGACCTTGGTGATGCAGGATTATTAAGGACTGATTACTCTGTCTAGGCAGATATAATCAGTCGACTATTCTGCATGTGTGTCCTTTTCTGGACAGTAATTTGTCTGTAGATGGAGAGAGGCAATTCTTGCCTAGTGGCTGTTACCACACAACTGGAGTAACTCCAAGGATGCTCAATTTCTTCTTAGAATTCACGACAGGAAGCTGTCAGGAGCAGACAGGTCTCTAATCAATATGAACATTAATATATAAATATTTGTAGCATCAGTTCTATGGACTTCTGATGTTTTGAAAACCACCTATCCATGTAAGGTAACCTGGACTGTTGTCTGTTCACTCCTCTCAGCTATTTCTAAATAAAATATGGAAAACACCCTAACAAAAACTCAAAAATATGAATTTGCTATAGTCCCTTAACTCATAGGTTAACCGTCCCAAATCAGTTAAAAAAGTTAGAGAAGGACTGGGTCTAGGCATTGTATTCCTAAATGTGTTATACAGGCACAATGCCCATGAGCGTATCAATATTCATCTCATTTTTATATTAATAAGAGGCTCATATCAATGAAAACCTTAAATTTGAAATCAAAGTAAATTTTGTACCATTTAAGAAATTATAACATCATCTTGATAATAATTATACAGATTTCTACCAATAGGTTATGGCTATGCAATAAGTCCTAGCTAATCCCCCCTGTTCCAACAAAACCACTACTTTTCCCTAGAAAGACAGACCATTATTAACCACATTACTCCCCACGCTCAGGGAATAGGGGCGCTGACTCTTCCTTAACTTCTTCAAGCTGATTAAGGGCGTTGAGATTTTAGAAGAGGGGTGGGGGGAAGAGTAAGTTGATAATCCTCTGATGCTGTGTCTTCACTGAATCCAGATGGAATTCCAGGACATCAGAGGTTTGGGCAGGTCTGCTCAGTATGCTTGATGAGTAGATACACCAAGGCTGTGTATTCTGCAATATACAATTCTCAGAACAAGTTTTAGTATCAAGAAAAAAGAAAAAAAAAATCCCATCCCCGGGGGGCTGACATTTTTTTTTAGATGTTGGTTCTGAAGACTTTTTTTTCCACTTGTTAAAATTGGTTGTAGTATTTACGTTTCAGATTTTATCCCCTTACCCTACTTCCTCCCACCACCCAGAAACCTCCTATCCCATCCCCCTCCTCATGCTTTTATGAGGCAGTGACCGCACCTACCCCCCTCGTTATCCCCTCCCCACCTCAAATCCCTGCCCCCCCCCACTATGTGTTCATTCTTTTTTTTATGGGACCAAGAAACTCCTCTCCCACCTATGTCCAACAAGGCCATCCTCCCCTACATATACCTCTGGAGTCTTGGGTCCCTCCTTATGTGTTCCCAGGCTGGTGGTTTAGACCCTGGGGGGCTCTGGTTGTTTGGTATTGTTGCTTTCCACCTGGGGTCACTAACCCTTTCTGCTCCTTCAGTCCTCTCACTAAGTTCTCCATTGGGAAACCCCTGATCATATCAGTGGTTAATTGTGAACATTGTCCTCTGAGTGTGTAAGTCTTTGGCTGACCTCTAAGGAGACAGCTATATCATGTTCCTCACATTATGCACTTCCAGCCATCCACAACAGTGTTTAGATTAGGTGGCTGTACATGGGGTGAATACCCAGGTGGAAAGGTCTCCTGATGGCCCCTCCTTCAGTTTCTGTTCCATGTTTTGTTTCCCTATTTGCTCCCTTGAGCATTTTTGTTTCTCATTCTAAGTAGGACTGAGGCATCCCCCCTTGGTCTTCCTTCTTCATGAGCTTCATGTGGTCTGTGGGTTGAGTCTTCACTAATCCAAGCTTTTGGGCTAACATCCGTGGAGATATGTTTGTGTAACTATCTTCTTTTGGGGTTTTTGGAAGATTACTTTCTTGCTTTTTCTAGGTTGTAGTTTCCCTCCTTGTGTTGGAGTTTTCCACCAATTATTCCTTGAAGTGCTGGATTTGTGTTGAGATACTGTGTAAATTTGGATTTGTCATGGAATATTTTGGTTTCTCCATCAGTAATGATTGAGAGTTTTGCTGGGTATAGTAGTCTGGCATTTGTGTTCTCTTAGGGTCTGTATGATATCAAACCAGGATCTTCTGGCTTTTATGGTCTCTGGTGAGAAGTCTGGTGTAATTCTTATAGGTCTGCCTTTATATGTTACTTTGCCTTTTTCCCTTACTGTTTTTAGTATTTTTTTCTTTGTTTTGTACATTTGATGTTTTGACTGTTATATGGCGGGAAGTATTTCTTTTCTGGTCTAAACTATTTGGAGTTCTGTAAGCTTCTTGTATATTTATAGACATCTCTTTCTTTAGGTTAGGGAAGTTTTCCTCTATAATTTTGTTGAGGATATATACTGGTCCTTTAAGTTGGGTGTCTTCCCCCTCATCTATACCTATTATCCTTAGGTTTGGCCTTCTCATTGTGTCTTGGATTTCTTGTATATTTTGGGTTAGTAGCTTTTTGTATTTTGCACTTTCTTTGACAGTTGTGTCAATGTTTTCCATGGTATCTTCTGCACATGAGATTCTCTCTTCCATCTCTTGTATTCTGTTGGTGATACTTGTGTCTATGACTCCTGATCTTTTTTTTAGGTTTTCTATCTCCAGGGTGGTCTCCCTTTGTGATTTCTTTATTGTTTCTACTTCCATTTTTAGATCCTGCATGGTTTTGTTTAATTCCTTCTCCCGTTTGGTTGCATTTTCTTGTAATTCCTTAAGGGATTTTTGTGTTTCCTCTTTAAGGGTTTCTATCTGTCTACCAGTGCTCTCCTTAAGTTCTTTGAGAGTGTTATTTATGTCTTTCTTAAAGCCCTCTATCATCATCATGAGAAGTGATTTTAATTCTGATTCCTGCTTTTCTGGTGTGATAGGGTGTTCAGGGCTTGCTCTGATGGGGGAGCTGGGTTCTGATGATGCCATGTAACTTTGGTTTCTGTTGCTTACGTTCTTGCGCTTGCCTTTTGCCATCTAGTTAACTCTAGTGCTGCCTGTACTTGCTGTCTCTGACTGAAGCCTGTCTTTCTAGTTATCTAGCTTGTGTCTGATCTCCTAGGGGTCCAGATGTCTCTGTGATCTTTTCCAGCTGCACTGATTACAGTGGTACCTCTAGGATGCCTCAGGATATGGTGCCTCCAAGGTAGTAATCCAGCTAGGTGTCTGCTGTTCTGGGTGTCTCCTCTAGAATATCTCAGGATATGTTGTCTGAAGCTCTGAGTTCATTTGTTCCTCTGTGGCTCTGGATTGAGTGGACCTTCTAGTATGTCCTAGGTGGAATCCTGGGTCCACACAACAGCAGACCTGGCAGAGGTCTGATCCAGGCCTCAGATCTGAGAACTAGTTTCTAAGACACTGTCCAAGTTAGAGCACCTAGGATCCCTGCCTCCTCTGGGTTCTTGGAGGTTGGGGGCAGAGCTGCCACCCAAGATCTGCTCAGTGCTCTGGCCCAGACCAGAAGGAACCAGTGTTCCGGGGTGTTTTGAGTTTTTTAAAAAATATTCCAGATATTAATCTTTTTTCAGATGTATAGATGGCAAATTCTTTCCCATTCTATGAGCTTCTTTTTTAACCAATTATTCGTTTAGCCGTGTAGAAACACCTAATTTATGGAGGTCATACTTGTCAACCAGGGTTAATTCTCAGGTCATGGAGACCTATCCAGAAGTTCTTTCCTACACCTATATCCTGGAGTATATTGACTCTATTTTCTTGTATCAGTTTTAAATTTTACATTTAGTTCTTTGATCCATTTATAGTTAGTTTTTGTACAAGGTAATAGTTATAAATCCAATTTTATTCTTTTGCAGTTATAACTTTCCTAGCATCAATTGCTGAAAATACCATCTTTCCCCAGCTTTATGTTGTTTTTGGCATCTTTGCTGAATATTCATGTTCTAGATTTTTTAAAATTTTATTTTGACCAGTAGTCTGCATATGTGCTTTTGTGCCAGCACCATATTAGTTTATTATTATGGCTCTGAATGTATCTTAAGGTCTGGACTGGTAATCTCTCCAGCACTGTTCTTTTTGCTCAGGCTCAGGGTATTCTGTGATTCTATATGAATTTTAGAAAATTTTTCTATTTTGGTGAAAAATGAGATGTGGATTTCAACCGGGATAGCATTGAATCTATAAAAAAGTCTTTTGTTAAAATGATAATTTCCA
This sequence comes from Arvicanthis niloticus, assembly GCF_011762505.2. Lineage (NCBI taxonomy): Eukaryota > Metazoa > Chordata > Mammalia > Rodentia > Muridae > Arvicanthis > Arvicanthis niloticus. Next base: position 104,184,701 of record NC_047663.1, read on the forward strand.
CATTAATTTTACCAACCCCCGACCAAGAGATACCACTCTATTTCCTAGTATCCTTTCATCTCTTTCTTCAGAGGCCCTTCTTCTGAAGTTAGATTGATGCCTAGAAATTTTATTTTATTAAAGGATATTGTGAATAGGAATGTATTCATGATCTTTTTCATTATATGTCTGTTGTTGAATACAAAGGGTATTGATTTGTACAAGTTGATTCTGAATCCTGCCACCTAACTAAAAGTGTTAGTTTTCATCTTTCCCCTATTTATTCCCTTTATTTTTCTTGTGCCTTACTGCTACAGCTAATATTGAGAAGCACAGATAAGGGACAGTTTGTCCCTTCCCTGATTTGATTTTAGTGGGATTCTTTCCTCACCCCCACCCTCCACCTTTCAGAATTCAGTATGGTGTTGCCTGTGAGCTTATCATATATAGCTTTATTATTGTGAGTTATGTTCCTTCTAGTCCTATTCTCTTGGGGACTTTTATCATGAAGGTACATTTATTGTATCATAAAGGCACAGTGGATTTTGTCAAAGGTGTTTTCTTCATCGGTTCAGATGCTCCTGTGACTTAAGTCTATTTGTGTATTTTACTACATTATTGACTTGAGTATTGTTGAACCATGTTTGAATCTCAAGGATAAATGCAATTGCTCATAGTAGACAGATTTATTATATATATTTAGTTTGAATGTATTTGAACCTATGTTCATCATAAATATTTGGGTATTTTTGATAGTGACTTCACAAAAATGTGGAAGTGTTCCATCTACCTATCTACATCTATCTATCAGCTATAGATTAGCTATCAACTGTTCAAAGTCTGGTGATATTGTACTGTGAATCCATCTGAAACTGAACTGTTTTTAGTTGGAAGGCTTTTTATTACTAGTTCAATATCCTCATCTGTCTATGAGTATATTTGTTTAGTTTTTCATGGATTTAATTTGATGTTTTGGTTGAAAATAGAAACTAATTTTCTTTGAACTCAATTAAATGGCTGAGACTTTGTAAGTTTTTCTTTATATTCTGAATTTCTTGTCTATTATACCACTTCCATTCCATATTCATATCTGATTCTTTTGAGCTCACTTTTTTATTCTTTTCAATAGATGGGCCAAGCTTCTGTCAATTTAGTTTCTTGTCAAAAAATAAGCTCCTCTGATTTTCCAACAATACTTTTGTTTTTCCTGTTTCTGTTTCCCTAATTTCTGCATTATTATTATTTTATTATTATTTATTATTGATATAGATTGGATATGTTTTTGTTTTCTTGAAGTTTTGAGTTGCATCTTTAATTCATTTATTTTTCCTCTTATCAACCTCCCTAATGTTGAGGTCTACCCCGTCTCCACCATAGCTGTAGCCATTTTGTTCTAGGCCTGCCAGCTAATACATATTGTTGCTGTAATATGCCTTGCAGTCACTGAAACAAAAAAACAAAACAAAACAAAACAAAAAAACAACTTGACTCAGAGCAAGGTCATGCTGATCACATGTCCTATTGTTCTGTATGAGGTTTGTTAATTTAAAGAAATTCCACAAAGCCTTACATATGACCCATCAAATTAAAGGTAAACTGTTGTGTCTAAAATGACTTGAGTCAGAGCCGACCAGTGGGGATCACTTCCTGAACCTGCATATGAGCTCACTGGGGTTTTTGAAATTTTCACCTTTATAAGCTGACAGAGAAAGATGTTTGTGGTCATGGCTCAGCCCCCAAATTCTGAGCTATGGCCCTGATCTAATTTTGCTCCTGTAATGAACCATAATGTAAATATTTTTGGAGATAAAAGCCAAAGGGATTGCATCCATCAGGTTGAGAATGGTAGATAGAGTGTCTCTACTTTGTCTTTGAATCCTGATATTCTGTCTCAGTATACTATCTAAAGACAGGTACTATGTTTTCCTTATTTCTCTCAACTACATTTTATTTGATATAAGTACATAGATATGACTTATCTTTCCTTCATGGATCATTCATCAGTGTAATTTTGTTGAAATTTTTTCCCTTGAATAAGAAATGTATAGCAAGTTACTTTGTATATTTTACCTGTTTTCTGTAAGTGTGACTGAAGTCTTTTGTTTCCATAAATAGTGTCTGCTGGTTCATGTACCTCAGATTATGCCTATATATTCTTACTATTTTACCAAAGCAAAATTTTGTTTCATTTGTCTCTCTTCAGAGATAACTATACATAATTTCTAAATATAGGCCTTCTCTCCCAAAATTATAATTTCTGTTTCACACACTTCATTGATTGAACAATAAACATTTATTTCCTTTGTTTGATACTAACTATGACAGGGATACCTGCAATGTATTACTAAGGTATTTTCTAGTTCTTCTAGTATTAACCCAGAAAGAATACTAACTTGTACTTTTTGATTTATGAAGAATTCTTTCCTATACTTGATTTACAAAAAAAAAAAAATTGTGAGAAATTGATATAGAATTTTTATTCAATTAAATTAGCTGAGCATGGTTTTTGTTTACCTTTTCATGTGATATAAAACTATTATTCTAATGAGTCAATCTTTGGTTACTGTGGTGGTTTGAGTGAGAATGGCCCCAATAAGTTCATAGATTTGGTCACCAGGGAGTGGTACTATTTTAAATGAGTAGGAGGTGTGCCTTGTTGGAAGAAGTATGTCACTGGGGTTGGGCTTTGAGGGTCAAGGTACTTATGTCAAGCTTCTGGCTGTGAATGAGGATGTAGAACTCTAAGATACCTCTCTAGCACCATGTCTGCCATGCTTCTCACCATAACAGACTGTACCTCTGAAACTATGCAACCCAATTAAATGCTTTCTTTCATAAGACTTGCTGTGATCATGGCATCTCTTCATAACAAAACACTAAAACAGCTACTTTGTTTAATTCTATCTATTAGCAATTTATTCAGGAGTCTAATAATCAAGACAGGTCTGTGAATCTAGGTTGTGGTAGTATCTTAGTAAAGGAGGGAAAGAAATTGGGAATCAGTTTTTTTCTATGACCTTGCATGAGTGTCTTCCACACATTTCACTTCTTGCTTTGTATTGCTCTGTGTACTATATACAGTTATGTGATTAATATGTAGTGATATGATTCATATTAATAGTTGTTATCACTATTTGTTTCATTTCACCCATTATCATCTTATATCCATCTATATCTTTAAGAAATTGTTACTTACACATTGGAAATTTAAACAGGAATAGAATGTATTTCAATCATTCTCTTTGCCCCCACACTACATTTCCTCCTGCAATCTCTTTTCTTTCATTCCTCAATTTCACTTTGTCTCCTTTCTTTTTAAAAAATAATCCACCAAGCCCTATAAGTATTATTTACATGATTCAAAGTTGGACGGCATCACCTAATGGAGTATGGACAAACTAACTATGTGTGACAATGCCAAAGAAAACTGACTATCCGGCTCCCGGTGGCTAATGGCTCCTCAGCTAGAGATGATACTTTTCCCCCAGCTCCTTGGGAGGACGAGTAAAGTGAACTCCTTCAGACCAAGAGTTTGAAACCAACCTCAACAACAAAGCAACAAGGCTCTTGAGACCTCCACTGGAAAGACAGAAATCTCTCAGTTTTTCAACTGGAACCACTTTCTTTTATCCCATCATTTCCATTAGGAATACTTCTTCTCTGGCTAGCAATTATTCATTGAGATGTATACTCTATGCTCTTTACTTCACCATCCAGATATCTTATTTTACTAATTATATCTATACAAATTATATTTATTCCATAGACATCTACAGTGTCTGCTCAACTATAACTGAATAGTTTTCTTTAGTAGGTCCATTTAATTTGTCACATTGATTCGTTACACTTGTTATCTATGAATCTATTAGTATTCATACTTGTTTTCTCTTACATTGTTACCTATACAAGTGCCAATGTCACAAACCATGCCAAAACTTGTGCTTTTGAGATTATATGAACCATTTAAGTGCTACCAATTGAGACTGAAAAAATTATGATTAAAAATACTTATAAATTACAACTCAGTTTAAAACTTAGGAATTTTTCCTAACTATGTATGAAAAAAGAATACACAATTCTGCTTTTCTTCCCCTTTCCCTTTGCTCTTGCCTACGTTCTTTAAAATGTTATTTTTTTGTTTGTATTCTAATATTGTAGTAAGTTAGTTTCCCTTCCAGTTGTTTTATACTCACTGCCAGGTTTTTAAAGAGTCAATTTACTAAACTCAGATTAATTTAGATAAATTTAGATAAATTCTCTGATGATATCCTTAAAATTCACTTCCATACAATAGAAGCAAGTCACTAAATAAGAGTTCTTGAGTAATTTTTCCCACATAGGAATGTTTTATGGGTTAAAGAGGACCATAAATTTACTTTGAGGTATCAAGATTATCTTTCTCATAAAAAATCAGTTATATTTAGGTTTAGGTGTCCACAAATTCTTTTCAGTATAAATATTATCATTTTAAAAGTTAATTTGTTATAGAATTAATATGTGTCCCCAATGAGGAAATCACTGCACATTTAAGAGATTAGTAAAACAAAAAACTCTTTAATTGTGCATAACTGGTTCTGTGTAATACAGAACAGAAAGCAGCCTTTTTTTTTTTTCTTTTTAAACAAGCTCAGGGTTGTTTAGATCTTAGGGTTACTTTCATTTCAAAAACACTATACTCCACCAGTCTCCTTCCAGTCCCCATGTTACACTTTGAACAATTTGAAACATGAAACCATCAAGTCTCCCCCTTGAGCACATTGTAGATGTACACAGCAAGGATACTGTCAGAATTATTTAAGTACAGCGGTGTTAATTATTTATTTTTAACCTTTTTGAGAAGTTGTTACCTAAGTTCTTCTTCCTTTGTGGCAGAACTACTATGTTTTTACTGGTAAAAGTGCGGAAGACTTAATGGTGGGCAAGGATTTAATGATAGCTGTGACTCTGCACACCCTCCTTATAGACATGTCCTTTGAAAAGAGGATGGGCTAACTCAGTGGTTCTCAACCAGCGGGTCATGACCTTTTTGGTAGGCATATGTATATGATATTATGCATATCAGATATTCCTATTATGTTTACATTTGTTATAGTGGCAAAATTAGTTATAAAGTAGTGACAAAATAATTTTGTGGTTAGTGGTCACCAGAAGTTGAGGAACAGTACTAAACAGTTTATAACATTGAGTAACATATCCTTTTGTTATGGGAAAGAAGGTTATGAACAAACAGTAGAAGCTTTTCTTCAGAAACCCTAACTTTCAATTATGATACAAAATATACAAACCAAGAGAGTGCTAAACAATTCTCTTAATGTACTGATAAATAAAATTAAAGGAAATTGTTTCTTTTTTTTTATACTTGCTCATGTAGTATAAGACTGTGTAACCTTGTCTTCTCCTGATTCATATACCTGCCTTTTCATATCTTTCTTAAATTTAAAACATGTTATTTTATTACTCCTTGTCAAGTATATACCATTTTCATTTTTATCATCTTTGCTGTTCAACTTTCATAAACTTCGTATGCTTTTAGTACTTTGAACAGTACATATTCTCAAACTCTTGCTTAGGAAACTAGAACTTTGGTTTGTGGTGTGTGTGTATGTTAATCACTGTCCTCATATGACACTTTTCTAGTATTGAGACCTAATTTGAATTTGCAGAAAAGGGTAAAACTGGGTAATATAAGGAATTATATGGGTGTTCTATCACAAGATCTCAAGACTACATGTGAATCATTAGTTGAGAGAAGAACAAAAGTTGATATAGAAATTACCACAAAAATGTAAAATTCATCATGCATTGCAAATGTGTAAAAACTTTCCTAATACAAAGAAAAAAGGAGCTGCATGTTTTATGATTGAGTTCTACTAATGTCTCCATTTAAAAAGTATGATGATTGAACCCCTTCACTCAGTCAGGTCCTACATGTTCTTCCCCAGGTGTAGGAAACACAGACATCTTTGTGCTTACAGATAAGTATTAGGGCAGCAACTGTCAACCTGTGAAATACAAACCCTTTGGAGTCAAATAACCTTTTCATAGGGGTTGCCAAAGAGCATCAGAAAACACAGACACTTTCATTATGATTCTTAACAGTAGCAAAATGAGTGCATCTTAAGTCCAATTAGAAGGCCGTTGATCACTGGCCAGTTATGTGTGCTATTACTGTACCCTTAGGGTTATAGTGCCCTACCAATTATCATTGTGGCTCATTGGCATTATAACAACTGCTCATTGCTTCTCTTCCTTTTAAGCTTGTGTAACTTCTTTTGATAGCAGAAAAAGCTAGTCCTCAGGGAGGAGGGATTCATTCAAGTCAATTCCTGCTCAGGGTCTTCAGGGTGCTGTGTGTAAAGTACATGGTGTCTTGACCAATAGAGATGTACCTTCCAACTCTGGAAGACAATCAAGGGCTACAGAAATAGGCTATTACATTGTATGTATTACAAAATATGTCTAAAGCAATGGTTCTCAACATGTGGGTCACAACCCCTTTGGGAGTCAAATGACCCTTTCACAGTGGCTACTTAAGAACATCAGAAAATACAGATATTTATATTATGATTCATAATAGTAGCAAAATTACAGTTATGAAGTAGCAATAAAAATATATGATTGGGGTCACCACAACATGAGGAATTATACAAAAGATTACAGCATTAGGAAGGTTGAGAATCACTGCACTAGGGAAGCCTGGAATGTTAAATGCACAGGTTTATTTCTTCAAAAGAAGTGGTGCATAACCTGTTATCCACCTAGAAGACTGGGAGCATATGTAGTTAACAGCCTGGTGACCTTTGCATTGTGTGTGGTGGGAGATCCCACTGGATCCACACCCAGGGCCTTACTGTAAGCTTCTTATTCTCAATCCATAGAACCCACCTTTATGGAAGGTATAACATATTCTTTATAAATACTCCCTAATCTACCAGATCTGACCAGAATCTCACATTCAGTACACCAGCATCACCTGGCTACTGTTGCCTGTGCCACAAATAAGCTATAAGCTTCTACTAGGACCCGCCCCACACTGCCTACTCCAGAACCCAAAGGCCTCTCCCATGTTATACCTAATCTTTTTACCCAAAGATCTACTTTTACCCTCAACACTTGTACCAGGAGAAAAATCCTGCATACCAGCCTAGTCTTTTCTAGGTTTTTCTATGAGTTCACTCTACTTAAGCCATTAACAACTTTTAGGCTCAAAGCAGTACCCCCATATCTTGCATTCTCCAGAGCACACTCTGTACATATCAGAAACAAAACTGTCAAAAGAAGTTCGAATGCCTAGATCTGATTCTAAAAATGCAAACAATGAAAACCCAAGCCAATATCTCACCTCTAAACCCTACCACACCTGTAGCAATGTATGACAGCAGGATTACCTAGGTGAATCCTAGTAAACAGAATTTAAACTTCATCAAACAATTTAAATTTTTTTTAAAAGAAAAACAGCTCAACAAAATTAAGGAGAAAGAACTTAGGGAGAATTAAATACCTGAGTTGATAACCAAACTAACTAACTAAATAAACAAATAAATAAATAAACAGAATGTTGATAAAAAAAGATTAAGTCTATACAGGACTTGAAAAATAAATTCAATAAAGAGAAACATTGCAAAGGACTCAAACTGAGATGAAAACAGAATTAAACATTCCAATAACCCAACTAGGAAACTGAGAACAGCAGAAAGAAGCCAAAGAATAAATATCAGGACATGAAGATGAAGTAGAGAATCTAAATGAAAGGACAGAATACGAAAAATAAATCAAAAAGCAAAACAAAATTTAAAAACCCAAAAAACATACAAGAAATGTGGGACACCATAAAAAAGACCAAAGTATTTAATTATAGCCAAAGGTGAGAGAGAAGTAAGTACCCTATAAATGATATAGATGAGATTCTCAACAAGATCATAAAAGAAAATCTCCCCAAATTAAGGGAAGGAATATACATACATATTCAAAAAGCAAATAGATGAGACCTAAAAAGAAAATCCCCATGTCATATCATTGTTAAAACACTTAGGTATACAAAACAAAGAAAAAGTATATTTAAAGCTTCCAAAGACAAAGCAACAAAACACAAGTTATGTATAAAGGTAAACTCATCAGCTGATTTCTCAATGGAAACTCAGACATCTGGAAGCGCCTACACCAGTGCATTCCAAGTCCTAAATAACCAGGAAAGCTGTGCTAGATTAATATACCCAGCAAAAATATCTGCCAGAGTTTAAGGAGAAGAAAAAACTTTGCATGATATAACCAGCCTAAAAGTATTAATATCTAACAAACCAAACCTAAAGAAAATACAAGAAGCTTTATTTTGGGATGGAGAGAGAAATGAGGATAGGCAAGAGACTGGAAAATGAATAGAAAACTGTATTAGTAAAGCACAAAGTAGCACTAGGAACACAAGAAAATACCACCAAAAATAAAGAACACAATGACAGTTAACACACATTTCAATAGTAACTCAAATATCAATAGGGTCAACTCTAAAAAAAAAAAAAAAAAAAAAAAAAGACAAAAAACCCCCTCAAAACAAACAAACAAACAAACAAACAAACAAACAAAAAAAAAAACCAAGGACTGAATGCATTAAGAAACAAAAAACATTTGTTGTTTACAAGCAACACATCTTCCCTTTAAAGATAGGCAATGCCTTAGAGCAAAAGAATAGAAGACAGTACTGCAGATAAAGCAGTGGGAAGCAGAAGTAAGTAGACATCACTATCCTAACATCTAAACAAACAAACAAACAAACAAACAAACAAACCCAAACAAACAAAAAGAACCACTTCAAGTTAAAACTGATCACAAGAAATAGAGGGCCACTTCACTTTAATGAAAAGACTAGTAAACCGCCATGGGCTGTGCGATCCGAGAGCAGAGGAAGGCGAAGGTTCTGTGTTTCGTGCACACACGAAACACCCCTGTGTGCTGTGGACTTCGCGGAGCGACAAGGGTACATTAAAAGCATTATAAAGGACATCATTCACGACCCTGGCCAGCAGCGCTCCCCTCGCAAAAGTTGTCTTTTGCGATCCCTACTGATTCAAGAAGCAGATGGAGCTGTTCTTCGCAGCAGAGGGAATCCACACAGGACAATTTGTGTACTGCGGCAAGAAGGCCCAGTTGAATAAGGGCAATGTTTTGCCCATGGGCACCATGCCTGAGGGTACTATTGTGTGCTGTCTGGAGGAGAAAGAAGCCTGGGGACAGGGGCAAGCTGGCACGAGCCTCCGAGAACAACGCCACAGTCATCTCCCACAACCCAGAAACCAAGAAGACCTGAGTGAAGCTGCCTTCAGGGTCCAAGAAAGTCATTTCCTCTGCCAACAGAGCTGTTGTTGGCATCCTGGCTGGTGGGGGCAGAATCGACAAGCCTATCTTAAAGGTTGGCCATACCAACCACAAGTACAAGGCAAAGAGGAACTGCTGGCCCTGTGTGGTGTGGCCATGAATCCTGCGGAGCATCCCTTTGGAGGTGGTAACCACCAGCACATTGGCAAACCCTCCACTATCCGAAGAGATGCCCCTGCTGGGCGCAAAGTGGTTCTCATTGCTGCCCGGCGGACTGGTCGGCTACGTGGAACCAAAACTGTACAGAAGGAGAACTAGAGTTCAGGAGCTAATAAAGTATGTCCTTTGGCTAATAAAAAAATATAGACCCATAATATTGAGATTGAAATTGTAATAAAAACCCTCTAACTAATAGTAATTCTGGACTCACAGGAGAATTCTACTAGGCTTACAAAGAAGATCTACAGGCAATCCTAAAACTATATTTAAAAGATTATATACACATGTATGTGTGTGTGTATATATATATATATATATATATATATATATATATAGAGAGAGAGAGAGAGAGAGAGAGAGAGAGGCAGACACATAGACAGATTACCAGACAGATAGAAAACACAGACAGTATTGTACATGATGTAGGTATAGGAAAGGAATTTCTGAGTTACACTTCATTTCTCCAAGAATTAAGGCCAACAATCGACAGGTCCTCAAAGTTTAGGAAACAGTCAACTAGCTGAAGAGGAAATCCAAAGAATGGAAAAGTCTTTGTCAGCTACACATCTGACAGGGGATTAATATCCAAAATATACAAAGATTAAAAAAAAAAAAAAAAACAACACCACCACCGCCAGGAAAAAAAATGATCAAAAAATGGGCTTGGGATCTGAACATAGAGTTCTCAATGGAAGAAATGGAAATGAGTAGCAAATAACCCAAAAATGTTAATCTCCCCAAGCAATTAAGGAACTACAAATGAAATGTGCCAGGAAGCATTCCTGAACCCCAACAGACCACCAAGGAGCCATTTCTGATATACTAGCATTAGGGTCTCTTTATTAAGAGCTTGGGCTTGGGCTCTTCTCCAACCCAACCCCGACACAGTAGGATGGGAAGGAAGGCAGAGCGCCTTGATCCTGTATCAGGAAATTTTCCCAGAAAGTTGGGAGGAGCTAAGGTGGGAGAAGTAAGGAGAGGAAGAAGAGGAATAAGGGGAGGAAGAAAAGAAGAGGACCAGAGAGAGGGGGACATGGCAGCGGATGTGTGAGTGTCTCTAGCAGTCTAAGGTAGTTGTATTATCTAGGTTAGGTATTGGGTTAACACCTCTAATTGTGTGGGCATCTTGTCATTGAGCATTACCAAACATATAAAGCCTTCGGATAATCTAAGCATTAAAGTCTCATTTCTATTGGACACCACGTGGGATGGTCTGGGCTAAGCCCCCAACCTTGTGGAGACATCGTGGAAGATTGACAGAGCCATCTCCCACACTGGCGTCTCATGGGTGGCAGGGCCGGTGTCTTTGGCAGGCTGAGCCAGCAGCCTGAGCCAGGGTTGGTGGCATATTCTCAGGCCTAGGCTAGACGGGAGGATGGCAGCTGTTTAAGAATAAGCAAGAGAGCCACAGGTTTAAATTATTACCAGTAACACAATCTCTCAGCAGGACAAGTTTTTATAGGAAAATAGGACCAAGTGAGGGGGTAAGGGAAGGGGTGTCCAATCTGGCAAGCATCTAATAGAATGACTATAAGCCAACAGGTGGGTGGTCTGAAGCAAAAACAGTATACAATCACAAAGGGTCTAAAAGTACATCTGACGCAGTCAGACTAATCTTTAATTAACTATAGTTAGGAAGTAGCTAGGGACTAACAGGCCAAGTACAAGTAGTGTGATTCTTTCTGGTATGTGGTGCAACTTGGGTTCTGCTGTAGGTTAAGTTCTCAGGCTTTTTTTTTTTTTTTTAAATATGGAGACCAGTTCCAAGATGGAGTAAGTCTGGCCTCTTAAAAACAATTGGTTCATTTTGTTGGCAAAGAATACTTAGCGTTGAAAATGGGGGTGGGATGAGTGTTGGGGGTGCTCTTTTCACTCGTTTCTCCTGCTGAATGCAATCAACTTTGGACTGAGTAACAATTCCCAGCTGCCAGGAAGCACAAAATGCACCTCTCAGGTCTCAAGATTCCCAGGATCCCCTATCAGGAGATGGCTGCGTAGGGTAAGTGATCTGTTCCCTAACAAAGATGGGATCTTTGTTCCCTGGAGCCTTGGATCCAAAGATGTTTGACTTGAGGTTTCCCCTTGCAATATGACCCAAAGCTTATATGCAGGAAGCTGTAGAGTTGAGCGTTCGGGTTCCAGAAAAGGGGACACCACTGGGGCTAAACCTTGATTGCAGACAATGCCAAGTATCTGCTGCAACATTTATCCAAATTAGGTTTGTCTAAGACCTTGCACTGACAATTTCATTCTTAACTCCCTGGGTTGAGAATTTTTAGGACCCATGCTCTCACCCCCCTCCTTATTTGTACAAACTGTTTACTGGTAGTGAAAAATTAATGTACAAGACTTACTCAGGGTGGACCAGAGATTAAATTCCTTTTGCAGGAAGGAATATCTGGGAAGGGACACTTATTAGCTAAACCCTCAAGAATGGCCCATCTAGATACCTCATTAGCATAGAGAACTCTGCTCTGTGCTAAGTGACACAAATAATAATCAAAACACAAAACCTACAGAACAAAGAAATAATATTAAAATGAATAAGGGAAAAAGGGCAGGTAACATTCAAAAACATACCTATCAGAATTATGCTGTCAATAGAGATTCTAAAAGCTAGAAGAGCATGGACAGCTATCTTGCAACCTTTTTAAAAAACCACAGATGCCAACCTAGACTACTATACAGAGGAAAACCCTCAATCACCATAAACGGACAAACAAGATATTTCAAGAGATTCCAAATCTAAGCCATATCATATTATCCACAAATCCAGGCATACAGAAAATACTAAAAGGAAAACTCCAACCCAAGGAGGATAATTACATCAAAGAAAAGATAAGGTACACTTCATCGCTTTTGGGAGTGCAAACTTTATTAAGTTTGTGTATTTATACAATCACTTTGGAAATCAAATTTGTGGTTTCTCAGAAAACTGGGAATAGTTTTACCTCAAGATCCAGCTATACCACTTCTGGATGTATACCCAAAAGATGCTAAAACATCCCACAAGATACCTGCTCAACTCTGTTCATAGCCACTTTATTTGTAATAGACAGAAATTGGAAACAACCTAGATATCCCTCTACTGAAAAATGGACTAAGAAAGTACGGTACATCTTCACTGTAGTGGGTGCTCTGATCAGGCGATAAGCTACAGGATACTCACACTACACTCCACAGACCCAAAAGAAGGTAAACAAGAAGTTAGGCACAAGGGAGGATGCTTACATCTCACTTAGAAGCAGGACCAAAGAGGCAGATGGAGTGAGGGAACAGGGTGGGAGAGGTGTAGGAAAAGGAATGGGGGGGAGGGGCTCAGGATCAGGTGTGGGAAGTGACAGGAGAAATGGCCAGATAGCCATGACAATGAATGGAAATCTTCAGCTGCTGAGCATGGGAGATAGGGCGCATCTCCAGGAAGAGACAGACACCTGGGGTAAGCCAGGTGCCCAAGAAGCAGTGGGGGTGACCTTACCTGTGACCCACAGCATTAGGGATATGAAACCTGAAGAAGCCACCTCCTGAAGTCAGGTAAGAACTGCAATGGAGCAATGCAAGCAGCAAACCACCCACAATTCTTTTGATCCAATATTTACCCTGTTTACAAGAAATGTAGGGATTGGGGATGGATGGGGGACTGAGGAAATGACCAACCACCATGTTGCAGAACTTTCTAGGCCATTGTACTTGCAGTGAAGCTCTGCCATTGGATAGAGAAGAGGTGGGCAGAGCTAGGAGTTGGGAGGAGGAAGGAAGGAGGAAGAGGAAGAGAAAGGAAGGAGAGGAGAGAAGATGCCTTCAGATGTCTGCATGTCTCTAGCAGTCTAAGGTAGTTATAAATATCAAGATTAGGTAATTGGGTTAACAATCCTAATTGTGTTGGCATCTTGTGTATTGAGTATTTGCTAATATATAAATCTACTGGATAATCTTTAAGCATTAAGTGTCTTATATCTACTGGGTACTGGGAATTGTTATACCTACCGCATGGGGTGGTGGAACTGGCCCTTGAGCCATGCTTAGAGCCACAGACTTCAAGGAGCTGACCAGCAGCCACACAAACATCCTGTGGGTCCCTGGCCAGTACTCCTAACCAGCTGGTGCCCCAGTGCGGGACCTGAGAGCAGGAACATGGCGGTAGCTGGGAGCTAGCCAGCTGGTGTGTGCCAGTTTTTCCATTACCTCTTGCTACACTAGTGACTGGCTCAACTTAAATCTATTCTGTGGGTAAGCAACAACCCCAAGCACTATTGCTGATGCTCTGTTATTTGTCTTATGAGAGGCTTAATTGAGCAGCTAACTCTGACAAATGCAAACACCACAGCCAAATAGTGGATGGCGCTTGGAGATTCTTATGGAAGAATAAGAGGATTATATAATACATATGTTAAGGTTCAACAATCGAAGTCCTCAGACTTCCTTCAGACAAATAGTGTGTAAGAACAAAGAGCATTTATTCTGCAGAAACAACCAGCATGCAGGGGTCACCACTGTTTCAGAATGGCAACCCAGACAAAGACACTCAGAGCTCTTTAGTAATAGAACTGCTATTCAATCTCTTCCAATGTCTAGACTGCACTGAAGACTCTGCCAGTCCTTAAGTGTTATGAGTTAATTGTTTCTGAGACAACAAGCAGACATTTACAACTTAAGAGCACACTCCAAGAAGTTGCAAAACCACTAACCAATGGTCATAAAAGGGAACTAAGGGTTTACTATAAGTGCAAGGACAGAAGATAAAATATTGACTAGGTTTACCTATACAAAACTTCAAGGATAACTTAACTATAGTTTTTAGTGACAAATGATGAATGTTTAGCCAGATTTAATATAAACATTCTCGGATGTAAACTTCTTATTCAATTTATGATTTGAATTTATGTATAAACTTGTGGTGAACTTTCTAGAACTTAGAAATAAAGGTTAAAATCACTTTTCAATGTCTTTTTCTTCCAGCAACTTCAACTAGCAGTCTGGAGTTACAGCCCAGATATAACAAAGGCTACTTAATCTCCTTCTGTTTTACTACTAGGTGCTAAGCAACAGACTGCAGTTCTTGGCTTCAAGCTGTTACTCAGGTGGTATACTTTATTAATAGTCTTATTCCTAGAGCTGGTATCTTATGACTCAGTCTCTGGGACTTAACGGCTATTCCTGAAGCTGGTACCTTACAGTCTTTTGGAAATCAGACCTGATGCTTAAATGGAGACCAATGGGGTCTATGTTGCCTTTACATATACATTGTTATAGCCTATACCTATAGCCCTTGGTTGTCCTCTAGAGTTGGAAGGTAAGTCTCTATTGCTCAAGACCCATGTACTTCAGACACAGGGCCCAGAGGATTTTGAGCTGGACCTGACGTGAATGAATGCCTCCTCCCTGAGGTCTAGCTTGTTGCGCTATTAGAAAAAGCCGTACAAGATTTGAAGGAAGAGAAGGAAAAAGCAGTTGCTATGATGCCAATGAACCACACTGATAACTGGCATGGCAGTATGACCCTAAAAGTGCAATACGGGCACATATAACTGGGCCACGATCAACAGCTCTCTGGACTTAAAACCCAGTCAACAAGAGGAAAATGATGTCTGATACTGGAAACCTAGACAACTACTCAAGGATCATGACATGATCTTGGAGGAGAGCCTACAGCCATCAGTCTACAAAACTAGAATCCCACCTACTCTCTAAACGTTAGTCCTTAGACCCACATATAACCTGCACCCATAGTCAAGTAAAGTTCTCTTTGAAACCAACTTACAAACTGCTAGCACAAACCACAGCCAGTCAAGATGCAGAAGTTCAGTATCGAGTCCCAAGGGATACATCTACAACAGCACCTAATAATCAAGAATCACTGTTGAAGAGGGAGGAGATGAAAAGATCTTAAGGTCCAAAGGACCAGAGTTTTTGTTGTAAGACTCCTAGGAATGTCAGAAGTCCAAGTCTCACCAAGACTGCTTAGGCAATAGCTGAACAAGAACTATAACAGGCACGTGAATGTGGCTGAGGTGAAGGTAGGGGCAGAGTCCAGAAAGCCTGAACCCAAACATAAAACATCTACTAGAACTACAGCAATGCTGACAGCAGGAAAAATGGTCTTGCACCAGAAAGAACATTCTAAATGGTCAGTCCTGAAAACATAGAGAGAAGTTTTATCATACAGACTGAGTAGGCTGTATTTATGTATTTTCAAACCACGCCCCCAACCTCCATCCCTGCACATATGTAACAACAATTAATAAAAAAAGTTATGAATTTAAAAAACAGGATGGAGGTTTTTGAGTGCTGAAATAGAAGGGATATATGTTATAATAATATAATCTCAAAAATATTTTGAAGTATGAAGAAAGTAAATACTATTCTTGGTCCTTAGAAGTCCTCTGAGGTGGCAAGGAACAGAACATTCATCTGAACATGTGCAATCAAGCTAATGATGCAGTGCAGAAGTGAAAAGTTCTTTTTAAATTATCTTTGGGTCTGACTACAACTTTTCTGTATCATTTCATTGTACTTACATGGAAGATACTCTATTTTATAATCCTAGTAAGAATTTCGGGCACGTGTTGGGTACATAGAAGTGTTCTTATGGTGTCCTTCCATCTGACATCAAGGCTATGACTACTAAGCACTTTGTTATTTTTAGTGAGTTTGTTTAGGAATATTCTGACCGTGTCTGCATTTTAATAGCAACAATATTTTAAACTGTCAGAACTATAAACTTTTCTATGTAGAAGGTACTTAGCATGTGAAATTTTAATTTTCATGTTAAAGCAGCACACTAAAGCAGGCATTTTAGAGAAGACTCAAATAAACCCAAGCAAGGAAATTACTTCTGAATAAGTAGTAACAATTTTATTTTAACTCAACGTGCTGAAACACAAAATCTATTTCCAACAATAACACAAATAGTGTGTATCTCATCATAAAACAACAAATGGATTAAATAAAGGCCAGAAAGTTTAACTGTTAAAGGTCTGAGTCTTAAAAGTCAACTTCCTTCTGAACTAATAATTAAATAATTTTAGCAAAACTTTTATTTCCAAAAATGGACTCAATTCATCTATAAGCAATGCTAAATTAACTACTTAGATTATAAGCTTTACAATAAGCTTTACCAACAGGAAAATATTTAAAAATAAGGATTCCTTCTCAGACATAAATTTACATACAACAACAGAAAATACAGCGTGATTTCATTCCTAGTAAAGAAGTCTTGCATTGGAGGCACTCAGTATTTTTTTTTCAGCTAGAAATAGCCAACATTTACATCATTCCATGAACACTTAAGTTGGAGCTCACAATCTCTATATAAAAAGGTTTGTAAAATACTCTCGTGTGTGCTGAAAGTGCTGTATGTATTTCTGAGAATACTGAAACCCACTCTCTCATTCACCCACCTCTCTCAAGAACACAACAAATATTTCCACTGTAACCATCAAAGACTAGGTATGTCCAAAACAGATTATTTCACTTCTACATGAACAAGTGAGACTTGTAGTAAAACTGCTGATTGAGATTTTCATAAAACTTCCAAGTCTTTGTTGCATTTTTCTAATAATGAATAGTATCTACGATCCCATCTTTTTGTGTGTTGTTGGTGTTGCTATGGATCCAACTTACAGACCACAAATATTCATAAGCACTCTATCATTGAGCCATACTTGAAGCCTTTATCTATAATTTCATATAAAAACTTCTGCTTTAAATTCATGTATAAAGTTTTAATGAGCAAAATAATATTTCCAAAAATTTAAACTCTCAATTAGATCAAGGTAAAAAATAAAATAATGTTCATGACATTTTTAAAATATTTAAAGCAATTATTTTTAAAATTTAATTATCCTTGATATCCTAAAACAGCACTATTTTCCTATTTTATAATGCAGAATGCTGGTCACATTTTTGAGGATTACACTGTCTTCTGGCAATCCACTGTCTTTTCATATAAAGTACACTTAAATGAGATACTTCAATTAATCTGAATTTTCAGCATATTTAACTAAGTTCTATTTTCATAAATTCACTCAAGCATATTACACACAGCCCGAGAAAATATAACACATACATATCTCACACAAAGGGCATTTCATTCAAGGTTCTCCAATTATTATTTGAAGATAGTAATATAGAAAGTATTTAAGGAGGTAACATCAGCAAGCCATCTCATGGCACCTTCATATTTGTGCTCCAAGTATCAAAACACATTAAAAGCAAAACAATGAAAAAGGCACAAATACAGCATTTCTAAATCTTACTCTGAAGAACAATTTTCCAACAGACACATTTTTAAATTGTAATATTGAAAACCACTTACTCTGTTCTGAGAAAAGCCTTGTTTAGGTGACTCAAAAGTAACAGGAGAAAACTGGTAACTTAAAAAGACTGCATTAAGCAGAAACTGTACCTATTTTGACCAAATATACTAAAATATACATTAAAATATACATTAAAAAACAGAAAAGATTGTATGATTCTTTAAGTGTAATGGTTGGTATAGTACCATCCAAAAAGTGGGCATTTCAGCAAACACCGATATTTATAGAGCACAGTGTTGGACATTTTTGGTAGAAAATATATTAGCAAACTAAAACCAAAAATATGTGTTATAACATTGCAAACATTATCAATAAACATTTATAATGTTTATATGGCATTACTATTGATTTCACCACGGTTAGAAATGTAGACCAAACCAATGAATCAATTTGCAATATGTTGTACATAGACTTCAGTGTTTTTATGACATTTGACAATGTATTCCAGATGCTGAGTGGAATCTTGGCTTTTTGTTAGACCATGAAATTATCTTGTATTAAAAAGTGTGCTTGTATGTGTTTAAAAGCTTACACTGTTAATGTAACACAATTTGTATTATGAAGAAATTAAGTGAATAAACCTTTGCTCATCATGATTCTCTTACATAGGGTGAAGCCCACTCTCAGTTGAAAAAATTTCTTCTATCTCAAATAATTCTTACCATTTTAACTCAACAAAGAATCAAAACTAAAATATCTAAAAATAACAATCTTTGCTTGTTTTCTCTTGATAACTAATGCTTATTTGACAGTATTTTCTGAGTGTATTTTAAGATTGTTTCAGTTAAGACCTAAAAAGCTATAGTTAAAATAGTCTATTTTAAAACAATATGCTTACTTTTGTCCTGAATTTTATAATAAACAAATTACACAAATTTTAATGCAGGGAATAAAGCTATATATGCAAAATACAGGCACATATACCTGTTTTCCAGTAACACGCTCAGTCTTTATGAAGAGAGCACATCATTGGTGCTTCAGTCACATAGGATCTGACACTGACCATTCCTGCTTCTCTAGAAAATGCATCACAACAGATCTCACAACTATTAAACACAGAACATTTGTGTGTTTAAAGCTAAACTTTAATTTAAAAAAACTGTTTCACTAAAAACAGTTGGTAACATTTATCCCATTCACGTTACGCAAAATTTCAATCATCTACCTTGTTAGTAACTGAGCCACTGAGGAGAGAACAAGCTTCCTAGTGTGGCTGCACACACTCAGAGGGTTCTCTGCTTCCCCATATCTGTTAATTGCTTTGAAATAAAGCAGACTGTACAAGACTCATTTATTGTTAGGTGCCTTCCCCAAATGTAATAAAACTGTAATAAGCTCAATAATAAATATTTTTAATCCAAGTCAATGTATCTAAAATCAAGCATAATTTTATCTATTATCATGAATATCCAAGTTGGCTCCTTGTGTCACAAAAACTTCCTTTAAATGTTAAAACATAATCAAAATCTTATTAATTCATGCAAAGGGAAAATATATATGTACCATTTATCATAGAAAATTTCCACATTAAAAGTGCACATATATCTTTCTTAATTGGCCCACTCATTACATGTACATTGGTCATCCTGACTTTAACATCTATTGAATTTTTCTTTCAAATGTAACTCATAAATTTAAAACATTAGCAAAAGCCATGCTTTCTTTTTATTGAAATCTTAACTTCATATTATTTTTCAATCTTTACAAATGTGCATAAACCCAGTTTCTTGAGCAGTTAATATACAGACAAACACTACAAATATTACTAAAATTTTAGGTCAACTCATTGCTTATCTGCCCCTGGAAATGAAAAATAATTTTAATCAGAGCAGTGTATGGCCAACACTTATCTGGATGGTAACAGGCTCTGTAGTGTCTACACAACTGAGACTGGAGATGACTCTGGCAATCTACAATCCAATAGAACCTTGTTTTATACTTGAAGATCATATAGAATAAAGCCTGTAAAATTCTTTTGTTTCTAAAATAATGGAAGATCCTTTGAAACTCAGTATCATCAGTTATCAATATTACTGCATTGTGGAGCTAGTGCAATCCTGCATAGCCTTGGCAAACTGACAAGGCACAATAAAAAAAATTAAATTATTATATGAACAAGAGAAGTCACTGAAGACAATTTAAGGCCTTGAAGTGAATTAATCAGTCAGATTTAAAGCTGAAGTATAAACCATAAATTATCCATGTGAATGCAAGCAATATGCCTTTCCAGCTTCTGTTCTGCGGACAAGAGACAGAAACAACTGTTGCTTATGGTTTGTATTGGAATCCTTCGGGACCTGGGGGAGTAAAGGCAAATAAATTTTCTACTGTCCATGGAAGACTCAAGACTGCTTTAACCTTTTGCGTGGAATACCAAACTGTGGACACTGTGAAGATGCGAGTGCTCGGAAGGCTTCTGCCACTAAATGAGGATGAGACTGAATCATGGACTTCCACCCTGATGTTTCCATTATGTCAGTTGCTTGGCTGAAAAAAAAGATTAAGATTAAGATACTGAAAAGACACTTTACAAGTGGTTTGCTGAGTTATCATTTTTTTTGGTTTTGTTTTGTTTAACTTGAGGATTTTAAAATTTTAGACCCCATAACTCTTTCCACACACTCACTTGAATGTTTAAAAACATTATCTTTATCTTATTAGCATTTTCTGGCAAACCTGAACATTAAGATGTATTGTCATCCCCAAAGCTCTCCAATGATGCATGTCTATCCCAGGACCTGATCATCTCTCTTCCCTTCTCATGAACACCTCCTACAGGCTGTCTCAAGGGTAACACTCTTCTCCTTTGACCACTGTGCATTCGGTCTCACCCACTGTCACAATTCTAATAGTCACTGCTGATCCGTCCAATCTCAGGGCTTTACTTAGTCAATTGCTCTTTTTATCTGAATGAGCACAAAGTCTCACAAATTCAGCACTGTCACATGAGAACTCATCCCTTTCTCCTGAAGTCTCAAATATTTTGTCCTTAATTTGGCTGAAGCTTTCACTGTTGTCCAGTGATCCAAGTTCAACATCTAAGAGTCATCCTAGAAACAGTCCCTTGATTAAGCATCAAAGTCCCATCTTAATTCTAGATATCATCAAGCATCCACAAATTAATCTCATAATTTCACAACTGGGTCATTATTATATTCTCCTGATTTGTGTTTAATCTCCTATACTGTTACTGCAGCTTCCATAAAGCTCCAACAAAAATATGACTCTATTATGTTTTATTCTATTTTTTCCCCTACATTTAAGTTTTAACAGTGAAAAATGTGGTTCCATCCTTTTTATAGCTTTGCATTCCCACTTCTACACCCTGGATTCTCCTTTCCTATTTTATTTATTGTGTCCTGTATGTATAACATGCTCCCAGTGAGCAATCAGAACAACTGAAAATGCAACACATTAGTTCCTTTCCCTTCTCTCCTCTATGCCTCCATTTACC
This sequence comes from Arvicanthis niloticus, assembly GCF_011762505.2. Taxonomy (NCBI): domain Eukaryota; kingdom Metazoa; phylum Chordata; class Mammalia; order Rodentia; family Muridae; genus Arvicanthis; species Arvicanthis niloticus. The sequence goes on from NC_047663.1 coordinate 104,205,980, forward strand.
TGAATTTAATCTTGTTTTTCAAATACCAACATTACTCCAACCTTTCTGTACCCATTCATCAACCTGCTAAATGTTAAGAATGGAATCAACAATGCTAAGAATGGAAGCTTTATTGAATCCCATCAGGAGAATTAACTGTTACTGGAGAGTCATTATTCTTGACTTCATTGTCAAAAGCCGTAAATGTGGTTTGGGGGATCTGACCTTTGCTTACTTTCTCTAGCTTTTTCACACTAACCACTTACTTCACACATTCTTTACTCTGGTTTTCTGTAATATAAATAAAACTAGGCTCCACACTTTATTTTAATTACTTGTTTAATCAATCTGCTATCTTCTGTACTAAGCAATAGTGTTCTAGGAACTCAGTAAACCAAGAATCATGCACCCATGTATAGTGCTATGCTTTGTTTCATGAATCCCTTTCAGTCTGTCATGTCTGATCTTTCCTTCTCACTGACTCCTGCTACCTCTTAATCATGTTTGAAATGCAGCTCAGCCCAATCTGTGAGCCATTCCTAAATCCCAGGGCTTAGGCAAGTGCTTGTACATATATCCTCTTCTATGGATCACTTTAAAGGGTGTATGTGTGTATTTATCTCCATTAGATCAATTACTTAAGCAAAGACAGTTTTAAAATGTTGTTTTATATTAAAAGTTAAGTATACTGAATTAAGTACTACCTGATTATCAAAAAAATGTTTTTGTTCCACCATTATGTTTAAAATTTTAATGAGTTATTTAGAATCACATTGGTACTTATTAGTTTACTTGAGTAATTTCATTTAATAAGTATTTCACTCAATAAGTATTTGATTTAGTAAGTATATATTGAAAGTCTGTACATATAACACCAAGTATATAAAATTACCTAATACTTTGATAGAAGAAAAGTTGTATGATATATTTTCTCAAGACTAAAGAAAATCTTGAAAACCTAAACTAAAGCTAACTAAAAAAGATTAAAGAGAGCGACTGCTGCTAATACACAATGTTAGAGTCACCTGACAGCCCCGTGGTCACTGCTGCTGATGTACAATGTTAGAGTCACCTGACAGCCCCGTGGTCACTGCTGCTGATTTACAATGTTAGAGTCACCTGACAGCCCCGTGGTCACTGCTGCTGATTTACAATGTTAGAGTCACCTGACAGCCCTGAGGTCACTGTTGCCATTACAGATTTGAAAACAGTAAAAAGCTTTACTTCAGAAATCAGAATTTACAAACTAATATGAAATTAACAGATAAGTGCAAAGAAAATATACTGTTATCTTTAATACTGTGTCCTTTTAAATTTTATCAACTATCTCACACCCTTAATAATGTGTTTTGTGATAAATAGCCCATCGTGGTCTGTAATTTTAAATATCAACTTTTGATAATTTTTCAAAAGCAGACTTTAAGGGTTTATAGGTAAAACTAATCAAATGTTTATGAGAAACCTCTAATTTATCATTTCTTCCTTTTGTTATTGGAAATAATTACAAGAATACTAGACAATAAGAGACAGGAAAAAGTAGAAAAGTATTCATTTCTAATACTTTGTATATAAAGATCTAGGATCAGCAGGACTTAGCAATCATCCCACCTCTTAGCAGTAAACATACTACTGACTTACAGCGTCAGGCAGCTTAGCTGTAAGGCAGAGCATTTGGCTGATCTAAACCTAACTCTTGAGGCAAAACAGGAAGTGTCTGAGTTTGATGATGGGCTAGAATGTATAGCAAGACTTCAAAAGCAAGCAAACAAACAAACCTCTAAGTTCTACTGATATGTAGTCCTCACTATTTAAGAGGCTAGGGCAGGAAGAGTCAAGTCTGAATCTATCCTAAAAAACCTAATAAGATCGTGACTCAAAATTAAATTTCAAAAGGGGTTAAGACTCAGGTAGCTCTGTGGTAGAGTCCTTGTATAGCATGTGCGAGATCTCGGGTTTGATCAACAAGCATGATCAAAATCAACAAAACTTTTAAAGACTTCCACGGCAAGTCTTGAGGACTTAGCCTTCCTTAACACATTCTGAAAACAAGAGGCCAGATTTCTAGCAACCCTTATAATGCCTGCACTCAGCTCTATACCATGTGTGTGATGTGCATGTGTACTTGTTCAAGAAATTAAGAGGATCCATCCTACCAGGCAGTGGTGACCCACACCTCCAGAGGTAGAGGCAGGGGCAGGGAAATCTTCATTAGTTTGAGGCCACTAGCCTGGTCTACAGAGCTAGTTCCAGGACAACCAAGGCTACACAAACAACACAACAATGACGCACAACAGAAAACAAACAAACAGCACAAAAGCATCCATCTCAGTTTGCAAGAAAACCCAAACTTCAAGGAATGTACTGAAAGCAGTAAAATTATTATTTCTAAAATAACTGGCAACTGGCTTCATCGGAAGCCACAATTATTGTTCATGAGCAGAAGGATATACATCTTACTTGTTGTTCCAGTTTTTCCCATCCTTACACCCAAGTTGTCGAAGAACACTGCACCTGCATTGAAGATTTAGACAGGGTTTAAGAAGTCCCAGTGAAAACATGTTCAATATGTCATGTCAAATGAAATGCAAGTATAGCTTACCTATTAATAAAGTCTATTGCCTGGGCTTTCAACTGTTCTGCACTGTGCAAATCTGCAAGGACAAGGGTATCAGCAACATTTTCTACTGAGAGGTTACTACACAAAGCTTCTTCACACATGACCTTCAGCCGTTCCAGTGCATACTACCCAAAAGAAAACATAATTATTAAACATGTAACCCCCTTATTTAGTGTGTAAGTACATGATATTTGTAACAGTAGATAAAGCTCAGAAAAATTTGTTTGGAACTAATACTATTTTTTAAATCAATAAATTGTTGGTTTAGCTTACAAAGAAAATGTAAATGAATGCATTCAGGAGAAATACTTCAGAAAGTATCTTAAGTATAAACTATGGCAAATTTTAAAGTACGATTTATGTAAGACATCTTAGTAATAAATTATACTAAAGAGTATTTTGTCAGATAAACATTTACCTCAGTTCTTTTCTTCTCAAAGCAAAGAATTCATCTGAGAGACAACTTAAGCTATATATATTTTTTTTTGTTTAGTAAAAAAAAAAGCCAAGTAATGAGCACATGACAAAGAGAGATCTGAGTGAAACTGTTCTTAAGAAGGGGAAGCATGACAGCAGCCTGGCAGATTTCGCATAATGGATTTCTAAGATGTTTACGGTCCCTTTTCTTGTGGCATCATTTTCAAATTTCTCTTTCTGGGTAGCACCTTTATTTCATCTCATCCTACTGTATGCTATCTGCTGCCACAGTGCCGCTTTTTACAATTCCCTACTTATTAGAGCTTCACTGGTGTGCATATTCACCATTGTGAAAAGTGTCCTAATACTTCAAATTCTAATTTGGTAGAAAGAACTCAAGCTTAGTTTTAAGGATGTTGAACCACAGAAAGGCATTCATTCCACTATCAGGAGATAATAGTATAGTTACCAAGTTGCCTTAGCTAGCTCTCTGGCTACTAAGTGTGAAAATACCTCACCGTAGAAGTAGTGACTGTCTAGAACCCACCTGTCCCTCTTGCTCACAGGTGCTCCAGTTACCTCCTGTAAAAATCCATTTTCTTTTCTAGTATTTTACACTTAGTATGTAACACACTGTATTTCTTTTGCACTATTCAAGCTTGAAGAATGATTTCACGGAAAGCTAAGTAAATCCTGCAACTGCTAATTTTTTGCAGATATCAGTGCAAAGCTGCGTTAGTAGGTTTGCTGAGGTTTAATGACAAAAAAATAAACAGCACCTACTTAAAATTTTTACCTTGATGATTTAATACAACCAAAAACTTAGCATCCAAAAAAATGAATATACACTTTGAAGTTTATCTTTCCCATTCACTTCCAAGAAGTTGCTGTGCTACTGAGATATGCTACTGAGAAACTATCTTGCATTTTCTGAAGTTATGCTTACAAATGTAATTATACAATATGTATTCATTATCTAGCACTGTTTTCAGTGGGACAATTTTCAGGCTCGTGCACATCATGGATTATAGTTCAGTCCCTTCTTACTGCTAAGCAGTAGGTTCCTTAAATATAGACATCTTTCTTTTTATCACTCCTTTATACATATTTACATATGTGTGTATATAAAAGTATATATGTCCATATATGTGTGTGTGCGCCAGATACCTATTGTAATAATTCATTTCTTTTCTAATACTTCAAACTTAGCATTTACTACTGAGTATTTACTTCGCCAATATTCAGTCTTGAAAAACGACCCTCAAAAGCTGAGTAAATGTTAATAACCACTAATATTGCAGCTAAATATATGCACATACATATTGCATATATATATACACACATATATATGTACAGTTTATTGCTAGTTCTTAACTATTATAGTTATAAATACTCATATAAACTTTAAATCAGAGTAGGTATATGTTTTTAGTGGGTAATAGAGCAGTTAAAAGTTTCAAAGTAAACAGAGTGGAATACATGGCAAGTTTATATTTGACTTCAAAAGATATTGTAATTTTCTAAAGTGGTTGTATCATTCCATGCTCCTACCAACAGTGTCTGAGAATCCTACTTCTTCCAGATCTTTGTCAAGTCTTATAAACAGACTTTGATTTTAGCCATTATAATGGGTGTGTAGATATGCACTATGATGGTCTTAATCTCCATTTCTTTAATGATAATTGTCATTTTTATTTAATGAACTTCATTAGTATATTTGGAAACTATTTATTTAAACTTTATCTACTCTTTTATGTTCAAAAAGACAGAACATATTTACAATAGAATATAACAAATTATTAAATTTTTCCTTTCTATGCTATCATATTAAAATAAATCTATAAAGAGAATCATGTAAACCATATTATTTTTAAAGAAAACACACAAAGGTTGTGTAGTATATGTTGCATTTATCTTAAAAATTATTAAGCTTATGGCTTAATCTTCCTTGGAAAATTCCAGGCCCCTCATACTTTCCTATCATATTGATATTTCAGACAATTTTATTTCTATAAGTAGTCTACTTTATGCTATTTTATAAAACTTTCCAAGCTATCTAACAAATAGTACAAATTAAGTTATATCAAAAATTACTTTTACTTTTTTATGTATAATAGCTTCCAATAAACAGCAAGTTTAAGGACTTTTGCTTCTGTTTTTTGATTCTGTCCTTTTAAAACCCCATTACTTACTTTGTCTGCAGCTGCCAACAAGTTGTCGGCCATTTTATCAAGATTTGGTGCTTTTCCTGTGTAAACGAATCTCATCATTTCTTTAAAAACCTCAGGGTCTAAATCATTTATTTCCACTCGATTCTATTATTGAAAAGAACACAAACAATGTAGGAACAAGTACATATGTGACTCCACATGAATCTTTAATGGTAATTAAAAAACATAACATTTTCAAACTCTATTTTAAAATTGAGGTTAAGTAAGTCTGTAGTAAGTTAATCATCCAAACTATAATATAGGCTATTTTAAGAACAAAAGCATACACCGTGTAAGAGATATGACCAGTTGGAAACTACGTACATGGATAGTGAAACCAGGTAAGTATTACTATGTGGGAAGCTTCCCATTTTTTCATAATTAAAAAAAGACAAATAAAATACTGCAGTTCAAATCAAATACATTTATGTAAGTTTCTGAACACAGTTTCAGAAGACAGTTACTGGCTTTCTCTGAGTACCTAATATAGTATCTAAACCTTATAGCCACAAACTCTATTCACGGTTTTTAAGTGAAAGAAGAATCTACAAATACTTGTAATAAGAGCTCACTAGCTGAGAAGACTTGCTTTTTGCAAAATGCCAGGTGATATTACTTACTGGTCATGCTAGTTATGCTTACTTGAGACATACTCCAATTCAGATAAGACCAGTTACTTTTATATTTCTGTGTGTGGCCCTGGGCTCATGTAGTCCCACCTGCTAATCACACAGCCTATGCTCTCAAGGATGTCTTGGATCCTCCACCAGTGCCATCCTCCCAGCCTCTTCACCATGGATATGGGTTGAGCCTGCAAGCTTCTGAAGCATCCTCACTGGAGTCAATTTTCCAGTGGAGTCCTGTAGTAGCAATTTATGCCCAAGCCAACTGTTCCCCACTTGGATGCTTAACTTTCATTTTAGTATGCTATCATAAGGAATGTTTGTGTGAACAAACCAGGCATATTTGAAATACAAATCTTGTGTGGATATCATAATTGCTGAGCATCTCACCACCCACTGGTCAGTGCTTTCCACACAAGGCATGGGCTGAGACTTTAGATCCAGCTTATGTCACCTGTGAAATTGGGAGTGTATGGAGACTTTGGACTCCACCTGGCCACCCTCTGAGGTCAGAGAGCCTCATCAGATTCCACATCAGGATATGCTGGGAAGGCAGGGAACTTAAGACTTCAGACCTTACTCTGAGCTGACATTTCATTGAGGTCATGAAGTATGCTGGTATTTCATTCCCACCCCAGGGTTACCTGAGAGTATATTGACATTTGCCTCTACACCACATGGTTCTGTGAGGTCGGAGAATGAATTGAGACTGGTTCTATAGCTGGACTCTCTGCACTTCCCACCTCACCCTGCAATTATGCTTTATTTTTATGATATACAAGATGGATGCAGCAGGACATTCTGATATCCCACTGTTCATACTTTACTTTTTTCCCCACCATTTTGGTTGTTTTTCAGATGTATTCTCCTCTCTTAGTCCTTTCTCTGACCTCTCCTCAGAAACACATGTTTGTCTAATTGACAAAGTAACATGACTCCTCCTCCTCCTCTTGCAGATTAAACTATTAAGTGTTACCTGAGGGCAAGTATTTTAGTCCTTGCTTCTCATTCTGCATTTAAGCATCTCCCCAAACCTGCACCATTTTCACTTCCAGTTCTGTTTTTCTACTTCCTGTTTAGCAATCTAATGCTTAGTATTACTGTGACTTTTCCCTCTAGCATCCCCACAATAACTAAGCTATTAGTACCTAAAGCACTATCAGTGTCCTTTTACTCACCAAAGCACTTAAAATACTTAAGTGTGATTGTACTCTTTTCAGTGTAATCACAGCTACAGTGAGTGTTGCTGCAGGCAGTAATCAACTCTCAGGGGAGCCATGTAATTAGAGCCTAGTGTTCTTAACATCATTAAATTAACTCTTAAAGAGGAAGATATGAACTCAACTCTATAAAACCTAGTATCTCCTGAATACTGTAAATGTGTCTACTGAAAATAAAAGGTAATCTGAATTTAAAATATCTGTAACAACTGCAAAAAACTCAACCAGCTATGTAGCATCAGACGAACAGTGCTGATGCAAAAATCACAGATAATCCAAGACATTGTATCTGCTATAAAAATCTACCAATCTCATAGAACATGCATATGTTCTAAAAGTTCAAAAAACACAAATGATCACCAAGCCAGTTCTATAGAATACTGAAAACTCTAGACTGAAGAAAACAAACAAACAAACCAAAAAGCCCATCCAAGATGCTACAGGTAGCAGTAGAAGGTATTAAGGTAGTTGTTAAAAACAGGAGACTAAAATCACAATGGACTACAAACTTTAAGAAAATGTAGGGAATTATACACACCTTTTAATAATAACTGAATATTAATGTTCTCATTTATCTAACCTGAACCACACAGAGGACTGGATTAGAAAACAGGATCCTTCTTTTTGCTTTTTACATGAAACATAGCTCACCATCAAAGACAAGCATTACCTTATAATGCAAGGACATAAGAACATATTCCAAGCAAATGGCATTATAAAACAAGCAGGTGTTGCTTTTTTAATATTTGAGAAAATATATTTCAAACCAAATCTAGTAAGGAGAAATAAAGGTCACTTCATACTGATTAAGTAAACAATTCATCAAAAGGACATTACAAAATCAAAAGTAAAACACCTTCAACACAGGTAGACCCAATTTCCTGAGACACATACAACTAAGGATACAATTAAAGGTCAACACCAACATAACAACAGTGAGAGACTTTACCACTCTATCAGACACACGATCCAGATGAATATAGAAAAGCATGGAATTAGATGACCTCAAAAGATGCAATAGACATAGCAGAAACATGGAACACTCCCCCAACTAAACACTACAGAATATATATTCTGTAGGCCGTGGAAATTGACCCCAAATAGACTACAGATGGAACATAAAGTAAGTCTCAACAAAATTTAGGGACTCTGAAATAACTGCCTGTATCCTATCTTACCACAATGGAAGAAAGGAAGAAATGAACAGCAAAAATACAGAAAATACAGAGGCAGATGCTCTCAACCAAACATTGAACTGACCGCTAGGTCCCCATGAGAGGAGTTAGAGAAGGGATTGAAGGAGCTGAGGGAGTTTTGCAGCCCCGTAGGGGGAGCAACACTGTCAACCAGCCAGACGCCCTGGAGATCCTGGGGACTGGACCATCAACCAAAGAGTACACATGGAGGGACCTATGGCTCCAGCCAAGTATGTGGCAAAAAATGGCCTTGTTGGACATCAGTGGGAGGAGTGGCCCTTGGTCCTGTGGGGGGTTCCATAGCCCAGTGTAGGGAAATGGCAGGGCGGGAAGATAGGACTGGGTGGGTGGGGAGGCACCCTCCTAGAGGCAGGGGGAGGGGTATGGGATAAGAGGGTTTCTGCAGGGCAGACTTGAAAAGGGGATAACATTTGAAATGTAAATAAAGAAAATATTCAATTTAAAAAAAGGAAAAAAAAACTCTGAAAACTAAAAAAAAGAAAAATACAGAAAACATAAATTTAGAGGTGTATTACCTCGAATAATAAATAAGTAATTGAAGCAATCAAAAGTACAAAAATTCCTGTAATGAACAAAAATAAAAATGTAATATATCAAAACTTAAGAGATACAATAAAAGAAATTCTAAGATGGAAGTTCATAGCTCTCAATGCTTACAGGGGTCGTGGGTGGGAGAAATACACAACCTGAAGTCCTAGCCTGGTGCCCGTATGCTGACTGTCTACCCTACTGAATCCCTCGTCGCGGGTGGGAGAAATACACAGCCTGAAGTCCTGGCCTGGTGCCCGTATGCTGACTGTCTATCCTACTGAATCCCTCGTCGCGGGTGGGAGAAATACACAACCTGAAGTCCTGGCCTGGTGCCCATATGCTAACTGTCTATTCTACTGAATCCCTCGTCGCGGGTGGGAGAAATACACAGCCTGAAGTCCTAGCCTGGTGCCCGTATGCTGACTGTCTGTCCTACTGAGTCCCTCTGAAAGCAAAGCTGAACAAACTTAGAAAACTGAAATACTTCAGTGTATCAAATCTGACCAAATGGAATGAAATTTTAAAACTCCAAATGAATCTCTCATAATTATAAAACCCACAGAGATGAAATAACACAATCCTGAATCATAAAGAGCAAAGAAAGCAAAAAAGATCTTTTAAAAATACACGGGATTAACTGAAAATATAAAAAACACAACAAAACCTCCGAGACCCATTGTAAACAGTTTGAAGAAGAAATCTTATACTTCTAAGTCCCTATATTAAAAATTCAGAAAGAGTAGAAATAATTAACTATTTCAGTAAAGTGGCACAATACAAAAAAAAAATCAACTTAAAAACTTAGAAGCCTTTCTATATACGAACAACAAACACGCTGAGAAAGATGAACATGTGCCCATTTATACAGCTTCAGAGAAAAGAAAGTCTCTAGGAATGACCCACTCAAGCAGGTGAAAAGCCCCTACAATGAAAACTTGAAATCCTTAGAGAAACTGACTGAAAAAGACACTGGATGATAGACAGACCTCCTATGCTCAGGGGCTATTAGAATTCATACTGTGAAAATATTTTGATAGGTAATCCCTATCAAAATGTCCAAATTTGTTACAGAAGTGTTTTTAAAAACTATAAAATACATATAAAGCCGTAAAAGACACTCTAACAAGAGAATACTATGAAGGGATTATCGTTTTAGATTTCAATATACTACAGTACCATAGTAATAAAAACAATGTAATACTAGCAGAAAAACAGATATTTAGACCAATGTGACAAAACAGGAAGCCCAAGTGTACATTCATGTAACTATAACCATCTGATATTTAGTAAAGATGGCAAAAGCATACACTGGAGTAATGGTTGCATCTTTAAGAAACGTTCTGGGAAAATTGGAGGTTCACATAAAGAATGAACTTTAGATCTATGCTACTGCCCTTTACAAAAATAAAGCTCCAAATGATGCAAAGAACATTTCTCAATGTGAAATGTTAAAATCTGAGAACCCTAGAAGAAAACAAGGGTACATGATATAGAAATAGGAAATGACTTTCTGAATAGGACTCAAATTTGCTCAAGAATTAAGACCAACAAGGAGAAATGGGAATGTTGAGCGCACCTCCCGTGTCCCCTCCGCCCGCGAACGAGGACACGAGAGGCAATATTCGGGTATCACCACAACAAGGCTTTACTCTGTATCAGCAAACGTGGAAAACGCAGAAGGGACAAAGACAGGAAGAGGCACAGCTAAAATACACCCTAGAGTGACGTGTTCACTTCTGATTGGCTGTCCACTCATCACCCAATATTACGCCTCGGGATTGGCCAGTGACTTTGGCGGGCTTTCTGCCTTTGCAGCTGCGCAGTTAATTGTTTACTAGTGGGAAGGACACGATGTCCGCGCCATCTTGGAATGGCGGATACTGACATGGCTCACTGCGGCTCCCAACATGGGAATTCATAAAAAGCTTCTGCACAGCAAAAGAAACAAAGGAGTGAGCATCCAGATCTAAAAAGACATACACTGCATGCTATTACTGGTCTGTAATTCCTAGCTGCAAATCTCTAGGAGTTCATTAGCTGGATTACCCTTATAAAGCTGAGATGTAAAAGGAGACCATGGTGGCTAGGACTCTATAGGATAAACTAGCAGAATGCAAAACCCCATGTACTAGGCATAGGAAACCTTCCTTCCAGTTGTTGGTCAACTCTCAAAGCAATGTAGGTTATCGCTATTGCCCTTGGATGCCTCTAAGAATCTAAAGGCAAGTCCCTATTGCTGAAGTCACCATGCTGTTTTGACAGGGACTTAGAAGAATCAAGATGCGTGAAACCTTGGATCCTCCTTCCTGAAGACAAGCCTTCTCAGAAATAAAAGGTGCTATATAAAATGAAAAGGGAAAAACAAAACAAAACAAAAAAACCCAAAAAAGCAAACAAAACAACAACAACCAACCAACCAACCAACCAAACAAACAATAAACCTACCTAGCTATAATATCTACAAACCACAACAATGACCAGCAGGACAAAGTATCTCTACAAGTGAAATGGTAGTACATTCTGGGAATAGTTAACAGTCACCTAGTTAGACTTGGGGCCTGTTCAATAAGAAGGAATTCATACCTCATACTGAAAACTAGCCAGCTGTTCATGTCTGGTGAGGCCATGCAACCCAGAAGAGACCCTACTGTTGTCACTTTCCGAAACAATATTTTATACTCACATATAAGTGTACTCTCACCCCTTCTTTTTGCAGTAAGGAGATCATTACAGAAAGCCACAAATGATAACAATGCAGAGAACTTACTGTGGTGTGTCCAGCCCCAATCAATGACACCAATCCTCACACCTCCAAAAGCACTACTGAAGTAGGGGTCAGAATAACTCTAAGACCCCAAAGACCAGGTAGTCTTCTGGAAGACTGAATCTTCTTTATATGACAGGGAAGTTCCACCAATGAAATTTCAAAGATAAGATTGACTCAAGAAGAGAAATTTCTCATACACACACACATACACACACACACACACACACACACACACACACACACCAAAAAACAAAAACAAAAGGAACTTAAAAATGCACCTTAAGGCTTTGAAAGAAAATTAAAGAATATAACTAATGCCTCTAAAAAGTCTGGGATATATTCAAAAGACCAAACTCAGAATACATGGAAGAGAAAGGGCTAAGGTAGTTGTAAAAGGAATTGATACCCTATTTACTGAAACTGAAAATTATACCTATGGAAAGAAATTTATTCCTGAGTATCAGATGCCTTTAGAACCCCAAATAGACATGATCAGAAAAGAACTTCTCCACGACAATTTAGTGAAGAAGTAAAAAAATACAAAGTAAGGGAACTGTAGAGATGGTTCAAAATTTAAAAGCACGGGCTGCTCTTTTAGAACACCTGGGTTCAATTTCCAATACTCACAATTGTGCCTCACAACAATCTGGAACTTCAATTCCAGGAGATCCAACAGCCAAACCTGACCTCCACAAGCACCAAGCATATATGTGGCATACAAACTTACATTCAGACAAAATAAACAAATTCAGAAATTAAATGATAATCTTAAAAGTTGTAATAGAAAACTACTACCACCACACTCAAAGGTAAGAAGATCATGAGAACAAGAGGTATTACATCAGTAACCTTAAAATTCAGAGGCATGAAAATACATTTCATACTCTGACTACCTATGAAGTATGCTATATCTAGCAAGGCTTTCTTTTAAAACTGGAAAATAGGGGCATTTTAAAAAAAAATCACAGATTAATGTAACTCACTACAAGTAAACCAGCAGTAAAGAAAATCCTTAAAGGAATTCTGTACATGGAGGAAGAAGACAAAAAAGCCTCGTACACAAGACTTGCACTCCATGAAGGGATGAGATGAACAATGAAGAAATCGGCAAGAATCAACCATAATCAATACACATACATACATACATACACACATACACACACACACACACACACACACACACACACACAGAGAGAGAGAGAGAGAGAGAGAGAGAGAGAGAGAGAGAGAGAGACAGAGAGACAGAGAGACAGAGAGAAAAAGAGAGAGAGAGAATAAACAAACTTGTTGAATCCTATTACATACTATTCAAATTATACGGCTTTGTGATTAACTTCTAGTAATCAATAATGCATACAGGTCACATTAAGGGGGAAAAAGCACTTTCCATTGGAATCCTTTAACCAAGAGAGAGTCTAAATTTGAATTATCTCTACTTCATGTCCCTTCTATCTTCTGTCCTATCTGTTGTATCAGTCTCAATCTGTGCCAATCTGTGCCTCCTGAAGGCTGTCTTGTGAATGTTTGTCCCAGCACCTGCCCCCCCTTTTTGTGTGCGCTTGTCTCTCCATTGTATGAGCTGTATCTCTGTATCTGCGTGGTGTCTGTTTGTTGTTCTGTGTGAATATGTCTTACTATATCCCATGACCTCTTCCGAGAGTATCCCTGCCTACTTGAAAGGAGGAGTGTGGCACTTAGAGCTGAGTCCTTTACAGTACCTTATTCTCTGCATGTTGAGCAGTTGAATGACTTTGTATTAACTGCCAGTTACTACAAGTAGTTTCACTGACAATTGCTGAAAGGTGCATTCATCTATGGATATAGCAGTAAGTCATAAGGAATTGTTTTTAATATTATATCAATCATAATCAGTTGTTACCTGAGGCCTATGACCTCAGCTAGTGAGAGAGACTAAAAATAGGAAATGAGAAAAGTATCCCTATGTTTATGGCATGATTCCTTACTTCAGAAACCCTATAGATTCTATTAAAGAAAACACTAAGATTTAGTAAACATGTTCACTAGAATTGTGGGATACAAAACCAGCATACAGAATCAGAAGGACTGAAGAGACAGATGAGCCAGTAAAGGCAAGGCTAACAACCAAAGATCAAGAGACTTCATATATACTAACAATGAACTCAATGAGAAAGTAGGAAAAACATCTCTTTCAAAATATCTCCCAAAAATAAAGTGCCTATGAATAAACCTAAACAAGATATAAAAGACACATACAACTTGGCTTTAAGATACAGAAATCTTTAAAAATTATAAAATGGGAAGTCATTCTATGCTCCTAGACTGATTGTCAATATTGTGAAAATGGAAGGATTACCAAAAGTAATCACAGGTTCAATGTAATTACCATCAAAATTCCAATGTCATCCTCCATAAAATAAAAAATATATTTTTATCATAAGAAAATATCAAATATAAAAAATGACCACATATAAGCAAATGTTTATCAGAAAGGACAATGATGGGGATATCACAACATTTGAGCTCAAATTATAGTACAGAGAGTAACAAAAAACAGAATTGCACATGCAAAAACATACATGTAAATTAATGGAGTAGTAATGGAATCGGATAAAAGAGGCTCTGAAATAAACCCACACTGACAAAGGCCATATAATTTTTGAAAGTTATTAAGAACACAGAATGTTGAAAACAACAGCATATCTAATAAATGGTGCTGGCAAAAGATTACTATAGAGCCACATTTCTCACACTGCATTAACATAAATTCAAACAGACCAAAGAATACATGGCCCTACATGAAATCTAAATTTTTCTGAATAGCAGTGTTAAATCTACTCACAAACACACAGTTCATGAAATGGGAAAAATAAATCTTCAAGCTATACCTCAGACACAGCATGATATCTAGAATATCAGAACTGTAAAAGTTAAACTACAAAACTTTCAATCAATAAATAGTCTAACAAGACTAAGAGACAGACTTCAAGAGAAAAGACACAGAAAGAGTTTAAAGCATGTCAGTCAGAACTGTTATCAAGGAAAAAAAATGATATTGGCCAAGGAAGTAGGCTTCAGGCAGGAATCTGATGTTAGGCTAGAACAAAGAAGTAGTTTCAGGAAGGAATCTAAAACTTAGGCCAGAACAAAGAAGTAATTTCAGGCAGGAATCTAAATCTTAGGCTAGAACAAGGAAGTAGGCTTCAGACATGAAAATGACTTTGGACTTTGGACTAGGACAGGGAAGTTGGCTCAGATATTTTGGTCATTCTGATAAGCCCTTAGAAACAGTGATCTTAGGAGTGGTCACAGAATTTTGTTTATTGCCTTGCTCTTCCTTGACTATTTTCATCTGTTGTATCCCTCAACCTAGAACTGACCTAAATACTTGCATGTAATTCAAATGGTATAAAAGCAAAAAGGAGGAGGAGGATGGGATAGGGGGTTCTAGGGAAGGAAAATGAAGAAAGAGAATGGCATCTGAACTGTAAATAAATATAATATCCAATAAATAAATAAATAAATAGAACTATATACACTTAAAAAACAGAAGACAAATGACAACAAATGTTGGTGAGACTAAAGAAACACAGCTGGTGGGAATATAAACTAGCACAATAATTTCAAGAATTAGAGTGGAATGTTCTCAGAAAATTGAAAATATAACTACCATGACTTAGCTAAAACACTGGTGTGTGTATATATCCCTGCTCAAACTACACCATCTTTCTGGTCTGTACATTCCTCAGGAGAAGATCATCAGCTTCCCCGCCCTCTAAAGACCACAGTCTGAAGGTATGCCAGAAGATCTGCTGCAGCAAGGGCAACAGGTCACCAGAGTGCATGCTCCTCTGAAGACCCCACGGTCTGAAGGGATGCCAGGAGATCTGCTGCAGCAAGGGCAACAGATCACCAGAGTGCATGCTCCTCTGAAGACCCCATGGTCTGAAGGGATGCCAGAAGATCTGCTGCAGCAAGGGCAACAGATCACCAGAGTGCATGCTCCTCTGAAGACCCCATGGTCTGAAGGGATGCCAGAAGATCTGCTGCAGCAAGGGCAACAGATCACCAGAGTGCATGCTCCTCTGAAGACCCCATGGTCTGAAGGGATGCCAGAAGATCTGCTGCAGCAAGGGCAACAGGTCACCAGAGTGCATGTTCCTCTGAAGACTCCAGTCTGAACGCCTCTCAGGAGGTCTACTATAGCAACCCAGGAACACAAAAGACAGGTTCCAGACAGAGATACCCAGACCAGCTGATACCAGAGATAACCAGACCATACACAATACATAAGCCAATATACTCTGGCATTGCCACAACCCAGTTCTCCTACCACAGCAAGCCATGGATACACCAACACACCTGAAAATCAAAAAGCTGACCTAAAATCCTATCTCATGAAGATAAAAAGAGTCCTTTAAAAAGGATATAAATAACTCACTAAAGAAATAAAGGAAAACACAGGTAAACAGGTAGAAGCCCTTAAAGAAGAAACAAATTCCTTTAAGAAATATAAGAAAACACAATCAAACAAGTGAAGGAATTGAATAAAGCAGTTCAAGACCTAAAAGTGGAAGTAGAAACAATAAAGAGAACACAAATGGAGGCAAAACTAAAAATGGAAAACCTAGGAAAGAGGTCAGGAAATAAATATGACAGCATCAATAACAGAATACAAGAGATAGACGAGAGAAGCTCAGGTGAAGAAGATATTGACATAACAGTCAAAGAAAATTAAAAAAAAAAAAAAAAAAAAAAAAAAAAAAACCCTCCTAAGCCAAAAACATCCAGAAAATCCACAAGGAAAAGACCAAATCTAAGAATAACAGGAAGAGAAGAAAGCAAATATTCACAGCTCAAAAAAACCCTAAAACATTCTCAACAAAATCATAGAAGAAAACTTCCCCAACCTAAAGAAAGAGATACCCATAAATGTACACTAACCCTATAGAACACAAAATAGATTGGAACAGAAAAGAAAATCCTCTCCTCACATAATAATCAAAACACTAAATGCACAGAACAAAGAAAGAATATTAAAAGCTGTAAGAAGAAAAGGCCAAGTAAAATATAAAAGCAGACCTATCAGAATTACACCAGAATTCTCAACAGCGACCTTAAAATCCAGAAGAGCCTGGACAAAGGACATGCAGACCCTTATAGAACACAAATTCCAGCCCAGACTACTATACCCAGCAAAACCTCAACAATCATGGAGAAACCAAAATATTCCAGGACAAAACCAAATTTAAACATTATCTATCAATCCAGCCCTACAAAGGGATTTCAGAAGGAAAACTCCAAAAGGAGGGTACCTACACCCCCCCAAAAAAGATAGTAATCATCTCATAACAAAATCAAAAGAAGGAAATCACATACACATAAGGCCATGCGTTACAACAAACATAACAGGAACTAAAAATCATCTGTCTTTATATCTCTCAATATCAAGAGACTCAATTCCCCAATAAGAAGACATAAGTGAACAGACTGGATGGATACCATAACGATCCAGTATTTTGCAGACTACAAAAAAAACCATACCTCAATAACAAAGACAGACACTACCTCAGAGTAAAAGGCTCGAAAAAAGTCTTCCAAGCAAATGGTCCCAAGAAGCAAGCTGGAGTTGCCATCCTAATATTCAATAAAATAGACTTTTACACAAAAGTTATCAAGTGAGATGGGGAAGGACACTTCATGTTCATCAAAAGAAAAATCCACCAAGAGAAAGTTTCAGTTCTGAACATCTATGCCCCAAAGGCAAGGTCACCCACATTCATAACAGAAATTTTTCTAAAGCTCAAAACAAATATAAAATAATAGTGGGAGACTTCAAGATCCCACTCTCACCAATGGACAGGTCATTAAAATAGAAACTAAACAGAGACACAGAACACAGAGAGTTCATAACAAAAGTTATGAACTAAATGGATTTAACAGATATCTACAGAACATTTCACCCTAAAACAAAAGAATATACTTTCCTCTCAGCATCTCATGGAACCTTCTCCAAAACTGACCATATAATCAGTCACAATACAAGCCTCAACATGGACAAGAAGACTGAAATAATCCCATGCATGCTAATGAGATCACCATTAACTAAGGCTAGACTTCAATAACAACAAATCAACAGAAAACCCACATACCCATAGAAACTGAATAACTCTCTACTCAATGATAACTTAAAGAAAGAAATTAAAGACTTCCTAGAATTCAATGAAAATGATGACACAGCATACTCAAACTTATAGGACACTATGAAAGCAGTGCTAAAAAGAAAATGCATACACTAAGTGCCCTCATAAAGTAACTGGAGATAGCCTACACCAGCAACTTAAAAGGATATTGAAAGCCCTAGAACAAAAAGAAGCAAATACACCCAGGACAGCAGGAAATAGTCAAACTAAGGGCCTAAACTGAAACAAACAGAATGATACAAAAAAAAAAAAAAAAAAAAAAAAAAAAAAAATCAACAAAGTCAAAAGCTTTGAGGAATCAAGATAGATAAACCCATAGCCAGTTTAGCACTAACTAAAGAGCAGAGACAGTATCCAAATTAACAAAATCAGAAATAAAAAGGGAGACATAACAACAGAAATAAAGAAAAAAAAAACATCAGATCCTACTACAAAAGCCTGTATCTGACAAAACTGAAAAATCTAGATGAAATGGATGATTTTTTAGACAGATATCACATACAAAAGTTAAATCAAGAGCAGGTAAACTATCTAAACAGGATCATATCTGCTAAAAAAAAATAGAAGTCATTAAAAATGTCTCAAACAAACAAACAAACAATAAGGGCCAGATGACTTTAGTGCAGATTTCTATCAGACCTTCAAAGAACTAATACCAATACTCCTCAAACTATTTCATAAAATAGAAACAGAAGGAACACTATCTACTTCATTCTATGAAGCCAATTACACTGATAAATAAACCACACAAAGACCCAACAAAGAAAGAGAACTTCAGATCAATTTCACTTATGAATATCGATACAAAAATATTCAACACAATTCTCGCAAACAGAATCTAAGATCACATCTAAATCATCATTCATCAAGATCAAGTAGGCTTCATCCCAGGGATGCAGGGATAGTTCAATATACAGAAATATATCAACAGAATCCACTACACAAATAAACTTAAAGGGGAAAACAAAAACACATGATCATCTCATTAGATGCTGAAAAAGCCTTTGACTACCTCTTCATGAGAAAAGTATTGGAGAGATCAGGAACTCAAGGCCCCCAAAATTATTACTAAACATAATAAAAGCAATATACAGTAAACCAACAGCAAAAATCAAATGAAATGGAGAGATACTTGAAGCAATTCCACTAAAATCAGGGATAAAACAAGGCTGATCTTCTACAGCTGATAAACAACTTAAGCAAAATGGCTAAATATAAAATTAACTCAAACAAATCAGTAGCCTCCTTTATACAAATAAAAAAGGGGGGCTGAGAAAGTGATTAGGGAAACAACGCCCTTCACAATAGTCAGAAATAATATAAAATATCTTGGGGTGACTCTAACCAAACAAGTGAAAGATTTTGTATGACAACAATTTCAGGTCTCTCAAGAAAGAAATCAAAGAAGACCTCAGAAAATGGAGCGATCTCCCCGCTCATAGATTGGTAAGATTAACAGTGAAAATGGCCATCCTATCAAAATCAATCTACAGATTCAATGCAGTCCCCATCTAAATTCCAACACAATTCTTCAAAGACATGGAAAGTGCAATTCTTACATTAATCTGGAAAAAAAAAAAAAAAAAAAAACCAGAATAGCAAAAACAATTCTTAACAATAAAAGAACTTCTGGGAGAATTACCAACCCTGACCTCAAGCAGATGTCATCAAAGCAGTACTGATAAAATCTGCATGGTATTGGTACAAAGACAGGTTGATCCTTGAAATAAAATGGAAGACACAGAAATAAAACCACATACTCATGAACATTTGATCTTTGATAAAAAAATCAAAAAGTATATAATATAAAAAAGAAAGCATCTTCAATAAATGGTGCTGGTCTAACTGGCCATCTGTATATAGAAAAATTAAAGTAGTCACCTTTCACAAAGCTCAAGTCCAAGAGGATCAAGAACCTCAGCATAGAATCAGATACACTGAATCTAATAGAAGAGAAAGTGGGAAAGAGCCTCAAATACACTGGCACAGGAGGAATGATGCTTAACAGAATACCAGTGGCACAGGCTCTAAGATCAAGAATTGATAAATGGGATCTCATGAAACTGAAAACCTTCTATAAGGAAAAGGACATAGTCAATAGGAAAAATTGGCAACCTAAAGATTGGGAAAAGTCTTCACTAACTCCTCATCCAATAGAGGGCTAATACCCAAAATATATAAAGAACTCAAGAAGCTAACCTCCAGAAAACCAAACAACCCAATGGGGTATAGAACTAAACAGAGAATTCACAACAGAGGAATCTTTGAAGGCTTCAGACTGAGGTGGTGTGGGGCAGTGGGGCAGTGGGCGAATGGTTAATAAGCACTTAGTTAATCTTTAGTCATCAGGGAAATGAAAGTCAAAATGACCCTGCAACTCTACCTTACACCAATCAGAATGGCTAAGATCAAAAACTCAAGTGACAGAAAGCACATGCTGGCGAGGATGTGGAGAAAGAGGAACACTCCTCTATTGTTGGTGGGATTGCAAATTGGTAAAACCACTCTGGATGGAAATCAATCTGGAGGTTCCTCAGAAAACTAGAAATAGATCTACCTGAAGATCAGGCTATACCACTCTTGGGCATATACCCAAAAGATGCCCCACCATGCCACAGGGGCACATGTTCCACTTTGTTCATAGCAGCCTTATTATTTGTGATAGCCAGAAGCTGGAAACAACCCGATGTCCCACAATGGAAGAATGGATTCAGTTAATGCAACTCATTGACACAATGGAATACTAATCAGCTACTAAAAACGAGGACATCATGAGTTTTGCAGGCAAATGAATGGAACTAGAAAATAGTATCATCCTGATTGAGGTACCTGAGTGAATGGTATATACTCACTAATAAGTGGATATTAGCCAAAAAAGTACAGAATACCCAGGATACAATCCACAGAACTCAAGAATGTTAACAAGTGGAGGGGCCTAAGTGAGGATGTCTCAATCCCATTTGAGAGGGAGAAGAATGTAATCACAGGGGACAGACGGAGGGCCCTGGATGAGAGAGAGGAGAGGGGGAAAAAGGGGGAATATAATCAGGTATTACAAGGCCTGGGGGGAGGGGGGGAATAGGAGTGAAGCCCCGAGGGCCAGTAGAGTGACTGGAAACAAGCAACCTGGTTAGATGGGAGGTGGGGTACCCTCTAGAATGTACCAGAGATCTGGGAAGTGAGAGATTCTCAGGACTCCACAGGAGAAACCTTAGATGAAATGCCTAACAATGGAGAGAGGGAACTTGTAGAGTCCACCTCTAGTAGAAAGACAGGGTATCAAGTGGCTGGTTGGGGTTGTCGTTCCACAGTCATAAACTCTGACTCAGAAGCGTTCCTCTCTAAAAGAACTATAGGAACAAAAACGGAGAAAAGCCTGAGGGGAAAAAAGGTACAGTGACAGGCCCAAACTTGGATCCAACTCAAGGGGAGGCTCCAAGGCATGACACTATTACTGATATGGTGTGCTTACAGACAGGAGCCGAGCATGGCTGCCCTCTAAGAGACCCTAGAAACAGTTGACTGAGATAGATGCAGATACTTAAAAAAGCAACCATAGGAAGACCAGTAGTCTCAACTCAGCTGGCTCCTGAGGTCTCTCAGACACTGAACCACCAACCAGGCAGCATGTACTAGCTAAGTTAAAACAGCCTGGAGGTAATGGCACAGCCTTTAGTATTAGTGCTCCAGAGATGAAAGCATGTGAATATCTTTGAGTTCAAGGCCATCCTGGTCTGCAGAGTGAGTTTCAGGCCAATCAGAGCACAGCATTTGGTTCAAGTTATTATTGTATCTAATATGTGCACTGTTCTCAGAATTCTTTTTCTCAATCAAATAAAAAACCAGAGTTTAAAAAAAAATAACAACAAAAAAAAAGAAGAAAGAAAAAGAAAAAGAAAGAAAATAGCCATCCTATCAAGGAAGATCTACAGATTTAAAGTAATCCCAATAAAATGTTAGGGTTATTCTTAACATAAATAGGAAAAAACAACAAACAAAAAACAAGGAAAAAAACAGCAGAAAATCAAACAAAACCTTCCTCAAACTCTCTTAAAACTCACCTGGAAGTGGATAATACTCTGCATAGCCCAAACAACTTGAACAAAAGGAATTCTTCTGAAGGTATCATAATACCTATTTCAAGTTATTCTAAAAGATCACAGCAATAATAACATGCTGCTGGTGCAGAAACAGACAAAGAATCAATACAAGATTAAAGAGAAATGGTGTAAGTGTAAGTTCGTGCTCTACAGACAAAAATGCCAAAACCACATTAGACAAGGCATCTTTAAAGTGTGTTGGGAAAACTGGGTATCTACATGCAGAAGACTGAAACTAAACCCTACTTTCTAACCCCGCTTGAGGACGAAAAAGAGGGAGAGACAAAAAGATCTTGGAGAAGTGCACAGAAGAACACACAAGGATCAAGGATTTCAACATAAAACATGAAATTCTGAAATGCCTAGATGAAAACACAGAAAAGATACTAAATACACAGATGCAAGAAAGGACACTGTAAAGATGATTCTGGTTACTCAGGAAATAATGTCAACAATCAACAAATAGAACCTCATATAATTAAAAATTTGCACACCAAAGGAAACTATTTAACAAAGAGATAATCTACAGAATGGGAAAATATTTTTATCTGCTATGAATCTGATAGAGGATTAATATTTATAATATACAAAGAACTAAATATCAAGAAACAACCCAATTAACTGTACCATACATTAAAGAATAATTCTTAAAAGAAATACAAATCAACATCCTTACCACTGAGAAGATACTAATTCAAACTCCCCTGAGATACCATCTTATCCCCATCAAAATAGCTTTTATCAAGAAAATAAAAAATATGCCGAGGATATGAATAAAGAAACCCTTTATTCACTTTTGGTGGGAATACAGACTGGTACTGGAATTTTATTCAGGTGCTATAATTAATTAATTAATTAATCAATCATGACATTTTCAGGAAAACAGATTGATCTAGAAAATACCATATTATTAAATGAAGTAATCAGGCCTTGAACAGAAAAACTCCCCCATGGTCTCTCTCAGGATTCTAGCTTTGAATTCTTAGACTATGTGAACGTTTATAATGGGTCCATTAGTGGAAGTGGAACAATACAAGCCTAAATGGAGGGGAGAGTAGTAGAAAACTTTTTCTATGAAAGTAGAGAGAAGAAATATTAAGGTGGAAAAGGCTTCTTACATGGGGAATGAGTCAAGGAATGCAGAAGATTTAAGAGAAAGGGCTAACCAAAGGCAATGGGAAAAAAAAAAAAAAAAAAAAACCAAACTCCATAAAGCTTACTATTTGTTATTTTTTAAGTCGATTTATTAAAAAAATATAATTCAAAAAAATTTGAACAGAAGTCCATACACAGGTGGGTAATTTATGCCCTAGAAGCCAGAAGTTACTCAATAATAATAATAATAATGATAATGATAATGATAATAATAATAATGATAATAGTGTGATTCCTTCCCCTCCCCCTCTCTCACTAGAGACGAATCAGAAGGCTTTCTGTACACTAGGAAGTGCTCTAGCAATCAGACCATGAAAACAGTTGTTCCTTACAATGCTCAGTGAGCATCCACATTGAGAGCATCTGCTGTTTTATTAGAGGACACATTTTCCCCAGTTTCTAAATTCTTTCTATTATAATTTGAGAACAAGAACATGCACAGATATTTTTAATATGTGCATTCTATACACATACATATATACAAATTAAATAATATGAAGCCTTTTAACAACATTTACCTTTGTGCATTCGTCCATTTCATGTTCAAACATTGCATTAAAAACTGGGGATCGAGCTATAACAAGAATAAGCATCATTACTCAATGCATAAATTTATTTTTAAAATGTTATATTATCCAAAGGAAAAGGTACCTGCAAGCACAGACTTATGAGCTTTGAATTCTTTTCCTCTCACAAAAAAGCAGCAATCTGTAAATCTTGTGTTTTCCCAGAGATTACCTAAATCTTCTGCTAGTCGACATTCTGGCACCTTTAAAGTGTTTGTATTAGTATGTCCTGATACATTTACTGAATCTTGGACCACACTCACCTAATAAAGAAGACAACAAAGAAAACATTTTCATACAGCATTATTAATCACTAGTTACTATGTATATATTTTATTTATTAAATTTAAGATATCTTGATTAATTCAACATACCTAATACTAAGTAATCCCAAATCCTAGTACCCTCAAAACATATTTAATGATATAAATGAGAGAAATAGCCTAGGGAAACTAAGATATAACCTAAATCTTGTTCAGTGGTGACACTGTATGTAAATAAATAGCTTATCAATTGATTAGAAAGCTCATTTATTATAATCACAAAATTATTTCTTAATTAAAAACTCCACAATATCATTAGATTTACAAAGTTCATATCTTTGTGAAAGAATTTTTGTTTTTTTTTTTCACTTACACTGCACACCTATTAACATTTCAATTTCATTATATGTACTACTTTCAGAATTTTCAAAGACATAAAACTATTATCATAAAAACTGGAAACTTAGAGGAAGAGAAATGGCTTAGTACTCAGGTAAGAGTTCAGCCTGTCATTCTAAAGGACATGGGTCCCAGAACTGCCAACTCAGCAGTTCTCCACCATTTGTAACTCCATGGGATCCAACACTCCTTTCGGACCTTCCTGGGCACCAGACAGACAGTGGTATAGAGACATAGATGCAAAACACACACACACATAATAAAATAAAGTAAATATAAGAAGAAAATTGGTAATTTAATCATTATTCCTACACATTTCAACAACAGTAGAATTGATTTAAATATCTGCTAAAATTAATTAAAAATTTTTAAGTTAAATTAAATTAAGTAAAAGACATACTAAAGAAAAAATTCCCACTGTAATTTTTAAAGTTCTTGACATTTTCTGGAAAGTCAAAGGTAAGTTCAATACAAATGTACTTTAGTTCAATATGCATATATTTTATTTATCTATGAAACACTAAAAAGAATTGGGATAACTGTAACACTGCTTTTATGCAGATCCCCCATTAAAAATCGTTGTTCACTGAGTCAAATCTTATAACCTTCACACCATCTTTAAAAAACAGCACTCCACTGTATTACTTTGATAATTTTGTATTACAATGAACAACAAAAAAGAAACACTAACAAACCAAATAGTTCAGAACAAATGAACAATTTTGAAAAATTAAATTGGATGTACTGTATTAGTTATGCTTTGAGTACTAAATATTGAGAATGGGAACATTTTTTACAAAGCGGTAGACAAATGAATTGATTTCTTGAGAATGTAATTTAAGGGTACACACTGGGCTTGAGACACGGTTCAGTCAGCAAACTGCTGTGCAAATTTGAGGATCTGAGTTTGATCTCTAGTACCCAAGTGAAAAACATAACAATTTACAGCAGCAAGTGCAATCCTAACACTGGGAAGGCTGAGAGAGGAGGATGCCTAATGTTTGCTGGCCAGTCAGCCAGCCAAATGAGGACGCACCAGGTTCAGTAAGGATCTAAAAAAAAAAAAAAAAAAAACCAACCAACCAACCAAACAAAAAAAACCCAAAACAAAACCATCTAAACAAAGCAAACCCACCATCATGCAGGAAGCACATATTACAATAAACCATGTAGAAAATGAAAATGCATAACAGATAAACTTGAGCAAATTACTAACATGCAAATACATGGTCCTGTTTAAAAGGTCTAGAGATCTGATATACTAGTATATAGAAATGTGTGTTTCAAATAAGTTACTAAACACGAGAAAAAGCTAGACAAGATTTAGATTGGAAATATATGTGGCATAGAGGTAATTTGATCTATTCACTTTATCTTATAGACAGTTCAAACTGGTATCATAAAGTAAATAAAGCAATGTAAATCACATGGATAGTCTGTACCAGAAAAAGCTTCATATACCTCCAGATTCCTAAGGTCTTTATACTACATGTTATTTTTAATATATATAATTACCTTATACTATTACCTTTAGCAATTATGGACAAAGGTATTTATTACAATAATCTTATTTTCTAAATATGGGGGCCAAGATATTATGTACATAAAGCCATACACAAAGGTTCTATCTTAAGACTTTCATAATTCAAAGTATCTAAAATTTCAGTAACTTTAAGAGAAAAAAATGCTCCATTGATCTTTACTTCATTGCCCTATTTTACTATTTATCAAAAGACAATGATACACAAATGGACTATGCTGATGTAAACATATACTCAATTTATTTAGCAATCATTTTTAAAATACAATGTATTTAATTGCTTATATTAATAATTATTCTTACTGGGCGGTGGTGGCTCACACCTTTAATCCCAGCACTTGGGAGGAAGAGGCAAGTGGATTTCTGAGTTTGAGGCTGGCCTGATCTACAAAGTGAGTTCCAGGACAGCCAGGACTACACAGAGAAACCCTGTCTTAAAACAAAAACAAAAAACAAAAAACAAAAAACAAAAAACAAAAAACAAACAACAACAACAACAACAACAAAAAACAACCAATAAATAAATAAATAAATAAATAAAAAATAATTATTATTATTATTGAAATTTTTAAGTAGAGAGAACTGGATTGTTTAATTACCTACATAAATTACACAGTTTTATAAAAAATACGGTCACAATTTATATAGAAAAAAATTTCTTAAGCTCTATGTGTTGTTTCTAATTCAATATAACTTATGTTTGTTTGAATGCATGCATGTATGTGTGTATAAACTGCAAGTGCATAAGTGTCATACCATCATGCAGCGCTCAGAGGAGAACTTTGAAGAACCAGTTCTCTCCTTACTTTGTTTCTGAGGTTGAATCTGGCTTGTTATCATGTTATTTCTAGCTAGACCACAAGTCTCAGTCTGATTCTCCTGTCTTAGCCACTCATTTACTGTAGGAGTGCTGGGACTACAGCTGTGTGCTACCACAACTGCCTTTTTATGTGTTTTCTGGTCATCAAGGATGTGCATGGCAAGTGCTTTTACACACTGAATTATCTCCCTGGGACCCAAGCTAACATATTTAATATAAAAACTTGGCAGAAGACACACAATCATATATAAAGTAAGTATGTAAAAGAATAAGAAATCAGAGACATTATCACTGTGGAGTGATGCACAGCTACACTCTGTATAAGCAATCATACTGTAAAGGACTCGCATTCCTTCCATATCTATCTAGTGCTATCAAAGCAACCACACATTTCAATTCAAATAGAAATTAATGACCTAAATAAAGTTGAGAAGTGATGGGTTCTCACTGTTTTGATATCTATAATTTGAAATGATAAAAACATTGAGAACAGGTAATGAACAACTTAATGGAACCTAGAGAGAAAATTCAGGAAGAAGGCTGAGATTCTCTGCTGACTTAACACATAAGACAATTCTCTTTTTAAACTTGCCATTGGTTCACCCTAAGAACATAGCTTATAATGAAGATGAGTATTTCAGGGGTATAACTGTATATGAATCTAGCTCACAAATCTAGTTCTTCTTTTCTGCTTTGACTGAACAGTACTTGTTCTAACCTTTAAAAACCTGAACCCTGTAAAACTAAAAGGGAGCTGTTTCTAAACCCACACAGTATTATAGTGTCACTAGAATCAACTACTTGCTTAACCTCTAGACTGACTACAAAAAGTCCAGTTTTGCATATCTCCTAGAAAAGGGAGACAGTAAGAGCTTGGGGGTTTCAAGATCCCATTTTAAAAGTTCTAGTCATAGCAAGAGTGTAGTCAACTTTTCATTTCTCAGCTATGAAATAAAACCCATCTTCTACACAATACCACAATGTATTAAACGGACCTTATTAAAAGGATACCTTATCAATAGGAATTATTTTATGTGTCCTTAGGAAAGAATGAGTTCAGCTTTATTAAAAGCTCATCTATTTTAACTATACATATATATTTCTGTCTCTCAAGGAATGTCATAGATCTGTAGACTATCAATAATATTTAATATTTTTAAGGTTTCAAAATATGAGTGACTTTAACCAGTGTTCTATTTCTCCAATTTATTCTCAATTTCTGTTTGTGCATCATTTTGGAGAAAGGAAGCAGAGCTGTTTACACTGTTAAAGATTTTCATCTAACGCTTGCCACTAAATAGACTGCAAGACTAACCTATGTCTTGCATAAAAAGAGTAGTACCAGCTGCCTTACCTGTCTACAGCACCACTTGCAGTGGAGGGGAGATGCCAGTTCTTTAGGGAGGGCAGTGCAATGCTTCCACCTCTTCTGCAAGCAGTGTTGGAGATGCTGTAGAATGAAGGGTATCCATGAGAGGAGTGGAAGGAATGATGGAGGGCACAAAGAACGTTAAAAGTGACTTTGCCCATCTGTACTAAAGATAGTGCCCAAGAGATAATGTCTGGGCTTGTGAAAAGCACATTTCAAGATCTAAAAATGGGTTACCTTAAAAATATGTCATAAGTTTTATGGGTCACTAGAATGTGTTATTTAGCATATTGATAATATACACACATACCTGAATAATCTTAAAATTAATTTCAGCCTTAATTCTGAATTTATTGTCTAGGTTCCAGTATATACACCCAGAAAAACACCTACTAACAAACATTATTTCAGTTCTATAATACAGATTATTTTCTAAAAGAGGTTAAGTTATTAGTCAAATCTATCAGGCCATTTTGTTTGATTGTGTTTTTATAGATTGCTCAAAGAATTTTTAAGGACCACTAAATTATAAGATGACCTTAAAAAAAAAAAACCTAACATTTTCAAATTAAGATCAATTCTAAAATTCTGGAAGAATCTACAATAAAGGTCAAAATTTAAACAGTATAATAATTTTATCTATTTAAAATACTACTTAAATGCCTGCTTACTACAAACAAATGCTTCAAGTTTTAGCCCCTTGAAATGATGAGGAAACAACCCAATAATTGTATTTATAACAAATGAATTATGCAGTTCATTTATGTATGTATTTCTCTGTGGTCATACTTTAATTACTATGCATACTTCAGAATGATATAATACAATGGTACAGAGTTTGTAATTTTGAAAGTTTCTATTCATTGACTAGAGACTAAAGTTAATTCAGTAGATAAGGAAGTTACTATATTCACCTCTTCACATTAATTTGCTGAAGTATATTGATATTTTAAGAAATTTATCTGCTACTTAAGTATATCAATAAAATTGTACTAAAAACAATATAATCTTTTTGAGTTTATTCCAAAAGTTGAATTTCATGATTTTATATCAATAAAACTATCCAAAGATAAAAATGACATAAGCAAACCCAAACCTAAACTCAAACAAGTCATAAGAGTAAATTCCTGGAAGAGGAAATAGAATTTTCAAAATATGATACAATATGAATATAAATTAAGCAAATATTCTTATGCCAAATTATATGTGCACATCATTAAAATATCAAGTTTGTTTTTTATAATATTAACACAGATTTGACTATGTTAATCCAATAGCTTGAAGGACCAGAAGGCTTCCCAATGTTTTCCACATGCATTTTCATTCAAACTATAAACTGCAGAAGGTTGTATCAGATTAATCTATAAAACTGGCTATGTCAGCATTATTCAAAATAAAGAAGATATTAAATGTGCACAATGATATATATATGTATATATATACACATATGTATGTATATATATACATTTATATATTTAGTATGTGGTAGTATAACTATGCAAAAAAACTAGAGACATGGCAAAAATATAAAACACCATGTTGATTTGTAAGATTATTTTAGTCAGATTTTTCTAAAAAAGAATTTACAAAAGAAACCCTGTAAAATAAACCAATCACTTTCATTTTAAAATTATACTCTGTATTAATCTAGTTCACTCTTTTTCCACATTAGTAAATAAACCATGGAGTTATTAATATAAAGGCATACCTACCTCACAGAATAACGTAAGCTTGTCGTCTGGAAGGAGACCATTAGCTTCATCAAGCAAAAAATCCCTTCTAATGAATTTTTTAAATCCCCAGTCCTTCCCCTGCACAAATCGATACGCTCTTTGGCTTTCTGGTGGAAAACAGAGGTTTAAATCAAACAAGATTCAAAGATAATTTTTTCCTTAATGGTAAAGAAATACAAATGTACAGAATATAGCTAGAATATTCGTTATGCTGTATGAGCTACAAGTATAAAAAAGGCATCTGAAGAAACTTGTCAGGAGAATTAAACCCTTTCATTGTTCCTCAAAGTTTGGCCACAGTCATTGAACTTAAATTAAGACTTATGAATCTCTTAAGAAAAGTCATCAAATCCCTTAGAGGGAAAGGAGACACACAGACACACATGCACACATTTGCATTTTCTCACACACAGACACAGACACACACACACACACACAGACACAGACACACACCTCTGTTGCCTGTAAATAATAAATGCAAATCATACTGGTATTGGCATAGTAGTCATCATCTAACGTCAAAACTTCATTAAAAAATATCTCATTTCTTGTTTCTCCCTTTAAGACCAATGATCTAATTCATTAAGAAATTTTTTAAGCACTGCTGCCAAACATACCTATTGATTTACGTTTGCTGAATTATAGAAAACCTCAAGTTGGTGAGAATGTTAAAAAGCCTCTTCCTGTTCCCACGGTACATATAATCTCATGAAATAAACATCCATACATAAAAGCCCTCAAAATGCTTTTTGTAGAATTTGTAAAAAAAAAAAAAAAAAAATTTAATAAATATCTAAGATGTTTCAAATATTTTAGGGACTGCTCAATTGTATGGTGTGAAATACACAAGATTCTCAACAAAGTATTTTTTACATATCATCCATTATCTACACAATTAGCATAGAACTTTAACTGAAATACTCTATTTTAAGTGACATATAATATGAAAATGTAAAAATTAATTATATGTGTAATGAAGTTACTCGATTCTTTAATTCACTTCTAAGAAAGTATTTACAATTCAGTGTGGCCATTCACAGGCTATTACCCTATAAAAAACATTGTAAATATTCTCTAACATTCTTCTCTTATACAGCTCTGAAGTAAAGAATTTTAACGGAAATTAAAAAGCTCTGACTACAAGAAAATTTCCTTTTCTTTCATTCACTGTTAAAAAAAAAAAAAAAAATTCTAGTGAGAAAATATGAGGCCAGTCCATTTCCTTGTAATGTCCACCAAAAAGGCAAGGGAGAGGAGACACTTTCCTGATGACATATACCAGAAACCCTGTTTTAGCAGCAACTACTTTTCCAAGTGACAAGTGCAACATTATTTTAGGACATGAAGCAGTTAAATTTTAATATTATTGTAACTACCTCTATATTTTTATGGAGCTAAACCATAGGAAACAACTTAAGCTCAAATGTGAAATTAAAAAATGGCCAATGATAAATGTTTTGAACTAAGACATAAGAGAGGACAATAATCTCAGTTTTCCAGGTAAAGTATGAAGAAAAGTCTTTTGCCAATCACTTACCCATTGCTTTTGTTTCTTCCCTTTTAGCATTCAGAAGAGAGAATTTGAATTTAGCTCGAACCTCACTTTTTGGGCAGCTAACTAGAAGCAAATATAAGGACAAATAGTCTTTACTTTCATCATCCAATCCCTTTGGGTTCACCCTCAGGCACCTGAAATAAAACAATAGGTCATTTATAGTAATTTAGTATTCGGCATAAACAAAAAAGGGCAGACAACACTGAAATTACCTACAAATTAGTATCTCAACTGCACTTCTGAAATAACCATGTAGTTTTTTTTACATTTCTCCAATTTATTAGGAATTAATTACTAATTTAGTGTAAAATTATACTAATGACTATAGTACCAACAATAACAGTAAACACAAAGTTAACAAAAAATAGAGTAAAAAAATATGTTTACCATTTCATTTTATCATTTGGGCCAGAAGAAAATGTTGAACTCTTTAACACTTCACCCATTTCTTCTCGACAAAAACTGAAGTTATTAATAGTCCACATGTAGGAAAATTTCACTACTTTAACCTACAAGATAAGAAAACCATTTTTATCCTCATGACTTAATCTTGTCACAAATCAAATATTCATTCTAATGACAGTGAAGCCATATTGCTTTACAATTTTACAGTAATACTTGTCATTGTTAGAGAATGTATGTGACAAGCAGCAAATGCATTTTAAATGGCATGTACCTGTGTGTAACACCAGCTTTCTGCAACAGGACTAGTAGACATATCTCCATGCAGAGGTGGAGTAGGTTCCCGAGACATTGCCACTTTATTACAGTCTTAAGATTCATATAGTATCCCACAAACTTGAATAATTTAGCTACAAACAAAGAAATTAAATTTACTGGTCAATCTTTGAGAAAATCAGAAAGAGAGATTATATTTAAAGTTCGAGAAATTAGTATTAAAATTAGATTTTGAAAGAGTACATGAGGTATTTAAATAATTTTAGAAATTTTTCATAAATCCATAAGCATCTGTCAATCTAAACCTGAAATGCAAACCAGCTTAATATTTATATAAGACTATTTTTCAAATACCACAAATCAAAAATATCCATGTAGCATATCACAGAAACTTAATGTCATCAAAGTCTGGCTCATCTTCTGCCATCACTTCTTGAAATGCAAAGGGCCATAGGCGAGTTCTCACTGTAACTCTATGTCACTACCTGCCAGATCCTAGTTCTCACCAAAGAACACAGATGTCTACAAAAGCCTATAAATAACTCAGACTACCCACTGTGTCCTTAGACAGTATCTGTGGCATAGTGTTTTCTTCGAAGATGTACTAAGTGATTTATTTCCCTTCTAGTTATCTATTCCTGATCCAAATCAATTTGGATGAACAATTAGTAACCTATCTGGATGTCGTGAGCAGCCATTTGTTTGAGATGAGCTCTCTTCTCCAGGGTGTACTTTTGAAATCTCTGTCAAAATCAGTTGGTTGCAGTTGCATGGGAAAACGTCAATACACCATAGTAATAGTTTTCATTATTGGTGCCTATGTCCTTTTCTTCAGTTCTCATCTTCCATCCTCCTACTGACATTGTTGATTTTGTTGAATATACTATACTTTTTAGGAACAATGAGAACCTACTTTTGATTTAAAAACTGATCAAGAATACCACATAAATCTGATGGAGGGAAATACTTGGCAGAAGAAGACAAATTCTTCAATTAAAAAAAGAGATTTTTCTCTAAAACTATAAAACAGGAGTTAAAATAAGAAAATGAATTGAGTAAACCACTTGACATATTAAGAAAGAAATATAGCTATAAAAGATAAAACTATGAGTGAAGAAACACTTTAAAATTCTTCAATACAGATAAGAAACAAGAGCCAGGAATCATGGTGCAGGCTTGGAGCCCCAGCCAAGAGCAGAAGGATCATAGAAACAGAGTCTGGTAAACAAGGTGGACTGAAGGAGAACCACTAGAGATAACAGACTAGCCTGGTTTACACAGCAAAGTCCTGAATACTGCCTCAAAACAAAGAAAACAGAAGAGGAGGTAGAAATAGCTAAGGGGGGTAATGGTGGTAACAGAACAGGAGAGAAGAAAATTGGGGGAAAGGGAGAAGACAACAGGAGGGAAGAGGATGGAGGTAAGAATTGAAGAGAAAACAGTCACCAATAATGAAAACTATTACCGCAATATATAAAAGTCCTCCCAGGCAACTACAACTGATTCATTGAACTTTTTATTGGTTCTTTGTGAATTTTACATCAGGTACCCCAATCCCATTTATCTCCCTCTCCCTTCATACCTCCCCTCTACCCTTGTAACCTCTCCCCAAACAGGGGGAAAAAAAAATCTCACTGTGGAAGCTGTAGTTGGGTCACTGTGGAAATACAGTATACCCTTTTGTCCTTTGTTTGCAGATGTTCATTGCAGTGAGGCTTGGTCTGGTACAAACCTCTGAATTCTGTTACACTATCAATACTAGAATAAACAAGAGATGGTGGGAAGGGAAGGCTAACTAAAACTAGTAAGTTATGAAGAAACCATACAGAAATCTATTAATTTTTAGGCTAACTAAATATATAATTAAAATAATAACAGAATAGAGACATTTATCATAAGTAGAATTCTGTCTCCCTGTAATGACCATGGGTTACTAAATGAAAATCCCAGTAGCAAGTAAAGAATACCACTCAGGGAGTTCTACAACACCACCTAAAAGGCCCCCCAAAAATACAGGTCATTGTCACTGATGTTGGTTCTTTACCAGAACCATGGACTCTACCATTGAAATAAAGGTACCACACAATTTGGAAGTAGAAATCACACAAATCAGGTAGAAACTAAGCTGGAAGGTCCCTCCTGCTGTGTAGCTTTTATAGTGCCAGATATGGCTACTCAGACAGCTAAGCGAAAAGTGGTTAAGGTTCTTATCCAGCTGTGGACCTTGTATGATACAATGCCAACCTGTCAGAGGAGATATGTCCATTGGTCCAATAATAACATGAATCATATAGGATTAACAAACTGCATTCTGATTGGATCAGAAGCCCACTCTGCTAAAAGAAGCTATCTCTTGAACATGATAAATTCACTCAAGTTACTTTCCAAAGGTAGACATGTAAAGAAAAAAACAAAACAAAACAAAACACAACAACCTTCATATAAAGAAATTCTAATATATTTTTTTTATACCACATGAACGCAAACCAGAAATTCATGTTTTTAAATGAAAGGTAGCCAGGCATGGTAACACAGGCCGGCTTCACAATCACTATCCCCTTTCTTCTCCCTTCCAAGTCCTGGATTACATAAAGGCTGTACTAGGTCTCATCACCACTACATCCACACCAGGCCAGCATCTAGTCCCTTTTCTTCCTTGATGATAGCCATTTCACAACCTTACTCTTAAAATGTAAATAACTAACAAGTGACTGAACACAAATTTGCCTGGCTCCAAACCCATGCTCCTCCCATAGAATATTGCTGACTCTAAAAGTTACAGAGACGCAACAGGCTGATTATTTCAACTCTTAATTTTACAGATGACAACCAAAAGACACAGGCTACATGAAATATCAATGTAAAATGTTAAGTACTAGAATAAGGGACAAAGATGAGATACTTGAAAGTCAACTTCACTATTTCCAGTAGTCTTTACCCATCTATTTTAAAAGAAAAAAAAATAATGTATTCTATTAACTAATGCCATTCAGACCTTCCTATCTTTATTCTTTCAAATAAGATTGTATAAAAAAAGAACATAACTAAAATATTATCAGTAAACAAATGATTTCTTTCTTAGTCAATGGACATAGGATAGGGCCATGGCATGAAAAATCTATCCTACATAGTTTAAAAACATACTGAACATCACAGCATAACTAAACAATAAACAACTGAATACCATGTATTTAATTGCATGGCCAAACACCAAATGTGGCTTGCTGCAGCCTAATATCCTGAGAATACAATTACTGAATAATGCTAGCCTAAGAAAACATAAAAGTTTAAAAACTGAAAGTAGAATATCTTCTGAATATGGACTGCTTTCATAAAGTAGTAAAACTCAAGCTAAACCAATGTTAAGTGAAGGACTTGTCTGGATTTAGTTTAGAAATTTCAAGTGTGATATTTCCTCCTTTACTTATTGATAAAAAGTGAGTTTTACTGATATGAACATTTGTGAGATTTCCTATTTCATAGAAGCATAAGCACTAATGTTTGATACAGATGAATACTAACATAACTACCTATGTTTACTACAAAAATTTCCCAATATTTATGAGAAAATAAAGGTCATGTTAAATAACCATGCACCTATCATTCCATTTCTTCTCCCTACCAAAAGTAAGTATTGGCTTGAGACTGCTGCTAACATTAAATGAATATGAAGAGATTTATCAATGACTCCCTAAACTTTACAGGCAGGAGTTCACAGATGTAATGAATGCATACACAGATATGACAAAAAAAATAGTCGAGTAGTGACTCTGAATGTAATAAAATATCTGACAATAACAAGAAAGCCCGCTATAGTTAGTGAACTACAATGAAGAAAGAACTTACTCAATTTAGTTATAAGTGATAATGACATTTTAGCAAATGTGCCAGGGCCTCCTTCATCAGTAACAACAATAGTATTAGCCCATGTTCTGAGAAGAGGGTACTGCTACCAAAGAAAGCTTGTGAACTTTATTCTAAAACATCTGTAGTTCTATCTTTAGCTAGCTTGGTAACTTTGAAAGCCTGGCTCAAGAGCTTGTCTTTCTTTCACTTGTGTCCATACTTTGGGAATACAGAAGTAGCCAGAAGATCCTGGACAGATGTCATACAGACCCTAAGAGAACATAAATGCCAGCCCAGGCTATTATACCCAGCAAAACTCTCAATTACCATAGATGGAGAAACCAAGATATTCCATGACAAAACTAAATTCAAACAATATCTTTCCATAAATCCAACCCTGCAAAGGATAACAGATAAAAAACTCTAATACAAAAAGGGAAACTATACCCTAGAAAAAGCAAGAAAGTAATCTTTTTTCAACAAACCCAAAAGAAGATAATTACATACACATAATTCCACCTCTAACAACAAAATTACTAGGAAGCAACAATCACTGGTCCTTAATATCTCTTAACATCAATGGACTCAATTCCCCAATAAAAACATAAGACTGACTGACTAGATACATAAACAGGACCCAGCATTTTGCTGCATATAAGAAATGCACCTTAATCACAAAGACAGATACTACCTCAGAGCAAATGGTCTGGAGAAAATTTTTCCAAGCAAATAGTCCCACGAAACAAGCTGGAGTAGCCATTCTAATATCAAGTAAAATCAAAGTTATCAAAAAAGGTAAGGAAGGACGCTTTATACTCACCAAAGGGGGAAAAAAAATTACCAAGATGAACTCTCAATTCTGAACATCTATTCCCCAAATGCAAGGGCACCCACATTTGTAAAAGAAATAATAGTAAAGCTCAAAGCAAGCATTGAACTTCACACAGTAATAGTGGGGTACTTCAGCACCCCACTCTCATCTATAGACAGATTATGAAAACAGACACTAAAAAGAAACACAGTGAAACTAACATAAGTTATGAACCAAATGGATTTAGCAGATATCTATAGAACATTTCACACACACACCCCCCAAAAATATACTGTCTTCTCGGCACCTCATGTTACCTTCTCCAAAACTGACCATATAATAGAATATAAAACAAGTCTCAAATAAAACAAGAAAACTGAAATAAGCCCAAGCATCCTATCAGATCACCATGCACTAAAGCTGGTCTTCAATAAGAAAAACAACACAAATCCCACATACTCTTGGAAACCGAACAACTCTCTACTCAGTGAAAACTTGGTCAGGGAAGAAATAAAGAAAGAAATTAAAGGCTTTAGAATTTAATGAAAATGAAGGCACAGTATACCAAAATGTATAGGACACAATGAAAGCAGTGCTAAGAGGAAAACTCATAACCCTGAGTCCCTCCAAAAAGAAACTGGAGAGAAAACACAATAGCAGCTTAACAGCACACCTGAAAGCTTTAGAACAAAAAGAAGCAGATACATCCAAGAGGAGTGGATGGCAGGAAACGATCAAACTCAGGACTGAAATCAACCAAGTAGAAAGGAAGAGAACTATACAAAGAATCAACGAGACCAGGAGTTGGTTCTTAGAGAAAATCAACAAGATAAACCCTTAGCCAGACTAACCGGAGGGCACAGAGACAGTATCCAAATTAACAAGATGAGAAATGAAAAGGAAGACATAACAACAGAAACTGAAGAAATTCATGAGATCCTACTACAAAAGCCTATACTCAACAAAACTGGAAAATCTAGATGAAATGAATGATTCTCTAGGCAGATACCAGGTACCAAAGTTAAATCAGGATTGGATAAACCATCTAAAGAGTGCCATAATCCCTAAAAACAAACAAACAAACAAAAAAAAAAAATAGAAGTAGTCATTAAAAGTCTCTGAACCAAAAAAAGCCCAGGAAACAGATGGTTTTAGTGCAGAATACTATCAGACCTTCAAAGAAGACCTAATACCAATTCTGTTCAAACAATTCCACAAAACAGAAGGAACACTACCTAATTCAGTCTACGAAGCAATAGTTACACTGATACCTAAACCACACAAAGACACAACAAAGAAAAAGAACTTTAGACCAATTTTTCTTATGAATATCAATGCAAAACTACTCAACAAAATTCTCGAAAATGTGGAATGCTAGGGTGGCAAGGAGGGAGTGGTTGACTGGGTAGGGAAGCTCCCTCATAGAAGCAGAGAGCAGCAGGGATGGGATGGGAGTTTCCAGAGAGAAAACAGAGAATGGGGATAATATTTGAAATGCAAGTAAATAAAATAACCAATAAAAAATATTTTTTAAAAAAGGGATTTAAGAGCACTCTACACCAGGGACAGTCTGGATTACCTATATATCATAAAGACACATATAGATTATCTTTGTCCAGCCCTGCTCCATCCAGGTAATCCCTATGACGCACAATGACTTACCATGAACATCACTTCCTCTTAAATCTCTCTTCCTCCCTTTGGGGTTTCCCAGTGTTCATCCTGTTCCCAGGCAAACATCCTCCAGCATAGCACATGGCTGGGAAACCCAGTAAACTCCCTTGGTTCACAATGTAACAGTCATAGCAGCTGCTTAACTGATACCTTCAGTGCTCATCCAGTCTTGAAACTCAGCCCAAAGGACACTTAACTTGTTCCAAGTAACTTGACCATTTCACTAAAGGCTATAGCAGACAAACTAGGCTCCAACAGGGAACATGAATATCCCAACCCTCCTATCAATTAGCCTCCTTCTGAGCACTGAACCCATGCTGAAAGAACATGCTGTATAAAACGGAAAGAAAAATTTAACCAGCTAACTGCAAATACACAAATCCAAACACAGAAATAAAAACATGAGATACCAAACCATCTCCAAAATGTAAAAAATCCCATAACAGCCACTATTGAAAATAACATGGAAAAGCTCCCAGATGCAGAATTGCAAAGAATGATTGCAACTATGGCTAAACAACTAAAAGAATTCTAAGACAAAGAGAAGAATGAAATAAGGTCAGCCCAAAACAGGAAAGTAGACTGTGAATCTATGAAAACCCAAACTGAAATAACGCTTGAACTAAAAAAATCTCAATAAGCCAGTTAAAACCTCAACAGAAAGCCTCACCAACAGAATCGATCACTTCAAAAACACAAGTCAAGAAAGGAGGATGAAGCAGAGGAATTCAAACTCCTGGTGAGCATAGAGTTCGAGGGAAAAAAAGTTACATGAACAGAACACGGAACAGTCAAGAGAAGAAAAGTAATTCTCCACCATGTATTACAGTTAAAATATTACAAATATCTAGTACAGAAAGGTACCGAAAGCTGCAAATGAGAAATGTCAAGACACATACAAAGGCAGGTCAACTGGAGTATTTGACAGAACTCCTTAAAACAAAAAGGGCCTGGAAAGATGTATTCCACCTTTCAAAAGTTTACAATTGTCAAACATATTACTATGCCAGGCAAAGCTGTTTATTAAAACTGAATAAGAAATAAGCATTTTCAATAATACAAACAGATTGAAGATATTTTTCAGTTGTTTTATTGTGATATTAACTTTGTTTTGTTAAATAAAATAATTTGTATTTAATACAAATTTTATTAAAATTATAATTTTAATTATTTTATTAAATTGTTTTATTAAATGTATTTATTTATTCCCTTTACATCCCAGTATCAGCCCCTCTCCCCCCTAGTACTTCCTCATGCAGATCCTCCTCCCATTGCTCCCTCCCCTTTTCCTTTGAGGAAGAGTCCTTCTCTGGGCATCAACCCTCCACTAATGCCCCATCCCCACGCTCCTCACATCAAGTCACTGCTGCAGGACGAGGCACATCCTTTCCAACTGAGGCCAGACAAGGTCGTCCAGTTAGGGGAACAGGATCCACAGGCAAGCAGGCAACATATTCAAGGAGAGGCCCTGCCCATGTTGTTGGGGGTCCCCCACATGAAGACCAAGCTGCACGTCTGCTACATATGTGGAGGCGGGTCTAGGTCCGGCCAATGCTCATTCTTTGGATGGTGATTTAGTTTCTGGGAGGCCCTAAGAGACCAGGTAGTTGACTCTGTTGGTGTTCCTATGGAGTCCTTGTTCACCACAAGTCCCTCAACCATTTCCCCAACTATCCCATAAAACTCCCCAAGCTCTATCTAATATTTGGCTGTGGGTCTCTGCATCCCACTCTCAAAGGGACAGTTATGCTAGGCTCCTGTCTGCAAGTATAACAGAGTATCATTAATAGTGTCAAAAATTGTGTCTTGTCCCTGGGACAGGTCTTAATTTGGGACTGTCATTGATTGGCCATTCCCTCCATCTCTGCTCCACCTTTTCCCCTGCACAACATGTAGGCAAGAAATATTTTGGTTTGAAGGTTTTGTGGATGGGTTTATGTCTTTATCCACACACTGTATATTCTGTCTGGCTACAGAAAGTAGCTACTTCAGGATCCATATCCTCAACTGCCAGGAGTCTCAAGTAGAGTAGCCCCATAGACTCTTTGAGGCCTCCCCTATCCCATGTCTCTGGTACTTCCTAGAGATTGTTCCTGCCCCCAATTTCTCTTCTCTCTCTCTCCTGCTCTCCCTATATCTAATTCCCCTTGCCACCACATTCTACTCACCTCCTCATCTCCTCTCCCACTCAGTTCCTTCCCTTCATCCACCTCTGATATCTATTTTATTTCCCTTTCTGAGAGAGATTCAACTATCCTCCCTTGGTCCCTCTTGACTATTTGACTTCTTTGGGTCAGTTGATTATTGTGTGATAATCCTGTACTTTATGGCTAATGTCCACTAAGTGAGTACACACCATCCATGTCCTTTTTGGCCTGGGGTACCTCACTCAGGATGGTATTTTCTAGTTCCACTTGCCTATAAAATTCATGGTGTCCTTGTTTTACATAGCTTCCATTGTATAAATGAACCACATTTTCTTTATCCATTCTTCAGTTGAGGGTCATCTAGGTTATTTCCAGTTTCTGGCTATTATGAATAAAGCTCCTAAGAATATAGTTGAACCAGTGTCCTTCTGGGATGGTGGCACATCTTTTGTGTATATGCCCAGGAGTGATACAGATGGGTATTGAGGTATAACTATTCCCAATTTTCTGAGGAACCACCAAATTGATTTCCAGAGTGGTTGTACAAGTTTGCATTCTCACCAGCAACAGGGCATTGTTCCACTTGCTCCATATTCTTGCCAGCATATGTTGTCCCTTGGGGTTTTGATTTTAGCCATTTAGATGGGTGTTAACATAGAATCCCAGAGTTGTTATGAACATTTCTTTATGTGTTTTTTGGCCATTTGAGATTCTTCTGTTGAAATTTTTCTACTTAGCACTGTACCTGTTTTTAACTGAGTTATTTGGTTTGATGGTGTCTAACTTCTTGAATTCTTTATATATTTTGAATAGATTAAAGATATTTGACTACTAAAAATTCGTCAAAGGATAAAATAGTGCAATCTGTAGAGAAAAATAAACACATACAAGAAGTCACATTGAACAACAACAAAAAAATATAAAACCCAATCAAACAAATATACAAACAAACAAACAAATACCAGGACAGGTTATCAAAATAAACCTGAAAAAATAAATAAGTAAATATGGTAAAAAAAAAAAAAAATCAACAAACTGACAGTAGTTAACAGATGTTGTTCAAATAACTTCGCTAATGGTCTCAATTTCGCAATGAAAATACACAGATTCATAGAAAGGATCATAAATCCATTGTTTTTCTACCTACAAGAAACGTACCTCACCATCAATAACAGATAACACTGGAATGTACAAGTTAGAGAAATGGCATTCTAAATAGAACTAAGAACCAAAGAGACATAGCTATTCTAGTAACTGACAAAACAGACTTCAAACCAAAATTGGTCAAAAAAGATAAGAACTGACCTGTAGGTAAGTCTATGAGGTACTGTTTTGATTAATGGCTGATAAGGAAGGACCTAGTTCACTGTGGGAAGTACTATCCTTTGTGCTATAAAAAAGCAGGCTAAGCAAACCATAAGGAGCAAGCTAGTAGGTAATATTCCTCCAAGGTCTTTGTTTCAGGCCTTGCTTTAAGACAGGTCCTATCCTGACTTGCCCCAGTGATGAAAGAGTGACCTGAAAGTAGTAAGATGAAATAAAGCCTTTTTTCTGAAGTTGTTTTAGTCATGGTGTTTTATCACAGCAATAGAAAACAAAGTAAAATAATGACTATGGTAAAACACACTATACAAAATGTTATGAACTAATAAAAAGTAAAATAAAGTGTCAAGTCAATATGCTTCCTTTATACCATAGAGAATGAAAAAAAAGGGGGTGGCAAATAAAGTAAAATTTGTATAAGAAATAAAATTTAAGAAGGATAAATACAATAATGAACCAAAGAAACAATAGAAATAATCAAAACGTAAGTTTTGACTTAATAAAATTGATACACATTAACTATACTTGTCAAGAGAAAAGAGACTAATTTCATTTTAAAACTTCACACATTCATAATTAAATGGCTCATTCTTTGTGTTATTCTCCACTTAGAAGAGCACTGCTGAGGAAACAGACCTGCACACATGAAAGAAAACCATTCCAGTCCAATTACCTTGCAAAGTTGTCCTGTATCTTAAATCTAAGCAATCATGCAGGAGAAACTACGACTACCAATTTACTCAACCAACGTAATTTCTAAATATTTATCCTTATACTCACAGATATATGGTTTTCACATCTCATCAAAGAGACTTTCCTTTGGAACAGATCTAGAGACTATCACAGAAAGCAATAACCAATCCAAATAAAGAGTTATAAAGGCTAGTCTTAAATAACATCTCCAACACAACGCTTTCACCCACAGACTCAGGGATCATTTTTAAAGACAGAGAGGAAAAATTATAAGAGCCAGATAATTTTAAGAGCCAGAGAACCAGGAAGTTTGCTGTAAGACTGTTTCTCTAAGAAATGTCAAAGAAGCTATATCTATGAAGTCTTATTAACATGACTGTCTAAACAAGACTTGAACAAGGATAATACCAATAGACATGCTAACCTGGAAGGATAAAAGCTCATGACAGCTCAACCCTGGTCAAAGAGCTATGAACAACTAAGAAAAATAGTCTTTCCCAGGTAGTAGTACACCAATTGATTATTCAGTGCCAAATGGTCAGCCCTGAAAAATATACATACAGTACATACAAGCAATGCTATATGGACTGAGCAGGCTCAGTGTGTGAGAGGTGTTTGTGTGTGTATGAATATATAGTATATTAATAAACACACACATAACAACTAAAGAAACAGGGCCACAGTTTGAAAGAGAAGGAGGGTACATGGGAGGGCTAGGAGGGAAATATGAGAAAGAAGAAATGATATATTCTAATCTCAAAAAATATTTAAACAAAAATATGAGCAGAGTAATTCATTTAGGAAGAACAAATGAGATTCAAAAGAAGTTCTAAAATGGGAGAAAAAGAGAAACAAGTAACCTATCATCAACTCAGCAGACAGAATTTTCTTTAAAAATTAAATTTTAAGACTTAAATTTTCTTGTAAAGTAGGCAGACACACAGGGGCATCTGTGAGTCTGAGGCCAGTCTAAATAGCTTGTTCCAGGCATGGCAGGGCTACACAGAGACTGTTTCTCAAAAGATGGTAAATAAACAAATAAACAAATAAATAAATAAATGTTTTCTCATAAAGCATATTGGAAAAAGATAAGAATAGGTGTTCATAAATGTTTTGAATAGGTGTTCATAAATGGAAAATATTGGAGATTAATTCAATTCACAAGATAAGTAAATGGTGCAACTCACTCATAATGGAAAATAAAGACTAACTTTGAAGACAATAATATCCCAAATATAGGAAATAATGAGCCATTTGGAACCAGATTTATGAACAAATACTGAGTTAAAACAGGAGCTAAACTAGTAATATACAAAAAGAAAACAACAATATCATTGTCATGAGATAAAGGAGGCACAAGATCTCATTATATTTCAAAAAGTATTACTGAGAAAAATCTAAACACAAGAACTTCTGGTAAAACCAGAATGCTTTAATTTTTTTAAAGTAAAAGAAAATCCTAAAATTCACCAAGTTATCTACAAAAAGAAAAAAACATATTGAAATCTAAATATTACTAATCCAAATAGTGAATATTGTTAAGTTTTCTGAGAAAAAAAAAACCTTGGAATTCCATAATTAAATTTACTCAATTTACAATTGCGTGTCAAATAAAGAACAGTCTCAAACTACAAGCAGTTCACTTACCTCCACTAATATACTCAAAACAATATTCTAAATCCTATAAACCCTACGTTTTTTCTATAGCACACTTTTATTTTTTTTTTTAAAAGAGCCTAGTCTCTATATAAAGCAGTACACAATATATGGTTTTAAAACTTAATAAAATAAAAATTTAAACTAATCTGACAAAACTGATTCTTCCTCTCTCAACAGCCATTTATTGGCTGTAGCTCTTCATCTAGAGATGGGCCTAGAAAATTCCCCCATCCACATTAGCATGTTAGCTGAGATCATCACGCAGGCCTGATTTAGGCAACCATATTGCTAAAAATCCAAGGGTAAACTGGTATCCTGGTCAGTCCTCTTGCTTTTACCCAGGCCTAAACTCTAGTAGAACATAGAATTCTAAGTGTTCATCCTTAAGCATATGTATATATATATATATATGAGTGTAATGGCTATTCTTGGGTGTCAATTTGATTATATCTGGAATGAACTACAATCCAAAATTGGAAGGCTCACCTGTGATCAGATCTTGAGGCTGGGAGATACAAGATTCTG
Source organism: Arvicanthis niloticus (assembly GCF_011762505.2). Lineage (NCBI taxonomy): Eukaryota > Metazoa > Chordata > Mammalia > Rodentia > Muridae > Arvicanthis > Arvicanthis niloticus. The sequence continues at coordinate 104,250,599 of NC_047663.1, forward strand.
ACCTGGATCTTGGTATGAAGATCTTGAGGCATAGTAACTATGAATCCCAGGGGGCTAAGGCAAGGAATTCTCTGAGTTCAAGGTCAGCCTGGGACAAAACAACTCCCAGATCCAGGTGTGGTGGTACACAGCTTCAATCTGGGCCACACCTTCTGCTGGAGACCTACATAAGGACATTGGAAGAAGGAAGATTCACTCTTCTTTGCCTCTACTTGCTAGCACATCTGTTGGAATCTACTAGCCTTGTGGGACTAAGCAACAACCGGACTTCCTTGGACTTCCCATTCACAGCTGACCACTGTTAAGGAGTTGGACTACAGACTGTTAAGTCATCATAACAAATTCCCTTACTATACAGATACTATCCACAAGTTCTGTGACTCTAGAGAACCCTGACTAATACAATGAGTAACAAAAAATAGACTCAGTAGGTTACATGGTGTGTGTGTGTGTGCATGTGTGCATGTATGCATATGAGCATACAAGTAAAACATTACTAAAGAGAAGTCATAAATTTGAGTGAAGAGGGGCAGAAGTTGGAAGGAGAGAGGGAAAGACTGAGATGATGCAAATATAGTATACTTACATACAAAAATGCTCAAAAAATAAATGAAAAAAATCAGATAAAAAGTAATACATGATTTCTTTTCTAATCCTCTCCCCTTATAGTATAGATGTCTCATTTTGAAGACTACAGCTCTTATCAAGAAAATAAGAGCCCAATTGTTGTGTTATTAATTGTATAGCAACACATATACAGAGCATAATGAGTATGCTTTATGTACAAGCCCTTGACAAATGTTTATGGCTATATGAGCCTTAAAATAATTGAAGCAAAAAGATCATTTCCAAAAAGACAGTTAATAGCAATTCTTAAGATCATCTTAGCAAAGTCTGTGTGGTGGATAGCTGATTCAACTTGACACAAGCTAGAGTTATCTGTAAGGAGGGACCCTCAACAGAAAATGTCCCGCTAAAATCTGTATTAAAACATTTTCTTACGTGATTGATGAGGGAGGGCCCAGTATATTGTGGGAAGAGCCACCTCCCGGCTGGTTGTCCTGGGTTCTGTAAGAAAACAGGTTGAGCAAGCCAGGAGAAAGTCAGTAAGCAACATTCCTCCATGGCCTCTGCATCAGCTCCAGCCTCCAGGTTCCTGCCTGTTTGAATTTTGTCTTGACTTCCCTTTTGATGAGCAGTGATATGAAAATGTCAACCAGATAAATCCTTTCCTTCCTAACTTGCTTGTTGATCATTATGTTTCATCACGGCAAAAGGAAACATAAGACAGTCTGTAAATAGTTATTTTAAACAAATGCAGTATGCAAACAGCAAACTGAAGAAGAGCAGTATGCAGAGTATTCACCATGCCAGAATCTCTCACATCTTTTTAAATCACCCATTCTTTTCTCATATGCTTTCTCTTAATCATTAACCCATGTGAGTATCTGTGGGGAGGCTACACTGATTTGGGCTGCGTAGACACAAGGAAGGGCAAGAGGAGGCATTTCCTAGTTTCAATTTAATATAGTACTCAGATACTCTGGATATAATTTTCTATACTTCAACAGTGTTTAAGAGAATAAACAAGATAGCAGAATTCTTACTGTCTCCTCCCCCCCATTTTTTTTGAGGGAGAAAGTTTAAAGTCATTAAAATGTATTCCTTTTCAAAAGTATGTGCACATTTGTGTATGAACATTTATTTAAGTAGCAGGAACTTAATAAAGAGAACAGGGTCATTAGAGGAAGCACTTAACTCTAAAGAGCCATCCTTAAGTTCATCAAGTCAGTAGGAATACACTGACTTTGGTATTTGCTTAGAAAGTTTTGAATATTTTACCAATGGTTGAAAGCTCTGAAAAGACAAAAATAATCTAAACTGTAGCCAATTAAGCAAACCACTGAAGAGGCTGATATAAGTTAACAAAACATCCAGTATATTTATAAAATTGTAAGTGTTTAGTCATTTCAATTGAAGTAACAAATGACAAATTGTAATTTATCCATCTCTCTTCAATTAGCAACAAACTATATGTGAGATATTTTATGTACATTTTTATTTATATATTTTTAATTTATTTTATTAATATTACATTTTATTATATATAATATACATAGTACTATGCTATATTATATATATTATATATTATATATTAATATATTATATATTACATATATTAAATATGTTGTATGATTATTTTATTGTTACTAATGTTAATATTAAAATATTAAGTTTTATATTTAAACTATATAAATAATATACTTTAACTATAAAGTATTTAAACTTCACACACACACACACACACACACACACACACACATATGTATGTGTATATATATGTGTGCATGTATATATTTACAAGATTTTAGTTCCAATACATAGGGTGGCAAGGAATGGCTGTCCCAGAGGGCCAGAACTTAGCCCAAGATAATTAGCTTCTGGACATAAAACATTCCAGTCTCTCCACAGTACTAATTAGCCACTCAGATTCTACAGATAGATTCCTTACATACATTTTGTTCATAGCCAGATGCAGCTTCTTTTCATATTTCTTTATTCAGAGCTCACCCTGTTGGCCAAGCATCATATTATAAGATTCATCATAACTAGGAATCTCATTCCTATCTGAGGCTGAATAGTAGGCAAGACAACAGTCTTCAGGAGAGAGGAACAGCTGGTAAAAGCCATTAAGAAAGAAACTCCTGGATCATATCAAAACTAGTAGCCATCATGGTCCAGGTTAGATTTTTTTTACACCCTCTCTAACCAATATATTTATATGAGACATAGTTATTGTATATAAAATGAAATAATCATGATCATAGTTTGGCCTACAGAAACAAATCTCTTAAATTGTCTAAAATAAGCAAAATTTACAAGACTGACTATATACTTCCCTCTGTATTTAGTTACTTTCAGTTGATGAACTTTCTTACTTATTTTTAAATGGTTAGAAATGGTACATTTAAAAAAACTTATTGTAGTATTGTCTCTCCTTTGTATTATTAAGATATCATTTAATTTTTAATCCCAGCCAATTGTACTATAGAACATTTCAGATTCAAATTAAATCAAGAAATATCAGTACTTAAAGTATATTTATTTTGTTATTAGATGTTGATATCTTTCATATAATTTGGATAAGAAGAATTAACCAAAATGCTTGGGTATCTCTAGCTAAGTAAATGGAGTTAAAGTTTAACTTAAACTTTTGTTTTATCTCTGGTGACCTTGGAAGGTCTTAGCCTGATGTTTTTATTACCAGTCACTCATAAAAGTTCTAAGCTAAAGGCCTAGCAAGGTTGCAGGAGAAGCAGGAGAAAAATGCAGAATTGTGCATTTGAGGAGCAATGTCAGGAAACAAAGGCCAAATGTTAAGAAATCAAAACATTTCAAAGATAACAAAAAATAAGACAAAAACCAAAATGTTTCCAAAATTCAGTAACTGAACAAAATGCTGAAAACAAACTAAAAAGCCAGAATCCAAAATGGCTTCAGAGGTCTAAAAACAAAGAAAATAAATCAAATATCTAGATAGAGCTCTACAGGCAATATAGTCATACACTGGCACACTCCAGACATGACCATTCAAATCAGTGCCCTGCCCTTCTGTGAAGAAAGAGAACTGTCATACTTCTGTGCGCCCAGTCTGGTATTGTAGATGTCTCTGGATGCCTGAGCTGTCATACCATCTGGTCAGTGTACTTGTTGGTTCCTGAAGGACTGTGGTCCAAACAATCAATTTATAGTAGTTATATGATTCTTGTAGCTGTAAAAGTATCACTTGGTACCATAGGCCAATATTCAGGGCTGGTTAGCTTATTTGTTGGTGGGTATCTGCAGCCCTTGGAAGCAACAGCAGACTTTCTCAGCTATCATCATCAACGTTCAACTACTGCTTCTCCGTTTGATGGCATGTCCAGGTAGGTGCTCTTGGGCATGTCCTTCCCTGTCAGCTGCATCATGTTCCGACTTCTCAACAGGTCCATGCCACAGCTGACCATGGCCTTGAAGTTGGAAGGGGTTTCTAGCTGGTGCTAGTTACCCATAGAGCAGCTTATCTAAGGGGACATCAGTGGGGTGCAGCTTGCTCATGAGTACATATAGGCTGGCCTCATCTTCCAGACCCTGAATCTAGCTAAGGAGCTAGGGTTCTTTCTGGGAGTTGTATTCAAGTAGGAACTAGATTATGATCTCAGCTTCCACTGGCTCAACTGCCTAAAGCTTCCTGTGTGGGGAACACCAGCACTAGATAGAACAGGACAGGACTGGAAATGAATGTGCATGGAGGCAGGGCTAATCTGCTTTTCATAAGTATTGCCTCTTTGGTAAAGCCTAACAACCTTTTATTTAGTAAAAATAATTAAACCACAAGTTTTGTGGCCCTTATTGTAATGATTCTTCAAGTATTATTCTATTTTAATACAATGCAATACAGCAGTTAATGATCGGTAAGGTTTTGTTTCACACCTTAAAACTGTATTCCTATACATATAATTTCATTTGATCTACAAAAGTCCTGGGGTGTGAGATAGAGAAATGGTTTAGCAGCTAAGAGCACTTGCTATTCTACCAAATAACATGGCTTAGATTTTGAGCATCTACAGATTTTTAACACCCACTAGAGCATCAGACACATAAAATAAAAATAATAAAATATTTAATATTAATGTAATCAAACCATTTGAATAAAGAGATTTAAATAGTCATGTGCAAAGTCTATTTTATTGATAAGAAAACTTTAAATGCAAAAAAACCTGATATAAGCTTGGGGTATTGATTTTTTTCTAAAAGACTAGGAAATCAAAAATTAAACTTGTAATTTCTAGTTGAAAATATTCAATTCTAAGCTCCTTTATTTTATTATACAAATCCACTGCTTGCTTGCTATAGTAAGTCACACTGTATTAACTGGATTTGAAATTAGCCACTGCTAAAGAATAAGATACTTAGAAAAATCAATACATAACTTATGCCTTCAAAAACAAAGCACAAAGTTAGGCTGCTCTTAACAGAATAATCCAGAGAATATTATTAAATTTGAAAATTTGGTTACAGATATTAACTTCAGGTTCAAAAGCAATGTGCAAGCTCTAAGTCTCAATTTTCCTATCCATAAAATGAGAATAATAATTTCAAAATACTAGTTTGCTCAAGGGGAACACATAGAAACTATTTAGTTCAGTGTCTAGCACAGAAAGAAGCACTCCTTATAGAATGTAGAAAACAGCATTATCAGAAACTAGGAAAGAAGGAATTTTACCCAAATATGGTTCTTGAAATCTTATTGTTGCTTTTCTACTTGTTATCACTTGGGCTCCCATCAGTTTTTCTATTAACTATTAACTTAGATGCTCTCGTGGTACTTATTTAACAGTTTTATCTGCCTTTTAATCCAAATTAAGTGAAAGGAGTTGATACCCAAGCACTCTCTCAGGAATTGCATAAAACCCGGTGAACGTTCTGGAAACAATGGAATTGATTTATCTCTTCACTGAGCTGTTGAGTACCTCTATTAAAGCTCACTGCCATTACCTTTTTTAAAAGTCTATGTATAAAAGTTGCAAGTTAAAAACAAAAGGGTGTGAGGCACTAACACGAGGTACTGCAGTGGAAGATTAGTCTGCAAAACACGCAGTATCTCTGGAACAACTTTTAAAAGGCAGGTCTTATAGAAAGACTTTTTTTTTTAAAAAAAAAAAACTGTCTCATGAAACTGGAAGAAAAGCCGGCCCAGAGTGTGCTGAGCCGCTGTGGGGTATGGGAGTGGTACTAGAGCATAGCTGCAGGGGACAAAGGAACCCAGTTTTGCTGAGCAGCGTTGGTACTCAATCTGCAAGCAGGTTTGGGCTAGTGATCAGGCCAGCACAGCGGAGCTTCCTACTGCAGTTTGTGCTGCTCCCCCTGCTTAGGGGAGGAGAGCTTGGGTCTCATGAGCTCCCTGCAGGCTGCAAGCACAGTGATCATACCCAGTGAGCCAGTAGGATGGCTGGCACTGATGGCAGAGAGATGGACAGTAGCCTACAGCTCTCAAGTACCCTGCCGCTGGACACCCTGACTCTAGGCAACAGCAGGATATCTAAGAGGAGTCTCAGCAATAGTCCAGTATTTATGGTGCCCCAGAAACCCGAACCAGACCAATAACTCATTGTGATACGCATTTGAATGTAAAGCTGTTTGGGCAAACAACATACTGTTTGGAACACTGCAGTTTATAATGCCACTGATGAATAAATACGTGATGGGGTGTAACTACAGCGGCAGTAGTGACAATAGGTGTTGAAATGGAATAGAGATGGAGAGAGCAGCAGTTTCTGTGCTGAGCAGGGTGTGTGGTATACAATTGCCCAGAGGCAGGACTGTCCTGTCTCTGAGCAACATCAAGATGTCCAAGATAAAAAAACCACTTGTTGTCTTCAAAAGACTTCCATGGTCTATGTTGCTACCAGAGGCCATGTTGGTGTCAATGGTCCATGATGCAGCATGGGGAGTTAAGGGGGTAGAAAGGTATGGAGCTGGGAGTGGACATGGGGGAGGTGGGGGAGGTGGTTGAGGTGGAAGTGTGTGAAGAGGGTTGTTGGTGCCGCTGATGAAGATTATTAGATGTCCATGTTGATGTCTGTGGTCAGTGCTACTGGCAGAGGCCATTTGTCTATGATCCCTATTGTGGCTGGGGGCCACCCAGAAGTTCATGATCTGTGCTGCTACTGACTATTATAGGCAAGGAAGCTTTAATTGCAGTGGTATCATTGACTGCTGACTCATAGTTGAGAATGGAAGACACTGGAGACTTCTATGACAACCCCTCATGAAAAAAAAAAGAAGGAAGGAAGGAAGGAAGGAAGGAAGGGTGGGTGGGTGGTTGGGTCTAGGCAAGAACCCATGGAAATAGCCCTTAAAAATCGTGATAAAGATGATGAACTGTAGCTCTTCACAGTTGACGGCTTCTGGTAGGGAGGTGGGGAAGGACTCAGTTAACTTTAAGGTCCTGGCCACTGGGAGTTTGGCTATGTTCCAAAGATTATACAGGCAACAAATATTGGACTTAGTGCATTTTTTTTCTTTTCGTTTTTTGAGGCGGGGAGAGGGGATAAGGGTGGGAAGGTGGACTTGAAAGGAATGGGGAGTGAGTATGATCTGGGTGCATTGTATGAAATCCCCAAATTAAAAGTTCTTTGCCTTCATATTTTTTTGTTTGCTTCATGAAAGAATGGTCAGAATATTTACCTTAAAATGCTTGATTTATTTACTCATCATTCCCTAATTCTCATCTGCTATACTTCACTGAAAACCTTCTTGTTACAAAAACAAAAGAAACACCAAAGTAAACTAGCTGGTAGAGATGACAGCAATAATATCTACTGAAAATTCTGCCATTAGTTTTGCAATATCCTCCTGCCAAACAAATGAAAAATACTCTCTGAAACCTCTTAAATCTTTCAAGAGGGGCTAAAAAGATGGCTCAGCAGTTAAAAATAAACAATGCCTTTTCAGAGGACAGGAGGAAGCAGAGCTCAGTATCCAGCACCCATGCTAGGTAGCTTACAACTAGCTTAACTGTAGGCGTTCCATGCCCTCTTCTGGCTCCCAACAGTACTGCACTCACATACACAACCACACAGACATATACTCATGTTAAAAATAGAAATGAAATCGTTCTTTAAAAAAAAGTCAAGAAACTGCAACGCACAACTTTTTGTAAGTATTTGTACTATTATTTCCTGTATTAACCCTTTGAAACAAATGTTTCATTGCAAGAGGTTAACTTAATATTTAAAACTACATATTGACCTAACATTTGCTTTACCCATTTTAAAATGGGTCTAAGAAATGCTTCTAGAACTCCAAGACACTTGATTTTTTTTTTTTTTTTTTTTTTTTTTTTTTTTTTTTGAGACAGGGTTTCTCTGTGTAGCCCTGGCTGTCCTGGAACTCACTCTGTAGACCAGGCTGGCCTCGAACTCAGAAATCCGCCTGCCTCTGCCTCCCAAGTGCTGGGATTAAAGGTGTGCGCCACCACTGCTTGGCTAAGACACTTGATTTTTTTCATGTTTTTAGCATGTCCTAAACATATATGTATTAGGTTTTTTAAACAGACCAGAAACTGAAAGACTACATGAAGATCACAGAGGTGAGTTAGATAAACAAATTCCCCAAATTTATCCAACTTTCTTAAACCTGTGACTCTAGAAAGAAGCATTGGCAGCCAAGTTCCTCCAATTCCTCATAGTTGCTTCGAGACCACTTTCCCAGCCTTCTTCATACATCAACAACTCTTCTCCATTGTCCTCACTTCTAAACTTTCTTAACATCAGTTAAAATTACTCCACACCTGTAGACTTTCATCCTATTACCTACTAGCAACAAATCCCTTGGCCTCCCTGAATAACCTATTTTAACATGTTACCACTTATTCTCAAGTAAACTTGTTTGATAGCTTTACTAACTCTGAAAATAAATCTTGGTTTACCTTTTAATAACACAGACTTAATCCTTTAATACCTTGCTACCAATACAGCCTTGCTTTTTCACCAGCCTTTCCTTAAAATTATCTTTCGTCCCAAACCTAAAATCTACATGTATTACTTTCTAGAGGGTATGTTTAACAATTCACTATCTTGTCCCATTATTACAACCTACTAATAAACTATTCCTCAACAAGCTTGTCACTTTTTTTGAGCTGATAAGTAGAGCATAAAAAGGCTTCAAAAGAAGAATAGCAGCTATATAAGGTTATAGATTTCATTAATTAGTACTTTATTGTAAACTCACAGTTGTCAAAGAATTTGCTTCAAAATAAAGGCCTTACCAAATGATGAAATAATTAGTTGGAGATTTTAAGTATAATGTCACAAGAGCTTTCAAACCGTTCAAAATGGTAGGCTCTAGCCAAATGTTGTGGATGGCCCTGGTGCTGACTTTATTTTGATATTAATTCTGCTTTCCCTGGAGGGGCTGTCTGGAATGAGGAATGAGTCACATATTCAGGTGACTTCTTGTGAACCTTCCCCTAAACAAATAAAGGGACCAATCACTGGACAAGTAGGTGGGACTTCCCGGTTAGACAGAGTAAGAGAGGAAGCAGGAGAGAGTGAGGGGCCTTTTGGACAGGAATAGCGACAGGACAAGATGTAGTAGCTATTAGCATATTCCAGATTAGATGGCAAACCTGCCAGGATTCGACACCAGAGGATTTAGGTTTAATATGGTTTACAAGATTAGGATTCTAGTTGTTCTACCCAGAGACTGAGTTACCATTGTTGCTGAACTAAGTTTGTGTGGTGTTTTCCTTTACGAGGCGGTTTGACTGGGTTCCAGAGAGAAAGGTAAGGTGGTAAAGCGTGGGTTTGCCAGATGTGCACCACAAAGGCAGTGGAGGTTTTGAAGCATGAAGCTGGCGTGGTAGTGACCCTCCAGTGGGAACTTAGCGAGCTGGGTGAAGAGATTCTGGAGCTCTGAGTCAGAGTCTCTATGAGATAAGAACAGGCAGGCTGCCCACCCCCACCAGATAGAGGGTAGCTGGACGTCGCTCGGGAACTGGTGCCACTTTTTTAATATTTCCCACAACAGCCAAACATGCCTATTTCAGTTTAAGCTATAGAACTACAAATCCAATTCTGCAACTGTTCTAGATTCATTTTAACTGTTCAATAGAGGCAATAGCTGCTTTGTTATAAAGCAAAGATTTCAGAAAATTATTATCATGGCACACAGATTTATGAAACAGAATCAGTAAGCATGCTCTAAGAAGAAATTAGCCAGTATTTCAATTCATCTACCTTTCCCCATTTATGATGGCTAATCTACATTGTCAACTTAACTATTCTGGAACCAACTAAAACACAACCAGCTGAACACAAGGGTGAGAAACTATTCTTCATTGGATCATTTGAGATGGGAAACCCACCCTAAATCAGGATCATTTGAGGTCATAAAACTTACCTTAAATCGGGCCACATATTCTGCTGGCAGCCCATATAAAACAACAAGTGAGAAGAAGATTTACTTTTTGCCTACTTGACCTCACTCTTCCAGATAAGTTCATCTCTTCACTGAACTTAAGAGCCACCTTCTTCGGGATTCCAATGTAGACTAGAGACAAGCTGTGATGTCCAGACTTGTAGATTGAAGAGCTATCAGATTCCTGGCCTTTCTGTCAGGAGATCACCACAGTTGGACTAGCCAGACCACAACTTGTAAGGCACTCAAATTAAGTTATATATATATATATATATATATATATATATTCTATAGGTTCTATTCTTCTAGAGATGTCTAACTAATAACCACATTTTCTACTTATTCTTATCCTGGTAGTTCAAGAATATCACAAACTGCAGCAATGTACTATCTGAACTCAAAGTAGCCAATAAAGCATCAAATACATCTCTGTTATCATTCATGACAGCAAAGAATTTGCCGTTCTTAATCCTGTTTGTCCTACTTAGGTTTTTTTGTCAACTTGACATTTGGAAAAAGTAACCTCAACTGACAAAAAAAAAATTTCCTATATTGGATTGCCTGTAACGAAGTCTATAAAGCATTCTTGATTACTGATTGATATAACTAATATAACTTAAATTTATTAAGAATTTAGGCTCCCTCAAAAAACCAAAAATACAAATAAGACAAGCTATTAACATTGCTCCTGGTTGCCCACCAGACCCCATTGTGAAGACAATGTACACTTTGATCTCACGACATGAAGAACTCAAGTGAATATTGACTGGGAGGCATCTTTTCTGATGGCTAATTTTCATTGTACCACAGGGTGCTATGTACACTGCTGGAAGAGAAACATCATCAACACTTTACCTATCTGTGAAGCTCAAAAGCTACAATAACCATCTGCATGATAAGATATACCCACAGTCAATAATAGGGTAAGCAACTGCTTTCTTATTCAATTTAAGAAGAGCTAGCTATACAGGAGAAAATGAATGCCTAGTAGTTTAAATATGGTCAAGAATTTAGGGCAGCAAAGCTCAGGTGAAACAAAGTGCTGGCTACAACTTGACACAAGCCATAGTCATCTGAAAGAAAGGGCCCTCAATAAGGAAAAATCCCTTCAGAAGATCAAGCTGTAAGTAGACAGTTCTGTACAGCATTGTGGACAGGACATCCCTGGATCCTGGGTTTTGTAAGAAGCAGTTGAACAAGCCATGAAAAGCAAGCCATTAAGGAGCACTCATTGACAGTCTTTTACAAGGGCTCCTGCCTGCATGTTTCTGCCCTTCCAGACTGAGATCCTAGCTTCTTCTTCTTCAACAGACTGTGATATGTGAGCCAAATAAACCCTTTTGTCCCCAGCTTGTCATAGTGTTTGCTCACCATGCAGTGATAACCCTAATTGAGAGAACCTTTTACTATTACTTTCTAAAGGAAACACTGTCAAACTGACCTCGGAATATGCATCTCTACAGAGTAATGCAGCTCTTAGACCTCAAAGAAACTTTTTTTAAGCAGAAAACTGATGTTGAGAGAAGTGAGGGTGAATATGAGCAAAATATACTATATAAATGTATAAAACTCTCATAATAAGATATATTAATAAGTATAGAATTATAATCACAATAAAAAATTACACAAAATATATTTCATTTGGTGACTTTAAAACCATAACTAAATAATGAAAAGAAAAATTAGATACACTTCCTTCAGTGAAACATTTTAAACAAACAAAAATAAATAAATAAATCTTAAAATAGGCATGTTATGGGCCCATAGTCAAGTTTATTTTTTCAATATTTGTTAACTTCAAGTTCTGAAAGCTAAGTAAACTGGTATAGACAGTGTTTCCCTTCTTAATATGTAGCATAGTCTCATAGAACAACAAAGGAGACAATCCCAGCCTGAGTAGTAGGTCAAGAACAAGTCTATTACAATACTGTGTAATTAAAGCTGTAGGCTTTAATTTAATGTTGCAGATTAACTAAATGAAATGAGTATCTAAGAAACCTAACCAGCTTGCAAAGGTTGAAAAGCTGTTCTACGTGTATGCAGCAAATGACCCAGAAATACATTATTTGCCAAAAACTAATACCTATACTGGGAGCTACAATTTTCATGAGAATCCTATTTTCCTCAAACAGTATTTAAATTTGTTTTACAGTCTCCATCTGACCATCTGGGACCATCTTACAGATTTTGTGAAAATACGCAGGTCTCTGTTCCATGTTCCTTGACTATGTCCACAAGGAAAGAAATCATGTTTATGTTGAGATAACAACCTATTTACAATGCAATTTCATTTTATAGCCAAGATAACTAAAAAATAAGACATGGCATAAGGCAAATATGGCAGAATATGTAGGAACCAGAACTCATGCTCCTTATTTATAATATTATAGATGCACAAATCATATAATGCTGCTCTCAAACCATAGTGGAACTAAACTAGAAATCCAAGATAGAAATGGTTGTGAAATCCAAAATTACTTAAATGTTAAACAACATAATGCTAAATACACTAAACTAGACAAAAATTAAAAGACAATTTATTAGAAATTGTGAGATGTACCAAAACAACCCTCAAAGGAAAATTAGGAATAATGAATACATCATTGGCCTTTGTTATGTATTTGTGGAGTCAATTAATCAAGTGTAGACTAAATTATTTCTATAGAAACAACCTGCATATATAAAAACAATAAATTTCCTTTTCCTTGCCCTTAGTCTGTAAACAAGACAGTACAGTATAGTAACAACAAAGGGGTTACGTTACGGGTAATGTAATACTCTCTATATAATATATAATATAAGTAATATGGGTCATACTGAATTGGTCTAAACTATGTGAGAAAATTTGCACTGATTATATGAAAACACCTCCTCATTTTATAAAGCACTTGGGTATATTCATAGGGACCTTAGAATCAATGTCCCATAGGTATCAAAAGATAACTAATTATCAGAACATCAGTAAGAATTTAAAATCTCACTTATATTTCTACCTTAGCAAACTAGGAAAAAAAATAAAACAAAACAAAAAAAAAAACCCCAAAACAAACCAAAACAAAACAATAAAAAACATGTAAATTAAACTCAAAGTTAATAAAAGAAATTAACAAAATTGAAAGTAAGAAAGCAATAAAGAAAGAACAGCAAAAAAAAAAAAAAAAGTATTCCTTAGAAAGAGGCATGAAACTGATAAGCTTGCAGCTCAATTGGTAATGGGGGGTGTGGGGAGGGGAAAGGACACAAATTATTGAGAAAGATCATAAAAGACTTCATGGAAGTGAAATGGGTAATAAAGAAATATAACATAATCAATTCTATATCCATTATTTGATAGTCTAATGAATGTAACAAACCAATTTCTTGAGAAAGAATCCTCAAAATCCACATAAGAGACAGTGTTAGCAATCAGGCACCTCCACAGACAGGCAAAGGGATCCCATGACAATGTCTGCTACCAGGCATCTGCCTAGCCAGCTTTCAAGGGATCAGGTGACATCAAGACATATCATTAGCTGACCAGAGGGGACAAATTGTCAACCCTGTCACATGTCTTCTTGTGCATGCACCACAGCCTTATAAAAGGCCAAGTTTTTCCACCTCTCATCTCTTCTTCTCTTTCTCCTCCCTTTTCATAAACTTCCCATGTGAGATCTGTTGTTGCATGTGACTTGCCAGAACCTGCCACGTAGTTCCATCAGATAGACCAGGAGAAAAGGCTGATCTGCTAACAAAACTTAATCAATAATAACTAAACTTCCAAAACAAGGTATCATGCCTAGATAGCTTGATAATTTAAGGAAAAAATTATAGCAATTTGGGGCTAGAGAAATAGTTAAGACTGCTCTATTTGCAGAAGCCAAGGTTCTGTTTCCAGAAGCCACATGGCAGCTCACAATCCTCTGTAACTCTACTTCTGAGGGAGTTAACACCCTCTTGTAGCTTCCACAGACTCTTATGCACATGTGGTAAACAAAAACTCACAAAGGCATACACATACATACATATATACATACACATAAAAGTAATAAATCATTAATGGGACAGAGATGGCTCAGTGGTTAATAGTGCACACTGCCCTCCCAGAGTACCTGAGTTTGGTTCCTAGCACCCATGTTGAACAGCTCACAACTGTAACTCCAAATCCAGGGGATCCAACACTTTTTTCTAGCCTTTATGAGCACCTTCATACACCTGGCATATACAGAGAGATAAACATATGCATAAATTAAAATATGTATTAAAAGAAAAGACACTTGAAGGAATCTAAGTATAGTCCTCACATCTCATCAAGGTTTCTATTTGCAAGACACCATTATAGTGGGATGCATCTATGAAAGACCTCCTACACCAAAGGCATAAGAACATTGTAAATGATGGAGAAAGATATAAAAGCTAGTAAATTCAGGGAGTGTCCTGTAAGATTATCTTTCCCATAATGCCATAAAGTTTCATCAACACAATGCCTAAACATGAGCTATGCAAGGACAACAAAAACAAATATGATTAGTACATGGGAAAGACCATAAGGCCTCAACCTTTTCCTCCCCAGAGGCAGGCTGAGTGGAAGAAAAAGTCTTCACCAGGAAAGACCACACCAATTGGCTATCCAATATCAAAAAGTCAGCCCTGATTAACAAAAATAGCCCTGTTAAATATGCATGTAATATAAATATAAGAAAATAGGGGAGAATATAGGAGGAGTTAAAAGGAGGAAGAAAGAAATGAAATAATTATACTACAATCACAAAATAATAAAAGAAGAAATTAGAGTAATTCTCTACAAATTCTTGTGAAATCAAACTTACCATAACCAGACTAGACCAGACCAGAACAGTATACTAAGGAAGCACAAATAAGTATCTGCCACAAACAGAAAATTCTTCAAAACAATATAGGCAAATAAAATCCACAATATACTGTCAGGTCCAAAGGAAACTTCATTTCTTTGTGACTAGACAAAAGCCTGCATTCCTCTGGAAATTGTGGAGTACACCCACTCCTTGATCTCCCCGAGCGTGCACATGTGAGAGAGCACATGTGCGTGAACACACACACACACACACACACACACACACACACACACAGCCCAAAAGAGCTATTTTCCTAACCACAAACAAAAGGGACAAAAGGCTTTCTGTGGTGTCTATTAACATACCAAAGTACTCTTGATCTCTGGGCTACATTAGGAAGATCACCTAGCCTTTCTTATATCCTCCCCTATGCTAATCCCCAACACACACACCCCACAACCAACTGAAATTTATCACAGGAAAACAAGCTTGCTCAATGTTTGAAAACCCATTCATAAATCAATCACACTAATACATCAACAAACCAAAGCAGCAACAAAGAGTAGAGTGCTAAAGTAGTTTTACAAAAGACACAAAAAGCCACAGCAGAGGAAGGGCAACAAAGAACAAAACTTTCTTCCCTACCTCTTTAGAGACAGATTTGACTTTTGTAGAGTGAAAAATTATAAAGACCACTTTATAAAATATATACAGGCTTTTTCTTTACCCCTAGACCTGAGCAAAAGAATGCAGGTTCCAGAAAGCGGAACTGAATGTAATATTTCAGGACCTTACTACCCTGGGATACACCCTGAGTCAGAGGACACTTACTGAATTAACATTCCTGAAGCCTCAGGGAAGAGAACCCACCTGTGGGTGGGGAAGGCCCAAAGCAGGACGACACATTCCTGACCACAAAAAAAGATGCAAGTCATCTAGGTGGGGCTGGGAAGCTAGTAACCAGGATGACAGGGCAAGTGACAGGGCACCAACTGAGAAATAGTTGAGCAAGTGACATGACAAGACCATATTTTTTTAGAGAAATGGGTATACAGAGTGTTTTCCACATGACCCTGATTCACTTAGGTTGCGTTCCTCTGGAATTCTCCGCTATTTTTATTGTTATATTTCCTTAGCAACCTTTCACCCCTTCCTCACTCTCCAGGTTTGTGGTTTCCCCCTTTAAAAGCCCTTCTCAGACTGACTGGCTTTGTCAATTCAACTCCTGCGTGAGTGAACCGAATTGACCTTGGCTAGCCAACTCTCCCTAATAAACCTCTGCAGATTGCATCCAGGTACGGTGTCTTGCGATTTTTGGGTGGCCATGATTTCCTGAGACTTGAGTAAGGGTCTCCCGAGTTTGGGGGTCTTCGCTTTGAACTCCTGTATCTTTTGGAGACCCTAGGGTTCTCTAATCCCACAGATTGGACAATTCTTCCCTGACTGATCTCATTTATTTTTACTTTATTTACATGGCTACAATTGTCAATTAGGGATCACAGGCACCTGACACTTTATAAATTCCAACTTCAGAACACAGGCATAGAACTGCAGCCAGCATAGAAAGAGAAAGAAGAGAACAGAGGAAGAAAAGAATCAAGACTCACTCTGCTCCTGATTATATGACCTGGCCAAGTACCTGCCTCCAACCCCACCCTACCTCATCCCCAGATGCACCTGCTCCTTACAGGGGAAAAGAAGCCTGGCTGAAGACTCTACTGCCTGTCACTCAGCCAGCTTATTTCTTTGGCAAAGGAGAACCTAACTCAAGACTCTGAGGACAGGCCCACTGAGGGCTAGGGCTTCTCCTTTGGTAAGGAGGCTTGGTTGGTCCAGCTTCCAGAACTGGACCAGAGGCACAGAGAGGGCTCATTTTTTGCCTCAGGACTTATTTTTCCCTCAAGTTGTGACACTACAAACTTCAGCTGTAGATAGGAATTCATTCCTGAAGCCTCCAAAACTTGCTACTCCCTTAGCTCTAACTTAGTCTGCAAGCAACTGCTCATCTTTGGCACCCCCAAAACCCTGAGAGCTTTTGAGCTATCACATTTCTCAGAACTGTAACAGCTTTCTGATGGTGAACTAGTTACTTTTCTATTGCTGTGATAAAGCACCATGACCAAGGCAACTTATAGAAGGAAAGCTTTATTGAGATTACCATTCCAGAGTGTTTTATGGTAGGAAAGCAGTAGATATGACTATGATGGCAGGAGTAGCTTTTCAGTTAACCTTGAATGGCAAGCAGGAAGCATAGACAACAAACTAGCAACTGAGTCTTTAAACTACCAAAGTCTGTTCCTCAGTGACACACTTCCTCTAGGAAGGCCACACCTCCTAAACTTTCCAAACTGCTCCACCAGAAACCAAATGCCAGAGGTTATGGGAGACACCTCATTCAAGCCGTGAGAACTAGCATCCCCACCACTATTCAAAGCTCAAAACAGTTTCATTTAAATCCTGCAAAGGAATCTCTTCTAAGTTTGTTTGTTTCTATCCCACTTAAGGTTGTTAGATCTAAATCAACAATAAAGTACTTTCCATTGGTCTTCACTGTCTCTTTCCTGTCTCCCCACTCCATTCTTGGAGGAGGGTAGAAAACTACCTCAATACAACTAAAAGAAACACAGGAAAAGCTCTAAATAGCCCTGGATTTAATGGTGCCTTTAAAGATGAAACCAAAAAGCATAATCCATTCAAGAATAGATCCAAATTAATAATATTTTTTTTTCTAACTCATGAAAAGACACTGTTAAGAGAACCAAGACAAGCTAGGTGGGCAGAAAATACTTCAAAATGGCACAGCTGTTAAGATATCAAGCAAAACAAAAAACTGCAACACAAAATAAGGAGACCTTGAAATACAGCAAGAAAACAAATACATCAGGACAGAGAGCACACATATACCAAACATCTACAGGAAGGTACTTCTCATTCTGTATTAGAGAAATACAAATTATAATAATGAACCATCACATATAAATTTATTAAATGCTCAAAGTTCAGAACATTGACAACCCCAAAGACAAAGAAAAATATGAAACAAACTGCCTTATTCACTGCTAGAGGCTATCCTTGGATAGCCAGTGATAAAACCACTTTAAAAGATATTTGGTCAACGTGTCATCAAATGAAACACAATCTTACACACAACAACTACACTGCTTGTTATTTACCCAAAGAAGTTGAAATTTTATGTTTCCACAAAATGGTGGTTCATAACAGCTACATTCAAAATTGCCAAAGCTTTGAAGATGTCTTTTAATAAGTCAAATAAATGGTGGGACATCTATGCAATGAAATACTACACAGCACTAAAAAGCAATATCCTATTGAAGCCATGAAACCCTGAGGAAGCTAAAAAGCACACTGAGTAAAAGAAACTAGAATGAAAAAGTCTATGTTGTATGACTCACATCACATTTTGGAAAAGGCAAAGTAGATTTTTTTGGTTTTTTTAAGTTAGTAGTTTTCCAGGGATTGAGGACAGGTGGATGAATAGGTGGAGCTCAGAATTTCTATGGCAGTTAACATACTCTGTATGACATTATCATGATAGGTAAATATAAATTTGATGAATTTCATAGAATATATAGTAGGAGTTGTTCTTAATGTGGGTATGTAGAGTAATAATGACATGCTAATTCAGAATAATCGACTGAAACAAATGATCCATTCTGGTAGATGAGAGCGAAACTATGTGAATATGGGCACAGAAAAAAAATCTGAGAAATCTTTGTACCTTCTGTTCAACTTGCTGTAAACTGACAACAGCTTCAAAAATCTTCTTCTCTTAAATTAATTACTTGAGATAGGGGCAAATGAGAAGTTTACAAATACTCTTTATATAAAACTTTTTAAAATTAACTTGCTTCAGAAACTACAACCATGTAGGAAGCAACAATATGTTCTTTTATTTTACTTTTCATTTTGTTATGTGTGGGTGTTTTGTCTGCCTGTGTGTCTGCAAACCACATGTATACAATTTTTATGGAGGCCAGAAAAAAGCAATGGTTCCCCTAAAGAGAGTTAGAGACAGTTCTGAGTTGTGAGGGAGCTGGGAATTAAACTTAGATCCTCTAGAAGAACAGCCAGTGATATTAACTACTGAGCCATCTCTCAAGTCAATATGTACTTTTTAATAAATCTCTAAAATATTTTTAAAATATTATATCTACATTAGCTAATAAGAGAATAAAACTGCTCCTTTTGTTATATTTTTCACTTCTGACAAACAGTAATCCCAAGAGTAGGGGGAGCATGTTTTCTAAATACATTCCTGTTTTGCAAGTCACCATTTCCAGCACACCTTCAAGTCAGGGGTGCATACAACCTATCAAGACCACAGTTTAAGACAATGAAACTTTAAATCTTCACTCCGTAGTCCCTGAATCCCCGAAAGTGACAATCTCCCTATCTCACCCTCTTAGATGACAGAACCAAAGATGCATGTCACCACAACCGGCCCCTGAAGTTATAAATTTGCTAGCTTTCAGCTATGGAAAGTTCAGCTGCATATAATTATGTTACACAACTCAGATATTATGCCAATAATTAAGAAATAATAACAACTGAAGATCATATGAAAAGCAATTATTACTTAATCAGAACTACAAAAGTAAGAAGCATGGAGATCACAGGTGTGGCGAACGTTAAAGGCAATAAAAAACTGCAAAAAAAAAAAAAAAGTTCAAAAGTGGCAAAGTTCTTAACATAAAATTTAAGAAGACTAACTTAGACAGGCAAGTATTCCTGCAACCAAGCCTAACGACCTGAGTTCAATCCCTGGAACCCACGGTAGAAGAAAGGAAGTTACTCCCTTACATTGTCTTCTGACCTCTAGACATGAACCATGGCATGTATGAATACAAGCATGCATCATGCAAAGGAAGAGGGTATGTAAAACAATTTCAAACCATTTTACCTGGCATGCAGTGCATCATACATCCCTGCACTGCAGGACTAAAGGTCGCGGCCAACCTCGCCTACGAAGAGACTGCCTCAAAACAGTATGAGGCACATCTTAAGCTCCATTTCTTTCAAATCACTGTTTTCTTTGACTGGGACCCTGCTCAACTGCTTTGCCAGCTACAGCGTTAAAAGCCTTGCCTACACATACCATCAAAAGCAACTGAAGTTATGTCTTTACATTTCCCACCTACTAAACTACCCACTCAAGTTTAACTTGCTATTAAACACTCTAGCCTAATGTCACTCTTTTTCCAAGTCAACTTACACAAATTGCTTTGATGACATTATTCATACCAGAGTAACAACTATTCATCTACCTGGCCATTGTTACCTACATTAACTACATAGTTAAGTCTAGAACTCAGTATCTGATAGTGAGTCTTTAAAAAAAGACTTTAAATTATCAAGGGGGAGAGGTTACAGATATGTATCCAAATGTCACCAAACAAAACAAAACGTGTGTGTGTGTGTGTGTGTGTGTGTGTGTGTGTGTGTATAAATACATACACATACATATATGGGCAGGAGGTCAAGAAAGAAAACATGGTTCATGCTATAGATTTTTAATCCTTCTATGTTTATAGTGGTAGCTTTGGCAATTAAAACCAAACTTAATCATCAAATAGTTTGTGGTTAGACCAACTAAGAAATGCAAAACTGCATGTCACTAAAACCAATGTATACTTTGTAGTTTTTAACTGATTTCTTGGCTACATTCAAAATAGTTTCCTGGGGTCTATAGAGATTACTCAGTGGTTAGGGGCATTTAGAGTTCTTGCAGAGGACCTGGTTTCAGTTTCCAGCACTGACATAATGGCTCACAATCATCTGTCACTCCACTTCTGGAAGAGCCGATGCCATCTTCTGGCCTCTGTAGACAGTGTGTACCTGTTATACACATCCATACTAAGGATAGACACTTTCTCTCTATACATCCATACTAAGGATGGACACTTTCTCTCTATACATTCTCTTTATACATCCATACTAAGGATGGACACTTTCTCTTTATACATCCATATTAAGGATGGACACTTTCTCTCTATACATTCTCTTTATACATCCATACTAAGGATGGACACTTTCTCTTTATACATCCATATTAAGGATGGACACTTTCTCTCTATACATTCTCTCTATACATCCATAATAAGGATGGACACTTTCTCTTTATACATCCATATTAAGGATGGACACTTTCTCTCTATACATCCATACTAAGGATGGACACTTTCTCTCTATACATCCATACTAAGGATGGACACTTTCTCTCTATACATTCTCTTTATACATCCATACTAAGGATGGACACTTTCTCTTTATACATCCATATTAAGGATGGACACTTTCTCTCTATACATTCTCTTTATACATCCATACTAAGGATGGACACTTTCTCTTTATACATCCATATTAAGGATGGACACTTTCTCTCTATACATTCTCTCTATACATCCATAATAAGGATGGACACTTTCTCTTTATACATCCATATTAAGGATGGACACTTTCTCTCTATACATCCATACTAAGGATGCCTCTTTCTTTACATACTTCAGGTACCAGCTTTCCTCTCTCTGAGGTCCCAAACTGAGTCATTACTAAGTCCTATCAACTTTGCCTCTCAGGTATTCATGAAAGCTACCTCAACTTTGTTCTTACTACCCTAAATTTTCATCATTTCTTGCCCAAATTATTTTCTCTCCTGGTACCTGGAATAGAATGCAGCATCATAGATGTGCATCATTTTAGCACTGAGCTACATGCTCCACCCACTAAATTACTCTATATTCAAAGCCATTCTCAGTATGTTCTTTGAACTAACAAGATGACTACTCCACAAACTTTAAAAGCTTTAACAGCCACCTGACATACCAAAATGTTCATTTTATTGTGTGTTACTGAAACAAGACAATGAGCAAGACAAACACAAATGCCTTTCATGTCTGGTCACACATAAGGCCTCAGGTAAACTATCCCAAGAGCTCTACAAAAGCATGACATTATTTCCCTACACAACCTAAAGGAAACCTCAGTGTCTAGATCCAATTATATATATATATATATATATATATATATATATATATATATATATATATGATATATATATGATATTTAGAAAGGTGAGAAACTTATCTAAATTAGCCAGCTATGAAGGGGGAAGTCTGAGAGGCAGCAAAGGATAACAGACTAAGCCATTCTGCATACCTTACTCAATGGATGAGTGAATTTTAGTAAACAGGTAAAGGTTTAGGAATATGAATGAATGTAAGAGGTAAAAAGAGAAGAGCTGGCAATCTTCTAGATGAAGGCAAGTCTTTGCTTCCTGTAATTCAATATAAAAGTCATGTGTAGACTACCAGCCCATCTCTGAATATTTCATCTATAGTACTAACATTGTTATGTAATTTTTCCACTGTGAAAAATCTGCTATGTACTTCATTTCACTTATTCTGAAAGCAATGATAAAGTTTTACAAGTTCCAAAGAGATATTTGAAACAAAACTTATCTATTTTCCTATGCAAAAATAGGGAACATAAATAAAGCTAAAACATGTATTTGAAATATCTATCTATATAGATAGATAGATCCACACACACACATTAACTGGCATAATAATGCAATACAAACCTTATATACACCAAAAAGTGGATGTTAAGTAAAAACAGTACCTTTCAATTCTTCTTTCCTCTCTTAGAATCAACTTACCAACACAAATCAAGTCAGACTATAAAACATTAACATTTCAGATGCACTTACTACACCCCAGGCACTGACTAACAGATACTTTAACTGCATCAACTTGTTCAAGCATTACTACCAAAAAGTATTGTGCACACCTCCTTTATAGTTACAAGACCACTAAAGGCTGGAAAAGTTAAACGACTTTCTCAAAGCCAGAACAGAGCTGGCTGGGTAGAATGTTTGGCAATTCAACTACACTCTCTTAGCTCCTAACTATGAAGCAACATTTCTCTTAGGAATGGTGGAATAATAATTTGTTAATAATATTACCAATTATAATAATATTCTGTCACTCCTTATCATGGGGGGGGGGGTTGTGTAATTTTCCCAGCTATAAGCCTTTTACTATTTGTTTCCACCCCAATAAACAGTGGGTTTCAACTGCAGAAGAAAATAAGAAGTCTTCTAATGGGGCAAAATATGCCCAGAATTATTCAGATATATATGAAGTGTCAACCACCTGGGAAAAATGGGCAGACAGCTTAGGCATTGTATTCAGTCATGGAAATAGGAGTGGCTTTTATTTCTATAGGGAGTGTCAATTTCTTGGAGGGGGTAAATTCTATCACCCTTTTCCTTTTGGTCAACACAAATATACATACTTAAGACAGAAATCAGCGGGAAAGACAGCAGCAAAAGATAAAAGGGGAGGACAAATTTTCTATATTCAAGAATTAAACTCTTAACCAGGGGCCTGGCTTGTCATGTCCTGGTAAATAAGCTGTTGGCGGCAAGAATGTGGTTGGAGACGGACACTCCTGGTCCGGGGAGCTTAAGTCGCCTTAAAACGAGCTAACAGGGAGGACAGTTTTCAGAACCCATGCTTGAGGAGACGGATTTAGACTAGCGAGGCGTGCAGTTCTTCGCTTCAGGAAGACAGGAAATGCCATAAAGATGTGGGCGTAGATTCGTGAATGCAGACGAGGGAGTTAGACACGAGCAAAGGGGCACCTGAGAGCGAAGCACCGGACTCCCGAAGGGGCAGGGACGTTCTGAGGAAGCAGAACCGCCTGAGGGAGAGCGCGGACAGGGCCAGAGGGCGGGGGCCGGAGCACCGAGGGCTGGAGCGGCGAGAGGGAGCCGGCCCAGGACCGGCCGGCGGCCGAACACCTACCCGGACACGCGGGGAGGCGGGCGGACCCTCGGCGGTCCTGGAGGCCGAGGCTGAGGCGGCGGCGAGCTCCTGCAGCGGGCGCCCCGGCCAAGCTGCATCCTCCTCCCGGCCTCCCTCCTGTTCTCACCGGCTGCTAAACTTCTTCCCCACGGTAAACACACCCGCCGCCAAAGAGCGCGCCTACCCCGAGCCCCCTCCCAGTGCTGAGGCTCGGGCGTCCAGTTTCCGCCCCGCAAGTCACCAGGGCGCGTGCGCCAGGGAGCTTTTCCTGCTCCGAGGCCGGGAACTTCCGGCGGCAGGTTTGCGTGCTGGGCTGCAATTTCCTGCTACCCATATATCTCCCTATAGACAGTTTCCCTGGAACCAAAAGCTCTGGGCTGCCTCCTGACTCATGCAAATAGCAGGGGTCCTGTGCCCACTAAGAATGCTCACCTCCTATTCTGAGCCCCAAACTGTATTAAAAGCTGAAACCCAAGTCTGTGTAGGTAAATAGTTGCATGTAGTACATTTTAGGTTGGAGGGAATGAAGGGGACTTTTCATACAAGAGAGGAGTCTGTAGAATTCCTTTGTACAAGACCAGCCAACAACTGGAGATTGAACCATAGTAAAATAAACCTTATCAAATATGGTAATACAGAGGTTACAGCTTCCTCTCTTTAGCCATTTGGAGTTTATAGGAATGGATGACACCAGAACTTTTTTTTATTGGCACACTTATATTAGCTACTTGTCCTGTTCCTACAACAAAACACCAGAGGAAAGCCGTGTACAAAAAGAAGGATTTATTTGGGTTGCTTAGAAGGTACAGTCAGTCCATCATGGCAATGAACACATGGTAACAGGAACTTAAGGCAGCCAGTCACATTGCATCCAGTGTGCCGAAGCAGAATGATGAATCCTGACTGTCAGATCACCTTTTTTGTACTCAGTCTAATACTTATCAAGTTAACAAATGTAACTACCACAAATCCACTCCCTTGTTAACTGTACACCCAGGTAACAACAGAGAAATCTTATGCACTCCAAACAGTATCAGTATGTAAAGGAATATATTTATTTAGGAATGAGGAAGCAGGCACACAGCAGACAGAGAAAAAGACCCTCTATAAAGCAGAGGAGTGGGGGACTTCAACAGACAAAAAATGAAGTCTTTTCTTAAAGGTTGGGGTTATTAAAGCTCCTGAAATGTTTTCCTCCCTTACTTTGGAGGTTGGTCAGTTTGAAGAAAGATAGGATGGTTAATTGTTTCTCAAGTTGTTTGACTTGCCCTGAGCTGTTGAGTCAGTCCATCAACAGGAGTTTATGGACAGAAGACAAAGGCTGCTAGGCTTTTGTCTCAAGTCAAGAGGATGAAGAAGAGACTGGCCATCTTGGAAATTTGGCAACTTTATTACCAAACCATGGCCCTCTCTCCCTGTCTGTTTGCCTACCAGGGAGTCTTTCTAACTTCTGTTTTGTCATTATGCTCTCTCAGAGATCACCCTAAGTACCTTTAAGGAGTGTCTGCAGTTTGGCAGTGACTCAGAGGAGGATTTATCTAAGAGGACATGATAAAACTTAGCCAATGGTAATGATCCATAGCATAAGACAACCATTTGGTAATGATGTGTGTATTGGAAGCTTGTCATATGAGTAGGATATCATCTGTAATACATAAAAAGGAAGATGTTCAGAGTACTCTAATTCCTACTGAAAGCAGTTAGAAAAATAGCTGAGGCAGTTTCTCCCTTATGAGAGGAAGAGAACAGGCAAGAAAACCATCCTAAAAATTATTTGCATACTTCGTCATAGGTAACAATAAGAATGATGTTTTTCTGACACCATTGTCTGCTATAAGATGTGTATACCTAGGAGAAGGCCATTTCTAGTTCAGGAGTTCAAGAAGCCTGTCATTAGCCAATTTAAGCTCAGAACTCGGCCATTGAGTTCCCTCTATTATAACTTTTTGAGGAACATTAAGAGACAAGGTTAATGAAGAAAGTTCCTCAACATCATGATTTAGCATAACTTTGTTTAGTAATGTACTATGGCTGTGACCAGCTTAGCAGTGCACCAGAGATCAGTAGGATTGAAGGAGTATTTGGAAACCTCACATGAGAAATTGACAAGAGTTTAAGTGTATTATTAATTAGTCCTTCCCAACAATATCTACCATGCATAATTTTTGTTGGGACTAAATGCTAAAGGACAAATTTGGGTGAAGTCTGGGTACCATTTCTTTTGGAAGCAAAGCTAGGTACCATTTTCCAGTTGACAATCTGAAAGAGAAACATAGTGTCATTGTGTTTTGTTTCATAGAAGTACCCATCAATATACCTTGGATACAACATTGGCATTTTGAATAATTTCTCCTAATTCTGTGAATCTGGTAATATGATGTTGGGGTGAACTTTTTGTGCATGCACTATGTAAAGATTGTTTTTTCTATTATTTCAAATATTGATTTCTGTGTGGCAGAGAGTTGAGTGCAGACCAGACTTTGATACTGATATTCATATGACTACATCATATATTGTAAATACACCCTCTCTCACGTTCTGATTGTTTTAATAAAAATGTGTTGTTCTATAGCAAAGCAGGAAAGAATAGGTGGGAGTTCTGGCAGAAAGAAATTTAGGTAAAGAGTCAGCCATGGGAGAAAGTCACCAGACAGACATGGATCAAAAAGCAGGTGCTGGAACTAGAAATTGGGGGATAATGGGCCAGGTAATGGTACATAGGGCAAGCCAGTATTGTCCAGTTCAAATACCTGAGAATCTGCCCAACTATAGTGCCAAAGCTTATAATAAATTGTGTCATTATTTAGCAGCTGGTGATCCAAAGTAAGTCCCATTTTAATGTGATATTTAATTACCTTATTTAGTAAAGGAATATGGATGGTTAGGACACAGAATGTTGCATGACAGTAATGGGAGATTATTTTGTAGAAGAATGGGAATACCCTAAGTAGTAAAAATATGACTGCGTTTAGCCTCAGCATTTGAAGGGTGAGCCATTGGCCGGTAGTTAGTTCAGATCTCATTTGAACTAGAATAACCAGAAGATCCTGTTTGGCTTGTGTACAAGCCCTCTCTCAGGTCACATGAGCCACAAATCTCTGGAAATTCTATTCTGCGGCCTTTGTCCATACTTTTAATTCTACATTTATGTATCTAACTATTTCCTTCTTCTCATAATAATATTCCAACACTGTGTCCTACTTTAGATATTAAGGCCTTTTCTAACAAGCGTCTCTTCTGAAGTGGCCCATTGTAATTGTCCTGCAATCTTCAAGCCTGTGCCAATTCCTTGAGTCCGTCTCTTCTTTTGTGAAGGCACCAGTGTGAAACCATAGGGCACTATGAGTTTTCTTTAGGCCAAATTTGCAATGACTACAGAGAGGCTGAATCTCTTGGTGGTCTGTGATTGAGGTACAATTGGTATAAAATCAATGGATCCAGAATCTAGAAATGTCTACCCATTGAAGGATGAGAGTAATTGGAACCACTTCCACATAGGCTATGGTTTGTGTATGCCACAGGGGTTTCCAGATCCATCCAGACATGTTAGTGGGCCTTTGGATCATTTTAGTCATGCCAGATTCAGCCTGGAAAGTAAGATTAGTTTTGGAAGGCCTGTGTGGCCACCAGATTATTCAATTGAGGGTTGATACTCTGTAAATATCCCACAAGTACAAGCAATAAATCTTTTAGGACAGTTTTATAACTTACAGTGATTCTTACATAAATGGTTAGGCTCATGAACTCTGCACACAGAGGTTCAAGATTGGAAGTGGGCCTTGAAGTTGGTTAGCCATTCTTGCCCAGGGGAATTTATCATACATATTGTGACATAGATTTGTCCCTGACAATTATTTTTCACACAGGTATCAACCAGGAAAGAACTGAAGAGAGAACTTTTACTGGAGCTCAGACTCAGATATAAGAGTGCTTCCAAAAACATTTCTCCCTTTGTAGGTCTAAAGTGATCTTGTTCCATCTCAGAGTAAGAAGCCCTCCCTTTCTTGAAGAATGAAAAGAGGCAGAACTAGATGAGCCCTTTACTCAGACTTGGTTTTGTAATGCATCTTTCTATAGCACAAAAATCAGTAGTGGTACAGTGCTGTGTGTAGCTTGGACCTCGTTTCCATCTGTCTATTTCTTAGAATCTGGTTCAAAGAACATGGGAGTATTGGAGGGATATTAAAGGGCACTCTATCTCGCCTGCTTAAAGGGTCACCAATAACAAAAAAATGTGTCACCAGAAACATTTTAATCAACAGATATTGATACCTCAATAGGATTTCTCCCTTGTTTATGGGAAATTATCTGAATATGTAGTGTTGACACTTGAAGAGCAACCAGAGGTCATCTAGCAGTTCACAGGTGTACCTGGAACCTGCAGCTTCCCAGGCATCTGTTGTAGTCTCAGGAGGTTCAGTAGCTGTCCAAGGCTTGATACAGATGTGATAGATGCAGGAATCCAATTCTGTGACTTAGCTGCCATGAAAGTGGACAAGAAAACAAAATTTGGACCCTCCCATAAAATATAAGCAAGACCTATTTTGAGACCTGGTGTTTTTAATGCTATCAAGTGTCCAGAGCAAGAGGTAGGGGTCCTCTTTGTCCCTCCTGAGGTTTCCTTTGTCCCTCCCTGGGAAGTCCTGTTTGTATCTCTGACAGGATCTGATGAAATTTTGTCATTGAGTAACATGGGTCACATATTTGTGGTCTTATGCTCCAATACAAGATCAGTAATGTGTAAAGGCCTTCCATACAGAACCTCAAGAGGTGTGAAGACCTGATAAGTAGGCATATTCCAAAATCTGAACAGGGCTAGCAGGCAGCAATTTGACTCAGGGAAACTGAGTTCTCTGAATTAAATTTCTTAGGTTTCTCTTTAGGAGATTATTAATAGCTCTACCTTTCCACATGACTGGGTTTGCCACACAAAATATGAGTTGTATTGAATTCCCATGGCTCTAGTTAGATCTTGCATTGTAAGCAGGCTTGTTGAGTAGCCCAAATCTGGGAATAAATTCCGTCTTTCTGATTGAGCCTGGAGTCCAATTAGAGAGCTTTTGGTTACCAGGTACTCATGTCACTAATGCACACTCTGGATTATAATGCCAAGCTGGCTGTTACTGTGGTTCTTCATAGGCACCATAGCTGGATAAGACTACTGGTTCTTTCATTCCTTGAAAACATGCATTGTACCTTCAGTATACAGCAATTAGTACTTGAGGAAAAAGTTATCTCCTCATCCTTTCTTCCTATGTATTTATTGGATCACCCTCTACTTAAAGTCAGTCCTCATTTTTTGCCATTTCACTGTTCACAACACTTTTACCCAGCTATACTATCTCTATTGCACCACCATCATAATGCCCTTTTACTATGACGGTTTCTGCAAGATTTACTCTCAGATATGAAAACTAGGGCTAGGAAACACAGAGGAGAGGGAGTATGTAGTCAGTTACTCCCACAACACAGAATTTCACTGAATCTATAAATTGTTTTGATAGGATTGGTATTTTCACAAACTAGTACTGTTAATTCATGAGCATGGGAGGTCTTTCTATCTTCTGGTGTTCCATTTCTTTCATCAGTGACTTAAAGTTTGTTCTTGGGTTGGGTTGTTTTGCTTTATAAAATACTTTTCACTTGCTTGATTAGAGTTATCCACACTTGTTTTAATTTTTAGACAATTGTGAAAGGTATTGTTTTCCTGAATTCTTTTTCAGTATGATTGTCATTTACATAAAAGACTACTAATTTTTGTGTGTTCATTTTTATCCTTTATAAGGTTATACTCTTATACATATTGACTTTGAACCCTTTGAACCCTGTCTCAAAAAAAATTATCCCAAACAAGACTATACTTACTTTGTATGTAGAAATTGCAAAGTTTTATACACTGGTTTGAGGCTCTGAATAATGACCAACAATGCTATAGTTCCTGCTTTTGTATGAAAAATAAGGTGCAATTAGTTACTGAACTCTGCAAAACCTTTGTTTTAATTATGAAATTTTATTGTATAAACCTTACAGAGAATTCAGTTACTGAGTTAATGTATGTGCCCAAAATGATTTTTAATCCTTCCGTTTAGGTCAACCTCTGTTCTAGAAAAGGATCGGCATAGCCATGTAAAATGAACTATTGTAATATAAATGTAAAAAGTAAATTAATCTAACAGTTGTATTTTTTATCTTTGTTAATCCCCAATAACCACACAGAGAAGCCAAGATTTATTTCAAGCTGCCTCTCAATATCTGGGCAGTTTTAATTTATATTAACCCCCTAAGCTAAGTTGGCTACATCCCATCCCCATTCCCATCCCCATCCCCATCCCCATCCGCATCCTCATCCCCCATCCCCATCCTCCCATCCCCATCCCCATCCCCATCTCCCTATCTCCATCCCCATCCCCCTATCCCCATCCCCCCACCCATCCCCATCCCTATCATCCCCATCCCCATCCTCACCCCCACCCCCATCCTCACCCCCACCCCCCATCACCATCACCATCACCATCATCCCCATCCTCATCCCCATCATCCCCATCCCCATCCCCATCCCCATCCCCATCACTATCACCATGACCATGTTATTTGCAGTTTGATATTGTTGTAGTTCTGCTTCACTTGCTTCTTCCCATGGTGTCTTCAAGAACTCTCTTCATGTGACTCTATTGAGATCTGAATCTCCTTCCTCCTCTCTCTCCTCCCTCAGGCTGGCAGAGGTTTTTGCCTTATTCTCTTTTATGCCCAGCCATTGAGTGGTCAGCATTTATTGACAAGGCAGGGAATAAATGATAAGAATTATTTATACAAACTTAAGACAAGGGATTCTAGACAAACATCACAATGCTTGTCCAGATTGAAACAATATATGAGGGCAGAGAGATCAGCATTTAAATGTTACAAGGATAAACTTAACACAGTGCACAAAAACATTCTGCCTACATAGCCATCTGTAGTCAAGTGACTTGGATTCTCATGCTCTTGTATTTTTCCTTGAATTATTGACATAGTTTGAACGTCAATTGGTAAAATGAAGTCATGGGCAGAATTACATCTCATTGAAATAAACATGTGTAAACAAGAGGACAGAAAGATAATCCAGCATTAAAGCAAGTATTTGGCTTAGAGCTTTAGGGTCATTTTTAGAAATAAATGTAGAAAAATGGTACCTTAAACCTAACCAAAAGAGTGGCTAGGCAGGTCATAGGCCGTAGTGTGAGAGCTTTAGCTTTTGTTTTTACTAAATGGACATGATATGTCCACTGAATTGCCTTCTAAATGGTCATGTTTATTTCCATAGATTGTTGCAGCTGTCAGTTTTTGTCAATGAAGCTTCTTAGTGAGGCAGGTAGTATAACTGCAGAAATTCATGACTGGTCAAAGTATTTAAAATAAGTCATTGGTTGAATATTTAACCATAAATTAGACATTTATGTCCAAAGGTTCAGGGAACATAATGGAAGAGAGAACTTATCCAAGAACTTGAAGTTTCAATTTTGTTTATTTATTTATTTATTTACATCCCAATGCTGTCCCCTCCTGATCCCACCCTTACAGACTCCCTCCAGCAGTATCCCTTCTCTTCTCTTCTGAGAGGGTTCTCTCCCCCACCCCACCCCTACAGGTATCTCCACATTCTAGTGCATCAAGTCTTTGCAGCATTAGGTCCATCTTCTCCCACTGAGGTCAGACAAGCAGCAGATTTAGAGGTATGGATTCCAGAGTCAGGCTACAGCTTTAGGGGAGAGCCCCATCTCCAGTTGTTGAGAGACCCGCATGGAGATTAAGCTTCATGTCTACTGCCAATGTGGGCAGGTTGCCTTGGTCCAGCCACTGTATGCTTTTTCGTTAGTGGCTTAGTCTGTGAGAACTCCCAGGGTTCCAGATTAGTTAACTCTCTTGGTCTTCCTGTGGGGTTCTTATCCCCTTCAGGGCCTTCAATCCTTCTCCCACCTATTCCATGAGAGTCTCCACCTCTCTCCAATGTTTGACTGTGGGTATCTGCCTCTGCTTCAGTCAGCTGCTGGGTACAGCCTCTTAGAGGGCATTTATGCTAGGCTCCTGTCTACAAGAATAACAGTGTATAATTAAGAGTATTAGGGATTGGTGCTTGCCCATGAGCTGGGTCTCAAGCTGGTTGGCCATTCCTTCCATCTCTGCTCCAGCTCTGTCCCTGCATTTCTTTTAGATAGAACAAGTTTGGGTTAAACGTTTTGTGGGTGGGTTGGTATATTTATCCCTCCATTGGTATGTGTGTGGGGGTGTTCTGCCTTGCTACAAGAGTTGGCCTCTTCAGGTTCCGTGTCCCCACTCTTAGGCATCGTGGCTAAGGTCACCTTCACTGACTTCTGGAAGCCTCCCCCATACTGGGTCTTTGGCAGTTCCTAGAAATTACCTGCCAACTCCCATACATAGCAGCTGCAGATTCCCATTCATTCTCCCAGTCTCCCTCCACACCTGATCCTGCCCCACATTCCAGTTCCCCTCCCTTCTCTCACCAGGTCTCTCCTACCCTCTGCATCCCATGACTATTCTGTTCCCCCTTCTGAGTGAGAAGGCTTATCCTCACTTTGGCCTTCCTTCTTATTTAACTTCTTTGAGTCTGTGAAGTATATCATGGGTATTCTGTAATTTATGGCTAATATCCCCTTATCAGAAAGTACATACCATGCATGTTCTTTTGGGTCTGAGTTACCTCCCTCAGGATGATATTTTCTAGTTCCATCCATTTGCTTGCAATATTCATAATGTCCTTATTTTTAATGGATGAGTAGTATTATATTGTTTAAATGAACCACATTTTCTTTATCCACTCTTCAGTTGAGGAACATCTAGATTGTTTCCAGTTTCTGGCTATTATGCATAAAGCTGCTATGAACATAGTGGTATCTTTGAACATAGTGGTGTCCTTTTGGTATCTTTTGGGTATATGCCCAGGAGCTGGGTATTCAGGTAGAACTATTTACAATTTTCTGAGAAACCGCCAAACTGATTGCCAGAATGGTTGTACCAGTTTGCAGTCTCAACAGCAAAGGAGGGGTGGTTCCCTTTCTACACAATCTTGCCAGCATGTGCTTTTGTTTGTGTTTTTGATCTTAGCCATTCTGATTGGCATGAAGTTTTATCTCAGGGTTGTTTTGATTTGCATTTCCCTGATGTCTAAGGATGTTTAAGATGTTTTAACTGCTTTTCAGCCATTCGAGATTCCTCTGTTGAGAACTCTCTGTTTAGCTCTGTACCCAATTTTTAATTGGGTTTTTGGTTTATTGGAGTTGAACTTCTTGAGTTTCTTATTTATTTTGGATGTTACCCCTCTTTTGGATGTAGGATTTGTAAGCATCATTTCCCAATCTGTAGACTGCCTGTTTTCAAAGTTTATTTCTGAGAACATCACATACTTGGAAGAATGAAGTTTGAACTGATTGGATTGATCTGGAGGGCTCCTCTCTGAGGACTAGATCTTGTAATATCAGAATGAGCCATTCAATATGCCAAAGGAGAAGATAAACCAGTAGCCTCGTCTTCTATAAAGCCTGTTAACTATAACAATCACTACCCCTTACATACATCCCCAGTGGTGCAATATTGGCATTGGTCTAAGACTCTTCATTGAAAAGGGAACCCATGACAGTCTTTTAAACCTAAATACCTATGATTGAAGATATCATAGCCCTAAGGGGGAGAACTTAGTACTGTAATTTTTTTAATTTTTTCGGCTTTTTTATTGGATATTTTATTTATTTACAGTACAGATATCATCCCCTTTCCCCATTTACCCTCACAAGAACCCCCTATCCTATACCCCCTCTTCCTTTATGCTTTTATACCATTTTGATTACATGCATGTAAAAGGTCAGTTCTAGGTTGAGGATCTAGCAATACAATAGATGCAAATAGTCAGGAACAAGCAATACAATAAACACAAGTAGTCAAAGAAAAAGCAAGGCATTAAACCCAGTTATGTGAACACTCCCATGATCACTGTTTCTAAAGGCTTATCAGGATGACCAAAGTATCTGAGCCTACTTCCCTGTCCTAGCCCAAGTTCATTTTCATGTCTGAAGCCTACTTCCTTGTTCTAGCCTAGAATTTAGAATCCTGTCTGAAATTGCTTCTTTGTTCTGGCCTAATATCTAGATTCCTGCCTGAGAGTACTTCTTTGTTGTAGCCTACAATTCTCTTACCTGAAATTACTTTTTTGTTCTAGTCTAATGTCAGATTCCTGCTTGAAACCTGTTTCCTTGCCCTTGGCCAATGTCATCTTGAGGGACCCGCATGTCATATTCCTGTCAAGCAGCCCCTTTCTTTGTCTTTGGCCCATGTCAGCTTCTTGCCAAGCAGCCCCAAAGGCTCTCCACCTTTTTTATTTCGTTAACAAAACTGAGCCTGTCTTAGGTCATTCTGACAAGAATACCTTCCTTGCCTGTCATGGAATATGCATTATCAAAGGCAATGCACTTTTGTCTTAGGTTGGTAAGGCTCTGTGCAGAATCTTACCTGTCCTTGGCTTGCCAGCCTGTTAATTTAATAGCTTTCTCTGGGGGGGGGGTCCATCTTCAGGTTTAAGCCATGTACTTTGGCTGCCAACATGTTTATGCTGTTAAAGATGAGCTTTAACATGATTAGCAGGAATAAAAATATTCCCAGGACAAGAAGGGCTAGCCTGGTCAAGATATATATGCCATTCCTGAGCTTTGTCCAAATTGAAAATACTGATCTCAGGCCATGAATAATTTTATCAGCATTATCTGCAGCATCAAAGGTCAATAGAGCAGCATTCATTAAATTCATAATCTCATTATGCAAAGTTAACACACCCAAAGAGGTGTTAGGATTATGCCAAATTTCCTACAGGTGTCTTTAAACTTTTTTTCTAATTATAATGACAATCATTGTAAATTTCAAAAGTAATACTACTCCAGTGATATTTGTCATGACACTTGGGATGGCTCCTAACTCTTGAACCCTGAACCTCCTTCAGAAAATTTGAATGGGTTATAGAGCATCATTCGTTGTTCCAGATACCGATATAAATCCTTTTGTATACTCAATACATTAGTAACATTTTTGCTAGATGGTTAACAAAAATAGTTGTCTTAACTCCTTGTGTCAATGCTATTGCAGAAGCAATGGCACTAGCAATTAATGGAATTAAAGCTGTTATACCAGCAATAATCAAGCCTGCTACCCTCTTGCTTCTGCTTAGAGCCTAACTCACTTCTCCCAGCACTTTCAAGCTTTTTTCAGAGAATCAAGGTTTTCTGATACTTAGGGCAGTGAGACAAAAGCTGGTTGATAGACTCCCATAACAGACATGCCAGGTTACAACACACTAACATAATTGAAAATTATATGGTCAATGCATCTTACAATAAATGCTGTTGAAGAGACAAAACCAATTTTATCTTGACAATTAAAAGCACCTTAAAACATATACTAAGCCTTGATTGAAATCCAGATCCTGTCCCAACATTATCTCTTGCTATCCTAATATCATAGCAAGCTATAGCTAGCTTCCAAATATGTTCCTAACAAAGTCCACCTCAGTCTTCCAAAAGTAGACTGTTATTTTCCATATTGGAATGGTTTCTAGACCTGTCCATGATTGAGTCCTAATAGCTGGGCATCTTTAAGAAGAATACAAGAGACATAGTTTCTCTTTTTGATTCTCTATCCCACAATGTCTAAAAACTTGAGGCAAGACAGCTTGTTCCATCTGGGATAGAGTCAAGCAAAGGTGGGTCAGGAACAAATTTCCAATACAGCTCCCCAGTTACCCTTGTCAGGGTACTCAGCAAGATCACAGGTCAGCATCATTCTTTGTGTCAACAACAGAATGTCTCACCAATCTTTTTAAAGTTCCATGGGCTTCTTCCACAATACCTTGTCCTTGAGGATTATACAAAATCCCCGTAATAAATTTTTGACAAAAAGTCTCGACTGCTTAACTGTGGGGCACTGAGCTGAGAGACAACCAGGTGTCTGGTCGAACGAGCTTCTGAACCCCGGAGAACCCTTTAGGGATGGTAGGAGTTCAGCTCTGTTCCTGGCCCCCTGGCTCTCTCAGCTTCCATTAGGTCACATAGGAATGGTGCCCCAGGCTCTCCTTACATGCATATGAGGCATCCCCCAAAACCTCAGACTAAGCCAATGAGGTTACCTGCTGCTAAAACCTTCACCCACCCCAAACTGTATATATTGAGCTTTATTGAGAAGTAAAGCGCACACAAGAACCATCCTGTTGCCTGAGAGCTTCCGTCTCGGACCCTCCCCTCTTCACCAGCTAGCTGGCTCCAGAGCTGTTAACACTGGGCAAGGGATCTACTGCCTTTCCCTGCTACCTGGCCCGCACTTCCCGGCTTAGCAAAGAGCTGTAACACTTCGGAACCTGCCAGCTCTCCTGGAACCTGCCTGGGACACCAGGCTGCCTCCTTGTCAGCTAGTCGGCTTCTTATCAGCCTAGCCCGGGCCTGGACTGGTTCAGCTCGGAGAGACAGGAGCAACACCTGGGAGAGACCGGTCAGTGACAGGGCGCCAGAGGCAGCGGCAGGGGCAGGCAATCTCCCCTCCAGCTCGCTCTCTGTGTCCTTTGGCCTCGACCTCCCACATCAGGTCGGGATGGGCATCTACAGACAGCAGGCCGGAGGCAACGTGGAGACAGTAGTGAGCCCTCCCTGCTCCCACCCTGTCCCCAGCCAGGAGATCTTCGTGGGACACCCTCCAGAACAAGGATCCCACACTCAACTATAATTACCAGACCCATTATCTGTTTTTTAAAATTGGATATTTTATTTATTTACCTTTCAATGTTATCTGCTCTCCCATCCCCCCTAAAACCCTTTCCTATTCCCCCTCCTCCTATTTCTATGAGGGTGTGCTCCCACCATCTTCCCATTCCTGCCTCCCTGTCTCGAATTCCCCAACACTAGGGAATCCAAACTTTCAGGCACCAAGGCTGTCCACTTCCACTGATGTCACCCTCAACTACCTATACAGGTGGAGCCCAGAGTCCCTCCCTTTGTGTTCTCTGGCTGGAGATTTTAGAGTGGCTACTCCAGCTTGTTATTTAGGACCATTTGCTTGGAAACTTGTTTTCCAGCCTTTTATTCTAAGGTAGAGTCTGTCTTTTTGACTGAGGTGGGTTTCCTGCATGCAGCAAAATGCTGGGTTCTGTTTATATATCCAGTCAATTAGCCTATGTCTTTTAATTGGGGAATTGAGTCCATTGATATTAAGAGATATTGAGGAACAGTGATTGTTGCTTCCTGTTATTTTTGTTATTAAAGGTGGAATTATCTGTGTGTGGCTATCTTCTTTTGGATTTGTTGGAAGAGGATTACTTTTTTGCTCTTTCTAAGGTATAATTTCCCTCGTTGTAGTAGAGCATCCTTGCTATTATCCTTTGTAATGCTGAGTTTGTGGAAAGATATTGTGTAAATTTGGTTTTGTCATGGAATATCTTGGTTTCTCTGTCTATGATAATTTAGAGATATGCTGGGTATAGTAGCCTGGGCTGGCATTTGTATTCTCTTTGGGTCTGTATGACATCTGTCTAGCATCTTCTAGCTTTTATAGTATCTGCTGAGAAGTCTGGTGTAATCCTGATAGGTCTGTCTTTACATGTTACTTGGCCTTTTTCCCTTACTGCATTTAATATTCTTTCTTTGTTTTGTACACTTGGTATTTTGATTATTATGTGACGGGAGGTATTTCTTTTCTGGTCTACTCCTGATTTATTTCTTAGGTTTTCTGTTTGGTGTTCTATAGGCTTCTAGTATGTTTATGGGCATCTTGTTCTTTAGGAAAGTTTTCTTCTATAATTTTGGTGAAGATATTTATTGGCCCTTTAAGTTGGGAATCTTCACTCTCATCTATACCTATTATCCTTACGTTTGGTCTTCTCACTGTGTCCTGGATTTCCTGGAGGTTTTGTGTTAAGAACTTTTTGCATTTTGTGTTTCCTTTGACAGTTGTGTCAATGTTTTTCTATGGTATCTTCTGCACATGAAATTCTCTCTTCCATCTCTTATATTCTGTTGGTGATGCTTGCATCTATGACTCCTGATTTATTTTCTAGGTTTTCTAATGTACTTTTAAATTGATAATATGAAGATGTAGGGTCACTTTGTTTCTGGGGAGCGCAGGTGTTCTCCAGAATAGGATGTTGGCTGGGTAAAAAGTTTAGCAGAAGAAACAGAGCAGAACAGGTTGCTAGGTACCTGTCCATAAGATCTATAGTTATTTGTTCTTATCTAAGCTAGTACTGTCCCACAGAGGCTACCTGTCCACAAGATCTATAGTTACTTGTTTTTAACTGGGCTAGCACTTTCCCACAGAAGCCAAGTCTTTGTGCCAGGTTGTTGGGAACCGCACTAGTCCCACGTTCGGCTGCCAAAAAATGTTGGGGCCCCGAGCTGGAGTCCTTGTTCAGGCGCCAAAAATGTCTTGGGCCGAGCAAAATGTTGAGGCCCGGGCTGCCCCGAGTTTGGCGGCCACTGTATCCTGGCCCAAGCTGTCCGCGGGTCGGGGTTCAGCAAGAGTGGGTGAGGGCGGACTCGAAGAATGGAGACCAGACAGAGTGTGTTTCAATCCCGTTTATTCTTCAGTCTCTCTTCCTCTAAGTGTCTCCTAAAAGTGTCTTCTATCTAATGTCAGGTAATCTGTTTTCCTCCAAGTTGTACTGTTTCTGTCTTCTCTCTGCTATGCCTGATTCTCTACCGTCTGCCTCTAGCCTTTTATATGTCTCACTTCTAAGCCATGCCTCTAAGTCACACCTATAATCATTCCCTTAGGTCTTGTCTCTAAATCTGATCTGTACACTTCTAAATCACTCTCTTAAGTTACACACCTTTAATCTCACACACCTTTAATCTCACACACCCAAGGTATCTAAACCAAGATTATCAGAGTGTGCTCAGCTATTGTAGGCTATTGTAATCCAAGTCTCATGTCAGGGTATATGGCTCAAGATGGCTGCAAAGCTGATAGCTGCTTTCTGCTAAAAGTCGGCCCCCAACACCAGGTAAGCATGTATGGCTGACAAAGCTGTGAATGTTTAAGCAAGGTCGCTCCCAGCATCTCTTCCATTTTCTTTGTATAGAGGGACTGTGGCAATTCAGGGCGGTTCTAAGAATGTCATTGAGGGACCAATAGTTAAAGGCTGTAACTGGTATTTTGGTAGGTCCAAATGCTTCATAATAATCTTTAAAACAATTGCCAACTTGGCACCCCTGTTTTTCATCAATCATTCCCTCTTGGGGGAACCATGGGTAAATATCTGCTATAAAATCTAAAAATTTCTTTAAATTCTTTTTCTTAACCCTAGTTTCTCACATCCAGATGGAATCCTTGAGCCCTGTCACAAAGAATGACTGTTTAGAAAATTCTTGTCCCATGTCTTACCTTAAGAACTTGCCACTCTGTGATCGTCCTACAGACTGTCGCATGGCAGGTTGTACTGTGGTGACCTACTGACTGCGACAACTCTAAGCCCAATATCCAATTTTAAAAATGGGGTATAAAGCTTGTAGTGGCATATTTTCCCTGGAAGTTGGGAAGAGCTAAGGTGGGACGAGTAAGGAGAGGAAGAGAAGAAGGAAGAAGAGGAGAGAGGAGAGAGAGGAAAGAGGGAGGGGACCATGGAATTGGGTGTGCACATGTCTCTAGCAGTCAAAGGTAGTTGATACATCTATGTTGAGTATTGGGTTACACCTCTGATTGTGTGGGCATCTTGTTATTGAGCATTACCAAACATATAAAGCTATTGGATAATCTTTAAACATTAGAATCTCATTTTCTACTGGGTGCCACATGGATGTTGGGATGGTCTGGGCTCAGCCCAACCTTGTAGAGACAGTGTGGAAAATTGGCAGAGCCATCTTCCTTGCTAGAGTCTTGTGAGTGGCAGGGACGGTGTCTCTGGCTTCCTGAGCCAGTGCCTGAGCTAGTGGCCTGAGCTGAGTGGTGGCAGTGTATTTTTAGGCCTAGGCTAGTTGGAAAGATGGTGACTGATTGGGTCAAGCCAGATTGGGTGCCACCATTCTTAAATAATTACTTCAACAAGAGCTAAACAGAATTCTCAACAGAGGAGTCTCTAATGGCTAAGAAACATTTGAAGAACTGTTCAATGTTCTTAGGTATTAAGGAAATGCAAATCAAAAAGACTCTGAGATTCTATCTTATATCAATCAGAATGGTTACGATCAAGAACTAAAGTGATAGCATATATGGGTTAGGATGTGCTATAATGAGAACAATCCTCCATCGCTGGTGGGAGTGCAGACTTTTATAATCACTCTGAAGGTCAATTGGCAGTTTCTAAGAAAAATTAGAATAATTCTATCTCAATATTAACTATACCACTCCTGGGCATATACCCAAAAGATTCTCCACTATTCCACAAGGATACTTGCTCAACTTTGTCCATAGCAACTTTATTCATAATAGCTAGAAACTAGAAACAAATTAATGTCCTTCAACTGAAGAATGGATATAGAAACTATAGTTCAGTTATACAGTAGAATACTAGTCAGCTTTTAAAAATAAGGGCATCATGAACTTTGCAGACAAATGGATGGAACTGAAAAGTATCTTCTTGGGTGAGGTAACTCAGACCCTAAAGGATATGTATTGTATATATTCTCTTATAAGTGGATATTAACCATAAAGAACAGGGTAACCAGGTAACTGAAGGGGGTAGGGACACCACAAGAAGACCAAAGAGCCAGCTAACCTGAAACTTTGGGGCCTACCAGAGATGGAACCACCAACCAAAGAGCATGTGAAGGCTGGAACTAGCACACCCTCACACACATAACAGGTATGCAGCTTGGAGTTCATGCTGGTCCCTGAAATTTGGAGTGGGGCCTGTCCCTGAATCTGTTGCCTACCTGTGGATCTCATTGTTCTCCAAACTGAGCTGCCTTTTCTGGTGTCAGTGGAAGAGGATACACCTAATCCTGCAGTGACTTGATGTGCCAAGATGGACTGATAACCAGACAGGGGCTCCACCTTCTCAGGGGTAAAAGGCATGTGAAATGTGGGTTGGGGCTGTGTGAGGAGGGCAGAGGGCTGTGATCAGCATGTAAAGTGATTAAATAAATTAGTGAAAGAATAGAATAGGCTATGTGAATCTCTTGAAAGTAATTTTCTAATATTTGGCTTTATTACATTGGGAGAAAGCTATCTGTGAACTTTGATTATTGAAGAAAAGAAAGTAGAAGTTTGAGATGGTATGCTCAAAATTTCTCTCAAGGAAGCAAGCTTTTTCTAGTTGACCTCTAAAATAACAATAATTTATGTTTTTAAAGTCAAACAAGGAACACACAAGGAAATAAATCCTCTGTTGCTGTTAAATTCTCAGGTCTGAGTATTTTTGAAGTAGACAGTGTCAGAGGAACAGCTCAGATATTTACTATAATTTTCTCCTACTTTAACCCTGGGACATCCTGCTATAATGAGGTGGAGGGAGACAATAGTAAAAACTCTTTCCAGACTTCAATAAAACTTTTTTTTCCTGCAATGTTGAGTATGAAGCCCGAAACCTAAATCCTAAACCACTGGGACAACCATACAAGAAAATACTATTTAGATCATGGACTAAAGAACTATAAATTCTCTTTAATTCTAAGCTCTGCAAGTTCTAAAATGAAATCCATAAATTTGCAAAGGACTAACTTATTCTTACAAGAAGATGCATTTGTTTGCCAGAAAAATCCAATGTATACCTCTACACTTCATTTCCTAAATAAAGTCAGAAGCAAACATCAATAACACTGCAGTATCGTTGAACATCAACATATAAAAGATTATTAAAAGTTCATAGAAAACAGAATTTTGAGAATGTACATGTAATTTTTTTAAAAGACTGAATGAGATTATAAAAAGCCATGTCTATCAATTTGAAGCTCAGAGAATGGGATTTTGAACTAGTCTTGATTTTACAATTGTATAACCTAAGATATTCATTTAATATTTCATAGACTTAATTTTCCAATTGTGTAACTACTTCCTGGGAGGATGTGAACAAATGTCTACTTATCTCAAATAGGGCACCAATGGCAGACTAAGGAGATGATTTCACCTAATTCAGACTAAGGAGATGATTTTACCTAATTCACATTATGTGAACCATTGAGTGTGTGGTAGAGTATTGCAAGAGTATAGACAACTTAAGAGTGGGCACACCACCAAAGTCTCTCTCCCCACATGACCTGTAATTATTTATATAACTTTGAGAAAAGGCAGAGATTTGTGAGCTCCTTCCTTCTCCAAGATATGATATTAATATGCTCAATAATATACAGATATTCTATGGGTCACCACAGTAGTAGAGATATAAGGAGAACAATTGCCATACCATGTCTATAGAAAAAAGTTTCACAACAACCTGCTTCTTCCTCACATCTCATATACTTGCATTTTTCTTCTACAATGTCCTTTGGGTCTTAGAGAGATTGATATAGCTGTCTCATTTAAGGTTAAGCACTCTTCGCTTGTTCTAATCACATTGGTCAGTTATAATTCTGAACACTAATTGCTATGAACTATAAAAAGAAGTATTTCTGACCAAGTCAAAGCAAAATAATTCATAGGTAGAAACATAAGTATTTAGAAGGCAATTTGAGAAGTAAATCATATCAATTTAACAAATCATAGCAATAGCATAACCCCTGGGGACTTTGTCTTCTTAGCCATAGGCTTCTGAAAATGTTCACAGTACCATATGTAAATTTAGGAATAGGTTTTAATTCTAACAGGAAAGTAGTTGGTTGTACTCTAAGTAGTTATTTCACTATTTTACCAGGTGGCACATCTTACATGGCATGCTGACAATGTAGCATGCAGGGTCAGAAGCCAAGTAGGTTCTTTGATGACAATTCTCCCTTACCACTTTATATATCACGTTCTAGCATAGTGAAAGATAAACACTAGAAATGAGGTTTCTAGCTTAATCTGAGATTGATTTCTCTATATCCTGCAAGGAATGTAGGGTCTCGCCATCTAGTTCTGGTGGGCAACCAATACAGAGAAGCCTTCTAGCTTCTGGGACTATCTTTTGTAATTCTAATGGGAGACCCCATTTAAGCTCTGTAACTATTACTTAAACATTTAAAAGCTCAGGCTTTTGTAGAAATTTCTCATTCATCTTATTGGGTATCATATTGATCTTAATAAACTACAATATTATGAAAAATTTTACAGTTGTATAGGGTTCTTAAGCTTTGTGGGAAGTTTTCTATCTGTGTTCCTTTAAGTGTGATTGCATATCTCTTACATGCTTTTCTAAATCTTCAAAGCACTAAGATGTAAGCATTATACCACTTATGAAATGAAACTTTCTTCAAAGAGTGGGAGGATTTCTAGAGGCACATCACCTACCATCTCAAATAAGTACAATTTCATCTTGGTATTCAACAGCCAGAAGTATAGTGCTACACCTACTGCCTCCTAGGTCTCACATACTCTCGGATTATGCTGTGGCTGTGACTTCTCTGTCTACCCGGCTGCTAAGGAGGTCCCAGGAGGGATGAAGTCTCTATTTCTACTATATTTTCTTATACGAGAAAAATTTATACATTTATACATTTATACATGGGTTGAATAACTGGGATAAGCTTGGTATTTTTGCTGAACCATTTTATTGTCTATGTCTTCCATGAACTCCAGTTTAGTTAGGCCTTAAAGTTTTCCAGAGTCTCACAAATACAAAATTTCTCGTTTTGTAAATCCTGTCATATTTGCTTTTGAACAGGTCCTTTTTTTTTCTACTTTGTTTTTTTTTTTCCTCATCCTCTGTTGATTTAGTTAACATTTTTTTAAATGTCACTTACGTAGTGGTGTAAGTATTCATATCTGTTAGAGTTTCTTTTACTTTTTATAAATCATGTATCACTATGGGACTCTTCAAAGCCACAAAAGCCATAGAACAATCTCAGAGTTCTTACTGAGCTAACTTTTTTTTTCCTCTTAATTTATTTTGGAACAGTTCAATTAGCCAAGTGAACTTGTAAGAAATGCTCACTGGTGTAATAGTGGTGTAGTGCTTATGAAGATAACCAACCACTTTCTGAGTGTATGTGAGGCCAATTCTACAGGAGCAATTTTATGACTGGTGCTCTAAACTTGGTCAAAAGTCTATGACTGAAAAGATCATAAGCCCTGGGTTATAATCTACTGAGTGGTTTTCTGTTTATTTGTTTTATTAAACAGCCCTTATGCTAAACATTTTTCCTAAATATTTACACATTTGATTTGTGGTACTTACATTTTTAATTGAGCATTTAATATAAAGTATTTAAATATTTATTTCCCATTCTTTGGAAAGAATCCCTAAGGCTCTATCTTTGGCAGACACACTATTGGGAGTTGACAGATGTTGACAAAGGGAGAATCATTCTTATTTAGGAACAAGGCCACTGAGGTTGACCATGACCCAGTGGATGGCCCTAAATCTATGTATGTATGTACAACACTAAGTGGACTCAAGGGA
The DNA here is from genome assembly GCF_011762505.2 of Arvicanthis niloticus. NCBI lineage: Eukaryota > Metazoa > Chordata > Mammalia > Rodentia > Muridae > Arvicanthis > Arvicanthis niloticus. Next base: position 104,294,674 of record NC_047663.1, read on the forward strand.
TATAAGTAACATTGAAATGAAAAGAGATACAGTGTTGTTGGGAATATAATGGGGCAGAAACTGAAAGCAGTTGGATGGAGGTATTCATAGATAGAGTTGAGCAAAGCACATGTAATAAATGTGTGAAAATGTTAGGTAGTAAATGAACATATTATTTAAAAAAAACAAGTCCAGAATAAATTGGTACATAAATATACATATACAGTTTAGTTGAAATATTCTCATTTTAGCTAACAATGAGACTAGAAAGGCGTAGACTATTTAACAAAAGCCCCAAGTCCGGGCAGAAAAATCCTTTTTAGTTGTTCATCAGAGTTGTCCTAAAGATGCCCAAAACATGTAGGGTATTGCCTCCGAGAGGTAGACATAAGTCTGTGTTGAAGACACCATGCATTCAGACATAGGACAAGCAGCCCCTGAATTGAAGCTGATTTAAAAGCCTCTTTTCTAAGAACTAGTTGCATGGTACCAGAAGGCACTATTCAAGCTTCTAAAGGAGGTTAACAATCCACACAATTGTTTGGTAGGAATCAAACTATGATGCCTCTGAATCACATCATCAGCATGGTACAATAACCTAAACTGTGTGGTTGTAGAATACATACCTTGTTGCTGTCAGTTAGGGTCTCCATTGCTGTGAAGAAACACCATGACTATGGCAGCTTTTATAAAGAACAACATTTAATTATGGTTGGCTTACAGGTTCAGAGATTCAGTCCATTATAATCAAGGCCAGAGCATGAGCAGTGTCCAGCATGGCATGGGAGGAACTGATGGTTCTACACCTTGATTCGAAGGCAAACAGGAAAAGACTAGAAAAGCCTGCCCCCCACAGTGACATACTTCCCCCAAATTGGCCACATCTGCTCCAACAATGACACATCACCTAATGTGCTTGACCCATGGGCCAAGCATTCTATCAGATGAATCTCTTGGGGCTAAACCTACTCTAGCTATTACTAAGAACTCTCTAATTGGATTTACAATCTACTCAATGGGAAAGAAATCATGCTTGGTATTGGAAACCTTTCCAACTATCCAGGGATATTAAAGTTATGGACACTGAAACAGAATCAACAACTCACTTTTTCTAAGACAATGTAATGCCTAACTGAATTTAAATATTTGTCCTTATATTCACAGTTAAATATGATCCTCACTCTTGATTAAGGAAACCTCTCATTTCAACAAATAGAGACTATTACAGAAAACTACAAACCTACAAAATTACAGAACTGTGGAACACAGTACTAATGAATATATCTATAATACAACTCTTAAACATAAAGCTCAAGGAGCATTTCATAAGATGGGGCAGAAAAATTGTAAGAGCCAGAGAAACATGGAGTTGTTTGTAAAATTATATATCCTAAAAATTTCAAAAGCTACAGTCTTAAAGTTTTACCAATTAAAAAAAAAAGTAAGTAGGACCCTAATAGACATGTTTACATGGTGGAGGGTGGGCATGGAGAAAGACTACAAAGCTTCAATAAAACACAAGTAACTACTGGAAGTTAAGAAATGCAAATAGGAAAAAAGTCTCTCCCAAGAAGAAACATTTCAATTAGTTGTTCAATACCAAATGGTCAGTCCTGAAAACATATATGTACAAGTATCACCATGCAGACTGATCAGGTTGTTTTTATGTATTTAGTTACATATATGTATATATATATATATATATATATATATATATATACATATATGTATATATACATATATGTATTTAGTTACATATATGTATATATACATATATGTATTTAGTTACATATATGTATATATACATATATGTATATATGTATATATATGTGGGGAGCCGACAGAAGGTGGCTATCATCCTTGCAGCCATCTTGAGCCATATACCCTGACAAGAGATTTGATTACATTAGCCTACAACAGCTGAGCACACTCTGATAACATCTTGTTTTAGATACCCAGGATCTTCCCTTGGGTATGTGAGACTTAAAGCTGTGATTTAGAGCCAAGACTTAAGGGTGTGACTTAGAGATCAGATTTAGAGACAAGGCCTAAGGGCATGACTTAAAGGCATGACTTAAAGGCATGGCTTAGAAGTGAGACATATAAAAAGGTGAGAGGCAGACAGAAGAGTTCAGTACAACTTGGAACTAGGAATTAGGTTAGAGAGTACAATTTAGAGTACAACTTGAAGTAGAAATTAGGCATTGAAGAAGAAGACTTATTAGGTAGTATGCACTTGGCACTTGGAGGAAGAACTTGGAATTAGACATTAGGCACTTAGCACTTGGAAGAAGTAACTTGGAACTTTGAGGAACTAGGGTCTAGGAACTCAAGACTTGGGACTTGGACTAGGAAGAGAGACTGAAGAATAAACGAGATTGAACACACTCTGGTCTCCATTCTTTGAGTCCATCCTCACTCTCTCTCTTGCTGAATCCCTATCTGCGACCTCTTCTGATTGGAGCTTGGAGCAGTGCAGGCTCTAACAGTTTAGCCCCCAAGGCTTTTGGCAGTGTAGGTTCCAACATTGACAGAGCGGTTTGAGACATTTTGGCCCCTAAATGTGGGGCAGCTCAGGCTGCAACATATATATTCATAATATATGTATATATACATAAGCATATACATATATGTATACATATATATTATATCATAATTTATTTAAAGTTTGTATATTAGAACAATTAAAGAGGGCTGAAGGGATGGCTTAAGAGGGCTAAAGAAATGGCTCAGTGGTTAAGAACAGTAACTGCTCTTCCAGTGGTCCTGAGTTCAATCTCCAGCAAATACAGGGTGGCTCTCACTCATCCATAATGAGATCTAATGCCCTCTTCTGTGTGTCTGAAGAAAGCAACAGAGTAGTCACATACATAAAATAAATAAATCTCTTTGGGGTTGAATACATGGCTCAGGATTTAAGAGCACTGACTGCTCTTCCAGCGGTCCTGAGTTCAATTCCCAGAAACCACATGGTGGTTCAAAACCATCTGTAATGGGATCTAATGCCCTCTTCTGGTGTGTCTGAAGACAGGTGCAGTGTACTCATATAATTAAATACATAAATCTTTATAAAAAGATTCTATCAGAAAGAACAATTTTTAAAAAACAAGATTATGAATTTGAAAGAGCAAGGGATACATGGGAGGGTTTGGAAGGAGAAAAATAAAGATGGAAAAAATGTAACTGTATTAGAATCTCAAGGAAAATTCTAGTTTAAAGAAGGAATTAATGAAATCAAGGGTCGCTTCTCTTAACCGATAAACAAGATTATTTGTCAACTTTCATCATACTATGCAGACCTGAGGACCTAAAAGAATAGGGAGAATAACAGTCTAATGATGTAGACAACCTTACTTTAGTGTCAGTGTACTTTATAACACAAATAAAACAAAGCAAGCAATGATTCAAGGAAGTTTGTTTGAGTCCACAATAACATTATCAGAAAAAAAAACATGTAAATAAAACATCAATAAAAACATACTAAATATTAACACAGCAGCTCTTTCCCAGAACTTTTTTGATACTAATCAATTTAAACGCAGTTGCCTGGCATATGCTATGGATTATATCTAGGAAAGCACAAAAACAAGGCAGAAGGCCAGATTCACAGATTCCAGATTCACAGTTCACTGAGAACAGCACTCAGCACATCTTTTCATCAGATTGCATTTTAAAGATTAGGTTCTGACATTCAACAAAAATAAAAATATTTTGTAAAATGAATATAAATATTTAACCCAAGAGGTACAAAAATCACTTCACAGAACATTCTAGAAAACAAAATGCACTTAAGGTAAAAGGCCCACCTTCTACCATTTTTTCCTAGAGCCTCTTTCACAATTCCCCCAGAGCATTGTTTACCACATGTCATTTGTTCAACAGTGTTCTAACACTTAATGGTGTAGTTAAGTTTTGGACTCAAGAAAAAAAAAAACTAGACTGACAAAACTCTAAGATAAATTAACCAACTAATTTTGAAAAGCATCCAAATTAATAAAACATTTCTATGTAAAGAAAGACATTACAATAGGTATCATTGAAATTCAAAAAAATAATGAGGACATGCCTTTAGAAACTTATACTCCTTGTTGTATGTTGGAGCATCTTCTGGGTATATGCCCAGGAGCGGTAGAGCTGTGTCCTCAGGTAATGCTATGTCCAATTTTCTGAGGAACCTTCAGACTGATTTCAAGAGTGGTTGTACCAGCTTGTAATCCTACCAACAATGGAAAAGTGTTCCTCTTTCTCCACATTCTTGACAGCATCTACTATCACCTGAGTTTTTGATCTTAGCCATTCTGACTGGTGTGAGGTGGTATCTCAGGGTTGTTTTGATTTACATTTCCCTGATGACGAAGGATATTGAGCATTTCTTAAGGTGCTTCTTGGCCATTTGATTTTCCTCAGTTGAGAATTCTTTGTTTAGCTCTGTACCCCATTTTTAATAGGGTTATTTGGTTTTCTGGAGTCTAATTTCTTGAGTTCTTTGTATATATTAGATATTAGCCCTCTATCGGATGTAGGGTTGGTAATGATCCTTACCCAATCTGTGGGTTGCCGTTTTGTCCTATTGACAGTGTCCTTTGCTTTACAGAAGCTTTGCAATTTTGAGGTCCCATTTGTCAATTTTTAATCTTAGAGTATAACATATGCTCCACTATGTTCATAGCAGCCTTATTTATAATAGCCAGAAGCTGGAAAGGACCCAGGTGTCCTTCAACAGAGGAATGGATACAAAAAACACATTTACACAATGGAGTATTACTCAGCTATTAAAAACAATGAATTTGAGAAGTTTTTTGGTAAATGGATGGAAATAGAAAATATCATCCTGAGTGAGGTAACCCAATCACAAAAGAACACACATGGTATTTACTCACTGATAAGTGGATATTAGCCCAAAAGCCTGAAATAGCTAAAATTCAACTCACAGACCACATGAAGCTCATGAAGAAGGAAAATGAAGTGTGGATGCCTCAGTCTTTCTTAGAAGGAGTAACAAAATACTCAAGGGAGCAAATATGGAGATAAAGTGTGGGGTAAAAACTGAAGGAGGGGCCATTTAGAGACTATTCCACTTGTGTATCCATCCCATGTACAGTCACCAAAGGTAGATGCTGATGTGGATGTCAGGAAGAGCATGCTGACAAAAGCCTGATATAGCTGTCTCCTTAGAGGTCTACCAGATTCTGACATATTTAAATGCAGATGCTCACAGCTAACTATTGATCTGATCAAGAGGTTCCCAATGGAGGAGTTAGAGAGAAGACTGAAGGAGCTGAAAGGATTAGTGGCCCCATGAGGAGAGCAACAATACCAACCAACCAGAGCTCCCCAGGGTCTAAACCACCAGCCTGAGAGCAAATAGGGAGGGACACCTGACTCCATCTGTATATGTAGGGGAGGATGGCCTTGTGGGGCATAGGTGGGAGAGGAGATTCTTGGTTCCATGAAGGCTGAACACCAAGTGGGGGGGGGTGGATTTGAGGGTGGGGAGGTGGGAGTGGGGGGATATGTGGGGGTACATCCTCATAGAAGCAGGAGGAGGATGGGATGGGGGTTCCTGGGTTGTGGGGGCAATGGGGGTAAGGGGATAAAATCTGAAATGTTAATATAATATCCAATTAAAAAAAACTTATACTCCAATAAATAAAAAACTAAAATAAATAAATCTGTAGATGTATACAATATGATCAAAATTAAACTCAGATGAAATAAATAATTTAAGCAGATCCATATCCACCAAAAAAAATTCAAGTAGAAATGAAAAGTCCTCTCGCAAAAAGGCCCAGGACAAAATTAAGTCACTGCAGAATTATATCAGAGCTTCAGAAAATATCTAATACTCAAACTGAAGAGCCCCTCTCTGGAGAGACCCTCACTCAAGTCTTGGGAAGTCATGGCCACCCAAAAACTCGCAAGACATCAAATCTGGATGCAAACAGCAGAGGCTTTATTCGAGAGAGTTAGTTGGCTAGCGGTCAATTCGTTTGCTCATGCAGGAGCTGAATTGACAAAGACCGGCTGGCTGAAGGGCTTTTTAAAAGGGGGAAACCACAAGCCAGGTGAGTGATGAGGGGGTGAGGGGTTGCTAAGGAAACATAACATAAAAATAGCAGAAAATTCCAGAGGAGCCCAACCTAAGTGAGTCAGGGTCATGTGGAAAACACTCTGTATACTCATTCTTCTCAAAAATGTGGTCTTGCCATGTCACTGTGGCCTTGCCCTGTCACTTGCTCAACTATTTCTCAGTTGCTCCGGACACAGCCCTGCCCTGTCATCGTGGTCACTAGTTTCTCAGCCCCACCTAGATGACTTGCATTCTTCTCTTCCCTTTTGGTTAGCTGGTCCCTGAAACAGGCCAGTCTACATTTTTAGCAAGTGCATCATGAACCTACCTCAGGCTACCTCCCAGTCCTCCCACAGTCCTATGTAGGAATCGAATGAATGGATGTCTCTGAGCCCTTGTTCCCAAAGGGCCGGCCAAGGGCTGCCTGCCAGCCTGGCTTCATCAACCCTGCATGACCAAATGATAGTTGGCGGGCTCTGCAGGCTGCTCAGGCCCTCTGCTACCTCCCACACTTGCCTGCTGGCAAGGGGTGGGCCCCGTTCTGTGAATTGACTACCTATGGAAATGTGACCAATTAGTATGAAATGCATGTTTAGCAAGTATTAGGTACTGTATTTGAACCAATAAATGTGAATCCTCTGCACAAAAAAAAAAAAAGAAAGAAACAAAAAAAGAAAATAGCTGCTATTGTTTTTTCTAAAAAAAAAAAAAAAAAAAAAAAAAAACCTACAAATGCTAGTGTAGATTCTAGAAAAGGGGAAACTTTACTGTTTATAACTCCTATGGAAAAGACTATGGAGTTTCCTCAAAATGCTAAAGATAGAACTGCCATATGACTTAATTACACAGTTTCTGAACATATACCCAAAGGAGCCCATACCTTATAACAGAGATACCTGCCTCATGGCTCCATAATAAATACTATACTATACTATATAGTTATATACATATTATATTACATACATATATAACGAAAATTATATATTGTAATATGTTGTATATAATATATGTATTATAATATGAAACCAGCCTATATGTCCAATAACTGATGAACATGTGAGGATAACATATGGTAAAAGAGGGACACAAATATAAAATTTGTAGGAAATGGATAAAACAGAAAAATTTACTAAATTAGGTAACTCAGATCCTAGCTGTGAATTTTTGGAGTAGTATGCTTAATAAAATAATTTTTGGAGTAGTATGCACTGATGAAACTAGAAAGGTAGAAAGAGGAATTAAAGGGAAAGAAGGAGGTTAGAAGAAGATGGCAATCATAAAAATGGAAGGGAAAATATTAGATATAAAAATCTCTAAACAAGCAGGGCAGTGGTGGCGCACGCCTTTAATCCCAGCACTTGGGAGGCAGAGGCAGGCGGATTTCTGAGTTCGAAGCCAGCCTGGTCTACAGAGTGAGTTCCAGGACAGCCAGGGCTACACAGAGAAACCCTGTCTTGAAAAACCAACAACAACAAAAAACCAAAACTCTAAACAAGGTAGAGAATAGGAGGATGGAGGATGGAGGATGGAGGATGGAGGAGAAGAGTGGAAAGGAGGAAGGCAACCAAAACTGATGATATATACAAAAAACAAATTAAAAAATACAATCTAAAGAGGTAATTAAATGAAAGTACCTTTTAAGGCTAGATAATGTTTCTCAATTTGTTGGTAAAAGCTTTTGCTAAAGACATCTCTACACACTTTTGTCACATGGCATAGAGAAATTAAGCTGGAGCTGAGAAAATTTTCTCCATATCAACTAGATTTCATGATCACAGAAACTCAAGTTTCTAGGGAAGAAAATTCCTCAAAAGGCTTACTCAGTTGTGAACCCTGTGAGTAAAAATAGTAACCCATTAGACATGATTTACCTTCTAGTGGAATAGAGGCATGGATGTTATGAATGTAAGCAACTACATTTCAATTATGTTTTAGGCCTAGTCTATAAAAGGAAGGAGGGAATTCAACATCTTCAGTAACTTACATACCCAGAGAACTCATGTGTTATTCTATAAACCTTGGGTGGGGACCCTCTTAGTCAGGAATATACTTCTATTGCTTTGTTAAAGAATTTTGTCATCAAAATACCTTCTAAAATGCATATTTATATTTGTAGATTAATGCTGTGTTTTGCCTTCATCAGAGAAATTCATTACTGCAGTAGGCTGTTGTTAATATGGAAACCCATTACTGGCCAAAGTGTTGAGAGTAAATGAAGATCAAGTGCTCTGTTCTAACTAGGGCAACTAGGACAATAAAATTCTCTCTGAATATGAAAAACTACCCCAAAACTGCAAGCAGAAGGAGCATAATAACTGAGGATGGTGAGATGCAAAAAATTGTCTTACAGTCATGACATGGTCATTACACTCATGAAATCACTGCAGCATTTATCATCATCACAAATGTTCACAAGATTGGGCTCATCAATATTTCACTAGGAGGTCTATTAATACTTGATATTTGCTGGGAGATGGGTGTCACTTTCTTCAGTAGTGTAATAAATTGTCTTTGCTCCAGTGTATAATTTCTACACTCTTGCTTGGGCAAGTAACACTAAAATTAGTGATCCACACATAAAAAGAAGACTTGAAAACAATTGAGAACTAATTGAAATAAAAAAGGTGTTAATGTAAATGGAAAAGGTATAAGGAAAGAGGATAGGAAATTAAAATACATAAAATTCATAACATAAGTCTATAAGATTGTCAATCAATAAAATGGACAAATGGAAAATTTTAATGTGTTAAAATTTTCTGACTTTTTCATTTCCAAATCACCCTTTTCTATCAGGCCATGTCTTAATAATTCAACATCTTCAGTTTGTTAAATTATAGTGTCCTCTGTTTCATATACTTTACAGTAGTTCTATGTGATTCACTCACTGCTCAAGCCCTCCTCTTTCCTAACTCTTTTCTTTATTGGTTTTTACATTTATTTACATTTTAAGTGCTGTTCCCCTTCCTGGTTTGCCTTCAGCAAATCCTCCATCATCCTGTAACCCTCCTTTTTGTCACTATCAGGATGCTCCTCCACCCACCCAGCCACTCCTGCCTCACCCCTTTACAATCCCCCTACACTGGGGCATCAAGCCTCCATAGGACCAATGGCTCTACCCCCCCCCCCCCCCATTGATGTTAGATAAGGCAATCCTCTGCTTTATATGAAGTTGGAGCCATAGATTCCTCCATGTATACTCTTTGGTTGGGTTTATTCCATGGGAGCTCTGGGGTGTCCAGTTAGTTTATATTGTTGTTTTTCCTATGGGGTTGCAATTCCCTTCAGCTCCTTCATTCTTTCTCCTAACTTTTCCACTGGGGTCCCGGGCTCAGTCCTATGGTTGGCTATTAGTATCTGCATTTGTATTGGTCAGGTGCTGGTGAAACCTCTCAGGAAACAGCTATACAAGGCTCCTATTAACAAGTGCTACTTGGCATCAGCAATAGGGGTTTTGTGTCTGCAGATGGGATGGATCCCTACGTGAGGCAGTCTCTAGATGGTCCTTCCTTCAGTCTCTGCTCCATTTTTTGTCCCTGTGTTTCCTATAGACAGAAAAAATTCTGGGTTAAAAATTTTGAGATGAGTGGGTGGCCCCATCCATCAACTGGGGGCCATGACTATCTACTGGCGGTGGTCTCTACTGGTTCTTCTCCCCTTTATTGGGTATTTTGCCTAATGACATCTGCATTGATTCCTGGGAACCTCTTGCTTCCCTGGCATCTGGGACTTTCTATTGGTTGCCCCCAGTTCCCCACCCTCCACTGTGACATATTTCTATGCAATTTCCTGACTCTTTGTACTTCTCTCCTATCTCTTCCCATACCAGATAATGCTCTCTTTTTTTTTTTTTCCTGCGCCCTCCTCTTTCCCTCCCAGATCTCCCTCTCCCTTTACCTCCCATGATTATTTTATTCCCCTTTCTAAGTAAGATTGAAGCATCCACACTTTGGTCTTCTTTCTTCTTAAACTTCATATGGTCTATGAGTGAGTTGTATCATGGATAGTCTGAGCTCTTAGGCTAATATCCACTTATTAGTGAGTACATACTATATTTGTTTTTTTGTGTGTGGGTTACCTCACTCAGGATGATATTTTCTAGTTCCATAAATTTGCCTGGAATTTTCATGAATTCATTGTTTTTGATAGCTGAATGTACCACATTTTCTGTATTCATTCTTCAGTTGAGGGATATCTGGCCTGTTTTCAGCTTTTGGCTATTATAAATAAGGCTGCTATGAATATAATGGAGCATGTGTTTATGTTATATGCTGGAGCATCTTTTGGATATATGCTCAGTAGTTGTATAGCTGGGTCTTCAGACAAAAACTTCAAGCCTCTGAAGAAAGAAATCAAAGAAGATGTCAGAAAATGAAAAGATCTCCTGTGATCATGGATCAACAGGATGAACATAGTAAAAATGGCCACCTTACCAAGTGCAATCTATAGATTCAATGCAATTCCCATCAAAATTCCAACTCAATTCTTCACAGAGATAAAAAGAACTATTCTCAAATTCATCTGGAATAACAACAACAAAACAAAACAAAACAAAAGCAAAAAAAAAAAAAAAAAAAAAAAAAAAACCAGGATAGCAAAAACTATTGTCAACAATTCCCCCTTCTGGGGGAATCACTGTCCCTAACTTCAAGCTGTACTACAGAGCAATAAGTAATAATAATTTAAAAAACCTGCATAATATTGATACAGAGACAGACAGGTAGGTCCATGGAATAGAATTGAAGACCCAGAAATAAACCCATACAAACCTGTACACTTATGGACACTTGATCCTTGACAAAGAAGCTAAAACCATCCAGTGGAAAAAGATGGCATTTTCAACAAATGGTGCTGGTTCAACTAGCAGATGGCATATAGAATAATGCAAATTGATTCACTTTTATCTCCTTGTATAAAGCTCAAGTCCAAGTGGATCAAGGACTTTCTTATAAAACCAGATACACTGAATCTAATAGAAGAGAAATTTGGAAAGAACCTTAAACACATCAGCACAGGGGAAAATTTCCTGAACAGAGAATGAATGGCTCAGGTTCTAAGATCAACAATTGACAAATGGGACCTAATAAAATTGAAAAGCTTCTCTAAGGCAAAAGACACTGTCAATAGGGCAAATGGCAACATACAGATTAGGAAAAGATTTTTACCAACCCTACATCTGATAGAGGCCTAATATCCAGAATATACAAAGAACTCCAGAAGTTAGACTCTGCAGAACCAAATAACCCCATTAATAAATGGGTACTAAACAAAGAATTCTCAACTGTGGCATCTCAAATGGCAGAAAAGCACCTAAAGAAATGTTTAACATCCTAGTCATCAGGGAATTACAAATCAAAACAACCCTGAGATTCCACCTCACACCAGTCAGAATGGCCTAGATCAAAAACCCAGGCAACCACAGATGCTGGCAAGGATGTGGAGAAATCCATTGCTGGTGGGATTGCTAGCTGGTAAAATCACTTTGGGAAACAATCTGGCAGTTCCTTCCTGACTCTTACATGTTTTGTGAAATGCATCTATATATAATTCAGGAAGCTAACACAGTAGAAAAGGTAGAAAGGCGGCAGATGGATACAAGTAAGGACTCTGAAAACAGACAAGAGACAGTCAAAACCCAAACTCACAGACACATTTCAAGGTTTTGTAGAAGGCTATGCATAAGTTCTCATGAATATTCTCACGTGATAATAACATCATACATATGTGTAGTACTTGCAGATGACATCATATGCAACAGGTCCAGTAGGTTAAAAAAAAAAATCTCTGTGTTGGGCTTTTTTTTTGGAATAACTTAGTGTAAAATTATCTGAAAATCTTTGGAAAATCTATTTAACCTCTCTGAAGCTCAGCTTCTTTATATATAAAATGGAGTAGAACCTATAGTTTTTTTTCAGGTTGATTTGAGGCAATAAGTTTAAATATTCATCGTAGTTTGTCAGCTCTAACTTGCTATTAAATAAGGAATTTGACATGTTGCAGTGGGAATGTTTTAAGTTCTTCCACTGCTCTAAAGGTAATGTGACCTGGGAGAGTGGAAGCAATAAATGAGGTGGATTAATACAATATCCAACATTATTCAGCGCATCAGACAGTTTATACTCTGAGGGTTGAGAGGCATCACATGAGTAAAGTGTATAATCACAAGGATACACATGGCAGACAGACCACTTGTAGCAGGTGAGCCACATGCTCCATAAAGGCATATAAACAAATAATAATATTGTAATGAATAATTGTAATGAATAATCTGAAGTAAACTTATTGTTATTTGCTTTACCTGGGATGAGCAAGAAAACACATTCTAAGAACAATTCCATGTTTTGAAGAAACTGTGGTCAAAAGACTCTTGTGTTATTTTCTTAGAGTTTTCTCAGAAGCATTTAGAAGTTTCATCTGACACTTCCTAAGACTGTGTTCTGACACTTTCTTGCTCTCTTTCAAATTTATGACCTCTCTTCTCATTCCTTGCTGATACATACACCCATAAAGTCTCACCAACATGACTGCTTGAACATGAGCAGAACAAAGACACCAACAATACTAATTTATGGAGAAGAAATGTCACAACGTGTCAAACCAATACCAAACCTAAAGTGAACTAATGAATGCTAAGTGAGAGAATTAGTCTTTCTTGAGTTCTTATTCTTAAATGCTAGAAGGTATATGTCTCTCAACACTGCATACATATTTAACTTCATGGATTTGTTACAGGATGGTGAGGATTAAATACTTACATTAGTATACCTCCATAGACTATAACACAGATCTTTTTCCTCTTTGAATTTTATGTCTTTCTTATTAGTGAAACCTATCTTTTAGTCTCAGTTGTATAAAGTAGATAGAGAGATGATAAGTATATAGAAAATAAATGTCCCTAAAGTAATGAACCTTACTCTCTGTTTGATTGCAGAGAGAGACTTCAATAACATAAGGGCCAGGCAGAAGGTGCCTTGAAATCCCATCTGTATTTTTTAAGATTCAGTTTGGCATTGAAACTAAAACAGGAGTTATGAGATCTGAGGTGGAAATTGATTAAACTCATGGCATGTTAGAAACATTGTGATCTGACAACCAAAATAGCAAATAGAATAACAGACGTTTAAGAGTCTCTATGTAGAAAAGGGGCAACCAGTATCGAATCACTGAAGGTCCTATCAGAAAAAGGTGACATCATCTCAGCAGAATATTTGCAGAGTGATTGTTAAAAGTAGACTTCAAGGTGGTGGCTCAATACAGAGTACAAACTTTGAAAGCTACCCACAGTAGATATATTTCTACAGATAAACCTGATGGAAGTAGAGGCGGCATAGAAGCCAAAGGAAAAATAAATAGTTCAGACAAAGCTGATTGCATCTGAAAGCAAGAGAAAAGAGAGTCCTGTTGGTGTGTTTTGTTTAATTCCAACCTCATGATTTTTGAGTTTTGTAAATACGTGGAGTTAGTTAGAAGTTTTCTAAAGCCATTCTCCAACCTTGTGGCATATTATGAAGCCCTAAAACGTTGGTATAATCATTAAAATAGGAGAAGGTGGGCACAAACTGATTAACATTGAATTTATTTTACTGAAAGAAAATGAGGACTTAAAATAGAAATTCAGCTGAGTTACAAGAAAAAGACATATGCTATACTTCTCTCGAAACATAAGTTATGAACTGAGAATTAAATCCACATATTTCCATATTATATATGTTGATTATATAAACTATGACAAGAATTTGTGTGTACAGTCTTATGTTTTATACATACATGTGTTGTACACATGCATACAACACCAAGACACAAATGGGTCTCGTTATCAAAATGACAATGTAATACAAGATAAAAAAAAAAGTATTAGTGAGGAGAAATATGAAACAAGGAATGGAGATACATGACTTGAAGTGGCGGGATTCTGTTGCTGTGATGTAGAGTCTTCTTGAATGACCCTTTGCCTTTGTAGACAACAGTAGAACAACCCTTTGTCTGCTGTTGTCTAGGATGAAGACAGGAGAAAAGAGTAAATAACTACCAAAGAGAAGAAAAGCAAGAAATCAGTGGTCTCTTGAGACTCTGACGATGTTTATTTCATGCCCTACTTTAAGTTACCCTGTGTTTGCTTCCTGGTTCTCCCTTTCTTTCCCAGTCATCTCCTTTAACCTACACTGAGGCATGCTCCTTGACACTTGTGTCTGTTGTAAGTTTTATGATTATATACTATGACGTTCATTTAACTTTGTGAACCTCAACTTAAATTCTTTATGACAGAAAATGAATCCTATCTAACCGCAACTCTTTAAAAATCTCAGATGCTGAGGCATAAGGAAAAGGACAGTGGGTTTAAGATTAACCTAGACAATATAGTGAAATTACTATTTCAAAAACAGGAAAGAAAGAAATCTAAAATTTTCTATTAGTTTATATAATTATTCATTCTTTCTTTTCTCTTCATTCTTTATCTTTTTATTTTTTGAGCCCATGTTGGCCTCAAACTTACTTTATAATTAAAGATGACAAATTCCCACCTCTACCCACCCCCGTCTGCTGGGCTTACAGATACATGCTGTCACACCCAGTTTACACTTGCATCTTTGAGATATGTACAGTTTGTCTGATCTTAGCTCTCATTGAAAGTCCATGTCCTTTGGTGCAGTTTTCCTTCTCACAAATACAAGATCATCTGTACTCATCTTTCTAACGTCAAATAAAATTTAGATAAAAAATAATATTATAGAATGTTTAAAGGCACAAATAGAATAATCTGTGAAAATTAATATTGTATTCTAGAAAAAGTCATAATCTCTCTTGAGTGTAAATGTGTGTGTGTGTGTGTGTGTGTTGTCTTAGGGCTTTTATTGCTGTTAAAAGACACTATGACCACAGCAACCCTTATAAGGAAAAACATTTATTGGGAGCTGGTGTACAGTTGAAAGGTTTAGTTCATTGTCATCACAGCAGAAAACATGGTAGCACACAGGTATACATGGTTTTAGAGAAGGAGCTGAGATTTCTATATCTGGATCATTAGGCAGCAACAAGAGAAAGTGATATGGGTCCTAGATTGAAACCTCAAAAGCTCACCCCTGTAACATACTTTTTCAAACAAGACCATGCGTACTCTAACAAGGCCATACCTTCTAATAGTGTCACTCCTTATCCAATAGGATATTTTTATTCAAACTCCTCCCTCCATACATACAGTATCTTTTCCTTTCCAACTAGGACATGTTTTTGCCCAACATGACACTTTGATTCAGAATAACCTAATTTCAATTTCTGTCATATTTTGTTCAGGTTTATTTAAAGCAAGATCAGAGGAAGAAGCTGTGAATTATAATATTGAGAAAAAGGTTGACTTACTTCTTAAATTCTATTGTGTATTCTCCTTGTGGTCTGGAAAATCATTTAATATCAAGAACTACCATTAAGAATATAATCATCAAATAAACAACAAAATAAACAATAAAATAAAACAAGACTTTTTTCTCTGCACTCCCATGGGAGTACAGACTGCTAGACTTGATCATTAACAGTAAACAAATTTACCTGGCCTGTTATTCAACAATTTGCATGCTTTACTTTTATCTGACTTGAGCCTTTGTATGTTGTCTTATTTGCTTTTAGTAAGCTTTGAAAAAAACCCCACAAACAAGCACTAATTCTGGAAGTCAAAAATAACTATGTCTATCAGTCTCCAGGTAATTTAACTATTGATGATTACTCTTCACTGGGCTTGTATACATCTCCATTAAGAATGTTGGCCAGCCAAAACCTCTACTTTCAGGTAGTGTCACCTGCTATCTTCAGCACACACATCCTATAAATAGACAGATTGACTATTTATGTGCAGGCCACTGGTTACTTCTAATCACCTTTCTCTATTCATTTATTCATGGTGCTTCTTTGCTCTTAACACTATCATCAAGGAGAGCAACTTGAAATTTGAGTGGTCATGCTATACATTAGGTTTCCTTGAATAAATGCTCTTTTGCCAAACTCATTGTTTTAGTGACTGGCCTGCACAATTGCAGAAAAACAAGCACCTTAGTGAAAAAAACAGACAGTACCTCAGAATAAAAGACTGGAAAACAATTTTCCAAGCAAATGGTCCAAAGAAACAACCTGGAGTAGCCATTCTAATATTGAATAAAATAGATTTTCAACCAAAAGTTATTAAGAAAGAAAAGGAAGGATACTTCATTCTTGTCAAAGAAAATATCAACCAAGATGAAATCTCAATTCTGAACATCTATGCTCCAAATGTAAGGGCACCCACATTCACAGAAGAAACTTTACTATAGGTCAAAGCACTCATTGTACCTTACACAATAATAGTGGGAGACTTCAACACCGCACTCTCATCAATGGACAGATCATGGAAACAGAAACTAAACAGAGACAAAGGGAAACTAAG
The DNA here is from genome assembly GCF_011762505.2 of Arvicanthis niloticus. Classification (NCBI taxonomy): domain Eukaryota; kingdom Metazoa; phylum Chordata; class Mammalia; order Rodentia; family Muridae; genus Arvicanthis; species Arvicanthis niloticus. The sequence goes on from NC_047663.1 coordinate 104,311,131, forward strand.
AGACATTATGAACCAAATGGATTTAGCAGATATCTAAACAACACTTCACTCAAAAACAAAAGAATATACCTTTTACTCAGCACCTCATGGTACCTTCTCCAAAATCAACCACATAATTGGTCAGAAAACAAACCTCAACAGGTACAAGAAAAATGAAATAATCCCATTCATCCTAACAGATCACCAATGAGTAGGGCTTGCCTTCAGTAATGATAAAATCAATGGAAAGCCCACATACACATAGAAACTGAACAATGCTCTACTCAATGATAACTTGGTCAGGGAAGAAATAAAGAAAAAATTAAAGACTTTAGAACTTAATGAAGATGAAGACACATTATACCAAAACTTGTGGGGCACAATAAAATCAGTGCTAGGAGGAAAACTCATTGTTCTAAGTGCCTACAAAAAGAAACTGGAGAGAACATATACTAGCAGCTTGACAGCACACCTGGAAGCTCTAGAAAAAAAAAAAAACCAAATACACCCAATTCTATTAGACCTTCCAAGAAGACCTAATACCAATTCTCTACAAACTATTTCACAAAATAGAAACAAAAGAAACACTAGCCAATTCATTCTATAAAGCCACAATTAAGCTCATACCTAAACCACACAAAGACCCAACAACAACACAAAAAACTTCAGACCAATCACCCTTATGAATATTGATGCAAAAATACTCAATAAAATTTTTGCAAACTGAATCCAAGAACACAGCAGAACAAACATCCATCATTATCAAGTAGGCTTTATCCCAAGAATGCCGGGATGGTTGAATACATGGAAGTCCATCAATGTAATCCACTATATAAACAAACTCAAAGAAAAAAACCCACATGATCATCTCATTAGATGTTGAGAAAGCATTACATAAGATTTAACACCTCCTTATGGTAAAAGTCTTGGAAAGAACAGGAATTCAAGGCCCATATCTAAACATAGTAAAAGCAATATACAGCAAACCAGTAGCCAACATCAAACTTAATGGAGAGAAAATTGAAGCAATCCCACTAAAATTAGAGACTAGACAAGACTGCCCACATTCTCCCTACCAATTCAATATACTACTGGAAGTCCTAGCCAGAGCAATTAGACAACAGAAGGAGGCAAAAGGGATACAAATTGTAAAGGAAGAAGTCAAAATATAACTATTTGCAGATGATATGATAGTGTACTTAAGTGAACCCAAAAATTCCACTATGGAACTCCTAAACCTGATAAACAACTTCAGCAAAGTAGTTGGATATAAAATTAACTCAAACAAATCAGTAACCTTTTTCTATTCAAATGATAAACAGGCTAAGAAAGAAATTAGGGAAATGACATCCTTCAGAATAGTCACAAATAATATAAAATATCTTGGTGTGAATCTAACCAAGCAAGTCACAGATCTGTATAAGAACATCATGTCCCTGAAGAAGAAATTGAAGATCTCAGAAGATGAAAAGATCTCCCATGCTCATGAATTGGCAGGATTAAAATAGTAAAAATGGCCATCTTGCTGAAAGCACTGTACAGATTCAATGCAATACCTATCAAAATTCCAACTCAATTCTTCACAGAGTTAGAAAAAGTAATTCTCCTTTTCATTTAGAATAACAAAAAAGCCAGGATAGTGAAAACTATTCTCAACAATATAAGATCTTCTGAGGGAATTACCATCCCTGACCTCAAGAGCACTACAGAGCAACAGTGATAAAAATTGCATGGTATTGGTACAGAGATAGGCAGGAAGATGAATGAAACTGAATTGAAGCCCCAGAAATGAACCCACACACCTATGGTTACTTGATCTTTGACGAAGGAGCTAAACCATCCAGTGGAAAAAAAATGACAGCATTTTCAACCAATGGTGCTGGTTGAACTGGAAGTCAGCATGTAGAATAATGCAAATTGATCCATTCTTATCTCATTATATAAAACTCAAGTCCAAGTGGATAAAAGACTTTCACATAAAACCAGATACACTAGAGATCACCAATATTGGAAATAACAGTCTTCATTTGGAAGGCTGGTTCTGGACATTTTCAGGGACATATTTGGAAGTTAACTGCAGTTTTCTATGATGTTATGTTAGCAAGAGATAAAGTTGGGACAGTATCTGGATTTCAAACAAGTGTTAGTACATGTGTTAAGGCTCTATTAATTGTCAAGTTAAAATTACTTTTGTTTCTTCTACAGTATTTAATGTAAGTTGCATTGATTGTATACTTTCTAATTGTGTTAGTGTGTTGAAACCCGGCATGTTTGTTATGGGGGCGTATCAACTAGCTTTTGTTTTATTTTGCTGAATATCCCAGAACCTTGGTATTCTGAAAAAAGCTGGCAAGTACTGGAAAAAGTGAGTCAGGCTTTAAGCAGAAGCAAGAGGGTAGTAGGGTTGATTATTGCTGGTATAACAGCTTTAATTACATTAATTGCTAGCACCACTGCTTCTGTACAAGTTTTTTTTTTTGACACAAGAAGTTAAGATAGCTACTTTTGTTAATCATTTAGCAAAAAATTATTAATTTGTGAATATAGAAGGGGATTTATATAGACATTTGGAACAATGGATTGGTGCTCTTTATCCTATTCAAATTATTAGAAGTGGTTCAGAGTTTAAGAGTAAGCAGCCATTTCAAGTGTCATGCCAAATACCATTGGATTTGTGTTAGTTCTAAAATTTACAGGGGCGGTCATTATTATTAGGACAAAATTTAAAAACTCTTGCAGTGTATTTGGCATAATTGTAACAGCTCTCTGAATGTTTTAACTTTGCTATGTGAGCTTATGAAGTTAAAGAATGCTGCTCTGCTGAGGATTGCTTCAGCAGATACTGTGGATAAAATTGCCCATGGTCTGAGGTCAGTATTTCTATTTTGGTCAAGCTTCAAGAATGGCATATATATCTTGATCATGCTAGTTCTTTTTGTCCTGGGATTACTTTTATTCCTGTCCATTGTGTTAAAGCTTGTCTTTAACAACACCAACATGTTGGCTGCCAATGTACATGGCTTGAAACGGAAAATGGACCCTCCAGACAGAGTTATTAAATTAACAGGCTAGCAAGCCAAGGACAGGTAAGATTCTGCACAGAGCCTTACCAACCTAAAACAAAAATACATTGCCTTTGATGATGCATATTCCATGATGGTTAAGGAAGGTATTTTTGTCAGAATGACCTAAGACAGGCTCAGTCTTGTTCATGAAATAAAAAAGGGGGAAAGACAGAGAGCTTTGAGGCTGCTTGGCAAGAATCTGGCATGGGCCAAGGACAAGAAAATGGGTTGCTTGGCAGAAATATGACATTGGCCAAGGACAAGGAAATGGGCTTCTGGCAGGACTATGACATTAGTTTAGAACAAAGAAATAATTTCAGGCAGTAATCTAAATCTTAGTCTACAACAAGGAAATAATTTCAGTCAGGAATCTAAATCTTAGAACAAAAAAATAATTTCAGGTAGGGATCTAAATCTTAGGCCAGAACAAAGAAGTAGCAGATATGAAAATGACTTTGGGCTAGGACAGAGAAGTAGGCTCAGATATTTTGGTCATCCTGTTAAGCCCTTAGAAACAGTGATCATGGGAGTGAGTGTTCATGGAACTTTTTCTATTGCCTTGCTTGTTCTTTGACTATTTGTGTTTATTGTCTTGCTTGTTCCTTGAGTATTTGCATCTATTATATTGCTGGGTCCTCAACCTAGAACTGACCTGAATACTTGCATGTAATTAAAATGGTATAAAAGCAAAAAAAAAAAAAAAAAAAAAAAAAAAAAAAAAGGAGTGGGAATGGAATAGAGGGTGTCTAGGGAGGAGAAATGGGGAAGGGGGATGTCATTTGAAATGTAAATAAATAAAATATCCAATTTTTAAAAATACAGTAGCTAAAAACAAAAAAGTACAGAAAAACAAAAACAAACAAACAAACAAAACACCAACCCTCCTAACCCAAAACATCCAGGAAATCCAGGACATAATAACAAGACCAAATCTAAGAATATTAGGAATAAAGGAGAGTGAAGATTCCCAGCTCAAAAGACCTGCAAATTTCTTCAACAAAATCATAGAAGAAAACCTTTCCAGCCTAATGAAAGGGATGGCCATAAATGTACATGAAGCTTACCTAACACTCAACAGATTTAACCAGAAAAGAAACTTTTCTTGTCACATAAAAATCAAAATACTAAATGTAAGAACAAAGAAAGAATATTAAAATCTATAAGGGAAAAATGTCAAGTGACATATGAAGTCAGATCTATCAGAATTACACCAGAATTCTCAACAGAGACACAAAAGGCCAGAAGAGCCTGGACAGAGGTCATACAGACCCTAAGAAGACACAAGTGTCAGCCCATTCTACTATACTCAGCAAAACTCTCAATCAACATAGATTGAGAAACCAAAATATTCTAGGACAAAATCAAGTTAAAACAATACCTATCTACCAATCCATCCCTATAGAAGGTTCTAGAAGGAAAATTCCAACACAAGTAGGTTAACCAGACCAAAGCAAAAAACAAGATATTAATCATCTCACAACAAAGCAAAAACAAGAGAATTATATGCACATAATACCACCTACAACAATAAACAACAGAAAGCAACAAACATCTGTCTCTAATATCCCTTAATTTCAAGGGACTCAATTCCCAAATAAAATGACATAAGCTAACAGACTGGATACTCAACCAAGATCCAGTATTTTGCTGCATACAAAAAACACACCTCAATAACAAGGACAGACACCACCTCAGAGTAAAAGGATGAAAATGATTTCTTAGCAAAAGGTCCCAAGTAACAAGCTAGAGTTGCCATTCTACTATCCAAAAAAATAGACTCAACCAAAAGTTGGGAAAGGATACTTCATATTCATCAAAGGAAAAATGCACCAAGAGAATGCCTCAAATCTGAACATCTATGCCCCAAAAACAAGGGCACCCATATTCATAAAAGAAACTTTACTAAAGCTCAAAACACACATCGAAATACAAATAATAATAGTGGGAGACATAACACCTGACTCTCACCAATCAAAAGGTCATTGAAACAGAAACTAAAGAGAGACACTGTGAAACTAATAGACGTTACAAACCGAGTGGATTTAACAGATATCTATACAACATTTTACCCTAAACAAAAGAATATACCTTCTCCTCTACACCTCACAGTACCTTCTCCAAAATTTACCATATAATCAGTCACAAAACAAGCCTCCACCTATACAAGAAGATTAAAATAATCATGCATCCTATCAGATCACCACCAACTAAGGCCAGTCTTCAATAACAACAAATCAACAGAAAACCAATATACCCATGGCAACTGAGCAACTCTCTACTCAATGATAACTCAATGATTCAGGGAAGAAATAAAGAAAAAAATTAAAGACTTCCTTCCTGGAATTCAATGAAAATTATGAAACAGCATGCTCAAACTTATGGGACACAATGAAAGGGGTGCTAAGAAGAAAATTCATGGTACTAAGTGTCCTGTAAAGGAATTGGAGAGATCCTACACTAGCAACTTAATAGCACACCTGAGAGCTCTAAAACAAAAAGAAGCAAATACACCCAAGTGGAGTATATTTCAGGAAATAATTAAACTACCAAGTAGAAACAAAGAGAATGATACAAAGAATCAACAAAACCAAAAACTTGTATTTGAGAAAATCAACAAGATAGATAAATCCCTAGCCAAACTAACTAAAGGGCACAGAGACAGTATTCAAATTAACAAAATTAGAAGTGAAAAGGGAGACATAATAACAAAAACTGGAGAAATTTTTAAAAAATCATTAGATCCTACTACAAAAGCTTATACTCAACAAAACTGGAAAATCTAGATGAAATGGATCATTTTCTACATAGATACAGTGAACTAAAGTTAAATAAAAAAGAGAGAACTTCAGACCAGTTGCATGAATATCAGTGCAAAAATCCTCAATAAAATTCTTGCAAACTGAATCCAAGAACACATCAAAACCATCATTCGCCATAATCAAGTAGACTTCATCCCAGGGATTCAAGTTGGTTCAATATATGAAAAATCCACTTATGTAAGCCACTGTATAAACCAACTCAAAGAAAGAAATCACATGATCATCTCATTTGATGCTGAAAAAGTATTTGAGAAAATACAGCACCCTTTCATGTTAAAAGTATTGGAGAGATCAGGAATTTAAGACCCATATCTAAACATAATAAAAGTAATATACAACAATCCAACGGCCAATGTCAATTGGTTCAATACTTGAACCAATCCCACTAAAACCAGGAACAAGAAAAGGCAGCCCTTGTATCTATTCAATATAGTATTCAAAATTCTAGCTAGAGCAATATGACAACCAAAGGAGATCAAGGGGATACATGTTGGCAAAGAAGAAGTCAAGGTATCACTATTTGCAGATAATATGATGGTATAAGCACAAATATTCTACCAGAGAACTTCTACAGCTGATGACTTCAGGAAAGTGGCTGGGTATAAAATTAATTCAAATCAGTAGGTTTCCTCTATACAGAGGATAAATGGGATGAAACAAAAATTAGGAAACAACACCCTTCACTGTAGTCACAAATAATATAAAATATGTTGAGGTAGCTCTAACCAAACATGTGAAAAATCTGTATGCCAAGAACTTCAAGTCTCTCAAGAAAGAAATCAAAGAAGACCTCAGAAAATGGAGAGCTCTCCCATGCTCATGGATTGGTAGAATTAACATAGTAAAAATGGCCATCCTACCAAAAGTAATCTATAGATTAAAACAATCCCCATCAAAAGTCCAACACAATTCTTCAAGGGCATGGAAAGAGAAATTCTCAAGTTCATCTGGAAAAACAAAAAAGTCAGAATAACAAAACCAATTATTAACAATGAAAGAACTTCTAGGGAATCGCTATCCTGACCTCAAGCTGTACTACAGAGCAATAATGATAAAAATTGCATGGTATTGGTACAGAGACAGACAGGTTGATTAATATAACAGAATTGAAGATCCAGAAATAAAACCACATACTTATGGCCACTTGATCTTTGACAAAGAAGCCAAAATATACAATGGAAAAAAGAAAGCATCTTTAATAAATTGGCTGGTCTAACTGGCCATCTGTATGTAGAAAAAATGAAAATAGATCCTTATTTGTCAGCTTGCACAAAGTTCAAGTCCAAGCAGATCAAGGACCTCATGATAAAACCAGATACGCTGAATCTAATAGAAGAAAAAATGGGAAAGAGCCTCAAACTCATTGGCACACGACAGGATTGAGGGTGAGGGTGGGGTTCCTAAATAGGACTCCGATGGTCCAATGGCTCAGGCACTATTATCAATAATTGATAAATGGGACCTCATGAAACAGAAAAGCTTTTGTAATGCAAAGGACATAATCAAAAGGACAAACCAGCAAAATACAGATTGGGAAAAGATTTTCACTAACCCCACGTCTGATAAAGGGCTAATATCCAAAATATATGAAGAACTCAAGAAGCTAACCTCCAAAAAAACCAAACAACCCAATCAAAAATTGTGTATAGAACAAAACAGAATTCACAACAGAGGAATCTTGATTGGCTGAGAAGCACTTAAAGAAATGTTCAAAGCACTTAGTGAATGAAATAACCGTATTAATAAATGAGTCCTAAATAAAGAGCTAAATGAAGAAGTCTCAACTGAAGCATCTCAAATGGCCGAGAAGCAACTAAAGAAATGTTTAACACCTTTAGTCTTCAGGGAAATGCAAATTAAAATGATTCAGAGATTCCACCTCACACCAATCAGAATGGCTAAGATTAAAAACTCAAGTGACAGCACATGTTGGTGAGGATGTGGAGAAAGAGAAACAGTTCTCCATTGATGGTGGGATTGCAAACTGGCACAACCATTCTAGAAATCAATCTGGAGATTCCTCCAAAAATTGGAAATAGATCTGTCTGAAGACCCTCTCTTGGGAATATACCCAAAAATGCCCCACCGTACCTAACAGGGGCACATGATCCACTATGTTCATAGCAGCCTTATTTGTGATAGCTAGAAGTTGAATCAACCCAGATGTCCAACAATGAAAGAACAGATACAGAAAATGTGGTCCATTTACACAATGGAATACTATTCAACTACTAAAAACGAGGACATCATGGGTTTTCCAGGCAAATGGATGGAACTAGAAAATAGTAGTATCCTGAGTGAGGTAACTCAGACCCCAAAGGACATGCACGGTATGTACTCACTAATAAGTGAATATTAGGCAAACACAGAATGCCTAGGATACAATCCACAGAACTCAAGAAGGTTAATAAGCAGAAGGGCCCAAGTGAGGGTGCCTCAGTCCCACTCGGGTAGGAGAAGAAAGCAATCATGGCAGCAGGAAGAGGAAAAGATGACCCTAAGTGGGAGAGGAGACAGGGAGGGGAAAGGGTTAATATGATTAGGTATTGGTGGGGAAACAGGAGTGAAACCCTGAGGGCCAGCAGTAAGAATGAAAACAGGCAACCTCAGGAGGTAGGAGGTAGGAGGTAGGTAGGAGGTAGGAGGTAGGTAGGAGGTAGGTAGGAGGTAGGAGGTAGGAGGTAGGAGGTAGGAGGTAGGAGGTAGGAGGTAGGAGGTAGGAGGTAGGAGGTAGGAGGTAGGAGGTAGGAGGTAGGAGGTAGGAGGTAGGAGGTAGGAGGTAGGAGGTAGGAGGTAGGAGGTAGGAGGTAGGAGGTAGGAGGTAGGAGGTAGGAGGTAGGAGGTAGGAGGTAGGAGGTAGGAGGTAGGAGGTAGGAGGTAGGAGGTAGGAGAGGTAGGAGGTAGGAGGGTGTAGGAGGTAGGAGGTAGGAGGTAGGAGGTGTAGGAGGTGTAGGAGGTGTAGGAGGTGTAGGAGGTAGGAGGTAGGAGGTAGGAGGTAGGAGGTGTAGGAGGTAGGAGGTAGGAGGTAGGAGGACCCTCTAGAATGTACCAGAGGCCTGAGAGGTGAGGAATTCTCAGGACTCAAAGGGAGGGACCATAGATGAAATACCCTACAGTGAGGGAGAGGGAACTTATAGACTCCACCTCCAGTAGAAAGACAGGGCGTCAAGTGGAGGGATGGGGTTGCCATCCCACAGTCAAAATCTCTGACCCAGAAGTGCTCCTATCTTAAAGAACTGTAAGGACAAAAATGGAGAAGAGCTTTAGGGACAGAAGGTACAGTGACAGGCCCAAATTGGGATCCAGCTTAAAGGGAGGCTCTGAGGCATGACACTATTACTGATTCTACGGTGTGCTTATAGACAGGAGCCTGGCATGGCTGCCCTCTGAAAGGCTCAACAATCAGCTGAGTCAGATGCAGATACTTACAACCCAAGCAGTGGACAGAGGCCACGGACCTCCGTGCTTGAGTTAGGGAAAAGCTGGAAGAAGCTGAGGAGGAGGGCTACCCCATAGGAAAATCAGCAGTCTCAACTAACCTGAATTTCTGAGATCTCTCAGACACTGAGCCAACCAAGCACCACACACCAGCTGATATGATACCCCCGACACATATACATCAGAAGACTGCCTGGTCTTGCCTCAGTGACAGAGGATTCACCAAACCCTTGAGAGATTTGAGGCCCCAGGGAGTGGTGGAGTCTTGGTGCGGTTTAGGGACATACTCTTGGAGACGGTGGAGGGAGTATAGGATGAGCAACACCCAGAGGGCAGACTGGGATGGGTATAATGACTAGACTATAAAAAAGAAGATTAAAGAGTAAAACTAAGAATATAAATAGACAAATTCTTGGGTTAAAAAAAAGAAAACCTATCAAATCCAACATATTTGAAGTGTACTTGTTTGCAAATAGCTATTAAGCGTTTTTGATGGGTATAAAGTAAACTAGCACACACTCCCTCTTTACCTAAGAAAGACAATAGGGCCGGGGTCAACTTAGCATGAGCCTCAAACACACATGCGCGCGCGCGCACACACACACACACACACACACACACACACACGCGCGCGCGCACACACACACACACACACACACGCACACACGCACGTGCACACATGCACACACACACACGTGCATACATACACACGCACACATGCACACACGCACACACATGCGCACATGCACACACACACACACACACACACACACACGCAGGCACACGCACACGCGCACGCACGCACACACACACAATATTTTAAACATAGTAAAGCTCTAATGATACACTGATGTTTCTTTCCTGTGAATTAGCATCTCTGAATAATTTCCTTTCTATTAATTTTTGGATTGTGTATCTTATTTTGTTTGTTTTTTTTTTTTGTGGAAACTTTTTGCACAATGCAGGTAGAAATTTTTAAAATTCTTGTTTTAAGTAGTATCACTTCACCTCTTGTGTTTGTCTCTATGTGTATCTATATCTATTACAACATGTTTTGAAATGTATATAATATAATGGGTAAAATAAGCAAATTATATTTATATATTTACTATTTATGGTGACAATTTTCTTTTTAAAGTTTACGCAAAGATTTATTGGCAATTTTGATTACAGAGAAATAAAGGAATGACTATTATACAGCTTCTTTCGCGTAAGCAGCAGGAAAGCTAATTAAAAGATAGTTAATAGATGTCATCTGGTTCTTAGTGAGGAAAGCCAGGGCAGCTTCATTCTTTTTATTATGTGTCTAACAGTGAGCATCCCTGCCTGATTTTTTTGAGCTCTTCTCTGCAGTTGCTTGCTCTTGGCTGTAGGGTGACTTTCTTCTGCTTCTAAAAAGGATTTTCCTCGTCCACTGAATTGTTTTTCTCTTATTGAACACTCTTTTCTAACTCTGCCCTTTCAAACTTCAGAGACTGTTCAATCATCATTCTCTCCTACTCCAGAGTGTCCATCTTACTTCTCTCCGTTTTTGGATCACTGGAGAAAGGAGGACCAAAGAAGCTGTGTCTAGACCGAATAGATGATGGCTGGGCTATTATTCTGGCAGGACAAAGGCTGAAGGAAGCAATGTGTAATTTGTCCAGAGCTTCCACTATCTTCTTCCGTGAGAGTCATATGGAAGAAGAGGTTCTGTGTGTCCTTAAATCACCAAGAATGCTTGGTTCCCTTCTCTTCCTTCATTATGCCCCAAAGAGGCTGCTGAAAGACAACTCTGTCCATTGCAGAAAAATGTCTACACATGGAACTGGAATCTATACTTCTGAGAACTCTGGTTCTGAGAACGTCTGATACAGACGACGAGCCCTGCTGGCTGTGACTCCCAGTGCTGATTTTTAAATTCCTTTACAACAATCTGCCTCTCGGTGTAGCCCTGGCACTGATCGGGAACTCAAAGTCTGAGTCTAGCCTGTCACTGCATTTGATAAACTGGCACCTTTGACACGACTTCATCTTCCATAACCTTGTTCTGTTCAAGGAAAACGTTCAAGAAATCTCCACTTGTGTCCTAACTGTGAGACACCATCTTGCCGGGCTCAGCAATGATGGGCCAGAGACTGCAGTATTTTGTGGAACTTCCTTCTCTAGGGTTGCCTGAGTTTGTTTTGGTTGCATTTTAAATTAGCAACCAGAATAGTTAATCTTTTACAAAAAGCATCGTATCCTAAAATTTAGACCTTTAGCCGTGTAGAATGTTCAGTTTCATCTTACAGCTCTGGTCTGTAACACTTGTCTATGAGTTTCCAGTAATTCTGGAGAAACAAAAGCTCATGAGGTGACTGAATTACTCTTTCAGTTGTTGTTTAAGTTATTTGTTTTGTGATTGAAGCTCCACTTTCTCTTTCTTCTTTTCATTCAGCAAACAATTTTCTTTTAAATTGAAAAAAAAAGTGGGGAGGGGCTTTGACAGACTCTAACTCAGCTTCTTTCATAGGATTGCAAAGTTCTTTCGTTTTCTAATGAATAATTGTGACTCCCCTTGCAAATAAAGTGTTTTTCTTTATTCTTTCTACTCTCTTCTAGCAGGTTATAAGTTCTAGCAAAGTAGTCATTCTTTGCTTCGGGCTGGTACTGGAAGGTCAGTTTTGAGTTTTGATCATAGGTCTCTCTCCTCATGTTCTTTAGATTCTGCTTCTAACTCTTGAGTGCTGAGGCTTCACTTTTATTTTTTTTTTTCTTGGAGTTTCTGAATCAATCCAAAAGCTTCAGTTCTCTCTCTCTCTTTTTTTTTTCAGCTCTGCTTTTCTTCTCTGAGCAAATCTCTATCCTTTAGTAGAAGCTGTCTTTCAGCGTAAATTTCTTATGTTTCAGTCTCTTAGTGCTTTCCACACCTCTCCAGGGTGCTCTTTTCATGGAAGTGAGAGAACTTGGTCAGTTCCTTTTCATATTTCATTTGCTCTTGCATCTTAATGTTTGTTATTTCACCTTGTCTAAAACACTACAGCTTTTGAAGTTTTTTGTTTCTGCTGGAAGTTTTTGTTGTATTGGTTTGATTTGGTCTCTGAAGATTTTGGGACAGTGAGCACAAACTTCTACAAGTTGGTTATCAATAAGCTGGAGTTTCTCAGCAAAAGCCACTTTGCTAGGAAACGTAGAGCTAGTCTGTGTTGCTGTTGCAAGTCTCCGTAGTTTAATGATATCCTACCAGTTCCTTTAAGAAACTTAGAAGAACACCTTTTTGGACTTTTTTTTTTTATCAAAATCTTGAAGTCAAAGGTTTGAAAAGACTGAACAAGTGTTGATTTGAATGAGTTGTAATCGATCCTTCATAGTAAATAACTTTTCTTTTGACAGACCACTTACTGAAAAGAAAACACAAAACAGATTTCATAGTCATATCTTTGTGAGTGATCTACCACCATCGAATTAGAAGCATCTCTTAGGAAGGCACTCCCTTCTACTGAAAGGCACTGAGGCTGCACTTCTCCAATACATGGTACATCAATTCATAAGTTAGGTGGTTTGGGAGTTGTACAGAGCAATGGCTGAGAGCTTATTATCAGGAACATGGGTAGCCTTACAGCAGACATACTGGGAGGTCTGCACATAGCGTGATGCCTGAGACCACATCCACATCCACACAGCCATAGTTGCATAGATGGAGACACCTCTCCTACTTTTTCCCAGCTGGGTGACAGTAAAAATCTGCTTTTACTGATTTTCAACGACACAATCTATACTTATTAACTATAATTATAAGCATTCCCCCTTCCACTGCTGCCCATGCTGGGGATTGAAGTCAGTGGTCTACCACTAAACTACAATAACACCTATTATTTTATTTTTCCTGACTGTGTTCAGGTTGTCCTCAAGCTCTTGATCACCTTGTCTTAATCTCCAAAGTGTTAGGATTGTAGACATCGCTAGATGTAGTCACCATGCTACATAGTAGGCCTACTAAGTGTACTCATTCTAGCTAAAATTTTGTGCCAATTAACTAACATCCACTACTTTATGCTCACTATTTGGCAACAACCACGGTATTGTTTATCTCAGTTAGTTAAATATTTTTATATTTCATGAGGAGATCATTTTATTTGTCATTCATTACTTAGCATATGTTTTAGTGCCTTCTGTTGCTGTGATGCCCTCACATGAGCACCTTAAGGAAGAAGTAGTTTATTTTAGCCCATAGTTTAAGGTACAATCTACCATGACAGAGAAGTCAAGTCTGGAGCTTGAAGCAGTTGGACCACATTATGTCCTTATTAGAGAAAAGAACAATGAATGCCAATGTTTAGCTCACTGTCTCCATTTTAGATAGCACGTGATCTTTGCCCATGCAATGGTCTCACCTACAGTGGTTGTGTCTTTGAACTACAAATACTGCAATCAAGATAATCCCTCATAGTTATTTTTTGAGGTCAATCTTCCAGGTAGTTTTAGATTCTGTCAAGTTGACACTTAAATTAACAACATTATGTGCTGCAGTACAATTCATGTTGTTATTAATGGTAGACTTTCCTTCCTAAGATAGAAATTTTCCATCATGCACATATACTACATTTTTCTTGTCCTTTTTGACACCTGAGGATATTCAAATTGTTCACATATTAGTTATTGTGATAATGTTTCATTGAACATGAGACTGCATATTTCTTCAATATGCTATTGATTTCCTAAGATCTTTACCTGAAACTATGAATACTGTATCATATGATAATTTTCCTTATTATCTGAGGAACTCCATATTTTTATTCATATTTTCTGTATACATTTTCCATACAGATATTTTGTATTTGTATTTTACATAATGCTTATAACTAACTTAGTGGGGGTAGAATAAAGCCTGGGACTCTCAAAACATTTGACCGTTAGAAGGCCTCGAACTTGATTTTGTGATGTTTAGAAGCCATTGCATGCAGAGAGCAAACCCATGTCTGTCTACTTCTTGTTAGAAGTACCTCTGTGCCGTAAATCAACCAACTAATTTTACTTTACTACATAGTTTCTAATGTGTTGTTTTGTGGTATTTTAAAATTATTTTTATTTATTTTTTGTTTTGCACTTGCTCCTTGGGTTAAGTACTTCACTCATCTACTTTTAGTCTCCATTATTCTTTCCATAAATATATCTTCCAAAAATGTTTAAAATATTTGTTCAGTCACATCTGAACCTACCAACTGCTGTTTGACTTAATTTAATTTCTTTCAAATGCAAAAAAGATAGAACCACTTCAAAACTGTTTCATTGCTTGTATTACAGACAATTCCTGTGCATTCTGTTTTTAGAGAACAGAAGAGACTGTGATTGAAGACAATCAGATCTCTATTCATTGATATATGCTACTCACATCAGCCTCCCACAGAGTACTGAGACCTTAATGTAAAATTTAACCAAGTTGGTGTTTTCCAAAATACTCTGAAATATTTGTTTAAATGTGAAATATTTCTGAATTACCATTACTGCAAATTTGATGTTTTTTGGTGAAATAAACATCTGACAATGAACACTAAGATGAAAGTTGAATAGTTAGGAAAGCCCTAACATGAATAATTGGGTTATTTTTATTAAAATCTGTTTTTCTGAACATTTTGTTTATTTGGGGACTGTGGAGACACATATCAGAGATGTTTAATAGTTTTTGTATTTCCTATAGAAACTAAGAATGGCCTTCTCAATGCATACTACAAGACAAATGGGCCTATATATCCTAAACATATAATTAGTAAATGGTCTTTCTATTTCAATTTTATATTATCTGTTGCAGTACATATGTTAACTGTCTTATTTTATATTATTTCAAGTCATTTAAAAGGCAAATATTTCAGCATATTCCATTTGAAGACTTGATAAAAAGCTATGTTAAATATAAATAGACAGCTTATATTTAATTATGAGAGAAGGGTTCAAAAGCCTCCAGTTCTTGTCAAATTTTATATTGTAAAATGGTCAAGGAGAAACGTTTAGGACTGTATTAAAAACAGTTGAAACATATCCTCAAGAATTTTCAACTTCTGCAAAATTTGGTTAGTGAATGTTAATGTTGTAAGGCAGAAGAGATCTATTTTATCAGAGCTGAAAACATTCTGGAATACAACATTCATTTCCAAACCTGGAAATGATATACTTTTAAATTTAAACATCCACAAATGAATACAATTAAGTTATATAATACACCTTGTATAAATTGTCTAGTAAATTTTTCTCTTATAATTATTTCTATCTCATAAAAGTAAGCTAAATAGTCATGGGTCCAAATGAAGCCCCAATTCCCCAAACTCCAAAAGGAAGTCCAGTGCACTAAACCTTGACTATAATAAAATTTCTGGCAGTTAGAGAAAAGCCAACATTTCTCAGAAACTTGTATAGCCAGTTCCCCTCTATTAAAAGGAGTCAGTTCCCTTACCTCAGCCAGAAGGGACAAATGGCTACCCATGGCTCGAGGCTCCTACAGTAACATGTATCTTTTACACATATTAAAGTCCTTCTAGCACTCTATCTCTGCTCACCTTCTTCCTATCCTAAACACACTCCAGGTCATGGGCTTCCCTCCCACTCACTACTCATTTTCCTCATAACTCTGCTATTAAGGCTGTCTTGTAGTCTCTCTCTTTCTTGCTCTTTCCCTTGCTTGTCTGTACTCTGCTTTCATTTACCTCACAACTAGTAAAGGGAGCATTGGTTTCTCCACATGTAAATAAGAATAGCTTTTAAACTTTCTGGTTTATGATTAAAAATTAAAAATAGAATTCAAACAGATGAAAAAATTAAACAATGAGTGCTCACCAATTACCTTAATAATGCTGACAAATTGTACAGTGTATCAATTTTTGAAGAAACCTGCCTTTTGAGGATAAATTAGGATCCACTAAATAACTGTCAGACAATACCATCAAGAAAAGATAACTTGTTAGAAACAGTTAAGAAATAAAGTTGAAAGTAACCGAACTTATTTAGTAAACATTTCTTGAATACTTGCTGTGTTTAGATTAGGAACTAAATTATGAAGATGTAGAGATGAATTAATCTGGGAAAGTAGGCAAAAATTAAGGAAAATTCATTTTTAAAAAGGTCATATTTTTAAATAAGAGTTCTAAATGAAATATTTATTTCATAGATGCAAGCAAATGATGTATGCATTAATAATAGAAAAGGTAATTTCTTATGTGGTGATTCCATGTATGACTTATTTACCCCCAGCAAAGATGCACTGTTTCAGGGAGTGAGTCATAAAACAGGTTCTTGTTTGCTCATCACTCAACTTTGTATTTACCATGAAAGATGTTCATAGTTTATCTTTTAAAATAAGAAAATTTGCTCACAAAGAAATTCTTAGGAAATGAACCTATTTACTTAATAGTAGGCAATCTTTTCAAAACTAAGGTTCTCAGTTAGTTAAAAATAATTCCAGACTATTAAGTGCCTATGTTTACAAAATGAAAGTTACCTTGAGAATATATATTCAGAATATATATATATACACACACACACACACACACACACACACACACACACATATATATATATATATATACTTGAAATAATTACAAAGTTTTTCTCAAATTAGGAAATTAACACACTGAAAGTAAAAGATCTAAGAAACTTTTGTAGTAAGTCCAGTAAAACATAAGCATTTTAGATTAATAAAATTTAAAATTATAGATTAAAAGCTATATGAAGGTTTAATTTTGAATTCTTTAAACTGTTTACCGCTACAGTAAGCTTTTCTATATTAGAAAATGAAAAGTATTGTTATCATAATGTCTTTTTGCAGACTCTTGGATACTTAAACTTCTTAGCATTTAGATTTATTCCTAACAAAGGTGGGCACAAATCTAAAATATGTCAAATATAAATGAAGCTTATGAAGTTATTAAAATTTTATTTCAAAATAGAAAATCTACAGCTACAGAGTTTTATATTAAGCGTAGAAACCGTTCACCAACTCAAGACTAGATGTAGCTTTAAGTCTTACAATCTTGAAATAGATGTGAGTCTGAGTACCTGTTTGTAATAATATAAGCTATGATAATATTTTCATGGCAGTGATAAATACTAAGTAAGTTATTCGTATTTTGAAATAAGTTACAAAGCATTGCATGAGTAAACAAATGAGTACATGTTCAGCAAACACAGTGGTCTGCAAGGCTGTCTTTGCTGGATATTTTGATAAATTAACTCATATCAATGGTTTCTTGACGATGTAGGTACAAAAAACAAAACATACAAACAAATAAAAACAACCTTCCTCCCCCCCCCCAAAGAAACAAAGGGGGTGCTTTCTCTTGCATGAATATTTAAAGTTCACAGTTCTCAGAAATCACTTAACTATGGAGAATTATTTTAGAAAAAGAAATACCATTACTGCCCATAGTGGGAAAAAAGTTCCTATGTGGAGGAACTTCGACAAAAGACTAACGAAAACATGGAGGACAGGACATATGGGGAAGAAGAGGAGTGTGTTGTGGAATTGGAACGTCATACACCCGTTATCCTCACTAGTCCACAGGGTCCTACCTTACATGATTTCCTATGGAAAATTTTCTGCTAGACCATTCTGAGCTGTTCATATGACCATCTTTTTATCTGATTCTTGATATCTTTAACTCCTTTTGAAACTATTTTTAGCTCATTTAAAAGACTTTTATTGATGAGTAAGTAATATATGTCATTTTTACCATACCCCTGTATCTCCAACTTTTTCCCCCAAATTTATAACATCATCAGCAATTGTATATATGTGTATATGTGTTCATTTAGTATTGCTCATATATGCATGTGTTGAAAGGCTGACCACTAGGGAAGTGATAACCTATCAGGGGGTTCATCCCTAAAGAATATTGAACCTCTTTCTCTCAGAAGCCATTGATTAACTGTAATTTTTATCTAGAGGTTGGGCCTTCTGAAATTTCCCCCTTTCACAGTGGCATGTCAACTGGTGTTGTCATTATGAAGGTCTTCTTCGGGCAGGCATATTGTTGAGAGTTTATGGGTATAACTTCCTTGTCATATCTAGAAGACATTATCCTGCTGGTTTTTATAATATTTGAAGTAATTTTATATTTCAAAGATATTTATGTAAATATAGTACAAAGACTTTCTGTATTCTCTTCACTCTCAGCCTTTTAAAATTAACATGTAATATCACATTGTGATCTGAATCAGACTAAGACTCACTTGTAGCACTGGTACAATACTAGTAACTAAATTAATATTTATTTCAGTCTTTTTATTAATTTAGTTTTAGTTTTGATCAAAGATCCAAGTTATGGACCACATTGTAGTTAGTCATTGTTTCTACAATCTAATATCTATGACATTTTAACCTTTATTTACTTTTATTTTTTAAAATTAGAGTATAATTATATAATTTCCCCTCCACTCTTCTCTTTCCAGTATCTCCTTGCTCCCTTTTAAAAAAATCCGGGTCTCTATTTCTTTAATTGGTCACACACACACATACACACACATGCACACAGACACACACATGCATGCACACACACACACGACTTTATTTAATGTTTCTTGCATTTATATGATTTCAGGGCTGACATGATTAGTATGGAATAACGTTTTAATTCTTTAGGAATTAGGTTTATCCCTAAAGAAGACCACTTGTCTTGCTCTCAGCATTCCTTAATTACCTGTAGTTCTCTGTTAATGAGCAGAGACTGGTACTTCTCTTACGTTAGAATATTTATTAGTGTTCAGTTTATTCAAGTCTTGTTTATGCAGCTGTATTGGGCAGCTGTATTTAGCCAGAGGTATCATGGATGAACTTTTCCTAACATTTCTAGGAGTTATGTTCTTATAGCAGCTTTCCTGATCCTCTGGCTCTTAACATGTTTTTGCCATCCTTTCTACAGTTATTTTTGCACCTTATGTGAAGGAGTGGTGATGCAAATGTAGAAATTAGGGGTAGGCACCCTACAATTATGTGTTCTCTGTTTTGTTCAGTTATGGTTTTTTGTGGCGCCTTAGTTTGTTGTAAGGAGAAGCTTTGTTGATGAGGGGTAAGAGCTAAATTTATCTGTGGGAATAAGAATAAATTTTAGAATGCAGTTAGGCATTAAACTAGTTTAGTAAAATAATGGTAATAGTTTCTCTTTTAAGATCCATGACCTCACTTTAATTGGCTAAATTTCCTCTTGTTGAACAGGCATTTAAGTACACATTCATGAGTTATATAGCTCATAGATCCCAGCACTCTTACAAAAAAAAATTCTTTTTTTTTCTAGAGCAAGGAGAAAATTCTCTGAAAGAGCTCTGTTGATCTGAATGTGATTTTGTGTTTACTTATGAACCACTGTTACCTGGATAATAGAGTCTCCCATTGGATGAGCCTGAGTCATGCGCTCCTGTGTATAAAGTGATCCATTACTAGAAGGCCTTTCAATCATGAGTAATTGGAATAAAGTTCTGTTGCTTAAAGAAAATAATATGAAACTATGGAGAGCTTTTGGGGCTGCTTGGCAGGAATCTGACATTGGCCAAGGATAAGGAAATGGGCTTTAGGCAGAAATCTGACATTAGGTCATGACAAGGAAGTAAGTTCAGGCAGGAATCTAATTTTAGGCTAAAACAGAGAAGTAATTTCAGTCAGTAATCTAAGTCTTAGGCAAAGAAGTAGGCCTCAGGCATGAATATGACCTTAGGCTAGGACAGGAAAGAAGGCTCAGATATTTTTGTCATCCTGATGAGCCCTTAGAAACAGTGATCATGAGCGTGATCACAAAACTCTGTCTATTGCCTTGATTGTTCCTTGACTATTTGTATCTATTGTATTGCTGGTTCCTCAACCTAGAACTGACCTAAATACTTGCATGTAATTAAAATGGTTTAAAAGAAAATTGGGAAAAAAATAAACCTGCCTCAGCCTTCAGTCTCAGGATTGGCTGGGGTCACACTGCAATAATGTCTAATTGTCTTTTTCTTTTAATCCTCACTCCTGTGCTGGAGAACCTGTTGACTGACTGAGCTGGCTTGGCCATGAAAGACGAGTAAGTTCTACTGTTCTGTATCTTAAATCAAATTTTATTACATTCTAATGCATGGGATTATTCACTCCAAGAATTAAAATGAAGTGTGTGGCAGACAGTTGTGTTATGTGTGATACACATTTTGCCTAAATTTCCCTACTATGAGAATAAGCTTGCTACATTAAACTATTCCAGCACAACTGTACTTTTTCTTTACCTGTAAGATTTAGAGCACTCTAATACTACAGTGAATGAGATGCTATGCTCTCATATACTACCTTTATGTGGATATGCTTTAGACATCCTAAAGAGAAATGTTAACAATCTCAGCTTCTAAAAGAAAATAGGTAATAGTGCGAACTTTTTCTCACAATAAATTTCCTGGATAGAAAAATCAACATATTGGAATAGTTTTCAGAACTGTATCTTAGATTGTATACCAGAGCCACTTTCAAAATTAATTCTTATTTTTCAGCAAGTTATTGTATAGAATCTGAAATCCCCACTTGAATATATTTTTATTAATGAAAATAGTTATAGAAAAGTGTGTTGCGGTAAATCTCCAACCCAAATAAGTCCAGTCAAGGAAAACACAAGTCAATATTTATGGATATAAACTGCAAGCCAAGATTGGGCAGATTTACCATTTCACTACTCTATTCCCCAGCTATGAGATCCCTTATAACTTGCGGTTTTTCCAGGCCACGTTCTTCTCCTCCATTGTCCTTCTACCTCCTCCCTTCCTTCTTCCAACTCCTCCCCTAAGCCTTTTGCTCCACCTCTCCCTTTACTGCCTAATCACTGGCTCCAGCCTTTATTCTACAAATTAGGGTGCACAGAAGGCTCACAAGAGTACTGATTCGCTCCTCCTCTGCAGCCCCTCCCAGGAAAATGGAACTACCATCAAAACATGAGGCTGGTGCTATCCACAACAAAAGTGGGTATGTTCTTAGTCTCAAACACATAGTTTAAAATTACTATTAAAAAGCAAGCAAAAATCAAATTGTCTTTTATTTCTATTTATAGAAACCATATATGTTATCTGAGTTTTGTAAATTTTTATTTGCATGTATATGGTGGAGGAGGTGATATCCATAGGTGTGCCTGTCCTTAAGTGTACATGTAGAGACCAGTGTTATTTATGCTGGTTAGCTTTTGTCACCTTGACTTAAACTTGGCTCATGTGGGAAGAAGAATACTCAACTGAGAAAATACATCCTTCAGAATGGCTGTAGGAAACTCTATAGGGGCCATTTTAAAAATAGTAATTTACTTTAGAGGGCCCAGACCTTAAAACCCTTATGCAACTAGTCATGGGAGGTATTACAAAGATAGCTGAACTTGAACCTTGAAAGAAAACCAGTAAGATTTCTTCTAAAGTTTTGCTTCACTTTCCACAATGATGTAATGGAAGCCACAATGACATAAAAGCCAAATAAGCCCTTTCCTTCCCAACTTTCTTTTGGTTAAGGTCTTTATCACAGCAATAGAAAACAAGTATAAGAGGTGTCTTCAACTGCTCTCCATTTTATTTTCTGAAGACAGGGTCTATCACTAAACCAAACCTGGATCTTGTATTTGAGGCCTATATTGTCTGGCCATAAAGCCCATGGGACCTCCTGTGCCTGTCTCTGGAATTTACAAATCAATACTACTGCATTCAACTTTTATGAGAGTGCTGGAATCTGAGCTCAGAATCTTCATTTTTCAGCAAACACTGAGCTGTCTCCCCAGAACACTATTAGAGGTTTTAGAATCAAATAGCCTTTTAAGCCAGAGAAATTATGGAAATAGTAGTGCAAAATTAATTCTGGATTTATTAATTGTTATAATTATGGGAGCTAAGTTTTCAGTTTGTTATCTGCATTTGAGAATTGTTATACTATGCATAGTTATTGCCTCATGAGATAATTCTAGTAAAAAGTTTCCAGTCATGGTACAGTCTAGACCACTAGAATTTGTGTGAGTATGCCACTCCAAAGAAATGTGGTGTGTTCATATAGTAAAATCCTTAATTCTTAAGATGGTGGGGGAAGAGAAAAATATTGTTTGAGGACTTAAATGTCTACTCCAATAAACTATCTTCTACAGCCTAAATATAGCCTCCATGTTCATGTACTAGAAATTTTATTTCCAAATAAGCTGTGTCATTGAAAGGTAAGCCCTTTAAAAGGTGATTGGGTTATGAGACCTCTGCCCTCATGAATGCTCTAATGATGAGTGAGCATGAACTTGTCACTTAGGATGTAAATTGGCTACAAAGTAGTATTATTATTTACAAGAGTGTCACTTTTTTGTGTGGCTCTTACCATCTTGTGTTTCTTTCCCATGTTACAATGCCCAGGAAAGCCTCATCTGATGTGTCCTCTGGCCTTGGACTTTTCCAGCTTCAGAAGTATGAGGCGAATAAAATGCATAAACTGCTTATGAATTACCCAATGTGTTAACCTTCTTTTACTTTAACAAACTGCCTTATACATTTAATTCATGAAACCAAAAAGCATTCTGGGACTCATAGTTTTGAGATTCCAGTCCGTGTCTGGTTTTTCTCTATCTTGGATTTGTAATGAGCAATACATCATGGTAGGGAACACATCTTAGTAAAGAAACATTCCTCTTATGAGTCAAGGATCAAACAGAAAAAGAAATGGGACCATCTTCATTTATATATTCCACAGTAACTTAAGGATATTGCATTAGGTGCCAGTTTTTTTGAATTTCATCACCTCCCAATGGTATAATTCCAGGAACCAAGACTTCAACATTCAGGGCTTTATAAATGATAAGATCCACACTAGAATACAATCTACTGTATTTTGTTTTGAAAGCACAAAACCAAGCTGGGACATTAATGAAGAAGGGTTTTTAAATGTTTCTCCTCAGCTTCCTGTTTCCAACAAGGAGAATAATTTTTCCCCTGTATATCATTAAGGTCACACATGAGTCTCTACAAGAAAAACTTAATAGGAGAAGAATATAAATATTATTCAATAAGTTTTATCTGATATACCCAAACAAACTTGAATATATGTGTATTTTTATGCCAACTCTGATGTGGCAGACACTATAACAAGAGTGTCATTGAACGAAGATCCTATATTATCTGTTAGTAGGGAGAACTTAATAAAGTTTGTTCTGTTTGTATCTGTTTTCCTGAGGCTCTGGAGACAAACGCATTCCTAGTTTTGGATATAGGGTAGGTACCTCTGAAATGAAGATTTAATTACTTACTTTGGGGAATGTTCAGCTAGGTTTTATGCCTTGATTCAGAAGGTTGGAGAAGATTTGAGGAAAACTATATCTTTCAATTCATGTCATTTTCTCAACATATTCTGACGCTATCATATCCAAATGATCAGTTAGATAACAAAGTAGTTGAGTGTTAAATATGCTCAGATCCTTACATTTATATTATGCATCTGTTAAGAGTTAAACATCTCACTTTTTACTTTTCTGAATTAACAATTTTAACAATAAACATTAAATAAATTCCATTCTCTACTTCTTTCTAATTTCGCACAAAACTAGTCAATAATAGTGAAAGTTTGTGGTATTGTGTTTCACGATTGCTTATTTGGTATGAATTGTTTCCACTGACATTAAATCTCAGAATTGAATGCAATGTTAAGAAAACAACAATTCAGTACTTCATTTTCTCTTTCATTTCATTTCACTCTCTTTGATTAATGTTTGGTTCTATTTACAGAATTCACTTCTAAGTTCTAGAAACATAACTATCTTACAAATCATTGAAGTACAGCCTGAGTAAATTTAATACCTTGTATTTCTGGTCAGGTAGAAATTCCTCTTGCTTATAGGCTATTAGAGGTATTTTATATTCTTTATTTGCAAATCATCAGCATTCTAAATTTTCACTAAATAAAATTACAAGTAACAAATAAGCAGTATAATAACATGTCTCTCCTGCATTTACAAAGTAGGATATTCTTATACTTTGATCATATTGAGCAGTAGTTTCTCTGCAGAAGAACAACTACGTAATGTTAACACCCACCATTTTCTCCTATCACTTACAACAACATACAACTTGCCTCAAAACATCTCTCAGTATACAAATGTACTGCAGGGAAGAAGATCACAGTGGGTAGAACATAGGATAATGAGTAGAGATGCTAGCGTTTCAAAGGTTCTACCATAGACTGGAATATTTAACGGAATACATGGACTTGGCATTGACATAAAGATACTGCTAACTTGTGAATGGCTCTGTGCTGCTTGCATTTTGATGTTAATTTCTGATTTCTTGGGAGGAGGGGCTGCAGACAAGGAGTGAGTCACCGTACTCAGGTGACTTCTTGTGAACCAATCCCCTATGAATAAAGGAGCCAATCACTGGGCGAGCAGGAGGGGACTTCTGGGCTGGATAGGGGAAGAGAGGAGGAGGAGGAGAGAGAGGGGGCCTTTTTGAACAGGGATGAGCACATGGATAAGATATAGATGGTAGAGTTTCCAGAATCATGGTGGATCCGCAGGGATCCACCACCAGAGGAGTAGATTTAATAAGGTTTACAAGATTAGGTTTTACTTGTTGCACTCAGAGATTGAGTTACCATTGTTCCTAAACTGTGGTGTTTTTCTTTTCACAGAGACTTGACCGAGTTCGAGCGAGAAAGGTACAGCAGCTGCAAAGCCTAGGCTTACATGATGTGCCCCTCAAAGGCCTTCGGGGTTTGAAGCACTAGAATGGTGTGGAAGTAATCTGCGGGTGTGAATTTAGAGACCCGGCACCTCTTTTCTAAATACTCTAGCTACACTAACTTGTATCTTTGCTGACTTACATTTAAGCATTTCTTCTTGCTCTTTTTACTTCCTTGCTTTCCCATTGATTTATTTTCTATTTTCTATGTCTTCTGTGTTTTGATATATTAATCTTTCTTTGTGTGTCTATATCCTACTTGAATTCACAGTTTCTCTATGATACATCAAAATACTGACATGTAATTCTGAATTTCTACCTTTATCTCTCATTTCTTTCATTTTTATTATACTTCTGTTAATTCTCTAATAGTGATTTTGTAGTTATAGTTCTTTAAATACTTAGCATTCTACCCATTATTTGTTTAACTTTTCCCCATTGACTTCACCTTTGCCATATCTCACATTTGTCTTTCATTGTGTTTCTACTATTAAGATACTAGTGGATGTTCACCATTATTCATCTTGGTGTTCTGGCATTTGTACTGTTGTTAAGGAGTCTATATAAGTTTCTTTTATTACCTTGTAATGTCTTGCTTTTACTTAATTTTAATAAATATCTTTACTATTTTCTTGATTATTTCATACACCCAGATTTGTGTTGATATCCACCTAAGGCCACATCTATGTCCCTGGTCTGGACCGCCACCTGAGGCACTGTGCTGAACCGACCCCACTCCTCAAGAGGGAAGCATAATAAACATTGCACTGATGAGTCTATGAGCCTTCTGAGGGTCTGAACATGGGAAATCTGGCCTCACCCCTAGTCTGCTGTGGAGTCACTTGGAAAAGAAAGAGGTGCCCTCCCCTACCTCTACCCTTGACTTTTGTGACAGATGGGAAGAGCTGGCCCTGAGTTTGAGAGCAAGAGAGCTGTCCCTTCCCCCTCACTGGTTGTAATACACAGGAGAGTGAAACCTACACCTCACCTCAGAATCACAGTAGAGCTGAGCTTGCTCTTGAGTGTGAAAGTGAGCCTGCTGAGGACACGAGGACACGAGAGCAGTAGACTTGCCCCCGCTCCTTGCTCACTATGTAACTGTATGAGCTAGCAGGGTTAATGCTGGAGAGCTTGCAGGCCCAGGAGAGGTGACTAGCTGACCAACTCAGCTACCTCCCAGGTCCAGATCAAGGGCTTTTAGTTGGCCCACCACAAAATTTACCCCACCTATCATCTGCTGGAGCGCATGGAAGGGGCATTTCTGTAGATCCAAAGCTGCAAGGATCTCCATGATACAGGCCAACAACAGGATAATCAAGAGGAATCCTTGTGAAGACCCAGTATAAATAGTGAGGCAGAAGCCAGAGGCCTCAAAATAAAACATTGTCTCACTGCAATGAACATTTGCAATAAACATGTGTGGACATTAGTGTACACTACATGACGAGACCTCTTTCTTATTCTATCTTATTTTATTTTCTTTGAAGGGGGCATTGAAAGGGCAAAGGGCAGATATAAAGGGACAGGGAGATGAATGAGGTTGGGGTACATGACGTGAAATTCAAAAAAACTCAGTTTTAAAGTTTTATAAATTAGCAATATATGGCTTCTTAGAGAAGCATAGTCTCCTGAATCTACAATTAAACCAAAATAGCCTTTTTCAATGTTTTAAGCAGAGTTCAATGGGTCATTAAAAGAGCAGATCTGAGGGTAATTTAAATTGGTGGGACCCAGTTCATGTAGTTTTAGAGGGGAATTATGTTAGTAACTGGTCTAGTGATTATTCTTGTGGTATTTGTTAAAGAATGTGGCTGGTTTCTGCCCTAGTCCATAAAATTTGCCTGAGGTTAAATTGAAGAGTTTTGGACTAATGGTACTGGCAGAGAAGATTTCAAGACAGGGTAGTATCAACTCTATAGTGTGTTGATTAGTGGTTACTCTTCATGCAGATCTATAATGAAAAGGAACAAGGTATGTCTTTGATGTTTTAAAGCCCATGCCACACTTAGTTTTTCTCTACCTCCCTCCCTCCCTATCCCCCTTCTCTGCTTTGTATCATGATGTAGCTCTCAGCTACTGCTTTAGCAACTGCCTGCATGCTCCCTGTCATGATAACAATGGACTGTACCTTCAAACTGTCAGCAAGCACCTATTAAATTATTAAATGCCCTCTTTTGTAAGAGCTACCTTGGTCATGGTGTCTTTTCAGCATCAATGGTACTGGCTTTAGAGTTGAAGAGAGATTTAGAATCTCCCTCTATGACTAAGGAAAGCCACAGAAGACAGGTATTTGTCAAGGTTGTCCCTATATGGAGGCCCAGAGAAGCCATTGCATGAATCTGTGAAGGTGAAGCCTGAATTATGTTGAAGACACAATTTTTGGACTGCTGAATCATGGGATTCTTGCTACAGCCTGGGTGTGGAACCAGCCTAAGAGAAAAGTATGCTTCAGTCAGCAAAGCTGAAAGTTGAAGATCTGAATAGTTTTTGACATCACATTAAAGATGAAAACTGTGCAATTTGGCTTGCTGATTTTCAAGTCTTGCTATGATTCCAGCATTTCTTCACTATGCTCCCCTTCCCCCCATTTTGAACAGCAATTCAATTGTGTGTTGGAACAGTTCAGTTCTGTTCAGTTGTGTGTTGGAAGTATGTGATCTGCTTTTTTCTTTTTCTTTTAGATGGGGTTATAATTAGTAGATTGCCATGAGTCTCGGAGGAGAATTTAGACTTTTAAGCAGTCTTGAGACTGCAAAAGTCTATGAGGGACATTTGAAGTTATACCAAATGCATTTTACATTGTAATATGGATATAAGCCTATTGAACCAGGAAATGGAATGTGGAGATTTGCATAAAAAGGGCCCCCATAGTTAAATGTTCACTCACTAGAGAATGATAGTATTGAATAGATTAAAAGTATTAAGAGGTAGGGTCTTCTTGGAGGAAGTGTGTCGCTTTTTTTTTCCAAAGCCCGTGCCAAGCCCAGAGTCTCTACCTAATATAATGTTACAACTCTCATTTACTGCTCCAGCATCTGTCTGCATAACCTCATTATCACTGCTGTGATAATCATGAACTAACCTTCTGACTGTAATAAGCCTCCAATTAAATGCCTTATTTTATAAGAGCTGCCTTAGTCATGGTGTCTTATCACAGTAATAGAACATTCTTGCTTTTATTTTAAATATGATTTATTGTAAAATGTTGCTTGCTTATCAATTAGCATACATTTTCTTTCTTTGATTTTCCTGTTTACTTCTCTGATCCTGCTGCCATACTCTTCATTGGCCCCTTCAATTCTTAAGTCATTCCCTTTTTACTTTCATGGTACATGTATCCATTATCTTCTTCCTGACCCTTAAAACTGCTTTTTCCCCTTTCATGCATGGTTGTTTTTCTAGTTTTAGGACCTTAAAAAAACTTCCAACTCATATATAAAATTAAAATTTCATACATAAAAATACATTAAAATTTCATACATAAAAAAAATCAAAGTACAAGATTCAATTCACAGACCATATAAAGCCCAAGAAGAAGGAAGACCAAAGTGTGGGTGCTTCAGTACTTCTTAGAAGGGGGAAGAAAATACTCACAGGAGGGAATATAGAGACAAAGTATGGAGCAGAGACTGAAGCTCTCTGATTAAAAATCTTTTGTTTATTACTCTCCTACCCATGTGGCTCACAGAACATTGAAGATGTGGAGATGGAAAAACTGTAAAAGCCAGAGGCAGGGAAAGACTACTGTGGAATGGCATTTTGTGGACATAGGAGGGCCATTTTACTCGTGGACTCAGGATGGCTGTGGTTGCCTCTAGATGATCTGAACATGAGATCTTCCAGCCAGTCAAAATTCTAGCGTAAATGGGGGACAAAACCATGAAGCCTCATCATTACCTGAGAAGCTTTGAAAACTAGAGGCTCTTAGTCTAGGGAAGCATGCTCTCTTCTAGTGCTCATTCATAGACTGCCTGCTCAAAGGATGGCCTTATGGCAAGCACATATTGGCAGGTAGAACTGAGTGGTTTATATAAAGAAGACATACAGTTGGGACAGAGATGTGCTAGGGGATATTTTATGGGACAGTGGGTCCCGATGTAAAAATATACTATACATGTGTGAGTTTCTCAAATAATAAATAAAAGCTGTAAAGAAGAAAATATTTATAATGCAGAAAGTAGTTGTGCCAGTCCCAGAGGTACTGCAGTTAACTTCTCTCTTTCAGTAAAACTAAGACAACCCTTCTTAGGTTTTTTATTTGTTGTTATTGTTTTGGTTTTTTTTTGGGGGGGAGGGTTCTGTTTGTTTATCAAAAACCCATGATAAGGACCAGTAATAGACAAGATAATCAGAAAGTTAAAAACTTTGCTATTGTAGATGTCAGTATATATTATGAATAATTGACACTGTAAGTATTCACATGAATTATAGATAGAACATTTAAAAATAACTGACAAACTTATATTGCAAGACAATGAGAAACTGGTATGATAATGAACTCTTTCAAAGAATATAAGAGAAATAAGTTCTACAATGGACCTCATGGTGCTGTGTTACTCAATGTTGATACGGCATCATAAATGCTGTATGTTTTTTAATCTGATATTTTCTTATTTACATTTCAAATGGTATCCCCTTTCCTGGTCCCCCCTAAGCCCCCGAAAATCCCCTATCCCTTGTCCCTTCCCATGTGTTTAGGAGGGTGTTCCCCCACTCATCCACCCACTCCCACCTCCCCACCCTTGACTTCTCCTGTGCTGAGGCATTGAGCCTTCACAGGACTAAGGGCCTCTTCTCCCATTGATGCCTGACAAGGCCATCCTCTGCTACATGCGCAGCTGAAGCCATGGGTCCCTCCATGTGTACTCCTTGGTGGGTGGTTTAGTCCCTGGGAGCTCTGGTGGGGAGGGGAGGTCTGGTTGGTTGATACTGTTGTTCTTCCTATGGGGTTGCAAACCCCTTCAGATCCTTCAGTATTTTCTCTTACTATTACATTAGGGATCCCATTGGGGACCCCGTGCTCAGTTTAATGGTTGGCTACAAGCATCTGCCTCTGTATTTGTGTGGCTCTGGCAGAGCCTCTCAGGAGACAGCTATGTCAGGCTCCTGTCAATATACACTTCTTGGATCAAACAAAAAAGTTTCTGTAAGTGTGTGATTGTATTTCTGGATCTTTAATTCTATTCAATTGATCAACATGTCTGTCTCTGTTGACCAATACTATGTCATTTTTATCAGTATTGCTCTGTAGGAAAAGGAGTTCAGGGATGGTGATTCCTCTAGCCATTCTTTTATTGTTAAGAATTGTTTTCACTATTCTGTTTTTGTTTGGTTGTTGTTGTTTTGGTTTTTGTTGTTGTTTGTTTTTTTGGTTTTTTTTGCCTTTCCAGGTGAATTTGAAAATTATTCTTTCCATGTTTTGAAGAATTGTGTTGGGATTTTGATGGGGATTGCATTGAATCTGTAGATTGACTCTGGTAGGCTGGCTATTTTTACTATATTAATTCTATCAATCCGTGAGCATGGAGGAACTCTCCAATTTCTAAGATCTTCTTCAGTTTCTTTCTTGGGAGACTTGAAGTCATTGCCATACACTTGTTTTGTTAGAGGTACCCCAAGATATTTTATATTGTTTGTGGCTATTATTGTAGCCACCTGTGGCCACAGATGAACTGAGTTTACCTGAAAGGGCGGGGGGTGGAAATGAAAAAGGGAGAAGGAGAGATGAGAGAAGCAGGAAGCCAAGACAAAGTTTTCTGATCAAAGCCCAAACTTTTAATATTCAGCTCTTCTAGTTTAAAGGGAAAGCTCCACCGAACCCATTCTTGTTTCAGCTGGAGATGGGTGGGGGAACCCATCCTTTGTCATAGCCAGAGATGTCTCAAGGCAAGCTCAGTGAACAATCTATTCTTCTAAGTTCCTGTAGGAGGTTGTATGTGCAGCCAAGGTAGGTAACTCCACCTAGGACTTATTATTAGGTCTATTGTGATAAACAAGGTCTTCTGGTCTGCTCAAGGCTGGGTGGAGGGCACAATTCCCCCTTACTAGTTTATTTTTAAATATGAGCAGTGCCAGCAGTTGGATGAGGCACAAGATTTCATCCTGTCTAGGGTAAAGAGTGACTGGGTGACCATGCCTGCCTTAGGTTGGTGTCTATATTGCTTTTTATTACCCACCATGGAGAACATATATAGCATTATTGATGTATGCCTATGTCTTAGGTGTATAGGAGTTCAACAACACTCTTACCCATCTTTAACTACTGGCCATCTATGGCACACTTTTTCCCATACAGACCAAAGCCACATTCAGACCAAAAGACCCGTGAGATGCACTCAATGCATTTCTTTATATCAATGGATAACTGCCATGATGAATAGCTGAGCTTGCTGAGAGTGATCCTGTGTGAAGGCAACCAATCTGTTTGAGATACAAGGTTCAAAGGTTAAAAGCAACAGGATTATCCAAGCACTGTAGAAAATAAAGTTCTAAGTGGGAATGTCCCAAGTATCTAATCTAACTGCTAATTGGCAGGTATCAGACACAAAGTCTGGCCACCAGGTATATAGTGGGTGGCTTTAAGTAGTGATAAAAAACACTTACTCTCCAGTAAGAGTGGAAACTATATGCCAGGTTGACTCAGCAGGATGATAGAAATTTTGAGCCATTTCATTTTTAGTATCATGATAACTAGGCTCAGGATCTGTGTCCACTTGACAGACCAATCTTTCAGGTAGCCATCAAGCTCCATTTTCTTTTTGTGATAAAACACACAGAACCACAGCCCCAAATTAAAACAGGGTTGGGACCATTCCATGTATTAATTAGGGGTCTCTCCATTTGACCCTGGCAAGTGAGCTGGAAGTGACAGGATGTCAGTGGAGATCTGCTGCAGACTGACGTTTAGCATCAGTTTGCAAAAAAATTAAAACAAATAAGACAAAGGCAAGGTGTGCTTTTGGTGAACCTGTAGGGTATAATTCCCCTTCTTTAGTTTTTAAAAGTCAATTTTTCAGAGTTTCTTGCAAAACCAGGGCAGAAGTGCCAGTAGCTGCTCCTCCCACACTCAGAGATTTATGAAGATATTATTTTAAAGTTCCACAATATCTTGTCCTTGAGGATTACATGGAATCCCAGTAATACGGGTAATATTAAATTGTTAACAAAATATCTCAAATTTCTGACTGTAATAGCCAGTTATTTCTATTCTATAATCTGATATGAAACATCAAGCATAAAAAAATAATGTAGGTAATAACTAATTATATTTTTAGTTGCTTCTCCTATTAAAGCAGTTGCAACTAGAAAGCCTGAAAGATGTCAAGTCACATGTAAATATTTTAATTTTACAAAATAAAAAATGAGTAACATCCATTTGCTATAACTGATTAGGTATAAGTCCTCATGGATTAACACCATTATGAAAAAATTGAGAATACTGAGAACAAGTGTTTGCAATTTGACTTGCACACTTTCTAGAAACACCAAATTATTGTCTCAAGCTACTACTATTTTGATGATGTAAAGAATAAGATTGTATGGCCAATTGTTCTGTAAGACCTATAACCTGCCTAGTATACAAATCTGCTGTGGCATTGCCCTGGGGTCCAGGCAATCCAGTATGAGCTCTTAAATGTCTTATAAAGTTAAAAAAAACAGTACTTAAAAAAAAAAGCTATATTTGTATAAATAACTGTAAAATTTGAGAATTAGCAATATCTATAAAAAAAGAACAATTTCAAGCAATTATAAATCATGAGCTTTATATTGGCTATACATATACAAATTGAAAGCTTGATTATTTTAGCATTTCAAACAGTGGCTACAGCACACAATTCAATTATTTGTGCTGAAGCAGGGGAAACTCAAGAAAATGAACATGTGATCTAATCATATATTCTGCCTTCTCATTAGAAGAGCTGTCTGTAAATACAGTAAATATCTTTTCTATCAGCTGCATGCATAAATTTACGGGAAATACAAAAGCATGCATATAGAAAAACTGTAACAACTTGTCTTTTGGATAATTATTATCAAATTTGCCTAAAAAGTTTGCCATGTAATAGACCAAATATCAGTATTTTTCAATAACCATTTTAATTGCTGTTTGGAATAAGGAATAAATATTTCATCCAAAAAATGGAGGGAAGCAGGCATAATTTTAATTTCTCCAGCATAATAAATTATTTATAACTCCTAGCCCATAAGCTGTCTGTTGTGAATGTCTTTGGGTCTGAGGCTGACCCCCCCAGCCCCAAGGAACATGCAAGACAATAAACAAATTCCAAAAAACACCTTTTTAGGGGCTGGTCAGGATGATAATAACAAAAGGAATATCACACAAGCTTGTGCTGAGCCCAGTCTGCATTATCTTAACTCAAATGTAAATATTCTTAATCTGGGCCTATTTCCTGAGGCCTGGTCCAAAGATTATACTTTCTGCAGGTCTGTACTGTGCCACAGCTATTCTTAACACTTTTATTCAACTCCACCTGCTCTATCCTCTTCTCTATAAACATGGGTGAGTCAAAAAATCCCAAGCTCAGGATAGAAAAACTTGCCAACTGCAGCAAATGGAATACTGGCAGTTTAACTATATTTTTAAGTTTCTTTTGCAATATTAGAGTATAAAAATAATTTGGGGAAACAAAACCAATTTTTAATCATGCAAACAATCCATTTTCTCAAAAATCAACACCAAGTGCAATACTTTCATGTAACAAAGTTTGGCTGCCATTTCTTATATATGAGTGTACGATAGTGCAGCTCTTAATATCTCATTAAAGAGACATTGTTTTAAATCCTGACTTTTTACATCTGGTTTCTGAATGACTCCAACCCTGAGTTAACAGTTTTAAGCCAACTTTCTGTTACCAAAGTTGCAAATTTTTAATCATACCCAAAAACTTACAGGCTAATAGTCTATAACCAAGACATGCAGAACATATTTATACTTTTAAAACCAATCAGAAACAAAAATGAAGTGGCTATACATCTTATATATTTAGACTAAACTATATTTTCTTGCTTTTTCTAGCTGTAATTTCAAGAGAAAAACATCTTGTCATTTGTTGAACCCAATAAACATTGTCACAGAGATTTTTCTAGGAAAAACAACTTTTAGCTTCCTTATCATAGAACCCAAAAAGCTGCTGGTCTTTTTAAGAGCAGCTTATGTAGACAATCAGTTCCTATTAAGGCTTCTCTAGCTCAGTTTGACTCCTAGCTACAGGTGTAGGGTAACTTATCAGCTTGTGCTGTGCACATTAAGACTGCCTTTAAAACAAAGTTAAACTAGGTCAATGGGTGGATACCTAGCAGTTTTAACCATTTTTTTTTTGAACATGAAACAGAAAACACCAACATTCAAACAATGAGACAAAAAGAGACAGTTGATACACATGGACAGATTCATGTGCCAAGGACAGACAATAGAGAAAGCAGAACTAAGGATTTCTCCAGTAGGAGAAAGAGATAAAGCAGGATGTCTCCTCATTTTCTCCTGTTCCTAGGAGAGCTCTGAAATAGCCTTTTCCTTTTTTTTTTCTTTTTTCTTTTCTTTTCTTTTTTTCTTTTTTTTGACACATCCTGGAGAGAGGACAACTTCTTTTCTGAAACCCTTTTTCTCTCGCATATTCAAGGTCTAACTCTTCATCTCTTTTTTGAGGAGGTGTAGTGGCAGCTATTGATAGTTATTCCTCAGTGCCCTGCTTTTTTAACTTCCCAATTCCTTCTAACACTGCTCCTCTTGCCTGAGTCAACTCTTAGGCTGTGGATGAATGCCTATTTAGAATTCTCCTGTCTCATGTTTTGTTGTCACCTTCTAGGTGAAATTGGCATTGGGTCAACACCTATTCAGCCTAGACCATATCCCCTTAAACACACTTACTGCAAACACAGCCTCCAATAATAACTAGTGCTAGCATCAATGCTGTTCATTGCTTACCAAGTTTGGGATACTTTTTTCCCCTGTTTTCTGTGGAGCTCCACTTAAGACAGCATTTCTCAGTGGGTCCCCAGGTTTCAGGCCTCTCATTCAGGCACCACCTGTAGCCCCCTCCAGCCACAGACGAACTGGGTTCACCTGAAAGGGGAGCTGAAAATGTAAAAGGGGAAAGGGCAGGTGAGAGAAGATGAAGCCAAGACAAAATTTTCTGATTAAGGGTCAAATTTTTAATATTCAGCTCTTTCAATTTAAAGGGAAAGCCCCACTGAAACCATTCTTTTTTCAGCCAGAGATAGGTGGGGAAACCCATCTTTTGTCACAGCCAGAGATGTCTCAAGGCAAGCTCAGCGGGCAGTCTATTCTTTTAAGTTCCTGTAGGAGGTTGTACACTTGCAGCCAAGGTGGGTAACTCCACCTCGGTCCTATTATTAGGCCTATTGTGGTAAACAAGGTCTTTCTGGCCTGCTCTAGGCTAGGTGGAGGACACAATTATGAAGGGAGTTGTTTTCCTAATTTCTTTCTCAGGCTGTTTATGATTTGTATAAAGAACTCAAGAAGCTAACCACAAAACAACAACAACAACAACAACAACAACCCAACCCAATCAAAAAATGGGGTATAGAACTAAACTGAGAATTCACAACAGAGGAATCTCAAATGGCTGAGAAGCAACCTAAAGAAATGTTCAAGTCCTTAAAGATTAGAGAAATGCAAATCAAAAGTACTCTGAAATTTAACCTTACACCAATCAGAATGGCTAAGATCAAAACCTCAGGTGACAACACATGTTGGCAAGAATGTGAAGAAAGAGGAACACTCCTCCATTGCTGTTGGGATTGCAAACTGGTACAACCACTCTGAAAATCAATCTGGAGGTTCCTCAGAAAATTGGAAATAGATGTACCTGAAGACCCAGCAATTCCACTCTTGAGAATATATCCAAAACATATTGCACCATGCCACAGCCTTATTTGTGATTGCC
Source organism: Arvicanthis niloticus (assembly GCF_011762505.2). Classification (NCBI taxonomy): domain Eukaryota; kingdom Metazoa; phylum Chordata; class Mammalia; order Rodentia; family Muridae; genus Arvicanthis; species Arvicanthis niloticus. Next base: position 104,346,999 of record NC_047663.1, read on the forward strand.
AGACACTGGAAACAACCAAATGTTCCACAGTAGAAGAATGGATATGTAGAGTGAAAAATTATAAAGGCCATTTTATGAAATATGTGTAGATTTTTCACCTTACAGAACTCGAAACTGAAAATAAGATTTCAGGCCTTCACATTCCAGGTGAAGGACACTTGCTGGATTACATTCCTCAAGCCTCTCCCACCTATGGGTGAGAGGGGCCCAAGGCAGGAAGACACATTCCTGACCACAGATAAAAGATGCTGCCACCTAGGTGGGGCTATAGCCGGAAGATAGTTCATCTGAAATAGTTGGTAAATGGCAGGATAGGACACAATAGCATGGAAAAAACCATATTTTTGAGAAGAATGAGTGTGCAGAGTGATTTTCACATGACTCTAGATCATTTGGGCTAGATTCTCTGAAATGTTCCACTGTTCTTGGTTACCCCTCCCTTGGTCTTCCCAGTGCTATGTTCAAAATTTGTAAAACAACCAATCATGTGTAACTGCTCAAAAATGCAACCATTCATGTGTAAGCGCGCGAAAATGCAACCATTTATGTGTAAGTGCGCGAAAATGCCTTCCTTTCCCCACCCCATGCTATAAAAGACCCTTTAACCCACCACTCGGGGCCAAAACCTTGCTCTTGGAGCTAAAGAGCTTGTCGTTTTGACCGCCGGCTTACTTTCCTAATAAAGCCTCTGCTGATCTCATCCAGGTATGGTTTCTTGTGATCTTTGGGTGGTCGCGATTTCCGGAGGCTTGAGGAAGGGTCTCCTGAGTAGGGGGGTCTTCAGATAGAGAATATGTGGTTCATTTACACAATGGAATACTACTCAGCTATTAAGAATGAGAGCATCTTGAGTTTTGCAGGAAAATGGATAAAACTAGAATATATCATCCTGAGTGAGGTAACCAGATGCAAAAGGACATGCATAGTATGTACTCATTAATAAGTGGATATTAGCCAAAAAATAAAATACAGAATACCCAAAATAGTGTCCACAGAACTCAAAAAATGTCAACAAGCTGAAGGGCCCAAGTGAGGACAGCTCAGTCACACTTGGGAGGGAGAAGAAAGCAACCACAAGTAGAAAGAGGGTGAGGAACCTGGGAGGGAAAGTGGATGGGGGGGGCGAGTTTGAAAGGGAGAGGGGAACCTAAGCTGATATTACGTGAGGGAAATGACTGAAGCCCTGAGGGCCAGCAGAAAGAATGGAATTAGGCAACCTCAGGAGGTAGGAGGTTGGGGGGACCCTCTAGCATTCACCAGAGACCTGAGGGATGAGAGACTCTCAGGATTCAAAGGGAGAGACCTTCAATGAAAGGCCAAACAGTGGGGAGAGGAAACTTTTAGAACCCACCTCCAGCAGGAAGACAGGGTACCAAGTGAGGGAAGGGGTTGCCATTCTACAGTCAAAACTCTAACCCATAAATGTTTCTGTCTGAAAAAAAAAAAAAAAGCAAACTGCAGGGATGGAAATGGAGAGGAGCATGAGGAAAAGAAGTTTCAGCAACAGGCCCAAAGTGGGATCAAGCTCAAGGAGAGGTCCTGATACTATTACTGAGGCTATGGAGTACTCACAAAAAGGGACCTATCATGACTGCCCTCCAAAAGACCCAACAAGCAGCTGAAAGAGTCAGATGCAGATATTTGCACCAAACCAATGGACATAAGCTGCTGACCCCTGTGGCTGAATTAGGAAAAGGCTGAAGAAGCTGAGGAGCAGGGCGACCCTGTAGGAGGACCAGCAGTCGCAATTAACCTGACCTCCAAGATCTCTCAAACACTAAACCACCAACTAGGCAGGTATACCTACTCATCAAGCAAGCTGGGCAGACCTGCTCAAACCTCTGAGGTCTGGGAATTCCATCTGGATGCAGTGAAGACACAGCATCAGAGGCATATCAATTTACTCTTCCCCCCCACTTCTCTTCTAATATCTCAATGCCCATAATCAGCTTGAAGAAGCTAATGAAGAGTCAGCGCCCCTATTCCCTGGGCTTGGGGACTAAGGTGGTAAATGTTGGGCTGTCTTTCTAGGGAAAAGTTGTGGTTTTGTGGGAATAGAGAGGATTAGCTAGGATTTATTGCATAGCCATAACCTATTAGTAGAAATCTGTATAATTATTATCAAGATGAAGATATAAATTCTTAAATGGCACCAATTTACTTTGATTATAAATTTTAAAGTTCTCATTTATTGATATAAAAGTGAGATGAATATTGTTACTCTCATAGGCATTGTACCAGTATAACACATTAAAGAATACAAGGCTTAGACCCAGTCCTTCTTTAAATTTTTTTAACAGATTTGAGATGATCAGCATGTGAGTTAAGGGACTATAGCAAATTCATGGCTTGGAGTTTATTGTTAGGGTGTTTTCTATGTTTTATTTAGAAATAGCTGAGTGGAGTTAACAGACAACAGACCAGATTACCTTACATGGATAGTTGGTTTTCAAAACATCAGAAATCCACAGAATTGACATGACAAACATTTCTGTATTAATGTTCATTTTGATTAGAGACCTGTCTGCTCCGGACAGCTTCCTATATTGAATTCTAAGAAGAAATTGAGCATCTTTGGCGTTACTCCAGTTCTGGTGAGACAGCCACTAGATAAGAATTGCCTCTTTCCTTCTACAGACAAATTACTGTCCAGAAAAGGACACACTTGCAGAATAGTCGACTGATTATATCTGCCTAGACAGAGTAATCAGCCCTTAATAATTCTGCATCACTAAGGTCTGTCAGATGATCCTGGGCCAGAAGGCGGAAGAACTGATGCTCCAAGGTTTTGTAGTAGAGGGAGTGTCCAGGTGTTCAGAGGTCTCTATAAATTGGCTAAGTTTTAGAAGCTATGCTTTGTGCTTCCCACAATTATAGTTAACTCCATCATTCTGGATTTCTGATGGGATTGAAGACTTAGAGTCTCATAGCCAATCCTGGCTATTTACCTTGAGAGAAAAGATTTGAATGGATGGTTGTAAGCTGACATTCATCCTAATGCCAAGGAAAAAGCCAGGTTCAAAACTAAGTGTTTTAGTTAGGATAGACGACAGAGGTGCTGGTTAGTCAACAAAATGATGGACTGGGTACTAGGACTATCTTGTACCTCACTAGTACAAATTGGCATAATTATGCTCTAATTGTATTTTGAGAGAAAAGTTTCATTTTAACAGGAAGGGTGATATGTAGGAGGAGCTAAGGTGGGAGGAGTACTGAGAGGAAGAGAAGGAGTAAGAAGAGGAGGAGGAGAAGGAGAGGAGAAGCTAGGTGATGAGAGAGAGAAAGAGGGGGGAGACAGGGAGGCAGATGTTCATGTATCTCCACCAGTCAAAGATAGTTGATATATCTAGGTTGGATAGTGGGTTACACCTCTGATTGAGCAATACCAAACTTATAAAGCCTTTGATTAACATTTTTTAAAAAAATGTATAAGTGCAAAAAAGAAAAGGGGGCATGGGATAGGGGTTTTCTAAGGGGGGAATGGGGAAAGGGGATGGCATCTGAAGTGTAAATAAAGTATCCAATAAAAAATGGAAAAAAAACCTCTGAGGTTAGTTCATAAAACAAGACACTGTTTTATGGAAGAAGGAATGTGGACACTAACAAAATATATCCCAAGCTGGACTGATGAGATGAAACACCTTTTCCTGCTAGAACTGAAGACTGCCAGGAGGACTTCCTAGTGTTGATATATGTGGTCACCTTATCACAAAATGCCCTGTGGTGTGAGGAAACTTGAAATCCATCTTTATATCTGCCTCCCCACCAAATCAAACATAATCAACATAGATTTGACTCCCTTTAAACTAAGGACCTGTTGGGACTTGACCCCTTAAAACTGGTTTTGCCAAAACCTCCTGCTAAGCCCCACTTCTTAAGGGTTATGCCAATCATTATAGAGCCACTTGCTAGAATTTTGAGCTCTAATACATGAACCTGGGGAAAGAGAAAAGTACCATTCCAAAGCACAGAAACTATCATGGGAAGAGACCGGAATATCACAGTCTGTCGTGACTCCTGTAAAGCACAAGGCCCTTCAACTCTTTGTATCCTCATGTTCACTTACTTCAAGAGCTGTGGGCTGTGCCATCTGCAGCATGCCTCTCATGTCCTCATGTAGATAACTCTGTTCCATAGCTCAGCTCTGAGATAAACTATAGAAAGCCCTCTGGACATTGTAAAAATCCTCCCATCCTGACAGTTACCAAACAGTTACATTAGACAGTGAATAGTTTATACAAAACACTAAAATTTGGGCTCTTTGAAGGCAAGGACTGGCCACAACTCTCCATACCCAGGTCCCACCAGCAGTGAGCTGGTATTCCAGGAGTGCTGATATACCTGAGAGCACAGGTGAGACTACTTCTGCTCAAATTCCTGGCCCAAGAGGGACCTGCCCAGAGCCATCAGAACACAGGAACCAAGAACAGCCAGGGATGGGATCCTTCCAGTTTCTATCTGTGCCCTGGAGATGACACTATGCCACGGCTGTCCATACTCAAATTCCTCCAGGAGACAACTGGTCTCCCAGAAGTGCTGACACACAGGCTTACAGGCGGGACAAGCCACAGAAATAGCAAGACCAGCTAACATCATAGATAACCAGATGGCAAGAGGCAAGGGCAAGAATTTAAGCAACAGAAACCAAGGCTAGTGGCATCATCAGAACCCAGTTCTCCCACCACAGTGAGCCCTGGATACCCCAACACATTAGAAAAGCAAAACTCTCATTTAAAATTACTTTCTCATGATGATGATAGAGGACTTTAAGAAGGACTTGAATAACTCCCTTAAAGAAATACAGGAAAACATAACAAACAGGTGAAGGAATTGAACAAAACCATCCAGGATCTAAAAATGGAAATAGAAACAATAAGGAATCACAAAGGGAGAGACAACCCTGGAGGTAGAAAACCTAGGAAAGAAATAAGGAGTCATCACCAACAGAAATAAGGAGTCATCACCAACAGAATACAAGAGATAGAAGAGAGAATCTCAGGTGCAGAAGATACCATAGAAAACATTGACACAACAGTCAAAGAAAATGCAAAATGAAGGCAAGGACTGAGATGTTTATAACAGACAAATTGTCATGTGTTCTGGTGGCTTACATGTGGCCCATAAGAGTGATGAAATGATTTTTTTTTAAAGTCCCAAGTGTCTTCTATAGAAAGAACACATCAAGGGATGCATTATCCCAAGAAAATATGCCCTTAAATGTATTAATCTCTTGAATGATGTATAAACAATATACTCGACATAAGGAAAATTTGACAGAAATGGTGATTTTTCTAAATAGGACCTGGATATTCAGGGAGCAACATAAAACCTACAGCTATACCACTCTGAATGTACCTATCTTGTCTGAAAAATAACATAAAGAATCCCCCTTACCCAATGATCATTTTATAAATAAAGTTTTGTTGGCATAAAAAAAGATATGCGCTATACATATACACACACAATAGGATGTGGATAGAGATTTACATTTGTGTATAACACATATTTATCATACTAAAACTGATCACTGTTAAAAAATAAAAAGTTTTAAACTTTGTTATTAGTATATTTTCTTCTGTGAATGAGAAATTCTGGAAGCTGTATCTGCAAAGGCTGATTGTCTGATTAGAACTGTAGTGATGTGATATGGTTGGTGTGGTGGTTTGAAAATTTTTGCCCATGCAAAGGGGTAATATTAGGGGGAGTGGCCTTATAGGATGAGGTATAGCCTTGTTAGAGAAAGTGTGTTATTGTATAGGAGGGCTTTGAGGGTTTCTGTGCTCATGCTCCAAACAGTGAAGAAGAGATCACCTCTCTGATGTTTGTAACAGTGTATTTGAAAAGTATCTTGGTTCATGATTTTTTTTTGTTCAGTTACTATAAACTCTTCATGAAAATTATAGCCTAGGGGTTTAAATAAGGTTCATTTTCTTTGCCAATTGAAGAATTACAAAGGAAGAAAACACCGTGAGCTCAGCAGGAAGCAGCAGAGAAGTCTAGAGCAGCAGAATCTGTTACTGTAGGTGAAGAAATGCAAATATGCAGCAGACACAGAGAAAAAAATAACCTCTGCAAAGCAGAAGGAGAACTCAAGAAGCCAAAAAAGAATCCAGTCTTTTCTAGAGAGTTTTACGTCTCTGAAGAGTTTTCTGTCTATAACTTAGGATTGGTCAGTTTCAAGAGAGACTGTCCCACAACTGTTGTGTAAACAAACATATTCTGATCTGGCCTCAAAATTGTTGAGCCAGTCTACCAGCAGAAGACTTTCTGGTGGGAGAAAACAAACAAACAAACAAACAAACAAACAACCCTGAAAAACCTTTGTTTTAAGTTGCCAGGACAGGAGAGTGAGGAAGAAACAGCCAGCCCTCTTGGAAGTCCACCATCTTTATTGCCTTATCATTGTTCCTCTTCCTTCTGTCTGTCTACCAGGGACTCTAACTCATAGTCACTCAAAACTGTATTCATGTTGGAACATAGAATTTGAGAAGCCCAAACTTGTGTTCCTTGGCTATGGTCACTCTTGACTTCAGAATAAACAATCTGTCAACTTTGAGATAAGAATTGTGTTTTACATTATATAAGAAATATTGAATATATTTCTTTTTATCAAATACTATAAAACTTGTATTTGAGATAAGGGATTAAAATCCTCTTTATGTTCCACGTCTTTATTCTTCCCTCACAGTAAGACATTTATTTCCATGAAGTCCCCTTAGAAATTTGATGACCTTTAACAGTTGACTTCCTTACCTTCTTCCTTCATTTCCTCTGGGACACTTCTTTTCAGACTAGCCAACTGGAAAAGTTGTTAGGCTGGAATCCAGTCAATGATAAAAACACAGTCACCACCCAAGTTAGAATAAATTAAAACACTCCTGTCTCAATTTGTTTGCTCTTCTGAGCTCAAGATAAAAGTATGCCTGGGTCAGATGGTTCCGTAGGCACGGTAGTCTCCTTCTTTCCAACCTTTAATTTATTTCTAACAACTGACACCCTGAAAAACAAGTTTGTTCCTAAATATTAAGCAGATGTAAATATTATGACAAAGTACTGTACAAGTACAGAAGAACAGAGATTTCTGTTTTGAGGACATGAGAAGGATAACTGGCTTTCATGTCAGTATACTTCCAGTATGTAAGAAGTAAAGAATTCTGCTCCTCTCAAAATATGCTTCTATTTCTTAGCTGATAGAATGTGCATTCGTTCACTATATGCCTCTTCTTATAAAAGCTTTGGGCTGATTATAATTCCCTTAAGGAATTTTTGTATACTGCTATTTTCAGAAAAATATTCTTAATACTCACTTCCTAGATCCTAGAAATATTTTAAATGAAGCTGTAGAACTAGTTTCCCTTAAACTTTACACCTTGTCATGAGAAGACATGCTAGAATGAGAAAAAGACAAATGAAAAGGTGCTTTGTTGTTAGTCAGTGATTTAGCTTTTTAAGCTAAGGGTTTAGATATAGGAAATGCTTAAGGTATATAGGTATTTGGTAGGGGTTCTTTACAAGAGTTAGACTGTAAAAATGTTTTATAAACTTAAAGATAGAATAATTTTATCCCACTGACTTAGAAAAAGAATAGATTAAAAAATAAACTCTGAATTTGCCTGAGTTGTTTTATTTTTATTATTATTATTATTATTATTATTATTATTATTATTATTATTATTACTGGAAATGAAGTAATCATCTTAGGCTATTGAATATTAAAGTACTGTGAGAATAAAATTTGAAAACAGCTTAAAACAACTAACAAAAATTCATGGTCAGCAAGACCACCAACAACATGATAAATATAGCCATAATAAAAATATCAAGTCCTTCCAGGGGCAGGGTGACCAAAGATGAAAAGGCATGCAAGGATGTGCCCAGACAGGTCTAAACAAGCACAAGTGAGTAATGGGCCATCTGATGTTTTTCTTTCCTCTTCCTCCCTTTCTGGGAGGTCCGAGGTTTCATGGTCAAAAATAACTGACTAGTCATTCTGCCAGCTCAAATGATCACTTACGCAAATCACTGATATTTTATATATCCAATCATACGTAACCACGCCAAATTGTTCTGCTCTCTCCAGCCTCAATCTATAAAAACCCCAAGCTTCCTGGGCTTGTCCCTCGATTCCTCTATCTCCTGTGTGAGATACATCTCAACCAGAGGACCCTCGCTATTAAACTGCCTCTTGCTGTTACATCAAGACAGTCTCGGTCTCTCGTGTGTCCTTGGGTGCGCACTAATCCGGACTTGAGTGAGGGTCTCTCTTCGGGGGTTTTTCAGTACCCATAGTCTTAATTTTGAAGCAATTGTAAAATGTATTCATTATATTCCTAGATTTTTTTTCTAATGAGTGTTTGTCTGTATATATGTGTTTGTGTTTTAGTTAGAATTTTAGTGCTGTGATAAAACACCAAAATTAAAAACAAAAAGGTTTATTTCAAGTTACAGTTTATGATCCTTTATGCAGAAAAGCCTAGGCAGGAATTTAAAGCTGGAACCTAAAGGAAGGAACTAAAGCAGAGCCTAAGAAGAGACACCACCTACTGGCTTTCCCTCTATGGTTTGCTTAGTCTTTTCCTAACTTTTCCTGACTATCTTCCCAGGGGTGGAATCACGCGAAGTAGGCTGGACCCATCCAGATAAGTCATCAATCAAGAAAGTGCCCCCCAGACTTGCCTTCAAGTAATTTGATGGAGACATTTTCTCAATTAAGATTGTTTTTACCAGATAACTCTAGCTTGTGTCAAGTTGACAAGACAGCAACATCAACAACAACTAATCAGGATACTGTCTGAGATAAACCAAATTCATTTGGGTGAACATTTTTCACTTCCAAATGAATGCTATATGGAAGCTCATTTTCTCTGTTAATGTTTAAAAAAGTTAGCAAAAGCAACTTTTTGTTTGTTTTCTAAAAGTCTTTCAGCCTCCCACAGTGATAATACAAAAATTTAGAGAAAGAGAAATGTAATGATTTTATTGTACTGCCACTGCTTATTGGAGAGGCTGTTGTGATTGTTAGTTTTCTAAAATTTGGGCCAAAACAAATCCTGTTTCCTGTTGTCCTTCCTTGCAGCCTGGTACTTCAGTATGCAGCAAATTTAGGGAAATATTTAACCTATTTCAGTTTCCAGACAGTACATTTTAAAGAGCTCTAGATCTTTGAAATAATTGAAAATGTTATGACAATGACACTTTTGGGGTTGAAAGACAGACATTCCAAGGTGCTCCCATGCCCCCCTCTTTTTTCACTTTTCTACATTTAGCTAGGCCTACTTAGAGGCAGTAATACAGGGATATTTTTACCTTTTTCCTCTAACAACTATTGAGTCAAATTGTGTCAGGTTAACAAAACAAAAACAAGTTAGGACACTCTGAGAATCCCTTTGAAAGAGACTGTGATCTCTGCTCTGCAAGCTTTATGTCTAAGCAGGAAATGGTGGGCAGTGATTTATTTGTGAATAGGTGAGAAGAAGGAAAAGACATGATGAGAGAACTAGTAAAGGCCTGAGAAAGTAGAAAGTACTTGCTATACTACCAGTTGTTTGTATGTTTGTTTTTCCATATATAACAAAAGGCACTCTATAATGAAAATATTCATTTTTAAAAATTGGATATTTTATTTATTTACATTTCACATGTTATCTATCCCCTTTCCCAGTTTCCCCTCTGCAAACCTCCTATCCCATCACCCCTTACCCTGCTTCTATGAGGGTGGTCATCCACCCACCTACCCACTCCTGCCTCACCGCCCTAGCATTCCTCTACACTGGAGCATCAAGCCTTCACAGTACCAAGTGCCTCCCCTCTCACTGATGCCAGATAAGGCCCCTTCAGTTCCTTCAGTCCTTACCCTAACTTCTCCATTGGGGTCCTTGTGCTCAGTCTGATGGTTGGCTGTGAGTATCCACATCTGTATTGGTCAGGATCTGGCACAGCCTCTCAGGAGACAGCTGTATCAGGCTCCTGTCAGCAAGCACTTTTTAGTATCCCCAATAGTGTCTGGGTTTGGTATCTGCAGGTGTTGCAGTCTCTGGATGGCCTTTCCTTCAGTCTCTGCTCTACTCTTTGTCCCTGTATTTCCTTCAGACAGGAGCAATTCTGGGTTAAAATTTTGGAGATGGGTGGATGGCCTCATCTGCCAACTGGGGGTGGGGGCATGCCTAACCTCTGTATATGGTCTCTACAGGTTCTCCCTCCTCTTAGTCTGGTATTTCAGCTAATGTCATCCCCGTGGAGTCCTGGGAGGCTCTTGCTTTCTTGACATCTGAGACTTTCTGGTTGCTACCCCCAGTTCCCTATCCCCTATTGTTACACACCTTTGTTCAATTTCCTGACCCTCTGTACATCTCCTCCAAATCCTCCCATGCCTGATTCTTCCCCTCTTTTTCCTCTCCCCCTCTTCTCTTCCTCTAAAATCCATCCCACCCTCTACTTCCCTTGATTATTTTGTTTCCCCCTCCAAGTAGGACTGAGACATCCACCCTTTGGTCTTCCTTTCTCTTGAGCTTCATGTGGTCCATGAGTTGTATCATGGGTATTTCACACTCTTTGCCTAATTTCTACTTATCAGTGAGTACATATTATGTATGTTCTTTTGTGACTGAGTTACCTCACTCAGGATGGTATGTTCTACGTCTATCCATTTGCCTGTGAATTTCATGAAGTGATTGTTGTTAAAAGCTGAGTAGTATTCCACTGTGTAAATGCATCACATTTTCTGTATCCATTCCTCTGTTGAGGGACATCTGGGTTGTTTCCAGCTTCTGGATACTATAAATACGGCTGTTATAAACATAGTAGAGCATGTGTCTTCTGGGTATGTGCCCAGGAGTGGTATAGCTGGGTCCACTTTTCTGAGGAACAACCAGACTGATTTCCACAGTGGTTGTACCAGCTTGCAATCCCACCAGCTTTTGGCTCATCATTTCTGAGGTTTGAGGTCCAAATGTCATGGTACAGGCTCTTGTAAGAGTCCTTGGAGCTACATCACATAATAATAAAAGTAGATATTTTTTATATATCTTGTTATCTTTCTTTTAAAGCCAACAGCATTTAATTTGGGGCTAAAACCTAATGGTGATGGCTAAAACAACTCCATTCTTTACCAGGCACACCATTACCATCACCATCACCATCACCATCACCATCACCATCACCATCACCATCACCATCACCATCACCATCACCATCACCATCCTCACCCACCCATCCCCCTCCCATACCCATCCATCCTTGTCCACCTTTTTTCTGAATTCCTAAAAGTTGGGCTTCTAGCAGCCTTCATCCTTCTAAGAATGGTCTTTCTACTGTGAGATCAGAATGAATGAATCATGTGCCTGCTGGAAGGCAATTGACTACTTGCTCTGGTTTTTGTAAAGCTGATTATTGCAGTGTAACTGGTAGTGAAAGTTGAGGGGAGCAAAACTAACTTCTTTTTTTTTTGTTTGTTTTTTTTTTTTTTTTTTGTTTTGTTTTGTTTTTGTTTGTTTTTTGTTTTTCTTTTTTTCTTTTCTTTTCTTTTTTTTTTATTAGATATTTTATTTACACTTTAGATGCCATCCCCTTTCCCCATTTCCCCCCACCCCCCTTAGAAAACCCCTATCACATGCCCCCTTTTCCTTTTTGCATTTATACATTTTTTTTAAAATAATGTTAATCATAAGCGTTATAAGTTTGGAATTGTTCAATCAGAGGTGTAACCCACTGACCGACCTAGATATAACAACTATCTTTGACTGGTGGAGATACATGAATATCTGCCTCCCTGTCTCCCCCCTCTTTCTCTCTTTCATCACCTAGCTTCTCCTATCCTTCTTCTCCTCCTCTTCTTACTCCTTTTCTTCCTCTCAGTACTCCTCCTACCTTAGCTTTTCCTACACATCACCCTTCCTGTTAAAATGAAACTTTTCTCTCAAAATACAATTAGAGCATAATTATGCCAATTTGTATCAGTGAGGTACAAGATAGTCCTAATACCCAGTCCATCATTTTGTTGACTAACCAGCACCTCTGTCATCTATCCTAACTAAAACATTTAGTTCTGAACCTGGCTTTAGGATGAATGTCAGCTGACTACCATCCACTCAAATCTTTTCTCTTACGGTAAATAGCTGTAAGTTTTCAACCCCGTCAGAAATCCAGAATGACTGAGTTAACTATAATTGTGAGAAGCACAAAGCATAGCTTCTAAAACTTAGCCAATTTATAGAGACCTCTGAACACCTGAAAAGCCCCTATACTACCGAACGTTGGAGCATCAAATCTTCAGCCTTCTGGCCCAGAATCATCTGACAGACCTTGGTGATGCAGGATTATTAAGGACTGATTACTCTGTCTAGGCAGATATAATCAGTCGACTATTCTGCATGTGTGTCCTTCTCTGGACAGTAATTTGTCTGTAGATGGAGAGAGGCAACTCTTTCCTAGTGGCTGTTACCACACAACTGGAGTAACTCCAAGGATGCTCAATTTCTTCTTAGAATCCATGACAGGAAGCTGTCAGGAGCAGACAGGTCTCTAATCAATATGAACATTAATATATAAATATTTGTAGCATCAGTTCTATGGACTTCTGATGTTTTGAAAACCAACTATCCATGTAAGGTAACCTCGACTGTTTTCTGTTAACTCCTCTCAGCTATTTCTAAGTAAAATATGGAAAGCACCCTAACAATAAACTCAAAAATATGAATTCGCTATAGTCCCTTAACTCATAGGTTAACCATCCCAAATCAGTTAAAAAAGTTAAAAAAGGGCTGGGTCTAGGCATTGTATTCCTAAATGTGTTATACAGGCACAATGCCCATGAGTGTATCAATATTCATCTCATTTTTATATTAATAAGAGGCTCATACCAATGAAAACCTTAAATTTGAGATCAAAGTAAATTTTGTACCATTTAAGAATTTATAACTTCATCTTGATAATAATTATACAGATTTCTACCAGTAGGTTATGGCTATGCAATAAGTCCTAGCTAATCCCCCCTGTTCCAACAAAACCACTACTTGTCCCTAGAAAGACAGACCATTATTAACCACATTAGTCCCCAAGCTCAGGGAATAGGGGCGCTGACTCTTCTTTAACTTCTTCAAGCTGATTAAGGGCGTTGAGATTTTAGAAGAGGGGTGGGGGGGGGAGAGTAAGTTGATAAGCCTCTGATGCTGTGTCTTCACTGAATCCAGATGGAATTCCAGGACAACAGAGGTTTGGGCAGGTCTGCTCAGTATGCTTGATGAGTAGATACACCAAGGCTGTGTATTCTGCAATATACAATTCTCAGAACAAGTTTTAGTATCAAGAAAAAAAAAAATTTCCACCCCCAGGGCGCTGACATTTTTTTTTTTAAAGATGTTGGTTCTGAAGACTTCTTTTTTTTCCCCCCGCTTCTTAAAATTGGTTGTAGTATTTACGTTTCAGATTTTATCCCCTTAGCCTACTTCCTCCCACCACCCATAAACCTATCCCATCCCCCTCCTCATGCTTCTATGAGGCAGTGACCCCACCTATCCCCCTCACTATCCCCTCCCCGCCCTCACATCCCCCCCCCCACTGTGTGTTCATTCATTTTTCATTCATTTTTTTTATGGGACCAAGAAACTCCTCTCCCACCTATGTCTGACAGGGCCATCCTCCCCTACATATACCTCTGGAGTCTTGGGTCCCTCCCTATGTGTTCCCAGGCTGGTGGTTTAGACCCTGGGGGGCTCTGGTTGTTTGGTATTGTTGCTTTCCACCTGGGGTCAATAACCCTTTCTGCTCCTTCAGTCCTCTCACTAAGTTCTCCATTGGGAAACCCCTGATCATATCAGTGGTTAATTGTGAACATTGTCCTCTGAGTGTTTTAGTCTTTGGCTGACCTCTAAGGAGTCAGCTATATCATGTTCCTCACATTATGCACTTCCAGCCATCCACAATAGTGTTTAGATTAGGTGGCTGTACATGGGGTGAATACCCACGTGGAAAGATCTCCTGATGGCCCCTCCTTCAGTTTCTGTTGCATGTTTTGTTTCCCTATTTGCTCCCTTGAGCATTTTTATTTCTCGTTCTAAGTAGAACTGAGGCATCCCCTCTTGGTCTTCCTTCTTCATGAGCTTCATGTGGTCTGTGGGTTGAGTCTTCGATAATCTAAGCTTTTGGGCTAACATCTGTGGAGATATGTTTGTGTAACTCTCTTCTTTTGGGGTTTTTGGAAGATTACTTTCTTGCTTTTTCTAGGTTGTAGTTTCCCTCCTTGTGTTGGAGTTTTCCACCAATTATTCTTTGAAGTGCTGGATTTGTGTTGAGATACTGTGTAAATTTGGATTCGTCATGGAATATTTTGGTTTCTCCATCAATAATGATTGAGAGTTTTGCTGGGTATAGTAGTCTGGGCTGGCATTTGTGTTCTCTTAGGGTCTGTATGATATCGGTCCAGGATCTTCTGGCTTTTATGGTCTCTGGTGAGAAGTCTGGTGTAATTCTTATAGGTCTGCCTTTATATGTTACTTTGCCTTTTTCCCTTACTGCTTTTAGTATTTTTTCTTTGTTTTGTACATTTGATGTTTTCACTATTATATGGCGGGAAGTATTTCTTTTCTGGTCTAAACTATTTGGAGTTCTGTAAGCTTCTTGTATATTTATGGACATCTCTTTCTTTAGGTTAGGGAAGTTTTCCTCTATAATTTTGTTGAGGATATTTACTGGTCCTTTTAGTTGGGAGTCTTCCCCCTCATCTATACCTATTATCCTTAGGTTTGGCCTTCTCATTGTGTCTTGGATTTCTTGTATATTTTGGGTTAGTAGCTTTTTGTATTTTGCATTTTCTTTGACAGTTGTGTCAATGTTTTCCATGGCATCTTCTGCACATGAGATTCTCTCTTCCATCTCTTGTATTCTGTTGGTGATACTTGTGTCTATGACTCCTGATCGTTTTTTTAGGTTTTCTATCTCCAGGGTATTGTCCCTTTGTGATTTCTTTATTGTTTCTACTTCCATTTTTAGATCCTGCATGGTTCTGTTTAATTCCTTTTCCCGTTTGGTTGCATTTTCTTGCAATTCCTTAAGGGATTTTTGTGTTTCCACTTTAAGGGTTTCTATCTGTCTACCAGTGCTCTCCTTAAGTTCTTTGAGAGTGTTATTTATGTCTTTCTTAAAGCCCTCTATCATCATCATGAGAAGTGATTTTAATTCTGATTCCTGCTTTTCTGGTGTGATGGGGTGTTCAGGGCTTGCTCTGATGGGGGAGCTGGGTTCTGATGATGCCATGTAACTTTGGTTTCTGTTGCTTACATTCTTGCTCTTGCCTTTTGCCATCTGGTTAACTCTAGTGCTGCCTGTACTTGCTGTCTCTGACTGAAGCCTGTCTTTCTAGTTATCTAGCTTGTGTCTGATCTCCTAGGGGTCCAGATGTCTCTGTGATCTTTTCCAGCTGCACTGATTATAGTGGTACCTCTAGGATGCCTCAGGATATGGTGCCTCCAAGGTAGTAGTCCAGCTAGGTGTCTGCTGTTCTGGGTGCAGTGTCTCCTCTAGAATATCTCAGGAAACGTTGTCTGAAGCTCTGAGTTCATTTGTTCCTCTGTGGATCTGGATTGAGTGGACCTTCCAGTATGTCTCAGGTGGAATCCGGGGTCCACACAACAGCAGACCTGGCAGAGGTCTGATCTAGGCCTCAGATCTGAGAACTAGTTTCTAAGACACTGTCCAAATTAGAGCGCCTGGGATCCCTGCTTCCTCTGGGTTCTTGGAGGTTGGGGGCAGAGCTGCCACCCAAGATCTGCTCAGTGCTCTGGCCCAGACTGGAAGGAACCAGTGTTCCAGGCCGGGAGTGACTTCCTGGGTCCTTTTGGTTCCCTGTTACTCCCTGTTTAGGGCGGGCCCTGCTGTCTGCTTACCTAAGATACTGCCTGAGTTCGAGCACCTGGGATCCCTGCTTCCTCTGGTTTCTTGGATGTTGGGGGCAGAGCTGCCACCCAAGGTCTGCTCAGTGCTCTGGCCCAGACCGGAAGGAACCAGTCCAAAACTAACTTCTTAAGCAGCTGTCAATTCCACAGAAATGAGATAATGCTGTGTTGAACAGAGAGCCATAGTCAGACTTCTGAGCTCCTAGTTTAGTTAAGTTCTCCCGCTGGGGTGCGTTATTCTTAGGATCACCTTTCTCAGACTCTCACCAGTTAATTGACCTGTTTTAATATCTTTGGACATCAATAAAGACAATAGAGACTGGCCATCAACTTAATGGGTTTTTTTTCTCTACTTGTCATGTTTCATAATTATAATCACAAAGACAAATTATTAACCTGATATAGGTCTTATTTGGGAAGCGGTGAATGAATTCCATGAGTATATAAATGTTTACTCCCTGAGCCTGTTCTATACCCTATGACACCAAACATTAGAGGGTTTTGACTGAGTTAATGTATGCAGTTAAGAAAGTATGATTAGCAAGAGTAAGTTCACTCACAGGAAGAAAGATCTATGGCAAGAATCTAGAAGGCAGAATGAGTAGTGACAACAAATTGTAATTTATATATAATATGCATATTATATATAATATATAACATATATTACTTTATTATATATGTATTTATATTATATTGAGAGTAATTATAAATCATAAGGGAAAAAGCCATCTAAAAATTGGGTACAATCTATAATCTATTTTCTTTGCCTGTCTTTCCCCAAGACTTAATGATTCACTTTCTAATTACTTAAACTTTGTTACAAAAAATGAGAATTTTTTTTGTGATTTTTTAAAAGCTATGCTATTAATGAATTATTTTTTAATATACTAGCTGTAACCTAGAGAAATATTAGAACACAGCTCCCATACCAAATAATTTCTCCTATAAGAACACACTGAATATTTCTTGCATTATTGAAATTATAAGTTTTTAAATCAGGGATGATTGATAAAGAAGTTAATATATTGTACTATGGAATAAAGAGTGAACATGATCCTGGAACTAAATATATACTCAGAATACTGTTCTAAACTCTTGACTTATGGGTAGAAAACAAACAGAAGTAGACTGTATGCAGCAGACCAAGGTGTCAAAAAGCATTACCCCTGTGGCTGGTAGTAGGCTTCTCAATAGGCAGCTGGGAGGAATTATAGTTATTCAGTATTTTCTTAGATGATAAATTTGAGGCCAGGGAAGAAGACCCCAGATTCAGTGGCTCAGGGAAGGGCAACTATAATAAACATGTTTAGACAGAAAAGTTCTGAGGAGAATTAGAAAGAGCTAGATATGAGCCAACATTGAAAAATAAATATTATTAGACAATAAAGTAACTATAGAGTAAAGTTGAAATTATTTTTATCATCACAAATACTTATGTAGAAGCATAAAATAAAATCACAAACTGTTGAAACAGCATGAGAATATCATAGGCAGGGAAAGGTAATCAAGTTCTCTAGAATGGTGGCTTCTTATTTTCAGAAGATTCTGTGAAGAGAAACAACAGAAATGCACAGGGGTAGGTATATAACTAGGACAAGTTGGGGAAAGGGAAGAACTCAGGAGAGTATAAAATACCTAAGCCTGAATCTATTTAAAATATTTAGAGTTGAAAAAGACACCAGAAAATAGAAGGAGCTTGTAGATTGGTAAGATTAATCTTCTGAAATTGTCATCCCATAAAAAGCAATAAATTGATTTGGTGAAATTCTTATCAAAATTAGAACAGGGTTCTTCACAGAAATTGAAAAATCAGTTTCAGTTTCATATGGAAACAAAAACTTCAGGATAGCTAAAAAATATTTCTCAAATAATTTTTAAAAAATGACTAGATGTATCTACATCCCAGATACAAAGTTATATTATGGAGCTATGATATAAAAATAGCATGATATTAGCATAAAAACAGGTAACATTGATCAGTGGAATTAAATATCCAGAAATAAGATCACATACCTATAGACACCTGATTTTTGACAAAGAAACCAAAGACACAACAAATGGTGTTCATCAGATAGGATAGATGTATTCAGAGAACTGTAAATATGTTTATCCTTATCATCAAATGGAACAAAGAACCTAACATAATGCAAAGTAACTTGAATCAGATAGTAGACAAAGTGAGGAAAGACTTGAACTCATTGGCACAGGAAAAGCCTTTCTAAACAGGAGACTCAAAATTCAGGCACTGTGACCACAAATTAAATGGAACCATATGAAACAGAGAAGCTCCTGTAAAGAAAAGACATCATCATTTGAGCAAAGTAGAAGGCTACAGAGTAGAAAAAGATCTTTAGTAATTATACAGCTGTATAATTGTTATCTAAAGTATATAAAAACAAAAGAAACCTGAACATCAAAAAAACAGCTTAATTTAAAAGTAGGGATCAGAACTAAACAAAGAATTCTCAAAAGATTAAACACTAATAAATGAGAAGCACTTAAATAAATGTTCTGTAGTTATCAGAGAAATATCCATTAAAACTGCATGAGATTTCATCTTACACCAGTCAGTATGGCCAAGATCAGTAAAACAAATAACATGTCATGAATGTGAGGATGCACTTATTCATTGTTCTTGGGAGTACAAATTTGTACAGTCACTATGGAAATCAGTGTGATAGTTCCATAAGAAGCTGAGAGTTGATCTACCTTAAGATCTAGCTATACCACTCTTGGCACATACCTAAAGGATGCTTCATCCTTTCTCAGAGACACTTGTTCAACCATGTTCACTGCTGCCTCACTCAGTCAAAAACTATGAACAGTCTAGATGTTCATCAACTGATGAATGGATAATGGAAATGTGGTACATTTACAAAATGTATTATCATGTAGTTGTTTAAAAAAATGAAATCATGAAATTCATAGGTAAATGGATGTAGACCCAGGAAAACTCATCCCAAATGAAGTATCACAGGCCCCAAAGAACAAATATTGTATTTTTTCTCTAATATGTAGGTGCTAGCCTTTAAGCCTTTGACATTCATGCTACATCCAGAATTGGGTACCTAGTAGGAGAGTAGGTGGGAGGAGAGGATTTCCAAAGGAAGGAAAATAGAATATAGAGTTCTGGAGAGCCTGGAAAGACTGTAGTAGGACTAAGTGGGGTGGGTGATGGAGAAGAGGTAAAGAGAGAAACTATCAAGAGGGAAAACTAACACCAAAGGCCATTGGAGGATAATTTAGAAACCTGCTATTATAGAAGCTTCCTAAAATATACAAATATATGAACAAAACCTAAATGTAGTCACCAAATAATTGGCGAGACATTGCCATAACTAGACATCTTCAACCAACTAGTGAAACCTACAGTGCCAAAAATTAGTCACTTCTAGTTGAGTCATTGGCCAAAAAGATGCAATGGACAGCCACAAAAATCTCTGATTATTTCTAAGGCTACTGATTACTCTCCACAAACTGATGAAAAGCCCTGCTGCTGAAACCAATCCATATCTTAATGAACATGAAGAAGTCAAGTTGGTGCCTAAGCCAACTATAAGCTTTCCCTCTGGTGAGTAGTAATGATACTAGCTGGTAGTTAGCAGGCTATCAGAGGAGAAAGGCAAACATCAACACATCCATAATCATTTCAACCTACAATGATGACCTGCGTGCAAGACATGCTGGTGTAATAGAGACACAAATGTTGTGGGAGTAAACCAGCTACTTTCTGATTAGATTTAAGATACATCTCATGACGGAAAACACATACTTAAAACTTCTAGGATAACTAAGAACATGACATTGACCTATCCAATGTCCTAGGAAAACTAAATATTCATATTCTGCTCAAAGAACATAGCATTACTATAGCATAACATGAAATACCATTATTCCTAATGATATTTGGTTATATCCGGAGGTCACTGCCTCACTCAGGCATCCTCAGAAAAGTTTCCTTATATAGCATATGAGAACTAATACAGAGACCCACAACTGGACAATTTGAAGAGAATGAGAGACTTTGAAGCACCCATTCCTGGATGGGATGTCCTCATCAAACTGTCAACTCTTAGTGCTCAGTGATCTTTGCAGCAGTAGAGGCAGAAAGATTGTAGGAGCCAAAGATGAGGGATGGCTCTGTGATTTTGGATAGTGGGTATATAAAAATAGTACAATTTGAGAGACATCTAAAGAGCCTTCAGATTTCATTTCAGGTTTTATCCATGTTTTTATTAGACTTAATTTTATATTAAATTTGTCTGCAGGAAAATCACTTGTATTACATCTGTAAAACTGGGCTAAGGAAATTAAATTTTGTTAGTTTGAGTATTAAATGAGGTTGTGTGTGGAGTTTAAATAAAAATAAGATGAATAAATTGAAAACTAAATAAACAAATATAATTAGATACATGAAGAAGACAAAAGATACTATTTGATTCATGTAAATTTCATCTTAAATGCTTTGAGAAGTCTTTGGAAAAATTTATAAAAAGAGGTTTCAGTTATTTTTACACTAAATTGGTACTTAAACTAAATGGAGGTATGGACTGTGGGGAGAAGGGTAGTATATAAATGAAGTTAATTCAGAGACCATATCTGGTGAAAACCTATGCAGGCCCTTTGCATGATATGACGGTCTTTGTTATGAGATGTGCTTACTTAATGTTTACATAATGCAATATTATGTGGTTGTTTTAAAATGAAATTATGAAAGTCATATCTAAATAGATGGACCTAGAAAAACTCATCCTAAGTGAAGTATCAGAGACCTCAAAAGACAAATATTGTATGTTTTCTCTAATATGTGGGGGTTAGCCTTTGACATTCATGCTACATCCTGAATAACCACAGAGACTGAGTACCTAGAAAAGGACTAGGTACCTGATCTATTAGGCACTAATTAGCCTAAGTTAATAGGTACATCAGACCTGCTGTGTTTATAGGATTGGTTTCTTCAATGTCTTCTATTTCTTCTAGATCGTAAAATCTTTCCATCCTCTTTTCTGCAGTTTTCTGAGCCCCAAATAGAGAAATTTGATAGAGCTATCCCCATTTAGGACTGAATGTTCTATGACTTCTCCCTCTACATATTGTCTGACTGAGGATCTCTGTATCAGTTCCCCTCTACTACAGGAGCAAACTTCTCTGATAATGTTCAAGCAAGTCACTGACCTATTAATATAGCAGAATGTCATTAGGAGTCATGTATGGCTATGTTCCGGTAGCAAAACAGTTTTATTGGTTTTCATTTGGTCCTTGGGTCTTGGGCTTTTTAGCTATCTGAGCAGTGTCATGGATGGGTTCCATCTTATGGATATGTCTCAAATCCAATCAGATATTGGTTGGTTACTCCTGCAAGAACAGAGACGACTTTGTATAGGTGTAGAGAATTTCTGATAAAGTAAAAATAGTGACTACTATTTCCTGCACCACCAACCAAGTTCATTACTTTACACCCCTACTTAGAATACCTACTAAGCTCTTCTGATACTGTCCCTCCTCAAATTGCAAGGTTGATCTTTCCTTCTCACCCTCCAGACTTCCATGTCTCTGTGTTACATATGGCCTAACATACGTTCATTCTCACCACCAAGGTTCACTAAGCTCTTTTCTTAGTCATTCCACCAGTAGGCATGGTCATCCCCATCAGCCCATTCAAATTCTCTGGGACATTTTTTACTTGAATCCTTAAGGACTTCCCCTCTATTTTCCTAGGCAAGCCCTGTTCCTAGAGTGCCTGCACTCCACTTATTGCTTATCTGGAACCTCATTATTGATCTGTCAGCTAGGCTCTGATCCTTTCTATACTGGAGACTGTCTACGTCTTCTGTAACCATACTTCTCTGAGCTATTGGGTAGGTATAGCTTTGTCATGCCCTCTAGGCCTCCTTTGTCTTTTGAGCCTGTCTCCTCTAAGATCTTCCAAATTCTATCCTCAGACTAGGACTCTCCTTCCCATCTTTTAAACGGATGATTCCACCAGTACCCTGCTCAGCACTCTCAGGTGGTCTTTGCTCCACATGAACCCATGAACCTCCTGAGCATTGCAAGTTCTTGGGCCACCACTGAAAATTGATTGGAGCAAGCAGGCTCACATAGCTCTACTATATGGCACCAGAGGACAGCAAGGGGTATGTTCTCACAGTAGCAAACTCTCAAAACAAAACAAAACAAAAACAGAGCTATAAAATGAAGCTTTCAATAAAAGCTCCACAAAAGAAAAGTATTTCAGTCTTCTGACATCATAATCTCCTGAACACTGTACATGCCTATACTGAAAGAAGAAAATATTTTGAACAACAACAACAAAAAGCTGAAACAAACTATTTCCACTATGCAATCCCCAATACAGGAACAAAAGGAACATGATAAATCAAGATCATATGTTCCCTGCCCTCAATTACTCAATGACCTGAAAAATCTTCCAGATTAAGAGTTTTAAAAAATGATTATAACTTGTATAAACAACTCAGAGAGTATGAATATATTCCAAGAGAAAACAAACAAAAAGCTGAACGGAAGGCAGAAACCCATGAAAGGTGTGAAAATAAAATTAAATAAAGAGAATTAATGAAAAAGAGGTAAACTGAAATAATACTGAAAACAAAACTTCAATAAGTCAAAGAAAAGCCTTAGTGAGAAGCCATAAAAACAAAATGAAACATTTGAAAACAGAACATTGGAGAGTTTTGGGTTATCATGAAAAGACCAAACTTTATACAACTATAGAAAAATTTTCCCCAAATCTAGAGAAGGGAATTCTTAACCATATAAGAGGCCTACCAAATAACAAGACCAGAAAAGAAGCTCACCCTGATACGTTATAGTTAAGAAATTAAAAACATAGCACATAAAAGGGTCCTGAAAGCTGCAAGAATGATGACTAAATCACATATAAAGGCTTACACATCAGAACAGCACCTGACAAACAAAATTTTAAAGCCAGAAGGATTTGGAAGGGGTGTTCCAAGTTTTCAAAGATCACAACTCTTAACCCAGCCTATTAGATCAACATAAGTATTAATTAAAATTCTGTAAAATTTTCCATGATTAAATAAAATTAAATAAATTTATAACTACTAAACAAGGCTACTTCAATCTGAAGAGAAGAATAAACACACTCAAGAAGTTACAATGTGGGGAAATTCAAGGGCAGGGAGATGGGAATGGGTGGGTGGGTGGGTGGGTGGGTACAGGCATACCCTCTTAGAAGCAAGACAAGGGGAGATGGGATAGGGGGGTTCCTAGGTGGGGAGAATGGGGAAAGG
Source organism: Arvicanthis niloticus (assembly GCF_011762505.2). NCBI lineage: Eukaryota > Metazoa > Chordata > Mammalia > Rodentia > Muridae > Arvicanthis > Arvicanthis niloticus. Next base: position 104,370,157 of record NC_047663.1, read on the forward strand.
AAATAATATCTGAAATGTAAATAAAATATCCAATAAAAATATTAAAAAAATTTAAAAAGAAGTTACAGTTAATAAAAAAACAATGTCAGAACAGTTATTCAAATGACAAAAGAACACCTCAAAATCCATACAATACCAGGGCTTAAGACACATCTTTCAATAATAACTCTTAATATTAATGAAAACAATTCCCCAGTAAAACTATACAAACTAGCAGATTGGATTGGAAAATTGGATCAATTAAAAAAAGCTACATGACAACCAAAAAATACTACCTTAGATTAAAAGGATGAGATGTGGTATATTAAGAAAATGGAACCAAGAAACATTTAGGCACATCTACTATTAAAAAAAATACTTATTTTATTTTACCTGTAGAGGGTTTTACCTGTATGTATATATGTATACTACATGCATTTTTGGTGCTAGGAGAAGTCAAGAGAGGGCATTACAGTCCCTGGACATGGAGTTATTAATGGTTGTGAACCATTATATGGGTGCCGGGTACTAAATCTGGGTCTTTTATAAGAGAACTCGGTGCTCATATCTGCTCAGTCATCTCTCTAGCTCTAAGCATATCTGTTCTAATATATGAAAAAGTAAATTTTAAACTCTAATTAAAAGATATAAGGAAGGTTACTTCATATTCATTAAAGGAAATGCCTATCAAGGTGATATTATAATTCTAAACTTAGATATGACAGCTTCACATAAGACATAGTAGTAAATCTAAATCCAAGGATTAAACCAAGCAGAAATAGTACGTGACTTTAATAACCCACTCTCAGCAATATACAGATGATGTAGAAAAAAATCAGAGAAACACTGGAATTAAACCACATCATAAGTCAATGGACTTAAGAGACACTTATGGAACATGTCACCCAAACAATACACTTTCTTCTTAACAACTCATGGAGCTGTACTCTTTCAAAATAGACTACATATTAATAAGACACAAAGAAACTTTCAACAACTATAGGAAAGTAAAATAACATTCTGTATTTTTGACAACAATGAAATAAAGCTGGGCATCAACTATAGAAAACATATAACCTCATGGAGACTAAACAACATAGAACTGAGTAATAATCAAGTCAATAAATATGTCAAGAAGGCAATTAAAACATTTCTAAAATTGAATGAAAATAAAAACACAATATACCAAAATCTATGGGAAAGATTGAGAGCAGTCCTAATAGGACAGCTTTTAACACTTAGTGCCTACAAACAAAATTTGAGATATCTATACTTAATGACTTCTTGATATAGCTGGTGATTTGGAACAAAACAATAAGTGAAAGAGTAGATAGGAAAGGATAATGAAAAAAGGCTAAAGTTAACAAAATACAAACAAAAGTAAAACAAAACAATTAATGAGTAAATAAAATAGTTCTTATAAAAGACTATTAATAATAAAAATATTTAACAAAATTAGCCAGAAAAAAAGAAAGAGAAGATCCTTAAATAACAAAGAAATATAATATAAAACAGAGATGAAACTAGAGATGTTGGAATAAACATAGAAAAATAAAATTGCAAGGACATACTTGAAAATGCAATATCTTATTAAACTGATAACTCTAAAAGAAACAGACACATTTCTGAGTGCATATGACTAACCAAAGCTAAACCAAAGTAAATAATTTAAACAGAACCATAATAACATTTGTAATTAAAAATATTCCAATTTACTTACAGACCCAGAAGCATTATGCTATTAGCATTTCTGAAAACCTCAATCTTTTCATAAAGCTTCAGATCAAGCAGGACACTTGGAAGACCTTTTGGGTGTAGATTTGGAAGAGACAAGAAGGATTTTATAGGAGAGTTTGAATGAAAGAAAGGGTAGTAAGAAAGGTTAATATATTAATCTCAAAGAAAAGAAAGATGAGGAGGAGAGAAGAGAAGAAGGAGGAAAAAAGAGGAGAGACGAGACGAGACGAGACGAGAAGTGAAGTGAAGAGAAGTGAAGCAAGGTGAAGAGAAGAGAAGAGACGAGACGAGACGAGACGAGACGAGACGAGAAGAGAAGAGAAGAGAAGAAGAGAAAGAAGAAAGAAGAGACAAGAATCACTGCAAATTCATTGATAGACAAATATTATGGAGGCACTGTCTTTGTTATAGTTTCTCTTGTTGTGATAAAACAATGTGTTCTAAACAATTTGGGGACAGATGTGGGTTTTTTTTTTTTTTTTTTTTTTTGTTTATTCTTTCATACCACACTTCATCATCAAAGGCAGTTAGTACAAGAACCAAAAAGGGCAGGAACCTGGAGGAAAGAACTGATGCAGAGGCCTTGTAGAAGTGTTCCTTACTGGCTTGTTCCTTATGGCTTACTCAGCTTGCTTTCTTATTGGATCCAGGATCACTATTTCATGGATTGTATTACCAACAGAGGGATAGCCTCTTCTATAGCAATAACTAATTAAGAAAATGCCCTATGAGTTTACCTACAACCCAATCTTATGGATACATTTTCTCAAATGTTTATTCCTCTCACAGGACTCTATCTTGTGTCAAATGGACATAAAACCAGCAAGCACAATTGACCAATTGTTAACATAGAAACATCATTTTTTAACTAGAACTTTTCCTTTCTCATTTGGTCTCAAGATCTTGTATTAATACATTATATATTATAATATATATTAACAGTATAAAACATCACAAACGTAGAAAGTCTCAGTCTTTACAAACTCAAAATTGCTTTAAAAGTTTAGTCTCAGCTAGTGAGGCATGCCTTTAATCTCAGCACTCAGGATAGAGAGTCAGGCAATATTTATGAGTTCAAGCCCAGCCTGCTCTATGGAGTGACTTCCAGGACAGCCTTGGTTACACAGAGAAACACTATCTCAATCAAAATAAAACAAAACACCCAAACTAACAAACAGTTCAGATTCTTTAAAAGAAATTCAATATTTCTTCTGAAATTCAAAGTCTTAGTAAAACTCCAAAATCTCTTTAAAGGTTAAAGTCTCCTCACGGTTGGCTCCTGTAAAATAAAAATAACTACTTCCTTATTCCAAGAACGAAGAACATGGACACAGTGCATTCAAAATAAAAGAAAACTGAGATCCACTTTATCATTGTCTAGATTTCAAAGGGCTTGGCCATTTAGCACTGCTTTTCCTCCCTGCCAACCACAGCACATGGAACTTCTCTCATAGGCTCAGCACTGTTCCATCCACTGGTTACTGCTGTTCTTGCTGGTGGTTCTATGGTACTCACATTTTCAAAATGATTGAGACTTCTGTTTGTGACTGGGCTCAACTTTTACCACTCACTGCTAACTTCTTAACTCCAGCTCAGTTGCATCAAGTATCCCACAAAAGCAAAGGTATTACTAAAACCACAAAAGCTGGTTTGTTGTTGTTAATCATGGTGATTCTTCATTGCCAGCTAACCAGAACCATAAATTCTTCATTCAAAATATTAGTCAGGCATGATGGAATCTTTGTTTACCTCTGAAACTTCTCAATGGCTTCCCTAGCCCAAAGTTCTTCCACACAATTCTCCTCAAAACATGACCAAGTCTGTGATAGCAATATCTAACATATGGTACTAATTTGTATTGTAATTAAGGATTCTGTTATTGTAACAAGACACCATAATCCAAAGAAATTTGGGGAGGAAAATTTCATTTGTTCTTCCATATCACAGTTTATTATCAAAGACAGAGTAACAAATAAAACAGGGCAGGATCCTGGAAGCAGGGTCAGATGGCTTGTTTTTCATGACTTGCTCAGCCTGCTTTCTTATTATGCCCAGGACCACCATCTGAAGAATGGCATCACCAAAAATGTGGTAGGACCCCTCAAATAAATCATTAATTATGGAAAATTTTATAGATATTATAATATATTATAGAGATATTTCCTCAGTTGAGGGTCATTTTTATTACATGACTCTAGCTTATGTCAAATTGAAATAAAACATAAATTCTCTCAACTAAGTGTTCCTCTTTTCTTAAAACAAGTTTCCATAAAACTAACCACTACAAGAGATATGTGTTCATCCATGTTCATTGCTTCTCTATTCTAAAAAGCCATAAAATATAAAGTGTATATGCTAACGAACTGATAATGAAAATGTGATATGTTCACACAATGGAATATTATTCAGCTATTAGGAAAGATGAAATTCACGAATCTATGAAGCTAGAAATAGTTATTCTGGTTGAGGTAACAGTAAACCCAATTCCAGAAAGGCAAACATTACATCCCTCCCACACCCCCAATATGCTGCTGGCAGCTTTGAACCTTTAGATATATATTTAAATTGGAGTACCCATAAATTTTGTACTCAGGAATCTAGAAATAGGCCATTAGATGGGGCATTTTAAACAAAGTGATAGGAAAACAAGTGTTATGGGGGTGAAGAGGAATAATGGATTGGGAAGAATTAGATGAAGTAGGCATAGAAGGTCAGTGTAGAAAAGTGAATATAAGAATGTAACTAATAATAAAGGCATTTGTAAATGCAATACTGAAACCTACTATTGCAGAAGTTTCCTAAAATTACATACATATATACATATGTATAATATACATAATAAAAGGAATTTAAGTTGAATTACACATCATGGCGAGGGGGAGAAGCTTTCTCTAGACATCAGGTATGAGTTACTTCTTTTTGTGTTATTGGTTAATAGGGCTTCCAAACACTGAAGCTTTTGTTATTTCTTCTAGTAATCATGCAGAACTTGATGATAAGACCCTATTGATGAAGACACTCCAAACTTGAGTCAAAAGACATGTAGAAATCAAGATGATATTAACCTGGAAGCTTCTTTCCTACTAGCTAGTTTCATAATTCTAGAGAGTTCTATGCATGCTACCTGTAATCAACAGTCTTCACCATCGATGAATCCTGTGAGATGCAGTCACAACTGACCTTGCCAAATATGCCCAGTGGTGGCACAAATGGAGGAGTAAGAAACCATTCAAAACTTGGAGCTGACTGTCCTAGGTCTCAGGTAATTACCTAGTACAATTATTTTCTAAAGTTGACACAGCAATAAATTGTCCTCTAGACTTTCATTTTTAGATCTATAGATTTGTGTATCTTTTGACCTTCACTAGAGAAGCATCTTTTTGCAGTAGATGATAGCACAGGGATTAACAACAACATTCAGACTGATAGACAATTAAGTGCTCTGCTCTAAAAGTCTAAATCACACTCTTCCCCAAGGCTCAGGGATCATTAGAAAGAGGAAGAGATTAGAAGAGCCAGAGGAATGAATGTCTGTAGTGAAATAGCATTTGCTAAACAACAACATAGTTGTACACATTAACTTGCAGGGCTATGAATGAATGCACAAGAACTATGCAAGATTAAGCCATCACAAATCCTAGGATGGGTCGGGGGAGGGAAGCTCATGAAATCCCAAGTACAGCTATAGACTTATTAGATATACATAGCTTCATGGCAACTAAGGTCAGTCTTATTCAGGGATAAGTCCCTAACATTTCCCATGCTCCAGTAAGTGGTTCTACACTCATGCACATACTGGAAACTCTAACTGAATCAGTGTGGTTATTGTTATTGAAGTCACTTAAAGTTGAAAGCAAAAAGCAGGGATGGGAATAGGGGAAGAATTGGAGATAAGCTATTGAGGATGGGTTATGGATGTAAACCATTTACATTAGAATACTGAATGTCATCATTTTTTTCCATGTCAAGTTTTTAAATAGATCATTAGAGTGATTTTAGCTTTTATATTTGCATAAGAGAGGTGAAAACTTTTCAAAATGAAACCATTTTCTTCATAGTTTACTTAAATCAGGTATCTGATTTGTTAGTAGATTAAAGCCATTCAACTGCAATAAAGAATCTAAATCAGAGGTTGACAAAATAGGCAAGTATGTGATTATGTTTCTGGTCTTATTCAATGGTTAATCAGAACTAATCTTGTCTTGATTACATTTAAGAAGGATAACACTTCAGTTTTGTATCAGTCAATCATGAAACAAAAACAAATCTATTAAAATACTTTATAATCTTTATATACCCCATTTGTAGTTATAGATATTATTGAATGGCAAGAAGAATATGGACAAAGAGGATTTAAATTTTAATATGTATCAAATTAAAGCTGGAGAGACAAATCTACTGATGTATCTTTAATAAGAAATTATATAATGTGCTGATGTATTCACTTTTACTTTGTAAAAAATATTCTTTAAATGTTATTAATTTGTAGAAGTAAGAAAGAGTGGCCTAATGAAACTTAGGTTCTAATGTCATGGAGCAAGTTTTGGTTTATATCTAAAAATATCACCCAGGGATCATATAGCAAGTATATTCTGTCGTTATAACTATGAAAACTCAATTAACAGAAACTTTAAAGAATATTTCTTATACTTCAATCTGACTGTTACTTTTTAGGTAAAGGGGCCAATGCTGGGACTTTATGAAGCAAAACTTTGAAAAGCCTAAGGATTCCTAATGACTATCTATGGGAAAAATTAAAGAAGAGAAAGCTCTTACAACCAGTACAAGCATTTTCTGAGTTATAAGTACTAATTTCTACTAAAAGAAAGCTACTGTATATACATCAAAACTTTGTATATTAAATAACACTATGCTTGACACATTTTATTTAGGTTTTAACAGAAGAAATTAGAAGAATTTCAGGTTTAAAAATCCTCACTCACAAACAAATTTAAAAAACCCACTCCAAAATGTATCAACGAGACAAATATATTCAGTGACTAATCATATCTATTTCATATGACACTAGTGCTCAATGGAATTAAAAAGCAAATTTTGGGGGTAGGTAGGAGGTTGGTGGGTCCTTCCAGAGTGGTACAGAAACCTGGAAGGTGGGAGACTCTCAACACTCAAAGTGAGGGATCTTAGATGAAATGACTGACAATAGGGAGAGTGAAGTTATAGAGCCCACCTCCAACATGAAGACAGGGCATTAAGTGAAGGAGGTGGGTGTCATTCCATAGTCAATAGCTCTGACCCAGATTTGTTCCTGTCTGAAAGAACTGCAGGGATGTAAATGGAGAGGATCCTGAGGAAAAGAAGGTTCAGCAACAGGCCCAAAGTGATATCTAGCTCAAGGGGAGACCCCAAGGTTTGACACTATTACTGAGGCTATGGAGCTCTCACAAAAAGGGACCTATCATGACTGCCCTCCAAAAGACTCAACAGGCAACTGAAAGACTCAGATGCAGATATTTGCACCCAACCAATGAACAGAAGCTGCTGACACCTGTGGTTGAATTAGGGAAAGGCTGGAAGAAGCTGAGGAGAGGGTGACCCTGTAGGACCAGCAGTCTCAGTTAACCTGGATACCTGAGATCTCTCAAACACTGAACCACCAACCAGGCAGTATATACCAGCTAATATAAGGCCCCAACACATATACAGCAGAGAATGGCTGGGTCTGAGTTTAGTCAGAGAAAATGCACCTAACCATCAAGAGACTGGAGGCTCCAGGGGATTTAGAGGTCTGGTAGGGTGGGGGTGTGACATCCTTGTGGAGACGGAGGTGGGAGAGTTGGGGGTTGGAGGGTAGGGAAGAGTGGGGGTAAAGGGAAAAGAAAAGGACAAGGGAGGAGGTATGGGATGTGGAACAGTCAGGGTAGAATGGAGGGAAATAAAATTTGGAGTTTAAAATAAATAAATTAATTAGTTAAAAAAATTTTTTTTAAAAAGCAATGAAAATTGGTTCACCAGCTACACTGAAACTAATAGAAGAGAAAATGGGGAAAAGCCTCTAACACATGGGCACATGGGGAAAAGTTCCTGAACAGAACACCAATGGCTTATGCTCTAAGATCAAGAATTGACAAATGGGACCTCATAAAACTGCAAAGCTTCTGTAAAGCAAAGGACACCATCAATAGAACAAAGTGGCAACCAACAGATTGGGAAAAGATCTTTATCAATCCTACATCTGATAGAAGGCTAATATCCAAGGTATACAAAGAACTGAAGAAATTAGACTCTAGACAATCAAATAACCCTATTAAAAAATGTGGTACAGAGCTGAACAAAGAATTCTCAACTGAGGAATCTTGAATGGTTGAAAAGCACCTAAAGAAGTGTTCAGCATCCCTAGTCATCAGGGAAATGCAAATGAAAACAACACTGAGATTCCACCTCACACCAGTCAGAATGGCTAAGATCGAAAACACAGGTGACAGCAGATGTTGGCAAGGATGTGGAGAAAGAGGAACACTCCTCCATTGTTGGTGGGATTGTAAGCTGGTACAACCACTATGGAAAGCAGTCTGGCAGTACCTCAGAAAATTGAACATAGTGTTACCTGAGGACCCAGCTATACCACTCTTGGGCATATACCCAAAAGATGTTTCAACATACAACAGGGACACATGCTCCACTATGTTCATAGCAGCCTTATTTATAATAGCCAGAAGTTGGAAAGAACCCAGATGCCCTTCAGCAGAGGAATGGATACAGAAAATGTGTCACATTTACACAATGGAGTACTACTCAGCTATTAAAAACAATGAATTCATGAAATTCTTAGGCAAATGGATGAAGCTGGAAAATATCATCCTGAGTGAGGGGACCCAATCACAAATGAACACACGTGGTATTTACTCACTGATGAGTGGATATTAGCCCAAAAGTTCACAATACCTAAGACACAACGCATAGACCACATAAAACTTGAAGAAGAAGAAGAAGAAGAAGAAGAAGAAGAAGAAGAAGAAGAAGAAGAAGAAGAAGAAGAAGAAGAAGAAGAAGAAGAAGAAGAAGAAGAAGAAAGACAATGTGTGGATGCTTTGGTCCTTCTTAGAAGGAGTATCAAAATACTCAACCAGAGCTCCCAGGGTCTACACCTCCATCCTGTGAACACAAGGGGAGGGACTCATGGCTCCACCTGTATAGGTAGTTGAGAGTGGCCTTGTCAGGCATCAGTGGAAGTAGAGAGCCATGCTCCCTCAAAGTTTGGATTCCCTAGTGCTGGGAATTCAAGAGCAGGGTGGCAGAATTGGGAAGATGGTGGAAGCACACTCTTATAAAGATAGGAGGAGGGGGTATGGGATAAGGGGTTTGGAGGGGAATGGGAGAGGAGATAACATTGAAGGTAAATATGTAAAATATCCAATAAAAACCAAAAACAGATAATGGTTCTGGCAAAAAAATATAGTTTACTTATTTCAAATTATTTTCAATAGTTTCTAGGAGATGCTAATTGGCTAAGATCTTATTTTAAGCTCTCCACAAAAGAATTTAAGTCTTTATAATATTGTCAAGAGAGATGCAAATCCTAATTTTCCTCAAAATTAATTGACAAAAGAGGAGTAATTTTACAAAATATAGAAGAAGCTATTATTACTCGATATATAGATTGATTAGTTGTTGGCTGTTTTATAACAGTCCTTTGATAAAAAAGATTATTGATATAAATTTATATTTCTTTGAATAGTGTCTTCACGACTTTCTGAGTGTGGAAGGAACGGCTACTGGCACTTCTGCCCTGATTTTACAAGAACACTGAAAAATTGGCTTTAAAAACAAAAAAGGAAGAGCTGTTACCTCCCACCCCCACCCCCAAGGAGTCTCCCAGAAATACTCTCCATCATGCCTTGTTCACTTTTAATTTTCTAAAACTGAAAGCTCATGGCAAATCTGCTGTTGATTGTCTCTGGCATCGCTGAGACTAATAAAAACTATGCCACAGCTATGTGGAAGGACCCTCTTACCCTTAAATGAATGGCCCAGACCCAGTTCTCATATGGGGCTGAGGATTGATATGTCTGTTTGATACAACAGAAAGCACAGCTAAATGGCTGCCAAAAAGATTAATGAAATAAATAGATACCCCCACAAAGCCAGGCCCAATTATAAATAAGATGAATAACAATTGACATGCAGGGAAGAGAAATCTCCCTGAGAATTTCCTTCTTATTCCTTTCCAGGTAAAAATGAATCACTTATGGTATCTGCTGTTAGAAGTTCTAATCTTGATGCTGGCCTCTGGACTTATACTACTCAGACCTTCGATGGGCCATTGACAAGGACATCAAACAGCTAGAGATTGACATCACTAATCTGAAGAAATCCCTTGTTTTGCTCTCTGAAGTGATCTCCAAAAATTACAAGGGACTTTCTTGGACTTGATTTACTCTTTTTACAATAGAAAAGACTGTGTATAGCTCTAGACTGTGTACAGCCCTTAAAGAAGAATGTTGCTTTTACATAAACAAGACAGGGATGGTTAAAGAGATCATGAAAAAGGTCAGAGAAAACTTGAGAAAAGACAGAAAGAGAAAGATGAAAGCTGGTACAAGAATTGGTTTTCAACCTCTCCATGGTTGCCAACCCTACTTCCTTCCATCTTGAGACCATTAATTGGGTTATTTTTTGCTTATTTCTTTTGGTCCCTGGGCCTTAAATAGGCTGACTAACTTTGTGAAACAGCAGATAGATAATTTGGTAGCAAAACCTATTAAGATATATTATCATAAGTTAGCTATGGAGGACCACAAGACTCAAGATGAGGTTGTTACTCTATCCAGGTGTTCCCAAATCCCATTCTTCACCCAACCTAAAAGAGGGGACTTCCGCCCCTAGACCAAGCAGAGAGGGGCCACCCAGAACTCCCTCTGATTGGAGATCTGAATTCTTGCTTAGGCTGAGAGGCTAAGCATTGCAAGGGAATATAAATAAAAGTTAAAAATGTCTTTCTGGGTTCCCTGAAAGACATGCCTGACTGCATAGGGGTTGATGTCAAAAGTATCTCCTCTCCAGGAAAAAGACATCAGGATGGGTATGGCCCTCATGCCTCACTGGACGACAGGAGGACTGGAGCCATTACAATGTCCCCTTTAATTACTGGAGGTCAGGTCTTTATCCATGCCTTCACAAAATTAGAATCACCATGGCCCTTCTATACTTGGAGAAGGGAGGAGATGTCAGGGGTAGCCCTGCTTATACACTGAAGGTCTAAAATCAGCCATAGGCCTAAAATCAGCAACAGGCCTGACATACATGCCTGCTAATACAAAGTCTTGGGTCTTTGTGGAAAAACACTGCAACAGATGGCTATATGCTATTGTAAACAGGCAGCTTTGGTGGAAATTTACCAGCCTGAGTAGTCATAGACCTTGTAAATAGGCAGCCTTGGCGGATAGTACCAACTTAGATAAGGACAAGTGAATCATAGGCAGAGTCATAGCAACCTGTCCCCTGAAATTTCACCCAGCTGATACCCTGTTCTGAAAAATATCTGTACTCCCCCTGAACACCTATACTCCTGTGTCATCCCCTTCCCCACATCCTGCCTTTTTGTGTTTATAACCCCAGTATGAAGAAGTAAAAATTATGATTTAATTTTAAAAAATCTCAAAAATAACATAAAACAAAACTACAAAAATAACTGGTCCACAATTTGATTTCCTTGGAAATGTGTAACCTTTTATAGAACGTATATTTGAAGCTAATGTGTTTTGAAAAGATGGTTCTGGATCAAGCAAAAGGAAACACAACTTTTTGTGTAATGGTCAAATTGATCCTCAGTAAAAAGCTTCTAGATTGTTCTAAACAATCAAACAAAAAAGCAAACCTAAATTTTCAGATGATTGCCTCAAAGGAGTAACACATGAGAGTGTTTGGGAATTGTAAAACTGTTTCTTACCATTTTGTATACAGGAAGTTGAATGCAAATATCCACCATACACACACACACACACACACACACACACAGAGAGAGAGAGAGAGAGAGAGAGAGAGAGAGAGAGAGAGAGAGAGAGAGAGAGAGAGAGAGAAAGCAATGTTACAACAAACAAGAGTGAAATTTCCAAGGTTATCAGGGAATACTTGAAAACTTATGCTCCATTAAGATACACAACTAGAATAAGTAAATTTCTAAACCTACTGAAATTAAAGCACAATGATATAAACTTAAACAGACCCATGACAAACAATGTGATTGCTGTAGTAATTCAAACTTTTTCCACAGAGTCCAGAACTTGATAGACTGCTAAATTTTGCCAGTTTTCCAAGGGAGATCTAATACTGATATTTACTCCAAAGTTCAATAAAATAGAAAATTGAACAACCCTACTAAACTCATTCTGCAATGCAGGCGTAACTCAGATAATCAAACTATACAAAGACACAAGAATAAAAACAAGCAAGCAAGCAAGCAAACAAACAAACAAACCACCATAGCACATGCCTGCCAGTAAACAAGTAAGCTGCCTGCAGACATTCTCCACCCTTCCATTCCCCCTAACCCAATCTTTTAGTCTTCCCCTAGCACTGAAACATACCAGCTACAGCCTTCCCTCTACCCTTGCCCATGTCTCCTGAGGATCCCACAAACTATCCCCTCCCTCCCCCCAATTTGTTGCTTAGTTCCAGATCCCAACTCCAGCAGGCACCTCCTGCTAACCCAAGGGCCACTAATCCCAGGGTACAAATAGCCTAAAGGCAGTACCACACCTCTCGTACTCTTCCTGAGATCCAATCCCCCAGTCTCATTCTCAGCTCTATAGTTATAAAACTGCTATGGTCTTCATTTCTTCTGTGATCTTATTCCCAAAGGACCAAAATAACATGTCTTTTAATTTTTTCTTCTGCTAACTCATCCCGGTTACCCAGCCTTCAATACTAGCAGGCATTCCTTGCAAACACACCAGCTGAATAGGCCAGGAAAACAGGCAACACACAGCCACCACACTCTCCAAAATACAGAGAAGAAGCAGAAACCAAAAAAATGAATTAGGAATTTGAACAGGAACTACAGAGAAAAGCTTTATCAACAGAGTATAAGAGTTGGAAGAAGAAACCCTCTGGCTTTGAAGATACAATAGAAGAAATGAATTGAAGAAAATATTAGATCTAAAAATCTCCTGATACAAAACATTTAAGAACTCTGGAAAGCTATGAAAAGATTAAACATAAGTATAGTAGGTACACAGGAAGGAGAAGAAACCCAATTCAATGGTCCAGAAAGTATTTTCAACAAAATTATACAAAAAATATTTCTAACCAAAGGAAGTAAATACCTATAAAGGTACAAGAAGCATGTAGACTTGTTGACTGCTGAGGCAGCTCTAGGGGATTTGTGTGGTCTCGTTGTCAGCACAGCCAGGCCTACACACATGCAACCATGTTCAAGGGACCTGCAGTTGGCATTGATCATGCCATCACCTACTCCTGTTTTCAACAATCAGGGTAACCACACTATGCCCAGCTACATTGCTTTCACAGACACAGAATGGTTAATTGTGGATGCTGTGAAGAATTAGGTTGCAATGAACCCCATCAACAGTTTTTTATGCCAAATGTCTGATGGGATGTAGATTTGATGTTGCTGTCGCTCGGTCTGATATGAAGCCCTGGCCCTTCATGGTGGTGAATGATGCAGGAAGGCCCAAGGTCCAGGTTAAGACAAAAAGTTTCTACCCCGAGAAAGTGTCCTCAATGGTTCTGACCAAGATGAAGGAATTTGCAGAACCTTACCTTGGAAAGACTTGGAAATGCTGTGGTCACAGTGCCAGCTTACTTCAATGACTCTCAGTAGTAGGCAACAAAAGATGCTGGAACTATTGTTAGTCTCAATGTACTTTGAATTATTATTGAACCAACTGTTGCTGCTATTGCTTATGGTTTAGATAAGAAGGTTGAAGCTGAAAGAAATGTGCTGATTTTTGATTCGGGAGGTGGTACTTTTGATATGTCAATCCTCACTATTGAGAATGAAATTTTTGAAGTCAAATAAACAGCTGGAGATACCCACTCAGGTGGAGAAGACTTTGACAACAAAATTGTCAACCATTTCATTCCTGAGTTTAAGCAAAAGCACAAGAAGGAAATCAATGAGAACAAGAGAGCTGTCCAGTGTCTGTGCACTACATGTGAGCAGGCCAAGTGCACCCTCTCCTCCAGTACCCAGGGCAGTATTGAGATTGATTTTCTCTATGAGGGAATTGACTTCCATTTGGTGGTGCCTTCATTATCCAGGCTCAATTTGAGGAATTGAATACTGACATGTTCTGTGGCACACTGGACTCTGTAGAGAAGGCTCTTCAAGATGCCAAGCTAGACAAGTCACAGATTCAAAATATTTATTGTACTGGTGGGTGATTCTTCCAGAATCCCCAAGATTCAGAAACTTCTGCAAGACTTCCTCAATGGAAAAGAACTGAATAGGAACATTAACCACGATGAAGGTATTGCTTATGATGCAGCTGACCAGGCAGCCATTCTATCTGGAGACAAGTCTGTGAACGTTCAGGATTTGCTGTTCTTGGATATCATTCCTTTTTCCCTTGATATTGAAACTGCTGGTGGAGTCATGACTGTCCTCATCAAATGCAATACCACCATTCCCACCAAGCAGACACAGATTTTCACCACCTATTCTGACAACTAGCCAGGTGTAGTCATTCAGATGTATGAAGGTGAAAGGGCCATGACCAAGGAAAACAACCTGCTTGGAAAGTTTGAGCTCACAGGCATACCTCCAGCACTTTGTGGGTTTCCTCAGATTGAAGTTACTTTTGACATTAATATTAATGGCATCCTTAATGTTTCTGCTGCAGATAAGAGCACAGGAAAGAACAAGATCACCATCACCAGTGACAAGGGCCACTTGAGTAAGGAGGATATTGAGTGCATGGTCCAAGAAGCTGAGAAATACAAAACTGAGGATGAGAAGCAGAAAGAAAAAGTTTCCTCAAGAACTCACTGGAGTCCTATGCCTTCGACATGAAAGCAACTGTCGAAGATGAGAAACTTCAAGGCAAGATCAATGATGAGGATAAGCAGAAGATTCTTGACAAGTGCAGTAAGATCATCAGTTGGCTAGATAAGAACCAGATTGCAGAGAAGAAAAAATTTGAACACCAGCAGACTGAACTAAACAAAGTCTGTAACACTATCATTGCCAAGCTATATGAGAGTGCTGGTGGCATGCCTGGAGGAACGTCTGATGGCTTCCCTGGTAGGGCAGCTCCTCCATCTGGTGGGGCCTCTTCAGGCCCCACCATTGAAGAGGTTGATTAAATAGAGAGTATAACATTGTTTTACAGAGACACAATTTAGAACTGCAAATAATATAGAATGTCTAATAAAACTATTTAAATTGGCAAAAGGAAGCACATAGAACAACAAATAGATTAAAACATAAAAGAACCCCCCCTCACCAAGTTATAATCAAAATAATAAACATAAAGAGCAAAGAAAGAAATACTAAAAGCTGCAAAGGAAAAAGACAAAGTAGTAAAATATGTTAGAATTACACTCGACTTCTCAGTCTTAAAGCCAGAAGGACTAGACAGATGTGCAATAGACTCTAAGAGACCACAGATGTTAGAACAGGCTACTATTCCCAGCAAAACTTTCGGTCACCATAGATAGAGAAAATAAGACATTCCATTATAAATCCAATTTTAAACAATATCTATCTACAAATCCAGAACTACAGAAGGTATTAGAAGGAAAACAACCAACCTATGGAGATTAACTAAGTAATCTCACATCTGCAAAACCAAAAGCAGGAAAGCACATGTGTAGACATTCTAATATTTAACAAAATAGACTTTAAACCAAAACTAATCAGAAGAGATGAGGAAGAACACTACATACTCATCTAAGGGGAAAAAAAGCTTCCAAAATGAAATTTGAATTTTTAACATTTATGCCACAAACACTAAGGAACCTAAGTTTGAAAAAAAAAAAAAAAAAAAAAACAAAAAAAAAAAACCCCACTACTACAGTATTGACCCATATACACTGGTACTGGGAGCCTTCAATACTGCTCTCTCACCAGGAGACAGGTCATCCAGACAAAAACTAAACAGGGAAATTCTAAGGTTAACTGAAGTTTTAAATCAAATGGACCTAATAGATACTTGCTGAACACTTCATTCAACCACTAAAGAATATCAACAACTCTTGGAACTTTCTTCAAAATTAACCACATATTCAGACACAAAGCAAGTCTCAACAGATAAAAGAAAATTGAAACAACTCCCAGCATTCTGATACCAAAAATAGCAGAAACAACAGAAAGCTTCATAGAAACATAAAAACTCTTTACTGAATAAAAAGTGAGTCAAACAGAAATAAAAAATTAAAAATTTTGTAGAATTGAATGAAGATAAACGTACAACATATTCAAACTTATGGGACACAGTGAAAGTGCTGCTAAGAGGAACATTTCTAACACTAATTGCCTACATAAAACAACAGGAAAGATCTCATACTAGCAACTTAACAGCACATCTGAAAGCTCTAGATAGAAGGTTAGTCTAGATGAATCACCCCTCCTAACATTGTGATTTTTTTCCTTTGTCTATTGGCTTAAAGGCATCAGAATCCCAAGGTGGCTAGGGGGAGTCTGAACTTCCTCTTCAATGGAGCATTTGTTGTGTCTTCTGGCAGGATCACTCTCTACCTGGGACCAAAACTTCTAGCCCAGCAAACTTAAGGTTGAAGAAGCAGGAAACAAATATTTCCCTATTTTGTCACTAGGGTGGGTACTACTGAGTGGAACCTGTTGTGGGATATCTAGAAGAGAAGACTTATCAGACATGGATTTAAGCCATAGGAAGTCTTTATTAGCCACCTGGCAAGCACATTAGGTGTTTGGGATCTCTCTGAGCCTTTCTCAGGGTGAGCTTTTAAGCACAAAAGCCATGTTCTTGGTTGAGATATTTTAGTTAACAAGAATAGTTAGTAAGAAGCATAACTACAGAAGCCAAAAGCAAGGTTAGTACATTTAGAGACTTTACCAATACTACGGATCAGGTGTTTGTTTTCATTTTGGCATGCTAAATTTTATAGCTTGAATGGTGTTTCCCTCATTGAGTCAGTTGTGCTCAGGTCTGGATATCTACTAAGGTCTGGAGCCCTGTTTTAAACATTTCTTTTTCCATCTCTTGATTTCTAAATGTGTGAATCTTTGCTATGGGGGAAACTATACTATATATTGAAATTCAAAGTATATATATTGCCTTCTAGGAAAGCCAGTGCAAGCCCTCCAAACTAATTCCACTTCACTAGTGCTGTATTTGTGTCTTTAAAAGTCAATTTCATTGGCTATCAAGCCAGCTGCTTAAGAATTGTGACATAGTAACACCAATGAATTCTATGCAAGATATGAATGTGTAGTGATAATAATTAACCTAAGACAATGAAATGTGGAGCAGAAGGAAAACCACTGAACAGGGAAAAAAAGGACAATTCTGAAACACAAGAGCTGGTGCTTTGCCTGCTTATGTGAGAAAATAATAAACAAAGATGTTACAACTTATGTCTTTGATTCATGGCCTTTTTCAAACTGCCATACATACAAGGAGACGCTTTCCTCACTTGGAGGATGTGTTATTCAGGGTTCTCTAAAGAAACAGAATTGACAAAATGAATATCATATACATGTATGCACACACATATATACATATATAAGAATCATATATACAGGTATACATAAACCATATATGATTTATTAGAATAGCTCATAGGCTGTGGTCTGCCTATATTAACAATGGCGTTTCCTCTTGCTGGAAACACCAAGAGTCTTGTAGTTGTTAAGTCTATGACTCTGATGTCTCAGTTGGTCTTCAGTCTACGTTAGAATTCAAAATATGTAGGTTCTAAGTTTAATAACAGAATGCTTCACTGCTAGGGCCAGCTCTGGTGGTTCTTCTTGAGGCAGTGGAGGGGAAAGAGGGTCAGTGGGGTTAAGACTTGATCTTAAAAGATACTTAGGTTTGCTGTATAACAATATAAAACGCTTACCTGCTTTAAGTCTAAGTCACTTTGCTTCAGTAGCTGATGTGCCTTTTGAGTTCCTCTGGGGTGAGAAACTGTTTAGCATCTCATCTGAAAGAACAGGAGATTAAGTGAAGTAGCCTTTGTTCTATTGCTTGGTTCTAACTTTCAGCCTGCTAGTTTAAGTTGCAGGAAGAAAAAAAGGACACTTTGAAAAGTGAGTTTAGCCTTTGTATCTAAGTTCTAAAAAAGTTCCCCATGAAAGCTCTCCAAGAAAGACAGGAAAAGGGCTTGTAAGAAAAGGGGTCTAAGAAAAAATGGGATAAGCAGTGTTAAGAAAGGGGGGGAAGGAGAATGTTCTTTTCTCTTTGTCCTCAGCACTTAAGTATCTTTCAGAATATATGATCATGCAGTAAAAAGTTTATCACAAGTTTACACATAAATTCAAATCATAAATTGAATAAGAAGTTTACAACAGAGAATGTTTACATGCATATCCATTAGACATAATTATCTGGATAAACATTCATCATCTATCCCAAGCTCAACAGGTTTATGGAGAGTTAAAAAACCATAATTTTTGTGACCAAGGCATTAGTGAACTTTTGAATAGATAAACCCAGTCAATATTTTATCTTCTGTCTTAGCACCTATAGTTAAATCATTAGTTCTCTTTTTATGACTTTTGGTTAATGGCTTAACTAACCTCTTGGAATGTGCTCTGAGCAGTAGAAGCCTGCCTGCTATCTCAGAAGCAATTAAGTTATAACACTAAAGACTGGTAGAAGTCTCATTGCAGTTTTAATTATCAGAGATAGCCTAATAGCAGTCTCACTATAAAAGAGCTTAATAATTACTAATATAATCTTAAGAATTCTTATAGGATCATGATTAAGAATTAAGAAATACTCTATTTGTCTATATAGTATCACTACAAGGCAGTACTTCTTTGTTGTTCTGCAGAGATCTGCCCAAAAGAGTGGACTAATACCTAGTGATTGTTAGACATATTTAATAATGACAGATAAAGCATATTAATAGCAGGAATCTTTCCTAAAATAAAATGAATGTTTTTCTAGCTCAAAATTTTTCCTGGGCCTTGCCTATCAAAAAAAATTTATCATAGATTTTAACCCAAGGTAGACCCATCTCAGGAAGACCACCGGCTAGTTTTTAGCTTCTCCTATGATGGCTCCTGACACCTCAGCAACAAGACAGAAGAACTTGCCAGGGAGAGTGAGAACAAGTAGGTAAAAAACAATCAGTCACTCCTTCCATGTTTTCTTTTTCTTTTCTTTTTTTAAATATAGGTTACCACCAGAAAATATAATCAGGATTTAGACTGAGTCTTCCCACTTCAAGTATTCCATATAAGAAAATTCTTCAAAGTCATGTGCAGCTTTTTGGGTTGTACTTGATTACAGTTGTTGCTAAAATGACAACCAAGATGTTTTTGTTTATATGTATGCAGAATATAGTGTGTGTGTGTGTGTGTGTGTGTGTGTGTGTGTGTGTGTGTGTGTTTAAATGTCATTTTATCACTGTGGGTGATAAAAACCCTCCATAAGAGTCACAAACTACCTAACAAAAGCCTCAGTATCAAGTCTGAGATATCGTCTTTTGTGTTGCTGGTCAGAGGAATCAAAGAAACTTCCAAAACAATGTAGCATGTTGGTGTTGCCCTTGGATGCCTCCTAAAAATAGAAGATAAATTCTTCTTGCTGCATATATCATGCACGTTAGACACAGGGCTCAGAGAATTTGATCTAAAACCGACCTAAAGCTTTCTCCCTGAAGACTAGCTTCTGTTATACTGGACAGTAATATGCAAGCTGCTAATGGAGGGAAGTTGTGATGTCTATGAATCACAACAATGACCATCATGGTAAGCTAAACCTAAAAGTACAATAGCAGCTTTTATATCTTAGTGGTATCTACCACCTGTCTAATTCAACTCAACAACCTCTTAGCAAGGCAGAAACCAAGCCTGTTACTACAAACTTAGCCAACTGCAAAAGACTAGTGAAGTCATGGGTCTTAGAAGAGAATCTACAACTGCTGCTTTTCTTAACCAGAATAATTTCTAACTGCATTCTAAAGGGTTATCCTCATGCCTACAGATCACTGCTGCAGCCATCATCCCTCAACAAAGAGCATCCTTTTGAAGATTCAGGAGATAGTTACAGAAATCCTCAACTAGTCAAATTGCAAAGAACAAACAATGATGGGCTGCTCAGAACCACTCCATACATCTACATCATAACCCTTAAACTTCAGGCTCAGAGAACATTGCAGAAGGGAACTCAGGAAGACTGTAAAAGAAAGAGGATCAGGAAGTCAGTTGTAAGATTGTTTCTTTTAGCTAAGATAGGGAAGCTATACTCAATCTTAACGACATGGCTACCTAAATAAGACTTACATAATTCCCCAAACAGTCGACATCCAGTGAAGATGAGGGAAATCTCACAGGCCTCAAATTCAGATGAAGAGTTACAGGCAATTAACAACTGTTGAGAGAGGGAGAATTATTCATTTTCTTAGATAAGACTTCAAATTTGTTATTGAATATAGAGTGATCAGCCCTAGAAACAATTACATGCATGTAACATTAAATGAAAATAGTATGTTTCTTTCTATGTGTATTAATATATAGCTGTATGTAAGAATGGTTAAAGAAGAGCAGCCTGGAATTTAAAAGGCAGGTGGAGGGGACATGAGAAGGATGGGGAAAAAGATGAGGAAAATGATGCTATTGTATTTTAATTAAATAATAATAATAAAGATTATAGAAGTAGAACAGAAAGGGTTTTCTATATGAACAGTGGTATCTCTAGGTAAGAGAGGCACTATGATAGGAAGGACTCAAATGCAATCCAGATTATCTGAAAAATTGATAAAAAAAATTCCTAATGATTTTACTTTTTATGTATTGGGAGGAAGAAATGAGGAACAAGAGTATGCTCCTTGCATACTTAGTTTTCCTTGTCACAAACTATATAATGAGCCTTTGCTGATTTCGTAATATTACTTAAGCTGAACATTAACTTTCTTAGGAAAGATTCATCAGAGTAGTGTGACATTTGAAACCTCTCCTGTCTCTGAGCTTCACTCTTCACATCTGACTGTAGGTTTGACTTCTCTTTGAGGTGGCATTTTCTTTCCTTTTCTAGTATGTATTATTGGACAATATGGAGTACAATAGGTGCAAAGACCCGAGATACTATACCAGCTGATTTCTAGTCAGGTTTAGCATCTACAGAGCACTGAGAGTTCAGGAAGAACATAAAGGTAGACACAGAATCTTTTTCTCTGACACAGAGAGCACCTCTCAGTGACTGATCTCCATGCATCTATGGTGGACCACTGGGATTTCATAGCATAGCCTACCTTCTACTGACTACCCACTCATCTTACCCTGCGTTTCAGTTCTCACATTATCTGGGGACCTATTGCATTTATTATTTTTTCTCTGTTTTAAACATTTACTATATGTTTTTCTAGCTCAAAATTAATAATAAATTTTAGCTTGACTTGTGGATTAAAGCCCCTGAAAATTATAAGTGAGTCTACATTAATTTTGGTTCAATCATAGTATGACTAATTCCTCCAAAGTTTCCTTAAGGAAGATGGTACATTAAATAGTTCTCTCACAGGGGAAAAAATAAAAATTTTAACTTAATTTGGAATTTTAGTTGGATTACCAGAATTTAGTACACAGAGTTAATTTTACATTTGTTGATTATGTTCCCATTAGATGGGAATCATACTAGACAAGTTTCATTTCATTGTAACAGAAATTTCAAGAAAAATTTTTACTCTCTTCATAACACTAAGCCTCTCAGATGCATCTAAGTGGTTGGTTCCTGTGTCTCTACTTACTTCATCAAATAAGTATATCCCAGGCACAGAACCCAAGGGTGCCCTTTTGATGATTCAGTTCTATTCTAATTTCTTTACTTGCTGACTTCATCAAAGAGAACCTCCTCAGTGATGTTGTGGGCAGAGTGTGTTGTATGATTTGGAAAGTTCAAATAAAGTTTTCTGAGACGAAAAGAATGATGTTTCTTACACTCTGTTAAAGTCATCTGCTGTGCTACTCAATGGCTTTAAATGTAAGGGTTGTGGCACAGATGTATGTATTGTGTGTGGACACCCATGGCTTCTGCATTTTCAATTCAGTTGTGAATTTTTATGTTGATCTCCATTTTTCTCTTGGTATAACCTAAATTCTTAATGGACACTGTTGAATCCAATGAACATATGTTCATCAGAAATGAAGTGAATAGACACTCTGTATTTCAAAGTGTGAATACTTTATTAATTTCCTATCTTTAGCGGAAGTTTTTTTTCAATCTTCAGTATAATATGAATATGAAAAAGGAAATTTCATAAACTTGAAAGTAAAAAGTCTAGGTTATAAAACTAGATAAAATGAATGAGGTTTTTGAAGGTCAATGGGCAGTACTCTTTTTCTGTGACAAATTGAGCAGATCAATATAAACATGAAAATTGATTAGGAAGATAGAGAATAACTGCAAGCACTGTTGGAAATCCCAAAGCCCTTTCCAGAAAAAATAAACTCACTGAAAAATTGCATACCATCTTTGAGTTCTCAGACAGAAGGGTGGTCTTCTGGACTACTTCTATGGAACATATCTGGTACTGTTCTTAGTGTGATTGCTCCTTGGAGCAGGAACAAAGACAAGTAAACTCAATCTACTGATTCTTTACAGAGAGAGAAGAGCAGGCTCAGTTGAAGACACTTAATTGTCTGTTTAGATCCACCACTGCTATGACAGTCATCCTTTTAAAGTGGATAGATAATACAGAATGATAGAGATTTCCTACTCTTATACAACATGAAATAGAAGTAAAAGGGTCCATCATTAAATACACAAAAAATATGTGTAAGGATATTTTACCATTAGATAATATCTCATGGCAGTGAGCCCCATCTGCCCAACCTTCAAGGTTCTACCATGTTCTCTCATGCAAGTATTGTCAGGCTGTCGGCCTGTGTCGTGAAGCTGCAATGGATCCAAGTTCAAAACATGGCAACTTTGAAAGATATTACCAGAAGACTGAAGTCCATCAAAAACATCCAGAAAATTACCAAGTCTATGAAGATGGTGGCGGCTGCGAAGTAATCCCGGGCTGAGTGGGAGCTGAAGCCAGCTCCAGTCTGTGGAACATGTTCCTTGCCTCCGTATAAGAAGGCTGATATTAAGGGACCTAAGGACAAGAAGTAGCACCTCATTATTGGTGTGTCCTCAGATCAAGGGTTATGTGGTGCTATTCATTCCTCGGCGGCTAAACAGATGAAAAAATAAAGTGGCTGCCTTCACAGCAGCTGGAAAAGAAGTTATGATTGTTAGAGTTGGTGAAAAAAATCAAGGGCATACTTTATAGGACTCACTCTGATCAGTTTTTGGTGCCATTCAAAGATGTGAGACGGAAGCCCCCTACTTTTGGAGATTTGTCAGTCATTGCCCTTGAGTTGTTAAATTCTGGATATGAATTTGATGAAGGCTCTATAATTTTTAATCAGTTCAAGTCTGTTATCTCCTACAAGACAGAAGAGAAGCCCATCATCTCTCTTAATACCATTGCGACTGCTGAGAACATGAGCATTTATGATGACACTGATGCTGATGGGCTGCAGAATTACCAGGAATACAATCTGGCCAACCTCATCTACTACTCCCTGAAGGAGTCCACCACCAGTGAGCAGAGTGCCAAGATGACTGCCATGGACAATGCCAGCAAGAATGCTTCTGATACGATTGACAAATTGATGTTGACATTCAACTGCACCCGCCAGGTGGTCATCACAAGGGAGTTGATTGAAATCATCTCTGGGGCTGCTGCTCTGGATTATTGAAAATCAAGTTGCATTTTCAGACAAGAGGTAAAGAAGAAAAACCCAGTAAGCTGATTTTAACTGATTGTTGTCTTTGTTGAAGAAACTTGGTCCATTGAGTTACAAAGACAGCAGGATATTTGTAAATTATCTTACACTAAATAACTTAAAATGAGAAAAAAAGATAGTATCTCATATTTAAATACTGGAACACATAGCAGATAACTTCTTCAAATTAGCATGAAGATTATCACTTTAATGGGGATTCAATATCAAATCCTTAATAGGCTCAAAATAAATTTTTTAAAAGGACTATAGCTAAAATAGAAGACATTATTATTAATTTCTGGTGAATTAAATTCTAAACAAGACTTTGGAAATTTAGCCTAGATGCATGGCACAATGTTTGAAGAAAATTATTTTAACAGTAAATGTTATTGTTCTTTCACAGGAAATTTTGTGTGAGTTTTACACAACAAATGAAACCAAAATCTATATTCACAATATGAGGATCAAGGACATTAATTGGGTTAACATGACAAAAGCCAGAGAGAAAATCATCCTAGGTCCTACTTTCTATCAGAGATATATTAAAGAGAGATCAAACTTTCCCTTCTAACTGAACTGTTTGCACTTCTCAGAGATTTTTGGAGCTCTTTTTACTTCATTTGGAGGAATGCTATTTCATCAGTGATGCTGGCCAGAAGGCTTGCAATGATGTTAATAATGCTGTCCAGGAACCAAGGTGTGGTGAGAAATGAGCTTGTATGACCTCTGTCAGGACCTGGTTGGTCTAAATAGGTAACCAGGACATAATCAACCTCCTTTAAAAGTTGCTTTGCTGGTTTTTGGGAAAGCCTTGTTATAACAACTTTTTGTGTTAAAATAACCTTAAATGTAAAGAAACCACAAAATCATTAGTGAGAGTAGCTTTTTAACTTTACACACACACTCAGCTGTGTTTTGTCCAGTTTTGTGTACCTCTCTCTGTTTCACCTGGCCTTCCTTCCCACTACTTTCTCAAATATTTCATAGTTACAGATATGACGTATCGTTTTCCTGGAATACCTCACAGCTTTTATCACACATCATCCTAATACTATCATCAAAATTCACTGATGAATTTTCTTTGATACAGTACGATTATCTAAAAATTTATTTTTTTGAAATTTTGTTCATTGCTCAAATTTGTTTTTTCCTTTTCTTTTCTTTTTAATGTGGTGGGGCTTTTAATTCTAACACTTTCTCAGCCCTAACTTAAGGTAATATATATAGAGATACTTCATATAAAGCACGAAGTGCCTAGTACAAAGACTTTTCCTCTGATTGAATTGATTGTTGTTTTCTGTAAACACAAACTTTGACCAATATGGGGCATCTACGAAAGTTTGTTTTTAATGAGCACCCCAACTGCCTTTTTTAGACATGTTTAATCATGGGAGCAGACCAAGACTTACAACTTGGTGAGCATAATACTCTCTGAATTTTCTTGTAGTTGCTACCACTGACAATTTCCAGTCAGAAAACCACCAGCGATTCCTGTAGCTGGCATCATTACTGCTAGGATTTTTCAGGTGATTAATTTCCTCTTCATGTATGATTTTCGTTGTCTGCATTGGTTATTGTGCATTGTTATGGTTTTCTTGAATTTTGCAAACTCACAAAATTTTAGAAAATGTCCATTAGTTAGTCATTCCCTAAGTCTCCTTCTCATGGGTACACATTTTTACACTCCTTCATTTTTGCAGCTTAATTCTTCTCTCACCCATTCTTAGAACTCCAAGCCAGATCTGATTCTTTGAAACATTTCTCCTTTCCTCCCAAGAATATCTTGTTAGAATGTGACTCCTTTCTTTCATTTTTTTAATTAATTATTTCATGCGACATGTTAGGAGCCTGTATTCTGGGAGCTCCGTGGAATAGATGCCTGACCCCTGCAGGGTCTCCAGGCTACTTCCAGCCAGCGCTTCTACCAAAGCTCTGGGAGCTCTGTGGGGTCCAGTTAGTTGATATTGTTGTTCTGCCTATAGGGTTGCAACCTCCTTCAGCTCCTTCAGTCCTTCCCATAACTCTTCCATAGAGGTCCCTGGGCTCCGAACAATTGTAGGCTGTTAGTATCTGCATTTGTTCTAGTCAGGTGCTAGCAGAACCTCTCAGATGAGAGCCATACCAAGGTCCTGTCTGCAAGCACTCCTTGGCATCAGTAATAGTGTCAGGGTTT
Source organism: Arvicanthis niloticus (assembly GCF_011762505.2). Taxonomy (NCBI): domain Eukaryota; kingdom Metazoa; phylum Chordata; class Mammalia; order Rodentia; family Muridae; genus Arvicanthis; species Arvicanthis niloticus. Next base: position 104,395,950 of record NC_047663.1, read on the forward strand.
AAGGTCTACAGATGGGATAAATCCCAAAGTGGGTTGGTCTCTGGATGGCTTTTTCTTCAGTTTCTGCTCCATTATTATTCCTACATTTCCTTTAGACAAGAACAATTTTGGGTTAAAAATTTTGAGATAGGTGGGTGCCCCATCCCTCTACTGGGAGCCATGCCTATCTACTGGAGGTGGTCTCTTCAGTTTCTATCTGCCCTCTGTTTCATATTTTGACTAATGTCATCCCCGTTGGGTCCTGGGAGCCTCTCACATCCCTGATGTCTGGGACTTTCTAGTAGTTTCCCTCACTCCCCACCCCTCACTGCTACATATTTCTATTCATTTTCCTCACTCTCTGGACATCTTTTCTGTCTCTTCCCATACCTGATCCTAACCACCCCTTTCCCCTATTTTCCTGCCCTGGTCCCTCCTTCCTTCTGCCTTCCATGATTATTTTGTTCCCTCACCTAAGTGGGATTGAAGCATCCACACTTTGGCTTTCCTTCCTGTTAAGCTTCATATTGTCTGTGAGTTGTATCATGGATATTCTGAGATGTTGAGCTAATATCCACTTATCAGTGAGTACATGCCATATATGCCCTTTTGGGTCTAAGTTACCTCACTCAGGATGATATCTTCTAGTTCCATCCATTTGCCTGCAAAATTCATAAGTATCATTTTTAATAGCTGAATAGTATTCCATTATGTAAATGTACCACATCTTTCTGTATCCATTCTTCCATTGAGGGACATCTGGGTTGTATCCTGCTTCTGGCTATTATAAATAAGGCTGCTATGAACATAGTGGAGTGTGTGTCCTTGTTATATGTTGGAACATCTTTTAGGTATTTGCCCAGTAGTGGTATAGCTGGGTATTCAGATAGAAAAATTTCCAGTTTTCAAAGAAAATGGCAGATTGATTTCCGAAGTGGTTGTACTAGTCTGCAATCTTACCAGCAATGGAGGAGTGTTCCTCTTTCTCCACATCTTCTCCAGCATTTGCTGTCTCTCGAGTTTTTGACCTTAGCCATTCTGATTGATGTAAGGTGGAATCTCAGGGTCATTTTAATTTGTATTTCCCTAATGCCTAAGGATGTTGAACATTTCTTTAGATGCTTCTCAGCCACTTGAGAATCCTCAGTTGAAAATTTTTGTTCAGCTCTGCACCCTGTTTTTAATTGAGTTGTTTAGTTTTCTGGAGTCTATCTCCTTGAGTTCTTTCTATATTTTGGATATTAGCCCTCTATTGGATATAAAGTTGGTAAAGATCTTATCCCAATCTGTAGGTTGCTGTTTTGCCCTATTGACAGTGTCCTTTGCATTGTAGAAGCTTTTCAGTTTCACAAGGTCCCATTTATCAATTGCTGATCTTATAGCCTGAGCCACTGGTGTTCTGTTCAGGAAAATTTCCCCTGTGCTGATGTGTTTGAGGCTCTTTCTCAGTTTCTTTTCTATTAGATTCAGTGTATCTGGTTTATGTGGAGGTCCTTGATCCACTTGGACTTGAGCTTTGTACAATGAGATAAAAATGGATGAATTTACATTCTTCTATATACAGACCTTCAGTTAGACCATTACATTTGTTGAAAATCCTTTCTTTTTTTCACTGTATGATTTTGACTTCTTTGTCAAAGATCAAGTGACCATAAGTATGTGGGTTTATTGTGGGGTCTTAAATTCTATTCCACTGATCTACCTGTCTGTCTCTGTACCAATATCATGTGGTTTTAATTACTATTGCTCTATAGTGCAGCTTGAGGTCAGGGATGGTGATTCTCCCAGTTTTGTTTTTTGTTTTTTCTTTCTGTTTAGAATTCTTTTCACTATTATGGGATTTTTGTTATTTCAGATGAAGTTTAGAATTGTTTTTTCTATCTCTGTGAAGAATTGAATTGGAATTTTGATGGGGATTACATTGAATCTGTCAATTGTTTTTAGTAAGATGGCCATTTTTATTATGTTAATCCTGCCAATCCAAGACCATGGGTGATCTTTCCATCTTCTGAGGTCTTCAAATGCTTTCTTCAGAGACTTGAAGTTCTTGTTATACAGATCTTTCACTTGCTTGGTTGGAGTTACATCAAGATATTTTATATTATTTGTGAGTATTGTGAAGCGTGTTGTTCCCCTAATATCTTTCTCAGCCCATTTATCCTTTTTAGAGGAAGGTTACTGATTTGTTTGAGTTAATTTTATATTCAGCCACGTTGGTGAATATTTTATCAGGTATAGGAGTTCTCTGATAGAACTTTTAGGGTTGCTCATGTATACTATTGTATCATCTGCAAGAAGTGATACTGTGACTTGCTCCTTTCCAATTTGTATCCCGTTGGCTTCCTTTTGTTGTCTAATTGCTCTAGCTAGAACTTCAAGTACTATATTGAATAAATGGGGAGAGAGTGGGCAGCCTTGTTTCTTCCCTGATTTTAGTAGGATTGTGCCAAGTTTCTCTTCATTTAATTTGATGTTGGCTGTTGGCAAAGGGATCTTTGGATCTTAGAGTCCAACATTCCAACACTAGGAGCATTTTCTAGATAATACCATATAAGGTATATAATACTTTCAGGTGCTTTTTAAAATTTATTTTTATCTTTTATTTTTGTTTTGTATCCAATTTATTAAACAGTAGCTCTCTTTGTGGCTTTTTTATACTCTCTTTGTTTTGGTAAACCTGTCCCTTTCCCATGCCTTCATCTCTATCTCTTTAACAATCATACCCAATTGTACTTTTTCTACCCTAGTATTCTCCATCTACATTTTATTTTATTTTTTAACATGATACTGTTACTCTTCTCTACGGCAATTCCTCTTTTCCTTCTTCCATGGTATTTTTTGTTTAGGAAAATTTGGGTCTCTGAAACCAAATGAAGATTTATTGATAGCTATGTGACCCTGAAAAATATAGCAAATAATCCTCCATATCTACATTTAGAAAATCAGTTAACAATAATCGCTACTCATGGGAACATGATGGAGGTTAAATGAGAAAATATATGTGTGTATAGAGCAGTATCTGTCATATCATAAACCCTATATAAGTAATAGTTGCCATTTTCACATTTTTGAGGCTACAAATGAATATAATCACAACATATTTAATTTTCAACCATATATTAGTGCTTAGTACAGTATTGGTACTATCAATTATTGGAATCAATGAGTTAACTTTATCTGCTATTACTTCACTTTAAATGACAAATTTAGTAATGAATCTTAGCTGTCAGCTTAACATAGAATCATTGGAAAAAGCCTCAGTTGGAGAATTGCCTTAGTCAAGTTGGCTGTGGGCTCGTTTGAGGTGGGGCATGTCCTTAGTTGCTAATTGATGTAGGATGGCCCAGACCGCTGCGGATGATAGTATCCCTAATCAGTCCAGCCTGGATTGTATAAGAAAAGCAGTTTAATTTGCCATAATCAACAAGCCAGGAAAAAAAATCTTTACATAGTTTATGTTTCAATTCCTGCTAGAGTTCCTGCCCTGTTATCCCTTAATGTGCTGGGACCTAAGTTATACACGTAAATAAAACTTTTTCCTCATAAGTTGTTTTTGGTCAGAGTGTTTTACCACAAGAAGCCCTACTAAAACTTTAAAGAATGCTGTAATATTCATTGGCCTCTTAAATTATGAACAAACCAGTTAAAGATTCAAAAGAGCTATTGTCTTCTGATGATTATTTGGCTATATAAGTATATTTTGGGCTTATACCTACAGAAAGCAATGGTTGTTTACTACTGACTATCTGCTCACATGATCATTTGTTTTAGTTCTAAACCTTGTGCATTTGTCATGACAGGAAGTTATTAAACCACTGCAGAATCCTCTCATAACAGACAAGTTGGCAAGTTGGCACGCTGTCACCAGCAATTGACATACATTCTGAAAAGGTCAACCCATTTGGTATTAGTCAAAATAAATATCATATCTGAAAAATCCCATTGTTGTGAAAATGTCTTAAAATCTTTATCCATTCCATTCTTTGTAGGCATTAATCTGTCAACCAAACTTTGAGGGTGAATTTTATTTTGTATTTCATGCCAACTCTATTCTCCACAAGTATAGAGAAGGCTTTAGCAGGGTTGGCTGAAGCAAAGTTTTCATTTTATTGTTTCCCAAATTAAACAAAACATTCAAACTAAAGGTAAAGCATGTGGTATTTGATATTTATAGATCCATGTTGAAAGGTTTGCTACTGTATATAGCATGTAGTTAGTTTGAAGTTTTTTTTTTTTTTTTAATAAGAAGTCAATATATTTTCATTAAAAGTAACTTAATTTTTTTTTTGGCTTACAAAGTAGATAGAAGTTAGTATATACTTTAAAATTAATGAGGAAATGTATCTGACATAAAAGATGTACACCTTCGCATCCTTTCTTTTCTTTTCCAGATAAAACTTTTCATTACTCATTTGCCCAATTTCACATTTAAATATGAATTCATTTAATTTTACTTTGCAATCAAGTAAATTAGTAAGAAGGAGACTAAACAATATTCTTTAATTGCATTTATAAATGATTCTCTCTGTCCTTCTTGAATTTTTTTCTTTTTGTATATTGAAATGTAGTGTCTAAATATAAAGTGCAATAACATCTGTTTCTAATTGCTGGTTTGAATAATACAGGCAGACCTTCAACATTTCATCCCTTTGAAAGGATGTCTTTAGTAGGAGGTTCTGAGTCAAAGGTTGTAAAAATTTTGTACCACTAAAAATAGTTGAAGTTTCAGATTTGTTAAAAATGAAAATTACCACTTTCTGAACAAATACTTCTAAATACTGATGTAATTTTGCTAGATCTGCTATATTGAAATAGTGCTGCATTTTTATGTTCCTTATACCATGAACATAGTTTGAGTTTTCACAGATTTCAAAACTTGCTTGGATTCAGAAGTAAATATTCAATTCACTAACCATTGAACCCACCCATGATTTGTCATGAAATGCTTTGTTTGGGGTTATCTTTTATATCTGTTATTGCACAGAAAGTTGAAGAGGAAGACTTAATGTCCTGTCTAGGTGACTGGGACAGAGAAGTTGCTGTACTGAAAGGTATATGTGCATGCATGCGTGTGTGTGTGTGTGTGTGTGTGTGTGTGTGTGTCAGGTTGTATGTATGAGTGTGTGTGTCTGTGTGTCTGCACACATGCACATTTATTTGAGCATTCACTCCTCAAATATTTGTAATTTCAGTAATTAATAAATTCCGATTTTGTGGCTATACTACTGAGTTTTCAAAAAATGTCAGTAATATTTTCATTTGATAAGCACATAAAAATTGTTGTCTTTATCAAATTCTGCTGCTTAAGAGAACACGTGACATTTGGAAAGTGTATAAATATAACCCAACAGACAGTGGACAACGCTGTGTGGCCTTGGTTCACCTTGGCACTCTTTGCTGATCGTCATTGGGCTTTGTTGATGCTGGTCTCCTGGCATTGCTTTGCCTTGCCTTCTTTGTGGATCATCACTTGCTGTGAATTCACAAAGAGAAACACAGCAAAGAACTTCTCTTGATATTTCAATGACCTCCGGCTGCTTCTACACAGACTCGGTGTTATTGGCAGAGCCTTGCTGTTTCTTCTGGATTGAACTGCCATTGATTCTTGAATGATGTGCATGAGTAGACTGAGTTACCCCTACTAACTCATGTGACCTGAATTGCTGATATGCTCACAACAAAGATTGAAATTGCCCCAAAGAACTATTTTTAAACTGGTCCACATCCTTCTTTGCATTATTAACTTTTCCTCTCCACTATGTCTGGAGGGTGGTAAGCTAGACAGAAGATTAAAGTAGGTTTTGAAAATCTAAACCTATAGGTTTTAGCAGAGAATTTTACTAGACTCCAAAGAAGAGTAAACACTGTTTGTCCCACAAAATAGAAACAGAATGAACATTTCCAAAATCATTTTATGGTCACAGTTACCCTGATACACAACTCACATAAAGATCCAACAAAGACCAATAATTACAGACTAATTTCCCTTACGAACATAGTTCCAAAAATATTCAATAAAATACTTACACTCTGAATCCATGAACATCAAAAAGATCATCCATCATAATCATGCAGGCTTCCCACAGACATGGGGGAAGATCAGTATACAAAATTCATCAAATACAATCTACCATATAAACAAACCGAAAGAATAAAATCCACATGATCATCTCACTAGATGCAAAAAAGGCCTCTGACAAAATTTAATATCTCTTCATGATTAAAGTCCTGAAAAGATTAGGGATACAGAAGACATATCTAAACATAATAAAGACAGTTTATAACAAGCCTATAGCCAACATCAAATTAAATGGAGAGAAACTTAAAGTAATTCCACTAAAATCAGAAAGAAGACAAGGCTGCGTACTCTCTATCTATCTATTCAATACTTGAAGTCTTATCTAGAGGCATAAGACAACTGAAGAAGATCAAGTGTATAAAACTGGAGACGAAAAAGTCAAAATATCATTATTTACAGATGTTATGATGATAACATGCATAAGTAACCCAAAAAATTCTACCAGAGGACTCATGTAGCTGATAAACATTTCCAGCAAAGTAATTGGATACAAGATTTACTAAGAATAAGCATTAGCCCTCCTATATAGAAATGAACACAAATATGTGTGTGTTTGTGTGTGTATGTTTGTAATCTTGCACAATATTCAAGTCCAAATGCATCAAAGACCTTAACATAAAATCATATATAGTGAACCTGATGAAAGAGAAAGTGGGAAATATCCCTCATGGACACAGGAACAGACTTTCTGAACATAGTACTTAACACAGGCACTAAGATCAATACTTAATAAATGCTACCTCATGAAACTGAAAAAACTTTCATAAGGCAAAGGACACTATCATTTAGACAAAGCTAAGCCTAGAATGGGAAAAGATTTTTACTAACTCCACATCAATAGAAATCTAATAGCCAAAATTCATAACGATACCAAGACACTGAATATCATCAGACAAAATAATCCAATTTTAATATGTAGGTACAGATCTCAACAGAGAATTCTCAACAACACTTTGTTCAACATATTTAGGCATCAGTGAAAGGCTAATCAAAACGACTTTGAGATTCTATTTTACATGTCAGAATGAATAAGATAAATAACACAAATGAAAGCTCATGCTGGTAGGATGTGGAGCAAGGGGGGCACTCAATCATTGTTTGTGGGAGTACAAAATTGTATAGTTACTATGGAAATTAATAAAGCTGTTCCTCAGAAAATTCAGAATTGATCTACCTCACTCAAGATCCAGCTATACCACTTGTGATGTCTACTCTTGGCTGTCAACTTGACTGTATCTTAAGTAAGCTAGAATCCAGAAATGGAGGGCATACATGTGATATGGATCTTAAGGCTGGAAGACACAAGCTTTTAATCTAGGTCTTGATGTGGGAATGATACATGCTCTTAAGCTAGATCAACACAAACCTTTATTCTAGATTTTCAGGCAGGCACATCTTTATTCTTCTGTCAGAGCCTATATAAGGACAATGGAAGAAGGGAGGGTTTGTTCCTCTGCTTACCCTCACCTGCCAGCACATCTACTTCTTCAGGATTTTAGCTTATACAGAAGACCAGCTAAGACACCCAGCTTTGTGGGATTCAGCAACTACTAGAATCTTGGACTTTCCATTTACACCTGGCCATTGTAGGGTGAGTTGGACTGTGGCCTGTAGCCTGTAGCCTATAGGTCCTTACAATAAATTCCATATATATATATGGAATATATATATATATATATATATATATATATATATATATATATAATATATAACATATACCATATTATACATACACACACATGTATCTATATACATACATATATATGTTTATATGCACACACACACACATAATGAATAGATCACTCTTCAGTATATACCCAAAGGACTCTTCATTCTACCACAAGGACACTTGCTCAACTATGCTCACTGGGGCTCTATTCATAATAGTCAGAAACTGGAAACAACCTAGATGTCCATGAAGAAAGAAATAGACATAGAAAATGTGGTACATTTACACAATAAAATATTACTAGGCTGTTAAAATTGACATCAAGAATTTTTTTGGTCATTTCTTTAGGTGCTTCTCAGCCATTTGATATTCCTCAGTTGAAAATTCTTTGGTGATCTCTACCCCATTTTAAATAGGATTATTTAATTATTTGGAGTCTAATTTCTTGAGTTCTTTGCATGTTTTGGATATTAGCCCTCTACCAGATGTAGAATTGGTAAAGAGCTTTCCCAATCGGTTGGTTGCCGTTTTGTCTTATTGACAGTGTCCTTTGCCTTACAGATGCTCTGCAATTTTATGTAGTACCATTTGTCAATTCTTAATTTTAGAGCATAAGCCATTGGTATCCTATTCAGGAACTTTCCCCCTGTGACCACATGTTCAAGGGTCTTCCTGACTTTCTCTTCTATTAGTTTCAGTGTGTCTGGTTTTATATGGAGGTCCTTGATCTACTTGGACTATGACATTGGCCAAGGACAAGGAAGTAGGTTTCAGTCAGGAATCTGACATTAGATTAAAACAAAGAAGTAATTTCTGGCAGGAATCTAAAGCTTAGGCTAGAACAAAGAAGTAATTTCAGGTAGGAATCTAAATATTAGGCTGGAAAAAAGAAATAATTTCAGGTAGGGAATCTAAATTTTAGGCTAGAACAAGGAAGTAGGCTTCAGACATGACAATGACTTTGGGCTAGGACAGGGAAGTTGGCTCAGATATTTTGGGTCATCCTGATAAGCCCTTAGAAACAGTGATCACAAGAGTGTTCACAGAATTTTGTTATTGCCTTGCTTGTTCTTTGACTACTTGTGTTTATTGTCTTGCTTGTTCCTTGACTATTTGCATCTATTGTGTTACTACTTCCTAAACCTAGAACTGACATGAATACTTGTATGTAATTCAAATGATATAAAAGCAAAAAGGAGGAGGGGAGATGGGATAGGGAGTTCTTGGGAGGAAAAATAGGGAAAGAGAATAACATCTGAGATGTAAATAAATAAAATATCCAATAAAAAAAAGGAAAAAAAAAAGAAATTTGCTGGTAACTGGATATAACAAGAAAAGAAATCATCCTGAGTAAGGTAACCCATAACCAGAAAGATAAATATGGTTTATATCCACTTATATAGACCCAGAGGGGTTAATTATAGAGGAATGGAATATGGGGGGGCATGGATCTTTCCGGGAGGGGAGAATAAAATAGATTTTATGGCTGGACTTGGGGACAAGGTTTCATCATTTTTAAAAACTAAGTTAGCAATAAAAGGGTTCTAACCTGAGAAATCTTCCTCTAGGCATCTACACACACCCTGTGTTATTACTGATGTTTTGATTCACTGTTAGCGTGGTCCACTGATTCAGGAGTCTTTCTATCTGTTTACCATGATTCTGAGCCAGGGATCCAGCTAGGTTTACCCAAGGCTCAGATACCATGCTTTATGTTCTACCTCAGAATTTTATGAACTTCAGTCCTTATCAACATATTTCCTGAACTTTTATAATATATTAGATTGCATATGAAAAGTCTTTGCTTATTTCAGTGATCTGTTTGTCTGATTCAAATATTACTTCCACGAAGAATATTCCTCAACTCTTTTTTATTTCAACCACTCAATGACTTAATAAAAATGTGTCAAGAATTTACATTAGAAAATGAAGAAAAACTAAAAAATGAGAAAATGACCAAGAAAAATGCTATATAAGATGCTCATTATTAATCAAAGAAAGGAAAAACAAAATCAAATGAATTATCTCTTCCAAAAAAAGTTAGGACTAGACTTTTTATTAAGTTAGCCTAGAGTACATATTATGAAGGTAAGTAAGTATTTGTATATCTTTTTAGGAATTATGCAACTTAAATATTTTAGTGAGATTTCTGAACTCTCTCTAAAGCCTTAAAATTATCTTTGATCTGTTGGAAACTCATTGGGTTGATCTGTTGCATGTAATAATTAAAAAATTAAGCCACGATATCTCTGGCTCCTTTCCAGCCCTGACAGTCTCCCTGCCCCTATGGCTAACGCCTGACTTCTCACTGTTTTCTTGCTGCACAGTCAACTCACATTCCCTGTCATCTAACTCTTGCTGCTGGCTGCTGCCAATCCAATCAGCAATCCCAAATTTCTGCAGCTAGCTGAGGGTGCACTCTTATCAGTCTGCACTCTGTTTGCTACCTTTCCCCTGGAGCTCAGTCCTTGCCCAATCTTCCCATTCCAAAGCCTGGCCAAATCTATCATCCTAAATTCATCAAGTATCCTATGTTAAGAATCTTCCAGTGATGGATCCTGATGGATTCTGCCACCAGTCTCTGGCCTACATCTTGTCCACTTTGCTCCTGCCGTCCAAAGGGATATGCCCTCCTCCTGCCTTCCTTCTTCTTCTCTTGGACCCAGGGAGCCTGCCTCCTCCCTGCCCAGTGATTGGCTTCTTGTCTTCTTTATTATATAATCACTTAGGGGAAATTTTTGTTACATTGATTCATAAAACTTTAATAACTTTTATTCAATGCATAATGAATAATCATTACCAAGAAATTTATCATGATATTAACTGTTAAAAATATAAACCAAAATGAAAAATAATACTATTCAAACTATTATAGAACCATAGAATATAATCAATATAGTCACTAAAATATATTTATAAGATAATATGATTTTAATGAAAAATATTCTTATTATTTTAAGTTAAAAAAGTAATACTAAAATATGTGCCCACTATCATGTTTTATTGAATACATATATGAATTTTAATTATAGTCAACATTCTCATTAAAACTTCAAATATTTGAAGTTATAGTTAGTTTAATGGCAATATTTAAATCGCACTGAATGAATAAAATGAAAATATCTAAAAATAGATGGGCAAATGATATAATTTGATTAATAGTATTATATGTTTTTTTCCATTTATTTATATTTGGCCTTATACAATAAACCAACAAAACCTTTATAATAAAGAAAATGTTTTCTAGTAAAACACATGGACGGTTAGTTTTGTAGCTGTGATAAAGAGCAAGAATAAAAGCAACTTAAGGAAGATAAGGTTTATTTACTTTTTAAAATCTCCTAATATAGTTTACCACTGAGGGAAGCCAGGGTAGAAACTTAAGACATTGGAGACAGAAACTGAAGCAGAAACCATGGAGGAATGCTGTTACAGTCTTGCTCTGCATTGCTTGTTCAACCTGCTTTCTTACAAAATTCAGGATCACCTTCCTTGAGGTAATACCTACCATGAGCTAGGTCCACTCTTATTAATTATTAATCAATAAAATACACTATGAGCTTGCCTACAGACAATATGATAGAGGCATTATCTCAGTTGATATTACTCTTTCCTAATAACTCTAGCTTTTATCAAGCCAAAAACAAAAACCAGCCAATATATACTTCCATTTTATTCTATTTCAAGATCATAGTAATATTTCTCTTACATACTACTCTTTGCCTGTGCAGTGAACAAATGCCAAATTATTCTCCCAGTTCAGTTCTCCAAATTTCACTGGTTCAATCGAAATTTTTACAGTATAGAAATGATTTACTATCTTTATCAGGCCAATTCATGAGTGGTTCATTTAACCTAAGCTATCTTGTCAAAGTCAGTTTGGTTTATTGTCATTATTAGAATTATAATCTCAATGAGCAATAATGATCATTTAAGCATAGGTTTATATGGCATGGAACTCTTTTTACAGATTCTTAATATTTTGAGTTCCCCCTCTCCCCCCCTCTCTCTCTCTTGTGTGTGTGTGTGTGTGTGTGTGTGTGTGTGTGTGTGTGACAACCTCAGGTGTCATACTCTACCTTCTACTTTGTTTGAGATAGGATCTCTTTGTTGTTACTTACATATATGCCATAAGCTTGCAGGTACTATCTTGCCTGATATATATATAGATATATATATATATATATATATATATATATATATATATATATATATATATATATCCTAAACATAGGAACACTAAAATTACAGATAAATATATGATACTGTACCAAGGTTTATATAAGAACCAAGATTTTAACTCAGGCTCTTACTCTTTTGCTACAGATGTTTTATCCACTGGGCCATCTCTCTGTCCCTAGATGCCCTAGTTTTAAAATGATTTCCCCTCTGTTTTTGTTAGTTAAGCATTACAAACGTCATCCTATGCTATGTAATATTTATGATGGATATGTCTGAGTATGTCTTACAAATCATCTGAGAATTAACAGTAAAAAATTTTGTTTCAATTTTGAAGATATCTTCTATAAACAAACAAAACAAAACAAAAATTTTTTCCTGAAAGAAGCAGCAGCTTGATCTAAAGGTAAAAACAGTAGGTACTGCTGGAAGGACAATCAATGCAACTTACATCAAATAGTATAGAAGAAACAAAAGTAATTTTAACTTGACAATTAAAAGAGTCTTAACATATGTACTAACACTTGTTTGAAATCCAGATACTGTCCCAACTTTATCTCTTGCTAACATCACATCATAGAGAACTGCAGCTAACTTCCAAATATATCTCTGAAAATGTCCAGAACCAGCCTTTCAAATCAAGACTGTTATTTCCAATATTGGATTGATTTCTAGACAAGTCCATAATTGAGTCCGAATAACTGGTCACTTTAAAAACATCCAAGAGTCATTATAACTTCTCATTTTGATTCTCTGTTCCACAAGGTCTAAAAAGTTGAGGCAAAGAAGCTTGTCCCATGTCAGGTAGAGGCAAGCAAAGGTTGGTCAGGAACATGTGTCCAATGCAACTTCCCAGTCACCATTGTCAGGTCACTCAACAAACTCACAGGTCAGCATTATTCTTTCCCAACATCAGCATGCCTCACCAATCATTCTGGCAGCTACCATGCTCCTTCAGCATCCTGAAGATAAAACACAAACATGCTCTCTTCCCCATACTAAATACCTGATTGGGATCATGCCATAATGCCAGTAAGTGGATCCTTCCCTTTCACCTAGGCATAAATATGCCTAGTTGTAAGGTGCCATAGACACTCAGCAGAAAGTTCCCTGGAATCCATATTTTTAAAAATTTAAAATAAAAAACCATGATTTAAATAAATTTGTGGTGTATAGAAATATGCCTTCCCCTTATTTTATGAAGATACTGTTTTAAAGTTCCATGGGCCTGTTCTTCAATACCTTATCCTTAAGGATTATAAGAAATCCCAGCAATATGGGTAATATTAATTGTTGACAAACAGCCTTAAATGCTCAACTGCAATAGTGGACATTCAGGACAAGTCTTTACAATTTGACATGCATATTCTTTAGAAATACCAAATTGTTGTCTCAAGCTATTATTTTGATAATTTAAAGTATTTTGATAATGTAAACAATGAGATTGTTTGGCTAACTGTTCCTGTGTAAAGCCTATAATCTGACTGGTATACAAACCTGCTGTGGCATTGCCCTAAGAGGTTCAAGCAATCCAGAATGAAATCTTAAATATCCTATAAAGTTAAGGAACAGTACATTCTCTTAAATCAAGTTGTATTTACATAATAATTTGCAAAATTTGATATTTAGTAGTATCTAAAAAAAGGAACCATTTCAAGTAATTGTAAACCATGAGTTACATATTGTTTTTCAGTATACAAATTAAAAGCTCAATTTTTCAGCTTTTCTTTTTTTATTGGATATTTTATTCATTTACATTTCCCCATTTTCCTCCCCCAAACCACCTATACCATCTGCCCTTTTCCTGCTTCTATGAGAGTGTGCACCTACCTACATACCCACTCCTGCCTCCCTGCCATCACATTCGCCCACACTAGAGCATCCAGCATTCAGGGGACCAAGGGCATCCTCACCAACTGATGTCTGACAAGGCCATTCTTGCCTACATATACAGTTGGAGCCATTGGTTTCTCCATGTGTATTTCCAGGCTGGCTGTTTAGACCTTGGGAGCTCTGATTGGTTGGTATTGTCCCTCTCCCCAACGAAGCCACAAACTCCTTCAGCTACTTCAGTCCTCTCTCTAACTCCTCCATTGGGAACTCCTTGATCAGTTCAATAGTTGGCTGTGAGCATCCTCCTCTGTATCTGTCAGACTCCAGCAGAGCCTCTCAGGAGACAGCTATATCAGGCTCCTGTCAGCATGTACTTCCTGGCATTCACAACAATGTCTGTGTTTGGTGACTGCACATGGACTGAATACTCATCTGGGGCAGTCTCTGTAAGGCTCCTCCTCCAGTTTCTGTTCCACACTGTGTCTCTGTATTTCATCCCTTGAGTATTTTTGTACTCTTTCTAAGAAGGACCGAAGCACCCCCACTTTGGTCTTCCTTCTTCATGAGCTTTATGTGGTCTGTGAGTTGTATCTTGGGTATTCTGAGCTTTTGGGCTTATATCCACTTATTAGTGTGTGCATACCATGTGTGATCTTTTTGATTAGGTTACCTCACTCAGGAAGATATTTTCTAGCTCCATCCATTTGCCTAAGAATTTTATGAATTCATTGTTTTTAGTAGCTAAGTAGTACTCCATTGTGTAAATGTGCCACATTTTCTGTATCCATTTCTATGTTGAAGGATATCTGGGTTCTTTCCAGCTTCTGGTGCATATATGTGTGTGTGTGTGTGTGTGTGTGTGTGTGTGTGTACATGTGTATGTCTGCTATGAACATAGTGGACCATGTGTCCTTGTTATATGTTGGAGCATCTTTTGGGTATATGCCCAGGAGTGGTATACCTGGATCCCTGGATCCTGTTTATGTACCCAGTCTGATAGTCTATGTCTTTATATTGGGGAATTGAGTCCATTGAAGCTAAGAACTATTAAGGAAAAGTGATTGTTGCTTCCTGTTATTTTTGTTATTAGAGTTGGAGTTATGTTTGTGTGGCTGTCTTCTTTTTGGGTTGTTGGAAGATTACTTACTTTCTTGCTTTTTCTAGGGTATAATTTCCTACCTTGTGTTGGAGTTTTCCCTCTATTTTCCTTTGTAGGGCTGGATTTGTGGAAAGATATTGTGTAAATTTAGTTTTGTCATGGAATATTTTTGTTTCTCCATCTATGGCAATTGAGAATTTTGTTGGGTATAGTAGCCTGGGCTGGCATTTGTGTTCTCTTAGAGTCTGTATGACATCTGTCCAGGCTTTTATAGTCTCTGGTGAGAAGTCTGGTGCAATTCTGATAGGTCTGCCGTTATAAGTTACTTGACCTTTTTACCTTTTTGCTTTTTGTGGCTAGTTGTGGCTGGGAATGCTGAGGGTTCCTCCAGGGTGAAGTTAGGCACAGCTGTTGTGGCTCCATGGTTTCTCACTGCGAGGCCTCAATGACACAAGAAAGTCCATGGGTTTTTACAGGCTTTAATGTCATGGTGGATGGTGGTTGGATCTGGATGATCCCCCGCCCCCAAATACAGGGCAGACCTGAATTAAATAGGGAGGGAAAGAAGGGGGAGGGCCTGGGGAAGAATGCTTAATTGGCTCTGCCCTCTGGCCTTCAGGTATCTCATTAGTATGTAAATCTCTATAGGGCCTGAGGCCTGTTCCTCATGACTGTTGGCCATAAACCTCTCTGTGGGAGGGGTTGTGGAGAGCTGAAGCTAAATGAAAAGAACCAGGGCCTGGGAGAAGAGCCAAACTCCTGCTGTCTAATAATGGTCCGGGGTTCCAATCTCAGGCTCGACCAAGCACCCAGCTGCTTCTCACAGCCCACCGCCCCACTGCTTTTAATATTCTTTCTTTGTTTTGTGCATTTGGTGTTTTGATTATTTTGTGATGGGAGGAATTTCTTTTCTGACTTAGTCTATTTGGAGTTCTATAGGCTTCTTGTATGTTCATAAGCATCTCTTTCTTTAGGATAGGGAAGTTTTCTGCTATAGTTTTGTTGAAGATATTTACTGGCCCTTTAAGTTGGAAATCTTCACTCTCTTCTATACCTATTATCCTTAGGTTTGGTATTCTCATTATGTCCTGGATTTCCTGGATGTTTTGAGTTAGGAGCTTTCTGCATTTTGCATTTTTTTTTGACCATTGTGTCCATGTCTTGTATGGTATCTTCTACACTTGAGATTCTCTCTCCTGTGTCTTGATTTTCTGTTGGTGATGCTTGCATCCATGAGCCCTTACCTCTTTCCTAGGTTTTCTATCTCCAGGGACGTCTCCCTTTGTGATTTCTTCATTGTTTCTACTTCCATTTTTATGTCCTGGGTGGTTTTATTCAATTCCTTTATCTGTTTGACTGTGTTTTCTTGCAATTCTTTAAGGGATTTTTGTGTTTCTTCTTAAAGGACTTCTACCTGTTTACCTGTGTTCTCCTGTTATTTCTTTGAGGGTGCTATTTATGTCCTTCTCAAAGTCCTCTATCATCATCATGAGAAGTGATTTTAATTCAGAATCTTGCTTTTCCAGTGTGATGTTATATCCAGGACTTGCTATGGTGGTAGAACTGGGTTCTGATGGTGCCAAGCAACCTTGGTTTCTGTTACTTACATTTTTGTGCTTGCCTTTTTCCATCTAGTTATCTCTAGTGCTACCTTCACTCACTGTCTCTGACTGGAGCCTATCTGTCCTGTTATCTTGGCTGTATCAGAACTCTTCAGAGTCCAGCTGTCTCTGTGATCCTGTGATCCTGTGATCCTGAGATCCTGGGTGTAAGAGTTCCTAGGTGTAAGAGCTCCTGAGAGTCAGGCTGCCTCTATGATTCTGTGATCCTGAGATCCTGTGTGTAAGAGCTTTTGGGAATCAGACTGCCTCTGGGATCCTGAAATCCTGGTGTGAGCAAATTCCTGAGATCCTGTGATCCTATGATCCTATGTTCCCGGTTTCATTAGAACTCCTGGGAGTCTAGCTTTCTCTGGGTGTTGTGGGACTGGGTGCAGAGCTATGATCCTAGAGGTGTTAGTGCTCCTGGGAATTTAGCTTCCTCTAGGTGTTGTGGTATTGGGTACAGAGCTGGTGCCCATGATCTGCTCTAGGCAATGATGCAGACCAGAAGGATCCTGTGCCACTGGCTGGGTAGAGGTTCCTGGGTCCCTAGGGGTCCTAATTACTCCCTGTTTGGGGTGGGTGTTATGGCATCCTCACCTACGGTCCTGGACATGTTAGAATTCCTGGGAGTCCAGGTTCCTCTGGGTGTTATAGGATTAGGTACAGAGCTGTGCCCAATGTCTCTATGGTCTTCTGACAAGAATAAATATTAGACTGTCCTGTTGTTTTTCATTGTCCACTAATTTGGTTTTATTTCTCATCAAGCATTTTTAAATATCAATTACATTTTACATCTCTTTGGTTTTTGTTTTTTGGGGTTTTTTTTGTTTGTTTGTTTTGTTTTTAAACCTCTATGGATAATATTCACATGTTTCTCAATATCACAATAACTATGGCACCCTGCTACTAATGTTGTTGTCTAGCATGTCAGGACAGCTTTTCTGAGCTTGATGAAAAATCAAGGATTCTTTTTTCTTATCAGTGTTTCCTCTTCTCTGTATGGGGAACTGATCTCCAATCTTCTACATGAGGAATGTTATATAATTCTTTGAAAATCTTCAAGTTCAACTTCCTCTCTTCCCAACTTCCATAAGAACCTGACCAGCAAGTACCTGAGATTTCTGGAATGCTTCTCAGTGCAAATCAGGCATTTACAGTATGGTAAACCCTAGCCAATGATTTAAAATCAGCCTGAAACTTCTCACTATTCAAAATCCATGTATGTCCTTTATCCACACCAAATAAAGTGTATGTGTATAAGCTGTTTCATGAAGAACTTCTAACAGAGCTGTTTCATTGAGTAATACCTAAAAGAGCTATAACACTAAAATATTCAGAGAAAGTCTTCTCCTGCTTCTACTCCAACCTCCCTGCTAGGCATTAATTTCCAGCTGGACTGAGATTCTGAAAATACCACTTGTGAATTCTGTTTCATCCTTCCAGCCTGGTGTACAGCAATGCCTGCACACCCTGATGGATGAAGCAGCACACAAAAATACAAATAACCACTGTGGTTAGACTACAAAATGAGAACTTATGTATATAAAATTGAAGGGTACTTATTTATATAAATAAAGATGTAAAGAATTTTTAAAGCTATTTAGTTTACTTGTTCAGCCAGGTTCATTGTAGTTCCTTTCTCAGTGTGAAATGGAAACAATCTAAATGTCCTACAAGTGAAGAATGGATAATGAAAATGTGACACATTTAGCTACAAAAAAATGAAATCTCAAACTTTGAATGTAAATGGGTAGAACTAGTAAACTTCATATTGAATGAAGTTACCAAGACCCAGAAAGATAAACATCATATGTCCCCTCTCATTGTACACTCTTAGCTATAAATCTTAAAACATGAATATATAGAATGTAGTAAGTACAGAAACCATGAAAATAACATGGGACCATTGTCAAGAGTTGGGGTTCTGGGGTACAAGAGAGAAGTGAATATCAGGGTGCAGGTAATCAGGGCAGGGAAATGGGAAAAGAATAAACTATTTAGGAAGAGGGAGGAAAGTAAATATAGAAAAGGGTGAGATGAGATTACAAGGATCCACATGATCTGATAGGTGAATCAGGAAAAGATAGAATATTTAGAGATGGGGATGGAGGAGAATACAGAAGGAGAGACCTGGATAAAGTAGTAAGGATGTCTGAAAAAGCCACAAGGACTCATACTTTTAACAATTTACCAGACCAAAACAACAACAAACGCTGTAACAAATATTTCTGTGAATAAATAACATAGATTTAATGCAATGTTTTCATGTGGGCTGATAGTGTACTCTCTGTTGTGTTTTATAAAATAGATAAAGAAGTCAGGGATATGTTTGCTGGAGATGAGGTATGGTGCAGGGGAAAATGGTGCTTCTGCAAACCCAGGCTGAGGCATCCCTTCCCCATGAGGTACCAGCCACAGGACAGTATAGTATAGAATAAAGTTTATTTAGGGCATGGGGAGGGGAATTTGGGGGATAGTAGAGACAAAGAAAGGCAGAGAGAGAGAGAGAGAGAGAGAGAGAGAGAGAGAGAGAGAGAGAGAGAGAAGGAATAGAGGAGGCTGGCTATGAGCACATGGAGGGGGGGAGACGGGGAGAGAAGGGACAGAGGAGGAAGAAGGTAAGAGTAATAGAAGAGAGAAGAGAATGAGTAGGGGGCAAGCAGCTCCATAGTGAATCAGGCAGACCTGGATATTGCCAGGAAACAGTGGGGCGGAACCAAGAAGGAATGCCTTATTCCCCCATTTTTGTTTAATTAAAAAGAAAATTAGAAAGAGGTGATGGTGAAGTAGGAATAGAGTCTCTGTGATGTTTAGTTACTTCCTGCTGACTTTGGGGTGATATGTCTCTGGGAAACCTGAAAAAATGAGTATAGGAATGTTGGTCCAGTCTTAGAAGAATTGCCTATTTCTTTGCTGTTCAGGGTTTGTGGAACTATCTGTGGATAGATAGGAAGGAGCAGGTCCAGTACAAGCACCTGTGTCTGTGAGAGAAGACAGGAGCATCTGTGGATTGCTTCCCTGGAGCTTTCCTGGATTTATTAAACACCTGGATTTGACAAGTTGCTGAAACACACACACACACACACACACACACACACACACACACACAAGGTTAAATATGTTTGGAAGAAAAAATTTTCTTAGGTGTATACTTGAAAGTACATTTGAAACCCTTAGGTCTTGGTGGTTGGGGTGAGGGGGGTCCCAATCCTGGGGTAGAGAAGAGGAATCCCACCATCTGTAATACATAGCAAAGGGGAACTTAGTCTATTGATCAGCAGATGTATTTATCTGGGTGTAGTCTATTTGGTCCATGAGAAGTATATCTGAGTGGGTTTACTGTAGCTTATAAGTTTATAAAAGAGAAATTTGTTAACAACATGGAAAGTCTTTAAGATGAGTTTAGGGGAGACAAAAGCTTTCATGGAACAAGAAAGGTTTTTTTTTTTTTTCCTTCTGTCTGAAAGACTGAATATACATAAATTTAGCATAACAGGAAACAATTTTAAGTTTATATTTGAGAGACAAAGGAAATTCACAATCTTGACCTTGTGAATAATATAATTGATCATATAGTTTTAGCAAGAGAAACACCTTAAGTTTATAGTTAAAAGAGAACTAAAGGAAACTTATATTTGAGCATGATAGCTTATAGTGTAGATTCAGCATGAGAAACACTTTAAGTTTATCTTAAAAGACAATCAAAGGAAGCTTAAAATTTGAACTTGTGATTATACAGTTGGATCAAATGGTGGAATGTTTTATTAGGGTTAAGCTAATTTATAAGAACTATACCGATTAATATTAGGACAGTGGCATAGCTTGAAAAGGAAATATGAAGCATTTAATCACTGGAAACTGAGTTTGGATAAAGCTTACTGTGAAAGCTTACATCTGAACTTGTATATGCTTTATCATGAAGCCTGTGAACAAGGCAAACCTGTCAATTTTTGATAAAAAATCTTGTAGTCTTAACCAATTAACAAATAGACTAAAGAGGTAATAAGGTGGTATATTATTACCTTAAGGTAAGGGCCTAGGTCTGTTTTCTTTTTCTTTCTTTTTTTTAAATTGGATATTTTATTTAATTTACATTTCAAATGTTATCCCCTTTCCCAGTTTTCCCTCTGGAACCCCCCTATACCATCCTCCCTCCCCCTGCTTCTATAAGCATGCTGACCCACCCACCCAACCACTTCCAACTCCCCACCCTGGCATTTCCCTACACTGAGACATCAAGCCTTCCCAGGACCAAGTGCTTCTCCTCCCATTGAGGAGAAGGCCATCCTCTGCTACATATTCGTACTAGAGCCATGGGTCCCTCCATGTGTACTCTTTGATTGGTGGTTTAGTTCTGAGATTTCAGTGGAGCTCTGGGGTTCTGGTTGGTTGATATTGTTCTTCCTATGGGGTTGCAAACCCCTTCTGTTACTTTAGCTGTCAATGTAGTCAGAAATCTGAGAAGAATATATTATAATCTAGGAGTGATATATTAATTAAAATGACATATATTGATCTATAGTCCACTACCTAACCAGTTCCCTGTGGTCTCCACGGCTACTTGAACAGAGTCAGTCTGACCATCAGGTCAAGAGATGCAAAGGTTTTTCCTGTGTAGTAGATATGTGTGAAATGAGAAATAACCCACCATGACTTAGGCATGTATCCTCTGTTTGTCTACAGTGTAGGGCTAGCCCTGGCAGAGGGCAAAGCAATGGAGCAGTGTTATGGTTTGTATATGCTTGGCCTAGGGAGTGGCACTATTAATAGAAGGTGTGGCATTGTTGGAGTACGTGTAGCCTTGTTGAAGTAGGTGTGTCACTGTGGTTGTGGGTTATAAGAACTTCATCCTAGCTGCTTAGAAGCCAGTATTCTGCTAGCAGCCTTCAGATGAAGATGTAGAACTCTCAGCTTCTCTTGCACCAGGCCTGACCAGATGTTGCCATGTTCCCACCTTGATGATAATAGACTGAACCTCTGAACTTGTAAGCCAGCCCCAATTAAATGTTATCCTTATAAGAGTTGCCTTGGTTATGGTATGTTTACAGAAGTAAAACTCTAACTAAGACAGAAGTTGATACCAAGTGTGGGGTATTGCTGTGATAGGCCTGACCATAGTTTTGTTTGGAAGAATGTGGATTTGGGGACTGTGGATTTGGAAAGCAGTGGAATGCTTTATGTAGAGCTTACTGGACTATACTAGTAGGAATATGGAAGACTTTGTTACTGAGATGGATTTGATTTGTGGGTATCTGGCCCAAGAGGTTTCAGTGGTGGATTTCAATATATAGCCTAGCGACTGTTTTGTAGTATTTCGGTGAAGAATGTGGCTACTTTTTGCCCTTGTCTGGAAGAGTCTGCCTGAGGCTAAGGAGAAGAAACTCAGATTAACTGCATTGACAAAGGAGGTCTCAGAAACACTCATCATACTTTGTTCCCTGGTTAAGTCTCATGAAAAGCACTTTAAACAAGCATAGCAAGCTGAGAAAGGGAAATTATAAAATATATGGTTTGAGTATTAAAGGGGCACAAGGAAGTGAAATGAAGTTGAATCCTGGGTTCAAGGAGATAACAAATTAACCACGGAAGCTAGTGGCTTTGTGGGCCCCGACCCACAGAAGAATAGCTTACCTAAGCTTAGGATTTTTCTATGGCAGTGAGAGAAAACCACTTCCAAGAGTCACCTAATAGTTAGAGGTCCTAGAATGAGGTTCAGTGAAAAGACCAGTCATAAACTCTAAATGTCTTTGTTCTCAAGGAAAGCAGAGGGACTGGCGATGAGCTCAGCAACCCTCCCTTGGGACCAGGGGATGCTTATGCTGGCCAGTGGGGGGAGGAAGCTTACCAGTACACTGAAGTTTCGGTGGATATGATTAACTAGCGATGCAGTGGCTGTCCATGTGGCACTAACAGATGTGAACCTGTGAGTTTCTAAATCCTAGTCACGAAAACAATGTGTCTTATGAAAAAAAAAAAAAAAAAAAAGATGAAGAAGCCAGGAATGTTTGGTGGAGGCACAGTATGGTGTCAGAGAAGAAGGTTCCTCTGTGGGCCCATGCTGAGGCATTCCTTTCCACTGAGGTATCACTCACACAATGGTATAGTATAGAACAGAGTTTAGGGCATGGGGAGGGGAATTTAGGGTAACTGTTGAACCTAGAAGGAATGTCGACATTCTCAAAGACACAAATACCAAGGAGAAATCTCTCAGTACTGGCATGAGTAACAGTTTTTTGAGTTGTTCTCCACCTCAAAGACCAAGAGCTTTCTAAATCAAGAGGCTCATTTGTGTTAAGCTCCAGAAGTTTAAGGTAAAATTCCGTTTCTGAAGAAACCATGTACTTCAGAGACAATGCTCAAAAATCCCTGAGCTGGAACATACCTGAATGCTTCCTCCCTCAGCAAACCAACCAACTTTGCTCCATCCCATTTTTATTTTTTCTCTCTTCTCTCCTCTCCTCTCCTCCCCTCCCCTCCTTTCCCCTCCCCTCCCTTCCCCTCCCCTTCCCTTCCCTTTTCTTTTCTCCCTCCTCTCTCTGATGCTGAGAGTCAAAACCAGAGCTTTGTGCACATGTAGGCAAATGGAGATCACTGAGCAATGCTGTCAGCTCTGAGAAAAGATTCTCAATGATATATTATGAGAAGAAAACTTGCTTACACTTATGGAGAAATATTCAGAAGAGTACGTATATGATGTAGAGGTTTTTAAGCTTTTCTGCTAAGCTGGTACGTAATAGTTAATATAATAATATGACTATTTTTGATAGATTTTGAACTTGGTTATAGTCAAGCAAGAAAACAGAAATAGGTTTGAGAAAACACAAAAAAATTAGAATCATTACTCTTTAAAGATTATACACGTAGAAAACCAAGGACACACATCTCAATGTCATAGTCTTTTCTCAATACCTTTGACAATAGGTAATCTTCCTCAGGTTTGTTGTAACTACATATAAGGTTAGTCTGATCAAGCTGTTGAATTTCAAAGATTCTCTCTTTGTTGAAGCACTAGTGCCTGTTTCTCAGCTTACTTTTATGTATAGTGATAGGACTGATTCTTGGCCTCTGCTCCTTAAATATGTTGGATATTACAGTAAGTGGGAATATTTCTAAAGAAGCATTGGCCTTGACACATTCAGTCTATCTCTGTACTGCTAAAGATGGTGTAATGACTGACCAGTACATTATATATATTCCACTACTTTTATTAAAAAACATTATACCCTTCATTTTTCTTTTTTTTAAAAAAATAAAATAAAATGTAATAGAATGCACATGAATTAGAGACCTACTCATTTACACACTCAGAAAACACATAAAAGCACTAAACTAGAAGCCATAATATATAAGCAGGATACCTGGTGGAAACCTGTACAGACCCTGTGCATGCTGTTTTAGTCTCTGAGTTTAAATGAGCTTTGCACATCTTGGTTAGGAGGGTCTCATTTTCATGGTGTCCTCTATTCCCCTGGCTCTTACATTATTTCTGCCTCTTTCATAGGGTTTACTGAGCCCTGAGGGGAGGGATTTTATAAAATATCCCATTTAGGGCTGAGAGTTTAAAGGTTTCTCACTCTCTGCTTAAAGTCTGTGTGTGCATCTCTGTATTTACTCACAAATGGTGTAGTAGAATGCTTCTGTGACAATGGCTGAGCACTGATCTAAGAGTATAGTAGAATATAATTAAGAGCCCTGTTATTGCTACTTTTCCTTCTTTGATTTTTGTTTGCTTGGGTGCTTGTTTGTCATTTTGTTTTGTTTTGCTTTACCCTGGCTTTTCTACTCTTGAGTTCTGGGTCATCCAAGAAGTAGAGTACCATGAGTAGAACCCATACCCTTATTTCAAATCAGATATATTTATTTGTTACTCCTGCATTTTTGGGGCCACCATTTCACTAATATATCCTGCAGACAAGGCCACCATTATAGATCAAAGGATTGTGGTTGTGTTGGTATTTATGTCTCTCTTTTATAGTGTGCAGAATACCTTCCTGTACCAAAGACACAGTAAATAATAGTGACAGCTCTCTATAGATACCAGCTTCATATTTCCATATTCACTGAGTTGTGTAGCTATGATCTTCAGCAATGGGGCCTTGATGCCAGTTTGTGAAGAGCAAAATACAGTTTTGGCAACAGTCTGAGTTTTGGGGCAGGTTCCCTTTGCCCAACACCTCATTTAGATATAACTCAATCCCTGTACTAGAAGTTTCATTCAGTGATAAGAAGTGGACAGTTGAAGTTCTAGTTCTTCATTATTTGGATCATCCATTAGGATCACCTTTATGTATTATAGGAAATTTACAACAAGCTCATAGCCAATCAATCAGTGTAACGGGAAAAAAAAAAGATATCTCTTTCCTTGAAGAGACAACACTTCCTGTTGAACATTTATGGCATGCCCAGAGCTTATTTGAGAGAAGTACCTCATTTCTCATATACCTATCAATCTTAAATTTTGTAGTTTCATGGTGTCCCAGATTTTCTGAATATTTTGAACCTGGATTTGATTAGATTTACATTCTCTTTGATCTTTTCCTCCTATTGTATCTTAAATGCCCGAGATTATATTTTCTATCTCTTATGTTCTGCTGCTAGAACTTGCCTCTGAGGTTCCTGTTTGGGTTCCTAAATTTTCCATTCCTGATCTCCCTCAGGATTTTCTTTATTGATTCTGATTCCACTTCAGATTTTAAACTGTTTTATTAACCTCCTTTCATTATTTGTTTATGTTTTTATAAATTTCTAAAGGATTTACTCATTTCCTTTTGAAGGACATCTTAAGTTTTGTTTTGTTGTTTCTCTGTTTGTTTGTTTTGTGCTTTGGCTATGTTGGAATACTCAGAACCTCTTGTGGTAGTGTTGTGGGAGTGGATACACATTATCCTAGCTGTTGTTGACTGTTTTTACACTGATGTTTAGGAACCTGGAATTGAGACGATTATAATTCTAGGTTCTGATATCTAGTCTTTGTTTTGGTGTGTGTTTTGTTCCTTGCTTTGTGAAGAGTGAGGTGCGTGCTTTTAGGAGAGTATGGTGGCTGTGTGTTGCATGTAATTTCTTCTGGTATTCTGATAGATATGGCTTTTCAGGATTCCAGGTAAATGTGTTTCTGGGTACTAGGAACGAGGGATGGGTTGGGAGTAGTAGTTCGGGGTAGATAGGAGAGGCAAAAGCCCTGTGTTCCCCCATGAAATGCTTAGTCATGAGAAATGGTGGCAGAGATTTGAAAGAAGTCATAACAGAAGCTCAGCTCCAGAGCTTGGGATACAAATGGGAGATTAGATTTGGAGGAATGTATCCAGGGGTGAAGATCTGTAGTTAGCTTACTTACTTCCCTGTTCAGAGTGACTTGAAGAATCCCAGTGAATGCCTGTTTCTAGAGTTAGGTTCTGAGATAAAGCAAAGAGTTAGGGGAGGAAAGTTAGGAGGTGAAGATCTGTGTGATTCTTTGGGGATATAAGCCGAGGGGAAGAGAGACCTCTGCAGATGGTCTGCTAGAGGTCTACGAATGAGATGGGTTTGGAGGGGATAGAGGAATAGGTAAGGATCTGCAATGGATCTACCTGTTTTCTAGTCAGAGATTTCATTTGTGCTCTACTAAACAGAATTTTGTGCTCAGTTTTATCTGTACCATGTGGAACTAATATGTAAGTGTATTGTAGAATAGACTTACTAAATAAAATTACTGAAAAGTAAAAAAAATAATAAATGAAAAGATATTTAAAAGGATAATATGAACTGTGACTATATAACATCATTCAGCAAATTCCTTTATGAAGTGTTTTTAACTTTAAACAATTTTCAATTTGGTTAATGAGATGGGAGATTTTCTCTATATTTGAAGAAGTATCAAAAACTATTCTTAGTTTGAATGATATGATTAATGGTTAAAATGAGATTTTAAACACAAAGTATAAAAAAAAAATGTAAAATCTCTAACTACCTGGAAAACAAACAATGATAGTATACCCCAAGGGTCAAAAGTAACATCCACCCAAGAGAAATAGTTACAAATAAATAATAATAAAATGAAAATGTATTAGAATATCTGATGTAAGTAAAACAAAACTCATGGAGGAACTCAACTTCATAGGCTTGGAATTTGATTTTCTTATCACAGTGTCAGGATGTCTGACAGAAACATCATTAAGTATGAAAAAATTATTATTGAGTATAAGATGATTTGGTTCATGGCTGTTCAGTCCTATGCAATTGGGCCAAATAGGACATCATAGTGTTGATTGTGTATGAAGAAGTAGAGAGTTAGCCTAATGAACAGGAAGTAGAGAGAAGCAGACTATTTAATAGAGATCAGGAAACATACTGAGGCAATAACAAGAAGAGACCAGAGCAAGATATTTCCCCTTAAAGACCAATCCCAAGCTACTTAGTTACTCCAACTAGTCCTCATAATTATAAAGTTGAACTACCTCTTAATTGTTTATTTAAATTTTGGATTCATTAATGGATTAAACCATACATTACATGATATTCTTAAGATTTAATTGTTTAAGGAAATTCTCTAACAGACATAGAGATAAATATTTCTAATCTCTCAACCATTTTTATTCCAAAAGAACTGACAAAGTGAACTATCACAGCTAGCAGAAATTAAAACTTAAATAAATCCAAACTATAAAATAACTTGGAGACACGTATTTTAAAATATGTGGAAATCTCTATTCTTAAAACTTTAAAACTCTTTGGAGGTAATAAATATACTGTTTCTAATTTTCCTTCAAAATATTTCTAGTTTTATAAGCAATAGTTTAAAATCAAGATGAGTAGAACTGGAGAGATGGCTCAGTGGTTAACTGTAATTGTTGTTCCTATAGAAGATCTGGGTTTCATGTCTAGAAAACTTGTGGTAGCATAAAACCTGTTGTAACTACAATTCCAGAGAATCTGATGCCATCTGAGAGCTCCAGGCAGCATATGTGTGTGTGTGTGTGTGTGTGTGTGTGTGTGTGTGTGTGTGTGTGTATTAAACAACAAAACATCAGGGTTAATGGCACCTGAAGAATGATATCCAAGAATGAAATCTAGACTCCATATTTACACATGTGTTGTACACATAGGGACACACATAGCACAAAATTTCTAAATATGATAAAACCCTGCTCACAGTTTTATTATTCATTATTGTTGAGATTAATTTTGTAAAATTTGCATGAAATTCATACAGACTTTAATATACAAAAGAATTCTTAAATAAGATCTCAAAGAACTCATAGTAGCTGCTTTCAAGGAATAATGATCAAAATATACTATTAGTCAAAGATCTAATTATAGATTATTAGAATGTAAAAGGAAGTCTAGAAATAAACAAAACCTATAGTCAGTTGACTTTTGACAAATGTATTATGATTACTTTCATATTAAGACATATAATCTATTTTTTATAATTTTGAAAAACAGAAATACCATAGAAGCAGCATACTATGGCTTCATTCATTTCTAAAAGCAAAAGTTAACCTAAAATAAGTGATATTCATGAGTAGAATCTGTTCTTCTACAGGCTCTAATAAGAATTTTAAAGTGGGGGCAGTGGCAAAACAAACAAACAAAACAAAAACAAAAAACCTCAACAGATTGGAAGAATAGATTCTGCAAACATTTATCATAAAAGAAATTGTTATCAGATTATGAAATGAACTGTTAATAGTTCACATTTAGACACATCAGTTTAAAACATGATGTGAGGACTTTAGTACTTTCTAAAAAACACACAAAAAGCCAAAATGAATTCAATATTCTTATGTACCCTCCAGAAGTTGATGATACAATTTTGGTATGACACATCTTTGAGTTACAGAAGAAGGAGTAATTGAGTTAGTATTTACCAGAAGTTTCATCCCTACTAGGTAGCTTTCATATTTCTAAAAGGTGTTATGTATGCTAATGGAGAAGAAAAGTCATCATCAATTCCAGCACCTGTGAGCTGCACGTGAAATTAACAATGATTGGCCTGACAAAATATGTTCATTGGTGTATTAGTGACACAAACATTATGTAAGTAATCAATCAAATCCTGATTGGATGTAAAACAATCTTCATAGAATGGAACCCATATTTGGAGCAGCTAAAGGGGCCATGAACCTGTATAGGTCATAGGCCCTAGTGGAAAATCCAATATGATTATTCTGTTAAATGACTCCTAATAACCTAAACACCTAAACCTTTCTCCAACATCATCTGTGAAGTTTCTCATTTCAGTAGATGTCAATTAATATAGTGACTCTCAATTAGTCAACATGCAGAGAATAGAACATTTGACATATTATCAGAGCTCTCATTCAGAAATCTTTGTAGAAAAGAGGTGGAAAGACTATAAGAGCCAAAGTGAATAACATCAAAAAAACTATTTTCTGAACATTGAAATGTAGATGCACATATAAACTCATATAGCAACTGTGACAACATATGCATGCAAGTTTAAGGCAGGCAAAAATCCCAGCATTGAGAGGAGAGGGTAGTCACAAAATTTCAACACTTGCTAAGGAGCTATTTGCATTTGATAACTTCTGGGAGAAGCCAGCTTTTGTTAATTATTTGATCCCTGGTAGGTCAGAACATGCCAGTGCAGCTCCCAATCCTAAAACTAGTTAGGCAACTGACTCAGTAGGGTAAAAATAAGATGAAGAATAAAAGTTGGTTGGGGGAGAGAAAAGTGTGAAGAGGGTGGCTATGGGAGGAATTGGAGAGGAGGTTGAATATGTTTTAAATACACTGAATGAAATTGTCAATGAACTAATGAAATATTGTGTTTTAAAGTAGTTTAAGTTAAAAAGAGAAAAGAAAAAAAGCATTGAAAAAATCTAAGTTCTATCATAACTTATTGTTAACTGCTAATGATATTGAATGAGTAATTATGCTTTTGAAAAAAATAGCCTTTTACTATCTTCTGAAACTCATTTGTAATGCATATTTTAATAGTTAAAAAATAAAAAGAATATCAAACAATGTAACATTCACTTTGGAGAACTGTTTAATTTACAGAAAGTTAGAAACATGCACTTGCCTCATATTCCAGATAGTCAATTTAGTTTTATCCAAAAAATTAAAATTTAGACTCATTGCAGATTTTTTTAAAATGTCATAGTCATCTATCAAAGAAGAAAAATTCCAAATGCTGATTAGTATGATTACCCTATGATATAAATGTTATATGATTCCATTTATATTTAACACTGGAAGAAGCTGGTCTAATTTCTTCCACCAGAAAAGTCATCAGATGCTGCCTGGAATGTATTCTGTGCCAGTTCCTGAGGGTGCCTGAGATGTTCCTAGCCAAAGTCCTTAAGTTTTCACTGTTCTCATTAGCCATGTCTCTATTCAAAATTGGGAAATATCCTAATTCACTGGTGCCAAATGACCCATGAAATAGAATGTTGTAAGAAGGCTGAAAATTTCAAGCATGTTTTTCAAAGGGCTAAATTTACTCGTGTCCAAGTGGCTATTTATTGTGGTTCTTTATTGTGAAATCATCTTTTTTGGAATTTGGAGTCAAAATATCCATTTCCTTTATACAATAACCCTAGTCATTCATTGCTAATGTTGAATTTTTAATTTCCTTCTAGACAAAAGAGGTATTTGATGAATCTGGGTTGTCAGGAGACATCATAAGACATGCTAATAATTAGCAGGTGATCTTTCTGAAATGACTTTGCTTTAGATTATTCTACGATGAAACTCAGACAAGTAAGGCCCAGGAGTAAATCATCTTAGGAAAGTTTCCTGCTATTAACATGCTTTTCCTGTTGTTATTAAACATATATAACAATTACTAGGTACTAACCCATCTCTTTTGAGTAGATTTCTGCAGATCTTCAAAGATGTGCTATCTTGTAGTCATGCTATACAGACAATAGATGACTTCTTAATTTTTAATGATGATCCTATAAGAATTCCTAAAATTATACCAGTGATTATTAAGCTCTGTTATAGAAGGACTGCTATTAGATCTTTCTCTCATAGTCAAAACTTCAATGAGCACTCTGTCAGTCTCTCATGTATCACCAGTTAATAACTGCCTCTTAGTAATCAGACTTTCTACCACTAAGAGCACATTCCAAGAGACTGTCAAACAATTAACCAATGGCCATAAAAAGAGAAATAATGATTTATTATAAAACAGAAGATAAAATATTGACTGTCTTTATCTATACAAAACTACACTAACTTCACTAATAATTTAGTTATGGTTTTTAACTTTCAGTGAACCTGTGGAGGTATGACAGGTGATGAATGTTTAGCTAAATTATTACTCCTAGTGGATATGTATGTAAACACTCTCTGTTGTAAACTTCTGTTTCAGGTTATGACTTGATTTTATGTGTGAACTTGTGATGAACTTTTAAACATGTGATCATGTATTCTGAAAGATGTATAAGTACTGAGAACAAAGATGAGAGAAATTTTTCCCTTACCCTGCTTAGGATCTTTCTGCTTTTCCACCTTTTTAAAAATAGCTTTCATAGGACACTTTATACAACTTAGTAATAAAAGCTATAATCACTTTTCAAAGTGTTCCTTTTTCTTCCTATGCCTTCTGACTAGCAGCACAGTTCCTGCTGAGATAGAACAAAGGCTGCATTACTTAATCCCCTGCTGTCAGTCTACAGGTGTCATTTGCCTAAGCCAGCAGCTTTTTACCCTCAGAAAGAGCAAGAAAGTTTTTAGGGCATTTTAGAAGTTATCATCAGCATTTCAGTATAGACAGCTAGAACATCTGGAGACCCTCAGACTTTAAAGCCACACCAGTGCTCTACTCACTGCCTTATCTCTACTCTCTGCCTTATCTCTACCCTCTTTAGGCCAGGAGGCTCCTGGCACTAGGTATTAAGAAATGAAAAATCAAAGTAAAGGAAAAAGGAGGTAAGTGTATAAAATATCTTGTTCTATATTGAGTTGGAGGAGCATACTTATAAAAATGCACATAAAACAAAGGCATAAAACCTGAAAAAAGATAAAATTAAAAAAAAAAAACAACAAAACTCATTATTAAGAATGGGTCACCTCATTTGAGTTGTTGGCAAGTGTGGTCCCTTGGACCCCTGTAGAAGGGACAGTAGGGCCTCCTCTATGTAAACACTTGGGGGCTGCAAAACCATAAAAGCATCTCCTGTAAGAGGACCTAATTGAGGACTGTCTAAGAGACCAAGGATTGCTGGTGCAGACAATACTAGCCAATTGGGAACTAGTGTTTAGAGAAGATGGTTTCTTGGGACCAATAGGGCATAGGTGGAGTGTATTAAAAGAGCTTGCAGCAGTGTTTGACAGCTTGATGCAGTGTTTTTCACCTGCTCCCAGAGTCTGTATCTTTGACTCACCTCCAACTCTCAAGGACAGTAGGGTCAGGTGGCAAGTGTTTCAAGGCATGGAGAGTAGTCCAAGGCACAGACAACAGACCCATAAACACTACAGGCTACTGTCAATGTGCTTAGTAAACTTCTAACACTTGACAGTAAGAGTAAATTGTTGTAGATACCACAAAGTAGAGTCACAGAAAATGAAACAAATAAAGCTAGTATTCCTCTGAATATTTCATCCATACTGGCTGGCTTTCAAAGTGCTATACATACATAGTTGGAAGAGAAAAGTAATCATCAGTTTCACCCATCTGAGAACCCTGACTACAATTTGCCTGACTAGAGCAATGGTAGCATGGACGCTATGACGGTAAGTAACCACATTCTGATTAAACCTGAAACCCATTTCAGTCTTCCTCATATTTTGTCAGTCTTTGAATTTGTGAGTTAAAATAAATTATTTCTTCCTTAAATTGTTTTTAATAAGTATTTTCACTCTTCCAGAGGTACTAATATAAGATGTAGCAGCAAAGACATAGTTACATAGAAAAGTTAAAGAGTTATGTTCACAAGAGGTCAAATTCATTATAAGCCAGGTATCTATTGAAGACGTGTCGGGGGGTGGGGGTGGGGGGGCTGGTTCTTAACTTCTTTGGCTTGGCATTCTCATTTGAAATGGAAAGATCATGACACTGTTAAAAGGTGTTTGTGTGTATGTCTGTAATTTAATAACCTCCAGATAAAATGTTTATACTACAAAACTTTATTTTTTACATAGCAATTTATCTCTATGAATAAAACTTATTCAATGCATTTATTGCTCCTCTCTAAAGAAATCATTAGTTTAAAAATTATTAAGCAATTATTCTAGGTTGTTATTCTGTTTCATCAATAATAAAAAAAACACCATGACTAAAAAGAATTGCAAAAGAAAAGGGTTTATTTTATCCTATTGGTTACACAAATCAAACTTGATGGAAGTAAAGTGATTATTATTATTATTATTTTTTTGCTATGAAGAAATAAAATAAGAATGAGTAGAAACAAGGCATTGGGACTCTTTGGCATGTCCATGCTCATGTCATCTGTGTACATTCACTCTGAACTTTATTCACTCCAATCTTTTTCCACATCTCACACTCTACAGTCAAGGAGCTTCCAAATTAGTAGGTAATATAGTCAGGAAATTAATATGTTCAATATAATACAGTAAATATAGTTATAGGGGCTATGGAAGAATTTGGAAGCATTATCTACAATTTTTTTCCATGTATACAAAAACAATTTATTCCATTGGTTATGTGAAGCTCCTGGTAGTTTTATGGAATGCCGATGTTTTGAAGGAAAATCCAAAGACAAAATGTTATTCCTATGTTCTGCCTTAATACAGTCACTCATGTCTGGCAACTATCAGCTATTTTATCCTGTGGACCATGTAAATCTTTATCAATATTGTCCTTGTTATATACTCTAGAGGTTCTTCATCTTGGTTTCACTCACCATCAGAATTGTGAAATATCAATGCCTTTTAAGTTACTGAGTCAACTGATTTTGACCCTAAGTTTAGAGTCTTAGTATTTTTCTTCTTTAGGAAATCTAACTTGCTATTCAAATTCAAATAAATGGTTTTGATATCCCCAGTATCACTCTTTATGTTTCCAGCCTTTCAATTCTCAGTTGCAATATTTATTTTTCCTTTTCTCCAGCTTCCAGTCATCTCTCCAATCTGTACAAAAAAAGTTCTGTCACCAATAATGATCAGACATGATACACATCATGGAAAAGGGGACCCTTCTACAGAAATTGCAACTTAGACAGCCTATGTCTCAAAATATAACATGTGGTGGTGGTCTCTCTCTCTCTCTCTCTGTGTGTGTGTGTGTGTGTGTGTGTGTGTGTGTGTGTGTGTGTATGTGTGTGTGTGTGACTTGGAATTCTAGCTGTGAGTATTCTAGATACCTAAGCACATAGTCTTTGGCTACATTCAAATGCTGAGAAGACTTGTAGATTTTACTCACACTGGTTAGGATGAGGACTGGAAACGTTGAAGGGCATGTGTAGGAGAACAAATAAAAAAAACTTGAAACAAATATGTAAATTTAAATATTACCACTACTATTATTTTCGTAGTAAAAATATAAAAAAGGAGAAATTTGGTGACCCTGCATATTAAGCTTTTGACAATATATTAAGAAAATAATTATGATGGTTAGTTGTTTCTAGTATCTCTGGATAAATTGACATACTAAACAAATGAACTCTGTGATAAAGTTATCCAAATTCTAGCATCTTAGAATATTGTGAAGAAGGATATCAATGAACTCAATGATTAAACTGTCCAGCTCCAGGTGCATGTAAACAGCCTTAACCACTGAAGGTGGTTAACTGTGTCCTGGAAGAGAATCTTCTCTCCAGCAGCCATGGAGCTCAAAATGCAGAAAAGCAAAATGAAGCCTTCAGTATAAAATTGATGGGATTAAAATGAAAATTTAAGTCTCAGACTGGAGGGCATCCACAGTTAATTGGTAAAGAAAGGGATTCTACAACTTGGGAAAAAGATATGTGCGAATTCTCCACTGAAGCTAAGAACTTTTAACCCTGAGACTCAAGGTTTATCTGACCTAAGGAAGTAGTCTTTCCACTCTCAACAGATGTACTCTAACCATACACTACTTGAAATATTGCCTTCATCTAAGGAAATTAATACTTCTTTATCTATTAAAGCAGCAAAAACATTCCCTGAAGGGGTTACCAGGAAAGACAATACTGATATTCCTCAGGACTTACCAATAGTTGCCTCTAGACCAGACTTAAGGCAAACCAGGCACCTAGAGAGAACACAGAAAGTGTAGTACATGAGGATGTGCATTGTATCATTAAAGGGCTTAAAGAGTTTTCTAATTCATTAAAGCAGAATTCTGGGGAAATATGTGTAGGAATGGATTTTAATGGTATTGGGGTAGAAGGAACAGAAAACCAGGTCAGGCTGAATTTATTAATATGGGCTCAATCAGTAGAGATTCTAGGCTTAATATGGAAGCTGACAAAATTAAAAGAAAATAGTTGTCAAAAGTTTGCTTTAATGGTTAGCTGAAGCATTTGACAAAAGATGACCTACTAAAGAAGACTTGGAGATACTTGATATCCCTTGGCTTAGTGATGATGAAAAGATTGTAAGGCTTGGAGAAATTTTAATGTGGTGTAAAATACAATCTTTTACAATGGAAATGTTCAGAAGATAGGCACTACACTAATCCTATAGACTCAAAAGGGTGAGAGGGACACTAGCACATCTGTGTTTTCCTTGTGCCACACTTTAAGGTCAGAGATACTGTGGCTCAGTTGGATGAATTGAATGGAAAAGTTTTAACGTGGGACATCTTGTTTCCAGTTTCTGACAGTCACAAATCAGGCCACTATGAAAACAGTGGAACATTTGCCCCTGTGGTATGGTGGGGCATCTGTTGGGTATATGGACAAAAATGGTAGAGCTGGATCTTCGAGTATTTCCAGTTTTTCTGAGAAACCTCCAGATTGACTACCAGAGTGGTTGTACCAGTTTGCAAACCCACCAGCAATGAATGAGTGTTGCTCTTTCTCTACATCCTGGCCAGCATGTGCTTTCACCTGAGTTTTTGAACTTAGCCATTCTGATTGGTATAAGGTGAAATCTCAGGGTCATTTTGATTTGCATTTCTCTGATCACTAAAAACTTTGAACATTTTAAAAGTGCTTCTCAGACATTTGAAATTCCTTTGTTGTGAATTTCATGTTTAATTCTATACCTCATTTTTTTTTTTATTGGGTTGTTTGTTTGTTTTGGAGGTTAGATTCTTGAGTTCTTTATATATTTTGGATATTAGCCCTCAATCAGATCTGGGGATGGTGAAGATTTTTTTCCCAATCTGTAGCTTGCTGGTTTGTCCTTTTGACTATGTCCTCTGCCTTGCAGAAACTTTCCAGTTTCATGAGGTCACATTGATCAATTCTTGATCTTAGAGCCTGAGCTTTTGGAGTTCTATTTAGGAAATTTCCTCCTATACCAATGTGTTTGAGTCTCTTTCCTACTTTTTCTTCTATTAGATTCCAAGTATCTGGTTTTCTTTTGAGGTGCTTGATCCACTTGGACTTCAGCTTTGCGCAATGTGACAAATATGTATCTATTTCCATTTTTTTACATACAGACTGCCAATTAGACCAGCACCATTTATCAAAGATGTGTTCTTTTTCCATTGTATATTTTTGGCTTCTTTGTCAAAGATCAAGTGTCTATAAGTGTGTGGTTTTATTTCTGGGTCTTCAGATCCATTCTATTGACCTACTTGTCTGTCTGTGTACAAAGACCATG
The DNA here is from genome assembly GCF_011762505.2 of Arvicanthis niloticus. Lineage (NCBI taxonomy): Eukaryota > Metazoa > Chordata > Mammalia > Rodentia > Muridae > Arvicanthis > Arvicanthis niloticus. Next base: position 104,432,054 of record NC_047663.1, read on the forward strand.
CATTTTTTTATATCACTATTGCTCTGTAGTAAAGCTTGAGGTCAGGGATGGTAATTCCTTCAGAAGTATTTTTATTGTTAATAATTGTTTTGCTATCCTGGGTTTTGTGTTTCTCCAGATGAATTTGAAAACTTTTCTTTGAATGTCTTTGAAGAATTATATTGGGAATGTGATAGGGATTGTGTTGATCCTGTAGATTGCTTTTGGTAGGATGGCCAACTTTACTAAGTTAATTCTATCAATCCATGAGCATGGGAGATCTCTCCTTTTTCTGAGGTCTTCTTTAATTTCTTTCTTGAGAAACATAAAGTTCTTGTCATATAGATCTTTCTCTTGTTTGGGTAGAGTTACCTCAAGGTACTTTATTATTTGTGACTATTGCGAAGGATGTTGTTTGTCAAATTTCTATCTCAGTCTATTTATCATTTGTGTTAAGGACAGCTTCTGATTTATTTGAGTTAATTTTAAATCCAGCCACTTTGCTGAAGTTGTTTACTGTGGGATCATGAAAGATAGCCTACTCCCCAGTTCAGCTAAAGCTAGAAACCTTGTTGGACCTGAAGAGACTGTAGGAGTTTTGCCTGCTCCAGGGCACCAGCCTTCTGTCATTAGCCACAGCTCCCCATAGATTTGTGGCCATTAGTAAGGGCAATGCCCCAAGACCCCCACATTTGGTGCAAAAAAGAACGTGACCTGTGGTCATGTAGACTCAAGACAGATCTCTATGCTAATAAGGTACATAGAGGCCTAGAAGGCATAGCCAATAAGCTTTCATTCCCAGACTTTTCTCCCTGCAAAAGGTATTTAACCTCAGGCCCACCCTGTAAAAGGGTGTATGGTTTTACTCATTCACTTTCCACCATGACAATAAGTGCCTTAAAACGAAGGACTGCCTCTTTTCATCAGGATCTACCATGGGGAGACATGGAGAAGGCTTTTGCTGGCTAGTCTCCTGTAGATGACCTCTTTGCAATTCCATCCACAACTGCCACCAAGCCCAAGCCTACAGTCAAGTTAAGAACTTTCCCCGTGAGACCAGCTGGAGCATCCCACTTTTACCCCTGGCCCTGGGTCAAATCCAGCCCTCAGGCCCAGATTCCATTCTCAGCTCTTCCTAGACTTCCATCAGCACCTGGGTATCCAAGATCCTAGGAATCCAACGACCCCAGGCTCTTAATAGACCTAGGGACCTCCAAACAAGCTCTGGCTGTCCCATGCCTCAGACTATACTTCCCAAGCCCTGAAGTAGTTTCCTGATGCTGCACAATAGCCCACACCTGCCCCAGCAGTAAGGCATGGGGTAAACACAGTCAAACTCCCCTCATCCTGCCTTGCCAAGTGGCCCTGCCATTTGTTGGAACAGACACTGGACCTTACAGTTTATTAGCTGTAGAAGTTCTCTGGTAGAATTTTTGGGGTTGCTTATTATATCATCTGCAATAGTGATATATTAACTTCTTTACCAATTTGTATCCCCTTGATCTTCTTTTGTTGTTTTATTGCTCTAGATAAAGTTTGAGTACTATATTGAATAGATATGGGGAGAGTGGGCATCCTTGTGTTGTCCCTAAATTTAGTGGAGTTGCTTCTAATATCTCTTTATTTAATTTGATATTGGCTGTTGGTTTGCTGTAAATTGCTATTATTATGTTTAAGTATAGGCCTTGAATTCCTGATCCCCCCAATACTTTTAACAGGAAGGGGTATTATATTTTGTCAAATGCTTTTTCAGCACCTAATGAGATGATCATGTGATTTTTTTTTCTTTGAGTTAGTTATATAGTGGACTATATTAATGGATTTTCATATATTGAACCAACTTTGCATCTCTAGGAGAAAGCCTACTTGATCATGGTAAATGATGGTTTTGATGTATTCTTGTATTTGGTTTGCAAGAATTTTATTGAGTATTTTTGCACCAATATTCATAAGGGAAATTGGTCTGAAGTTCTCTTTTTATTGTTAGATCCTTGTATGGTTTAGGTATCAGAGAAATTGTGGCTTTATAGGATGAATTAGGTTGTATTCCTTCTGTTTGTATTTTATGGAATAGTTTGAGGAGTATTAGTAATAGTTCTTCTTTGAAGTTCTGGTAGAATTCTGCACTAAAGCCACCTGACCCTGGGCTGTTTTTGGTTGGCAGGTTTTTAATCACTTCTTGTATTTCCTTAGAGGATGTGGGCCTGTTTACTAGTTTACCTTCTTTTGATTTAACTTTGGTGTGTGGTATCTGTCTAGAAAAGCAACCATTTCATCTAGCTTTTCCAGGTTTGTCAAGTATAGGTTTGCAGTAGGATCTGATGATTTTTTAAATTTCCTCAGTTCATCAGATGATGAATGTTTAGCCAGATAATTACTCCTAAAAATATGCATGTAAACATTCTCTGTTGTAAACTTCTATTTCAATTTATGATTTAATTTTTTTGTGTGAACTTGTGATGAACTTTTGAACATGTGATCATGTATTCTGAAAGATGTATAAGTATTGAGGACAAAGAGATAAAAAAGTAGAGAAGAAATTTTTCTGTTCCCCTACTTCTACTTAGAGTAGTATTTTTTCCCTTTCTCACACTTAGGATAATTACCAATTTTCCCCTTAGTTAGCTTTCATAGGAAACTATTTACAACTTAGTAATAAACACTATAATTACTTTTCAGTGTGTCCCTTTTTCTTCCTGTGATTTCTCACTAGCAGGCTGAAAGTTAGACCTGAGAAGTTCCTACTGAGATAGAACCAAGGTCACATTATTTAATACTCTGCTGTTAGGCTACAGGTATTAATTGCCTAAGCCAGCAGCTTTTAGTCCTCAGAAAAAGCAAGAACTTTTTTAGGATTTTTTTTTAATGTCATCATCAGCATTTTAGTACAGTTAAAGAGCTAGAATGTCCAGAGACCCTCAGACTTTAAAGTCACACCAGAGTCCTACTCTGTGCACCTACCATTACCTTCTGTAGGCTGGGAGGCTCTAGGCAATATGATAATGACTAAACTAAATTGTTGATGATAATAAAGCCCTGAAAACTTGTACACACTATAAATGAGGATTGAAAACATGTAGATTTAGAAGAACGATTCTGAGCAGAATCTTAGTAAAGAGTTTCCTGATGGCTCACCCAGTACCCAAAAATATTCCACTTCCCTTCACTCCAAGCTTCAGAATTCTCAGTACTAATGAGAGAAATATAATCCACAAACTTGCCAAAACTTAATAGTATTTCCCATAATGAACTTTCACATTACTGAGAAATACTCAGGAGTGCAGTTCAAAGATACAGTTTTCTTACGAAGTTATTTGGCAAAGACTTGTTATGCTCTAATTAGCTTATTAGTTCATTCTGTATTTGTAGTTTCAGGCATTGTCTGCAATCTTGCTAGTAATTAGGACAACAAATGCCTTGAAATTGTCTTTGCTCATTTAACCATATCACTACAGATGTTCATCACATGAATGACCCTTATTTGGAAAGCATACTATGCATCAATTCAGTTGTATATGTATCTGGTTTTGAATAAATTGAGACTTTTGTAAGTAAGTTTTATACTTGTAAAGTCTGAAAGTTCAAGAACATGGAGTTAGCATTTTTTTTTAATCTAGTAATGAACTTCCTTATTAACCAACAATGCCATTATGGGGTCTCACTCTCATGACTTAATCTAAATTTAATTTTCTTCCATGTCTTATTCTTAATACCATTAGGTTTCAGGATTAGAACAACAAGTAGATTTTTGACATTGCCAAAGCAAAGCAAATGAAAATATGAGTAGGAATATTTTTAAGGATTATCTTTTTGGTGTGATTACTTAGTAATCCTTTTTTAGTTTAATTTTTATTAAATATTATATTTATTTACAATACAGATGTCATCCCCTTTCCCCATTTCCCCTCCCTAGAAACCTGCTATTCTATACCCCCTCTTTTTCATTCTTTTATACCATTTTGATTACATCATGTTTTAAGTTCAGTTCTAGGTTGAAGGTCTAGCAGTACAATAGATGCGAATAGTTGAGGAACAAGCAATACAATAAACACAAATCGTCAAAGAAAAAGCAAGGCATTAAACCCAGTTACCTGAACACTCCTGTGATCACTGTTTCTAAAGGCTTATCAAGATGACCAAAATATCTGAGCCTACTTCCCTATCCTGGCCCAAGGTCATTTTCATGTCTGAAGCCTACTTTCTTGTTCTAGCCTAAAATTTAGATTCCTGTCTGAAATTTTTGTTCTGGCCTAATATTTAGATTCTTGTTTGAGATTACTTCTTTGTTGTAGCCTACAGTGTAGACTCCTACCTGAAATTACTTCTTTGTTCTAGTCTAATGTCAGATTCCTGCTCGAAGCCTACTTCCTTGTCCTTGGACAATGTCTTATTCCTGTCAAGCAGCCCCTTTCCTTGTCCTTGGCCCATGTCAGCTTTTTGCCAAGCAGTCCCAATGGCTCTCTACCTCTCCCCCTTTTTTATTTTGTTAACACTGAGCTTGACTTAGGTTGTTCTGACAAGAATGCCTTCCTTGTCCATCATGAAATATGCGTTATCAAAGGCAATGCACTTCTGTCTTAGGTTGGTAAGACTCTGGGCAGAATCTTACCCATCCTTGGCTTGCCAGCCTGTTAATTTAATAACTCTGTCTGGGTGTCCCTTTACAGATTTAAGCCATGTACTTTGGCTGCCAACATGTTGATGTTGTTCAAGATAAACTTTAACATGATGGGCAGGAATAAAAGTATTCCTGGGGTTTGTCCAAAATGGAAATACGGAGTTCAGGCTATGGATAATTTTATCACCATTATCTGCAGCATCAAAGGTCAACAGAACAGCATTCTTTAAATTTATAATCTCATTATACAAAGTTAACCCACCCAGAGAGGTGTGAGGATTATGCCAAATATCCTACAGGTGTCTTTAAACTTTTTTCTAATTATAGTGGCAATCATTGTGAATTTCAAAAGTAACACTACTCCAATAATATTTGTCATAACACTTGGGATGGCTCCTAACTCTTAAACCCTGAACCTCCTTCAGATAATTTGAATGAGTTATAGAGCATTAGTCATTGTTCCAGGTACCTATATAAATCCTTTCATATATTCAATACATTAGTAACATTTTTTTTCCTAGATGATTAACAAAAATAGTTGTCCTGACTCCTTGTATCAATGCTACTTCAGAAGCAGTGGTCCTAGTAATTAATAGAATTAAAGCTGTTATACCAGCAATAATTGAGCCTGCTACCCTTTTGCTTAAAGCCCAACTTTCTTCTTCCTGCTTTCAAGCTTCACATTCAAGCTTTTTTCCAAGAATCAAGGTTTTCTAATACTCAGGGCAGTGAGACAAAAGCTGGTCGGTAGACCCCCATAACAGACATGTCAGGTTTCAACACACTAACATAATTGGAAATTATACAGTCAATGCAACTTACAACAAATGCTGTAGAAGAGACTTTTACCTTACAATTAAAAGAGTCTTAAAACATGCACTAAGCCTTGTTTGAAATCCAGATCCTGTCCCAACATTATCTCTTTCTATCCTAACATCATAGTTAGCTACAGCTAGCTTCCAAATATGTCTCTGACAAAGTCCAGATCCAGTCTTCCAAAAGTAGACTGTTATTTCTCATATTAGATTGATTTCTAGACCAGTACTTGATTGAGTCCTAATAGCTGGGCATCTTTAAGACGAATACAAGAGACATAATTTCTCTTTTCGATTCTCTATCCCACAAGGTCTAAAAACTTGAGGCAAGGCAGCTTGTTCCATCTGGGATATAGTCAAGCAAAGATGGGTCAGGAACATATGTCCAATACAGCTCCCCAGTCACCCTTGTCAGGACACTCAGCAAGTCACCAGTCAGCATCATTCTTTGTCTCAGCAACAGTATCTCTCAGCAATCTTTTTAAAGTTCCATGGGCCTCTTCCACAATATCTTGTCCTTGAGGATTGTATGAAATCCCCATAATAAATTGTTGACAAAAAGTTTCGACTGTTCAACTACAATTGCCAGACCCATTATCTGTTTTTTAATTGGATATTTTATTTATTTACCTTTCAATGTTATATCTTCTCCCATTCCCACCCCCCAAAACACCTTATCCCATCCCCCCTCCTCCTATTTCTATGAGGGTGTACTCCCACCATCCTCCCATTCCTGCCCCCCTATCTCGAATTGCCCAACACTAGGGAATCCAAACTTTCAGGCAACAAGGCCCTCCACGTCCATTGATGTCTGACGAGGCCACTCTCAACTACCTATACAGGTAGAGCCATGAGTCCCTTTATTTGTGTTCTTAGGCTGGAGGTTTTAGAATAGCTTTTCCAGCTTGTTTCTTAGGATTATTTGCTTGAAAAATTGTTTTCCAGCCTTTTACTCTAAGGTAGTGTCTGTCTTTGTCACTGAGGTGGATTTCCTGTATGCAGCAAAATGCTGGGTCCCGTTTATGTATCCAGTCCATTAGCCTATATATTTTTACTGGGGAACTGAGTCCTTTGATGTTAAGTGGTATTAAGGAGAGGAGATTGTTGTTTTCTGTTATTTTTGCTATTATCAGTGGCATTGTTTGTGTGATTATCTTCTTTTGAATTTGTTGGCAGAGAATTACTTTCTTGCTCTTTCTAGGGTATAATTTCCCTCCCTGTATTGGAGTTTTCCCACTATTATCCTTTGTAGTGCTGTGTTTGTGGAAAGATATTGTATAAATTTGGTTTTGTTATGGAATATCTTGGTTTGTCCATCTATGGTAATTGAGAGTTTTGCTGGGTATAGTAGCCTGGGTTGGCATTTGTGGTCCCTTTGGGGCTGTATGACATCAGTCCACCATCTTCTGGTTTTTATAGTATCTGGTGAGAAGTCTGGTGTAATCCTAATAGGTCTGCCTTTATATATTACTTGGCATTTTTCCCTTACTGAATTTAATATTCTTTCTTTGTTTTGTGCATTTGGTGTTTTGATTATTATGTGATGGGAGGTATTTCTTTTCTGGTCTAGTCTATTTGGCATTCTGTAGGCTTCTTGTATGGGCATCTCATTCTTTAGGTTAGTGAAGTTTTCTTCTATAATTTTGTTGAAGATATTTATTGGCTTTTAATGTTGGGAATCTTCACTCTCATCTATACCTATTATCCTTAGGTTTGGTCTTCTCATTGTGTCCTAGATTTCCTGAATATTTTGGGTTAGGAGCTTTTTGCATTTTGCATTTTGCATTTTCTTTGACAGTTGTGTCAATGTTTTCTATGGTATCTTCTGCACCCGAGATTCTCTCTTCTATCTCTTGTATTCTGTTGGTGATGCTTGCGTTTATGACTCCTGATTTCTTTTCTAGGTTTTCTATCTCCAGGGTAGTCTCCCTTTGAGATTTCTGTATTGTTTCTACTTCCATTTTTATATCCTGGATGGTTTTATTCAATTCCTTCGCCTGTTTGGTTGTGTTCTCTTGTAATTCTTTAAGGGATTTTTGCATTTCCTCTTTAAGGGCTTCTATCCTTAAGGGCTTCTATCTGTTTACCTGTGTTCTCCTCAATTTCTTTGAGAGTGTTATTTATGTCCTTCTTAAAGTCCTCTATCATCATCATTAGAAGTGATTTTAAATCTGAATCTTGCTTTCCTGGTGATATATTAAATTCAGGACTTTCTAGTGTGGGAGAACTAGGTTCTGATGATGTGAAGAACTCTGGGTTGCTGATGCTTATATTCTTGCACTTGCCTTTTGCCATCTTGATCTCCTTCGTGCTACCTTCCCTGTGTCTGACTGGAGACTGTCTTTCTTATTATCTTGGTTGTGTCAGAACTGTGTGGGGTGGGTGTTGCTACTAGAGTTAGAGCTGAGGCCCAAGATCTGCTCAGTGCTCATTTACAGACAGGAAGGAACCAGGGTTCCTTGCCAGGAGTGAATTCCTGGGTCCTAGTGAGTCCCAGTTACTCCCTGTATGGGGTGGGTGTTGCTGTCTCCTTACCTAAGATACTGCCTTCATTAGAGCTCCTGGGAGCCCAGCTTCTTCTGGGTTCTGTGAGATTCAGTGCAGAGCTGCAGCCCAGGATCTGCTCAGTGCTTGGTCCAGACTAGAAGGCTTTTAAGGATTATCTTATGTAAAACAATTATGTAAAAATATTGATTGTCCGTTCTAAGAAGACTAATGCAAACAACAGCTCTCAAACTTTTCTGAACTCCTATTTATAATTGATAATTCTATACAAATAATTTAATAATGTAGAAACATAGTACCCTAAAATGATTAGACTTTCCAGAGAAATTTGAAACTATAGCACTGGATAACACCACATCAATGAGTACCAGTCATATAATAAGCCAAGTAAAAACTATTCCCTACAGTTGTACAATATACATCATCCTGGATTGTAATATACATTGGCTTCAGATAGAAAATAAGTAAATGTTATTGGGCAAATTATTGGACTTGGGACATGATTTTTTTTATCAAAAAATGAAGATAATTTTACCTACCAGATATGGTGCTTTTGTGAATTTAAAGCAGTTGCATAAGATTTATTTCTAAACTAACACTTAATATAATACCACCCTCTTTATATATATTTAAATAACTGTTTACCTTGAAAGTAGATAAGATGGAACTGACAGTAGTCAAGGAAGAGATAAGAATAAAGTGAGAAAAACAATCCTGCATAGAGAAGAGCACATAAATTTGTTATATAATACCAAACTGTCATCCCTAAAATTATATATCTATAAGTAACATTTTATGAATTAAGAGGTTGTTTTATGTACTTCAAAATATGTAACAACACTTAATGGAAAGAACTGCTATGAATTTGCAAGGGAAGAAAAAGGAGTATATGAAAAAGTTTACAAGGCCAGCCTGGTCTACAGAGTGAGTTCCAGGACAGCCAGGACTACACAGAGAAACCCTGTCTAGAAAAACAAACAAAAAACAAAAAACAAACAAACAAAAACAAACAAACAAAAAAACAAAACAAAAAACAAAAAAGAAAAGAGTTTACAGGAAGGAAAGGATAGGGATGATATAATCTCAAAAAATAGAAGAAACATTTAAAATAACATTTAGTTAGAACCATAAATCTTAATGGGACATTTTTTATAAACTATCAAGAAAAAGTTTGTTTTTAAAGTTGACAGTGCTTATGTGTATCCATGCATGCACTTATGCCCACACATATGCACAAATAAAGTCTTCAAATTTCAAACTCACAATTGAAGAAAGGCTAATTTCTATCATAAAAACTTACATACAAGATACATAAAACACATATTGGAAATTAGCAAGTAAAAGTTTTCCAATGTATAAAATCTATAGCTTTTTAAATATTTTTATCTAATAAAATGACAATCACCATAGCTATCACTCCTTAATAATTTGTGAAGAATGTTGTACAAAATCCAATGAAGCTTTATGAAATTTGTGGTTACAGAGTGTAAACACAGCAGATGCTACTATATTCAGATGCCTGGTAGCAATTCCATTTTCTTCTACACAATTCATTTTGACTAGATGAAAAACTTATATCATAAAATTAAGAAAAATAAATTTATTTGATTTTCAAGGGGATAATTAAAACATTTAAAATACTCTTGTATTTGATTGTTTGGAGCATGAAAGTAAACAACGTGATGACATGGTATTATTTTAAATTTCAATGTTGTAGAAGATAATCGGCTGAAGAAAAAGACACTGATGTTGAATTTAATAAGTTTGTTGTCACATTCAAAGTTATTATCTAGAATAGAACCCACTTTTCACTAGAAAAAGAGTTTTGTTCTGATGATGTTACAGATCATATATCAATATTGTAGGAGAGAAGTCCAATGGTGATATTTCAAGGATAAGCTTTTACAGTGCCGCAAATAATGTATCAATATTTATTCTTTGAGAATTTCATACATACATATGATGTGTTTTGATCAGATACATCCTCTAATCCTTATCCTCCAACTTTTCTGTCCACTCACTACCACTTTTCTTTCCAAAATTGATGTACTCTTTTTAAATCCCTTTGAGCCCTCATTGTATGCATGGGTGTAGGCCAGTTTACTGAAATATCAGCAGCATATCAGACCATATCTGAAGAAAATGACTTTTTCCTCATATTCATCAAATGTTCCTCAGATAGGGATAGAACTTTGTGAATCCCTTTGTTATCCAGCCTTGCATTTTGGTATTTGTATGCCTTGTGAAAGCAGTTAGAGCTACTGTGAGTCCATGTGTGATGTGATCCCATCATGTCCAGAAGACATTGCTTTGTTGCAGACTTCCACCATCTGTTACTATTAAAGCTTTCTATGCCCTCCTCTCTTGTAACATCTGAGAATTTGGACGAGGATGGTTGTGGGAAAAAACACTCGCGGGGAAGTCCAGTGGTGGAGTCCTGGGCAAGTTTTCCATTCTGCTGGCGGAGGGTCCCACATTTACGCAGCCGTTGCAGGCAGGCCAGCGGCTGCATTGGCAAGGTTCAGGGTTCCAAAGGCTGGGAATCTGGTGGCAGGTGCCAGAAGGCCCAGGCGACATGTGCAGTCTGGTTTTCCAAAGCTTTTATTGTTCATGGCGTGATGAGTGGGTGTAGATGGTGCGCGCTCCCCCCAAAAGCCAGGGGAACCTGACTTTTATAGGGAGGGGGGAAAGGGGAGGGAATAACTTAATTAGTTATGCCCCTGGCCTTTATGTCAATCATGCCCTCTACCTGCATCCTACATAACTGAAGGGCACAAGTTGAATGAAGTTACCTCATCCAAGGCCCGACAGATGGTATGATTTTTTTTTTAAATTTTTATAGTTTATTTTATTTATTTACACGTCAAATGTTATCCTGCTTCCTGGTTTCCCCTCAGCAAACCCCCTAACCCACCCCCTTTCCACTGCTTCTATCAGGGTGTTCCCTGATAGAACTCACCCACTCTCACATAACTGACCTAACATTCCCCTATGCTGGTGCATCAAGCCTTCACAGGACCAAGGGCTTCCCCTCTCATTGATACCAGATGAGGCCATTCTCTGCTGCATGTGCGTGCAGCTGGAGCCATGGGTTCATCCATGTATATTCTTTGGTTGGTAGTTTAATCCCTGGGAACTCTGGGGGTTCTGGTTGGTTGATATTATTTTCCCTATGAGGTCCAAACCCCTTTAGCTCCTTCGGTCTTTCTCTTAACTCCTCCAGTGTGGTCCTGGAACTCAGTCCAATGGTTAGCTTCAAGCTCGGGCAGAGCCTCTCAGGAGACAGCTATATCACTCTACTGTCAGCAAGCACTTCTTGGTAGTAACAATAGTGACTAGGTTTGGTGGCTGCATATGGGATGAATGCCACAGGTGAGGCAGTCTCTGGATGGTTTTTCCTTCAATCTCTGTTCCACTCTTTGTCCCTGTATTTCTTTTAGATAAGAGCAATTCTGAGTTAAAATTTCTGAGAAGGGTGGGTGGCCCCATCCCTCAACCAGGGGCTGTGCCTTACCTCTGGATATGGTCTCTACAGGTTTCACCTTTCCTTTGTTGGGCATTTCAGCTAATCTCATCCCCATTAGGTCCTGGGAGCCTCTTGCTTTCCTGGCATCTGGAACTTTCTATTGGCTACCTCTGTTCCCCATCCCCTGTCGGGGTCAGCTTTGCCAAATGTTGGAACCCACACTGCCCCAAGCTTTGGGGACCAAGAATCATCCTCTGAAAGAGGGCAAAGGGTTTCCCAAGGTGGGTGTGGGTGGGTGTTTGAAAGAGTTAAAAAATTTCAAAATCTCCTAGCAGGCTGGGCAGAACCAAGAGTGCAGGTCAGCTTGGTCATGAGCTCTGTATTTCAGGAACTTGGCTGACCACAAGATACATGGTTGATTATGAATAGGCTTTTAGAGAATAGTCTATACAAAATGTTCCCCATGTCTGTTCCTTGGACGCTGTCACAAACTGAATAATGGGCTGGGATTTTCTACAGATACTCTCCAATAATCCTCCTTCACTCCCCCTGGGTTGTGGTTTTTCCCCCTTGAGTTGTGGTTTTTGACTTTAAATTCTCTCTGTCTCCAAAGCCCCAGGGTCAGACCCCATTGCTCCTGCATGGGCTACAGGTCTTGACCTCAACATGTTGATTGAAATATATCTCTTTCTGATTGCATCAAGTTCCGTGTCTTATGAGTTACTGGGTGGCAGAAAATTCCTGAGACTTGGGTGAGGTCCTCCCTTCCTGGGGGCCTTTCATGTTTAGGGGCACATCCTCACAGAAGCAGGAGGAGAGGGGATGGGATAGGGGCTTTCTGGGTGGGAGACAGAATGAGGAAAGGGGATATACATCTGAAATGTAAATAAAATATCCAATAAAAAAAGAAAAGAAACTAAGTGTTGCAGCCCGAGCTGCCCCACGTTAGGCGCCAAAAATGTTGTGGACCACTCTATCAATGTTGGAACCCGCACTGCCAAAAGCCTTGGGGCCTAAATTGTTAGAGCCCGCACTGCACCAAGCTGCTCTGGTCTGCGGGTCCATTGTTCAGCATGAGAGAGAGTGAGGATGGACACGAGGAATGGAGACCAGACAGAGTGTGCTTCAATCCTATTTATTCTTCAGTCTCTCTTCTTCTCTCCAAGTCCCTAGTTCCAAGTTCTAAGTTCCTAGTACCAAGTCTCAGGTCCTAATCCCAGTCCTAAGTTGCTAGTCTCTTTCCCAGTTCCAAGTTACTTCTTCCAAGTGTCTAGTCCAAGTACAAGTGCCTACACTGATAGTGTCTGATCTCAAGTGTCTAATGTCTAATCTTAGTTGTCTGTCTTGAGTCTCAAGTGCCTACTCCAAGTGCCTAATACTTAAGAATAATTTCTTCTGTCTGCCTCTTGCCTTTTATATGTCTCACTTCTAAGCTATGCTGTTAAGTCATGCATTTAGCCTTTAAGTCATGCCTTTAAGTCTTATCTCTAAATTACACCTTTAAGTTACACCTTTAAGTCTCGGCTCTAAATCACACCTTTAAGTCTCACACACCCAAGGGAAAATCCAGGGTATCTAAAACAAGATGTTATCAGAGTGTGCTCAGCTGTTGTAGGCTGTTGAAAACAAGTCTCTTGTCAGGGTATATGGCTCAAGATGGCTACAAGGATGATAGATGCCTTTGTCATCTCCCCACAAGACACCATTCAGCATGGTAAAAGACGATCATGATATTAGGATGGAAAAAAATCCAGAAGAAATAGAATGTTTCTCCTGAATCTAGATTGCTTTTGCTCCATTATGAGCTGTGAAATTGAGAAACCTTAAACCATAGTAAGTTCAAGACTGCTGGGAGGCAACTTGTGCCTCCTTCAACATACTAGGTACAAAATATCAGCTACTGAGTGTCTAGAAACAGTAATAGCAGCAGCAACAGCAGCAGCAACAACAACAACAGAAGGGACTGGCAAGGTAGTTTGTAAGCATTAGGACCCAAGATTTGATTCCCCAGCACCCATGTTAAAGCTGAGTACTCTGATGTACACCTGTAACTCTCATGCTAGGTGGCTGAGGAGTGGTTCCCTGGAGCTTACAGAGAGAGAGAGAGAGAGAGAGAGAGAGAGAGAGAGAGAGAGAGAGAGAGAGAGAGAGATTCATCCAGTGGAGAGAAGCAAGGCCTCATGAAGAGAAAAGATCCAAGTACTAATATTCATTCTGTCACAAACCTAACCAGTTTCTTGGGCCTTCAGTTCATCTGTAGACTCCATGAAATCTTATAATATGTTTATACCTTCCAAATGCTGAACAAACTACATGCTGGAGGACCAGCCTGGGAAATCATCCTCAATTGGTGATGATTTTTATAGTTCAGGAACTTGAATTGAAGCAAAAGGACCAAGAATCATCCTCTAAAAGAGGGCAAAGGGTTTCCCAAGGTGGGAGTGGGTGGGTGTTTGGGGGCACATCCTCATAGAATCAGGAGGGGGGATGGAATGGGGCTTTCTGGGTGGGGGGGAAATGAGGAAAAGGGATATACATCTGAAATGTAGATAAAATATCCAATAAAAAAAAAGAAAAGAAACTAAGAGCAGAAAAGGAATCTATGGATTCACACTGCCTCTGCCCACACAGATGCTTTAAGGACTGCCAGGCCTGAGTTTGAATCTTGGCTCTGCCTCTGGACTGTTGTGTGATCTTACGTCAGTTACTACACTCTCTGGGGTTCAGTTTCCTCAGACATACCCTGGGGAGAGAAATGCCTGTCTCACAAAAGTCTGAAAAACTCTGTGAGAGTAGCAAAGCTTTAAAAATTGGGGATCCTGGGTCAAAGCTTTGGTATTATTTCTGTAACTTTTTAAATAAGCTTAAAGGTATGCTAAAATAAAAAACAATTAAATGGGGAAACAAATTTTTTAAAAAAGAGGGCAAAGGGTTGTCCAGTATTGGCTCAGTGTTTTCATTTGCCCTCTGCTGACATAACTGACATGAGACTTCCAAGTTGAAACTCGTGTTTGTACGTACAGAGGGACATGTGTGTGTGTGTGTGTGTGTGTGTGTGTGTGTGTGAAGTGTATGCCATGTGAGTTCAGTGCCCACTATGGCCAAAGATTGCATTGGAACCCTGGAGCCATGGTTACAGGTGCTGGGAACTGACTTGGTTCCTGTTGAAGAGTGGCAAAGGTTCTTAATCATCTCTCCAGCCCCATAGCAGACAGTTCATTGACTGAAGGGTTTTTGTTTTCTTTTTCTTTTCTTTTTCTCTTCTTTTCTTTTTTTCTTTTTTTTTTTTTTTTGTTAATAAAGTTACAACATGAAACAAGATGAACAGTAACTTAAGATGAAGAATTAGAAATTCCAGTCCTGACATTTTAGCAGTATTTATTTGTCCCTCTTCTATCTTTACTGAGGGCACAGCCTTCTCTGTTTCCCTCTGAACACCCTCTTTCATCTGTCATCTGGCAGTTCCCAATGTTCTCATGTGTTTTAGGCGAGGAGCCTTTTAGCTTTCCATTTTTGCCCCTCACCAGTTAACCTCTGGTCTACTTCTTTCTGTTCATCCGGCTGGTGCACGCTACTGCTGGTTGCTAGCTGAGAAATAAGACTTGTAGAAGGCGAACAATCCAGGATAGGATTTCCTTCATTGCCGTGGAAAATGGTTTGCATTTATTTTTTTATAAGTGTGCATTTCTTTATTTGTCGGTAATATAATTATTAAAGCAAAGATGTTCAGGTGCTCTTTAGAAACACATTACATCTTCTCCTGAGCCTTTTGGAAAGATTCAATACATAAGTGTTTGTTTGTTTGTTTTTCCACAGTGGCCCCATAAATAGGAAAGGACAAGGACATACACCCCTCCTACCCAGAGCAAAGCAGGCTTATTGTGGATTCAGGTTTTCTAACCACTTATGAGAAGCAAGAAAGTGTATCTTAAGTATTTTTCTATGTATGGAAAAGTTATGGTCCACAACACACTCATTGTTTTGAGTTCACTCCTCTAGTTTATTACTAATTAGTCTCTTGCCTCTCACTGTATTGAGTTATCTGAAAACTCTTCTAACTCTAAAAACTGGTAGCAATTGAAATAAATTACTGTTTACCTACATGCTAAAATTGCTTAGCAGAGGTTTAGTTCTGTGCAATGGTGCTTCTTGGCTGTGGAAGAAGCCAGCTTTGCCTCCAGCACAATCACCTCACATCTATTGATACATATATCTAGTCTGCCCATTCATTTGAGGTGGTAGCAATCTGCTACTTGCCTTACAAAATGTCAGAGTATCATCTGTTGCTGTGATAAGAACACTTCCAGCAAAAGCAATTTTAGGAACCAAGGATCTATTTCATGTTACGATTCTAGCTCACTGTCTGTCATCGAGGAGGAAGAGGGTAAGAACTCAAAGCAGAAAGAATGGAGGAATGCTACTTGCTGGCTTTCTTTACAACTTACACTTTACTAGCTTTCTTATGTAGCCCAATCCCAGCAGCCTAGGGATGGTGCTACCCACAGTAGGTCTAGGTCATCCTGCATCAATTAATGAATAAGACAGTTCATTCATTCATGCTACAACATTTATTACAAGCCACTCTGCAGCAGCCCTTGTCCTAGGCAACAGAGAAGACAGCTGAAGTACAATTGTCAAAACCGGTAAAATCATGGGTGGAATGTAGCAGCTCTGTTCCATTATATAAAATCCAGCTACCAATGGCAGAGGCAGCCATGAGACCAAACAGGCAGATCTAGGGCTGCAGAGAGAAATTCAGTAAGGATTCACAGGCAGAAGCAACACAGAGAACAGCTTCAAGACAGAGCCTTGTATCCCAGGGGGAGAACACACCCTTCTCAACATGGTCAACGGTCAGTTAAAGAGGAGCCTGGGTATTGACTATCAAGATATCATGCTTCTCTGGCTCTCTGATACTGTACTCTAGGGCTTCAGATGCTATGCTCACTAGGATCACCCAGCAACTTGTGGTGATGATCAAGGTAGCTATTGCCATGTTGATAGTATACAGGCAATTGAAATCATGTCAAATTACTTCATTGAGTGTGAAGGAGTCATATGTATTTAAAAATCTATAAAGGTATCTTACAAATAGCTTCACAGGTAATTTTATTACATATTATAAACAATATTATATTATTAAGTGGTTACAATGGTTTACAACCAACTAGCCATAATTGAAAAAAACCTGTGTAATAGTGAATGGATGGGGGCAAGAGGTCTTGAAAACAGAAGGCATTCTAGACTTTCAAGCCAGAAACCAGAAGGATATTGAAACTTTCATTTTAAAAGCTCAAATGTCAGTCTCCAAAGCACACCTAAGACTCTGGACTACTTTCCCTTAGTATGAGCTGTATCCATGGTAACTGGTCTGTGTCCTGTATGATGTCATCAGGAGGACCATTGTGAGAGTGTCTGAACCAGCAGATATACAGGAGGATGAACAAGGTTGGCTTTCTGTTGGTGTTTGGAGAGGCGTCTGGTCGGTGCAGTGTTCTTTGTAATTTGACTGATTTATAGTGAACTTGTGTGAGTGTAAGTGTGTGTGTGTGTGTGTGTGTACCTTTGTATGTGTATGTGTTTGTGTGTGTTTACCTGGGTGTTTGGGTTTTTTGGCTTTTACTTGGTGTGCGTATTTTAGAGAGAGGGTGGATTTTGTTTTGTTTTGATTTATTTTTTAATTTATTTTCATTTTACCTATTAATTTTTTATATCTACCTATCATCTACCTACCTATCATCTACCTACCTACCCATACCTACCTGTCCTCTACCAACCTACCTACCTACCTAGTTTGTTTATATCTGTTTGTCTGGGTAGCCTTGCTACCAGTGATGTGTGGTCCAAAGGATGAGTTGACAGCAGAGCCCACCCCTGCATATGAGCCCCTTGTGGCCCAGTATGACATTGTAAGGACCATAGGCGAGGGAAGCTACGCACAAGTGAAACTGGCCAACCACCGGCTCACGGGCACAGCCGTGGCGATAAAAGTCCTGCTAAAGGAGAAAATACACTACTACCTAATTAGTACGGAAGTGGGGATAATGAAGAAGATGAACCATCCCAACATCGTTTCTCTGCACCAAATCATTGAAACCGAGAGGAATGTCTTTCTGATCCTGGAACTGGTTGATGGATATGAGCTAACTGACTGGATCGAGCAATCTGGCTTCCTACATGAGGACCTAGCCCAGAATATATTCAGGCAAATCGTTCATGCCATGTGCTACTGCCATGACATCGGTGTAGTTCACCAAGATCTCAAGCCAGACAATATCATGGTTGATTCTACAGGCAAAGTCAAAATTGTAGACTTTGGGCTGGGTGCCTTAGTCGAGCCCGGAATGAAGCTGTCTAGGTTTTGTGGTCCATTTCAATTTTCTGCCCCAGAATTCTTCCTGGAACAACCATATGATGGCACCAAAGTTGACACATGGAACTTAGGCATCATTCTGTATTTTATGGTAACTGGAGCCCTGCCATTTCAAGGTGCTACCTATGAAGAACTTGAAAGCCAGGTTTTACTAGGACGGTATGTTATTCCCTGCCACTGCCACCTCTCAAAAGAGCTACAAGAGATTATCCGGTTACTTCTAACCGTAAACCCTCTAGAAAGACCAGCACTGAAGGACATCATGGAACACCCGTGGCTTAAGAAAGAAGAGCCAAGTTCATCAAGTCACTCTGATAAGATGGACCCTAGCCACCTGGACCCTGAAATCATGACGGTCATGGCAGATATGGGGTTCGACCCACGTGAGGTCCAGAAATCTTTCACTGATAAGCTGTATAATGAACCTATGGCAATTTACAGCCTACTACAATGCCAGGCACACCAGCAGGATGACTACACCAGCCATCCTGAGCCAGTGAAACCAGGAGTAACACCTTTCCCCACTCTCACAGATCCTACCACCTTCCCTTGTTACCAAAAGAGGATGACCAATCCACCAGCCATTCGAGTCTTTCTTTCATTATCTTTAAAAACTGACTCTTCTGAGAACAAAGAGCAGGTAGGACAGAGGCTAAGAAGAAGTGCCACTGAACCTGTAATGCTGCCCCACTGCCCACAGAAAAGTATGTTCACTTTTTATAAGGACAGTGTCTCCACAGGGACACAGAGCAATCTGAGTGTGAACTCAATCCGAGGTGCATACAGGAGCTGGAAGAAGTGGACAAGGAGGATTGGGGAAAGTTTATTACAACTCTGCTGCTGTGTGCCACGCAGGAAGAGAAGAGTGGTGCCCCAAAGAGAGGCATAGCAGAAAAGACAGGAAGCCAGAGGCCAGCTAAAGGTGCTGAGTCCTGTGGATTATGAGGTCACGGTGTTGGGGATCATTCATGAACAGACTCAAGGAGCTGCTGGGAGGGATCCATGCAGAAACTCTAGAGGCCTGGAAAGATCCAAAGATCCACACCAAATGGCTCAGGAGTCTTGGTATGGATTCCATTCCTCAGGGATATAGGCAAGACAGCCGCCTTCCGGAGGATCCTGGTAACAGACTGAACGTGAGCTTGAAGACAGATGCTCTTCTGCCTGCCAAGTATCTTGTTGGACTGGGGCATGTCCCTGTGCTGCTCCTCTTGATGGGGTAGATTACAGTCATTCTCAAATCTCTCTTTTACAATCAAATTTATCATAAAGACTGCACACTAATCTTAGAATAAAGTCTATAGAGGCAGAATATCGTTGAATGATAGAGATATGGATAAGTGATGTGTTGATAAGCCAAAGTTTGCTGATAACTACCAGAACCCTGAAAGAAAGACAAAGAAATTCCCCCATAGAGCCAGTAAATATGGCACTGTCTTTTTCTTGTTACCTTCTATCCTCATGGGGGACCAGCTTTAAACTTCATTGCCCATTTCTCTGCTAACTCTAATTTTAAGAAAAAGAAGCATAATGGCCCCCTCAAATCAAAATTTAAGATACCATATGAAAGTGGGTGGAGAGAGCAGAGTCACTCAGAAGATCATTATTGGAAAGTGATCTCTTTGTGGACAGGAATAGAACCTGAGTTCTACCTCTGGCCCTGGGCAAAGACGTAACATTCTAAGCTGCCCAAAGCCTGAAGTCATTGTCAGGAGCCATCATAGGACAAGCTAATAACTAGCTCAGGTGACCTTCCTGAGATAGTCTCCTAGAATTAGAATAATCCACAATAGATTTTCTCCTATGGGCAAGGCCCATGAGAAAATTATTTTAGGAAAGATTCTGCTTGATATGCCTTCCTGTTATTAAACATGTATCACAATCGCTAGGTATTAGCCCACACTTTGAGCAGCTCTCTGTAGAACAATGATGTACTGTCTTTTAGTGATGCTGTATTGACAAAAGATGACTTCTTAATTTTTAATGATGATCCTATAAGAATTCCTAAAATTATATCAGTATTTATTAAGTTCTTTTATAGTGGGACTGCTATTAGATCCTTTATGATACTCAAAACTGCAATGAGAACTCTGCCAATCTTCCAGGTGTCACCAGTTAATTCCTTCTAGATAGTATCCAGTCATTCTACTACTCAGAGCACATTCTAAGAGGTTGTAAAACCATTAACCTAAGGTCATAAGAGGAGAACTAATGATTTGTTATGGGTGCTAGGACAGAAGATACAATATTGTTTATCTATGCAAAACTTCACTAATAACCTTTAGTTATGTTTTTAACCCTCCATGTACCTGTGGAGCTATGACAGGTGCTGAGTGTTTAGCCAGATAATTTCTTCTAATGGATATGCATGTAAACTTTCACTGTTGTAAACTTCATATTCAATTTATGATTTGAATTTATGTATAAACTTGTGATGACATTTTTACCATATGGTCATGTATTCTGAAAGATGAATAAGTGCTGAGGACAAGGAGAAGAGCTCTCTCTCTCTCTCTCTCTCTCTCTCTCTCTCTCTCTCTCTCTCTCACACACACACACACACTCATTCTCCTTGTCCAGGCCTTGCTTAGCATTATTCCCTTTATTCCCCTCTTTTTAGAATTTCCCTGTCCCACTTAGGATTGTCATGATCATTATGATTTCCCCCTTTTTCTTGGAGAGTTTTCGTGGAAACTTTTACAACTTAGAAATAAATGCTCAATCACTGTTCAAAGTGTTCTTTTTCTTCCTGCGACTTGAACTAGCAAGCTGAAAGTTAAAGGTGCACAATTCCTGCAGTGATAGATCAAAGGCTACTTTACTTAATCCTCCACTATTAGGCTACTGGTGTTAATCACCTAAGCCAGTGGCCTTTAACCCTCAGAATGTACAAGGAAGTTTTTAGGACGTTTTAGAAGTTATCAGCATTCAATATAGTTAGAGAGCTAGAATATCCCAAGACCATCAGTGTTTAAAGCCACACCAGAGTCCTATCCTGTGTCCTAATTCAACTTGCTCCAGGCTGGGAGGCATCGGACCCTTTCTCTATGTTCTCTGAATGCCATCCAAAGTCCTAAGCATGCTTGCACTGATCCATTGCAGTTTTGGATGTAAAGTCAAGAGGGCACAGTTGTTTCTCCTCTCACCAAGGTGCTTAGTTTTAGCTTTCCTATCTCATTTTTCTTTCAAAGTGTAAAAAAAAAAATGGTGCTTAAGCTTCTGAGTTGTTTTCAAATCATTTCTCTCATCATGGTGTACAGAAGAGGGAACTCCAGCATCCAGTAACATGCTACCTGTGGGTTGTGTTGTATTTTTACTCACCATACTGAATTTGCTTAAATTGAGCATTGTCTTAACCCACAGAAGCACTTAGGATACCTGTTAATTTCTCTGTGGATCCAGGGTCCCACCTGTCTTACTTTTAACACCCACAGGACAGATGGCAGGAGGTTGAACATCTACATATGAAACACCCCACATGAGTGAGGCATGGGGACTGAGTTGTTGTGGCTTTGGGGAGCATTGAGGCTCATAGGAATGCTCAGGATCCAACCAGCTCCCCAAGTTTCATGCGGAAGGAAGGGGCAGAACAAAGGGAGACTATGCTTTAAAGTGGCTGTGCCTTGTCTGTCCATCATGCTTTGTGTTCCTGTTAAACCCATATTTAGTAAAGATTATATATGGTTAATACATTTTTTTAAAGACTCCTACTCTCATTGTGAAGTACAGATGATCCTTGGTTTTTGTGGGTTATGGTCCAGTAAACCTGTAAGTTAAAAAAGTCAGAGTGCATCCCTCCACCTCCACCTTTCACCCCTCACCCCCCCCACCCCTCGTGTATGTCTTCAGTGCCTGCATTTGAAGGTGCCTTCAAGTGGGAGGACTCACTTTCTACCTTAGTTGAGACAATGTCTCTGGTTTCTGTGCTAAGTCAGGCTAGCTGGCCTTTTCTTTTGGGAGCTCTTCTTGCTTCTGCTGTCCACTTCAGCAACGAGCTATGGGTGTATAGATGTGCATGCTATTGTTCCAACTGTCAAATGGATTCTGGGGGTTTGCACTCAGGTTATTGCTCTAGGACAGCATTGTTTATTCTGAGCCACCTCATTGCCTCCCTGCTTTTTCTTTGAGACAGGATGTCAATGTATCCCAAGTGTGCATTGAACTCTTTATGTAGCTGAGGATGACATGGGACTTCTAATCCTGCTGCCTTGTTTATGTTTTAGAACTCAGGTGTTCATGCATGCCAGTCAGCCATTCTACAATATAGCTACATCCCCAGTTATTTTGCACAACCATTGTCGGGGACTGTTCTGCCAAATGTTGGGACCCACAATGCCAAGAGCTTGGGGGCCAAAATTGTTAGAGCCTGCACTGCACCAAGCTTTGGGGGCTAAATTGTTCTGGCTTGTACTGCTGCTCCGGTCCACGGGTCAGGGTTCAGCAAGAGAGAGAGTGAGGGCAGACACAAAGAATGGAGACCAGACAGAGTGTGATTCAGTCCCATTTACTCTCAAGTCTCTCTTCTCTCTTTCCAAGTTTCTTGTTCCTAGTTCAAGTCCCAAGTCTCGAGTTCCTAGTCCCTATTTCCTAGTTCCTGGTGCCTCCAAGTTCCGAGTTTCTATTTCCTAATCCCTAGTTCCTAGTCCTAGTGCTTCCAAGTTCCAAGTTTCCAGCCCCCTCTTCCGTCTGTCTCTCACCTGTTATAAGTCTCACTTCTTAAGCCACACCTTTAAGTCATACTTTTAAGTCACACACACCCAAGGAAAAATCCTGGATATATAAAACAAGATGTTATCAGAGTGTGCTCAGCTGTTGTAGGCTATTGAAAACAAGTCTCTTGTCAGGGTATATGGCTCAAGATGGCTGCAAGGATGATAGCTGCCTTCTGTCATCTCCCCACATGTCCCCCCTTTTTAATTTTTTTCAAAAGGGAAGGCTGGAAAAATTATGGAAATTGTGCCTGCCTTAGGTCGGAACAAAGGGCCCCAGCCCTTTCCTGTCTTTGGATGCTCAACAGCCATTGGTTGAGCTCCTGTCTTAGGATAGTGAGGCCTCCCTTTTTAGGGGCAAGTTTCTTGAAGTGTTCTCTTACCCATCATTGACTATCTGGCTTAGCGTGTAAGTTAGGGGTTAATCCTCATTAGTATTGATGACAGAGGTTTTAGAATCCCCTACTTCCAGCCTGTAATGATAGACTTGTATGGGTTTCATTTGAATAGCGTCTATCTGTTGTTGTACAAAGCCATCAGTTTGTTTAACAGCATGGACCCAAGAGACTTAAAAATGCCTGAATAGTCAGTATAACAGCAACACTCTTTTTTAAGGGCAACCAATAACTCCCTCTGTCCGAGGAGTAAAAAGTATAAGCCTCGTCTATTCTGTTTACAAATGTGTTATAGCAGAATCTAAATCTATTGAAATACAGAACTGATCATAGCTTTGATCTTAACAAAACAAGTAGAGAAATCCCCATTCCTGCTTCAGTCAATGTCAAACCCAAAAAACAACTATAGTAACTGTGGTAGTGGGTTTTCTCCTGGGTCTAAACAATGTTCCTCACTAAATCATAAGTTGGGGAACCAAGAGTCCAATAGAGCCACCCTGGAGGTACAGGTGGTGATGTCTCCTTCCACACTGAGGACTTTCCAAGTCAGGTTTGCTGGTTGATCTGTTCCAGTTTGAAGGCAATTGAGAAGCATCTTCATGTTTCCTGCAAAGAAAAAATATGCTTCTCAGGGGGTTTCTTCTCCCTGGATTTGTTATTGTTGTCTATTTGTTTGATCAGTCTCTCTGTCAGCCAGCGTGTGGCATCTGTAGTTTGGAAATATATGCAGACAGAACCTCTTCCCCAGATAAGCACTGGATTTGGCCCATTCCAGATTCCAGTTAGTGTGTCTTTCCAGAGAACTGTTGCAAAATTTCTTTTGGTATCAGGATGCCAGAATCTATCTGCAGCAGATTTTCCTTCAGAATCCAAAGTTTAAAAAAAAATTCAAAATAAAGAGCGTGTGATGAAGGATATTTCTGGGGGACCCCTTGGTAGGGTACCATTCCCCCTTTTTAATTTTTTTCAAATTGACATTTAATTGTTCGATGCACCCTTTCTACCATACCTTGACCCTCTGGATTATATGGAATACCCGTTTTATGTAGTATTCCCAATTTTTCATAGAATTGGTGGAAACTGGAGCTTTTATAACCTGGGCCATTGTCAGTCTTCATCTGTTTAGGCACACCCAATACAGCAATTGTAGCAAGCATATGAGTGATCACATGCTTGCTTGTTTCTCCAGATTGTAATGTCGCATAAATGAAAACACTGTATGTATCTACAAGTACATGTAAAGGCTTAGGATAATTAATATGAGTTACAAATTGGGATGAAATAGCACTCTCCACCTTCTGTAAGGCTTTTCTACCCTCCTCTGTTAGAGCCCTGTCAGACTTAGGGTCAGGATCTCCTTTGAGAATCTCAAACAGAGGCTTCAATTCTCCTGTCATGAGTTTCAAATATGGTCTTAGCCAATTAATGTCTCCCAATAATTTTTGAAAATCATTAAGTGTTTTAAGGGAATCAGTCCTCAAGGTGGTCTTACTATTAATAATATGTGAACCATTAATTTGAAATCCTAAATAGGTATATGGATCTTGTAATTGTACCTTTTCTGGTGCTATTTGTAGTCCTGCAGTCTGTAAAGCTGTTCTAAGATTATCAAAGCACTGGAGTACCTGTTTTCCAGCTTTTCCTGCTATTAAAATATCATCCATGAAATGAATCATATAGATTTGCTTCCACATAGTTCTAACACCCTCTATGGTGGAAGCCACAAATTTTTGGCACAAGGTAGGACTGTTAGCCATACCCTGAGGCAAGACCTTCCATTGATATCTCTTCATAGGTTCTCTAAAATTTATAGCAGGAACACTGAAAGCAAAGCAGTTTCTGTCATTAGGAAGCAATGGGATAGAAAAAAAAAAACAGTCTTTTAAATCTATAACTATTTTAAAATAGCCTAAAGGTATGGCCACTGGTGTGGGCAGCCCAGGTTGTAAGGCTCCCATCCTAATCATGGTTGCATTAACAGCCCTCAGGTCTTGCAACAGTCTCCACTTTCCTGACTTTTTCCTAATGACAAATATTGGGGTATTCCAGGGAGAGTTACTCTCCTCTAAATGTCTTGCCTGTAATTTCTCGAGCACTAGCAATTGAGCAGCTTGTAATTTTTCAGTGGTTAGGGACCACTGATCCACCCAGACAGGTGAGTCCCCCTTACAGGTGATGGGATCCACACAAAGGCCTAGGGGTGCAGCTGAATCAGTAGCCCTCATCAAAAATACCCCAAGCCTCTTCTTCCAGGGTTACTATGGACCTCAACAGGATGAGTAATCCCTTCTTCACTTTTTCCTAATCCTTTCCCTGGGGAAAATCCAGAGTTTACCATTTGAGCCATGATTACTTCATTGGGGCTGCACATAATCAATCCCAACTGGGATAACAGATCTCTGCCCCAGAGATTAATGGGGAGGCCTGTGATGACATAGGGTTGTATATTTCCTGTATTTCCTTCTTTATCAGCACCTTAGAGCTTTGATGTGGATTTTGACTTTGGCCAATACCCCTTAGATTGGTTAAGGTTGGGTCAGAGGCCAGGTGGCAGGTCAATCACTTTGTTTTAGGATAGTCACATCAGCTTCTGTGTCAACCAAGCCTTGGAATGCCTTTCCATCCAGCCATAGTGTCGTTCGTCATAGGTTTGTGTTTAACTATAGGTTGTACCCAGTATGCATCAGAGAAACCAAAGCCTTGATCCCCTATCTTAGAACTCTTATATTTGTGATTAGTAGGGACCAATGGAAGTAGCAATAGTTGAGCTATCCTCCTTCCTGTTGGAATGGTGACTATATTCTGAATTGCCTTGGCCATTACTTTAATCTCACCTTGATAATCATTGTCTATTGTTCCATGACCCTTCCAAGTCCCCTCGCCCGCAAGAGAGACACGGGAGGCAGTTTTCGGGTAGTTACTACAGCGAGGCTTTATTCTTGTATCAGCTGAAGCAGAAGACCCCAAGCCCAGAAAAGGCACTGCTTATATGCACCCTAGAGTGGCGTGTTCACTTCTGATTGGCTGTTCACTCATCACCCCATATTACTCCCCGGGATGGGTAGTGACTTGGCGCACTTTTGCCTCTTGCACCTGCGCAGTTTAGTTGTTTACTTGTAGGAGCACCGGATGGCAGCGCCATCTTGTAATGGCGAATGTTGTCACCGCTCGCCATAGCTCCCTACATCTCCCCCTTTCTATTTTATTAAGATGAAACAGCCTTTTGCCTATCAAGCGTGGCACCAACTCAGTGAGGGAAAGCAGAGGCCTGATCCCCTGTGCAAAATGAGATACTGTAATGGGTTTCTTCTCTTGTCGTCATGCAATGAGTAATACTTCCAATACCCATCTCGATGCCTTTTGTCAGGGAAAGGGAGCCTCCACCCTGGGGCGCAACCAGGGGAGGAGGTTTCTTGGCATCAAACCTTTGTGCAATCAGGCATACTTTCAGGAAATCTATCCATACTCATGGAACATTCCCTGTTGAGTACCCACTTGCAAACACCTCTAAATATTCAGGTACCACAGTTATTCAGGCAAGGGCTGGCTAGACTTAGACCTCTCATCGACCCAGTGCAATGGGCTGAACCCTTGGGGTGCATCGACTGAGGGTCTCAGTCATCAGTTACTTTCTTAGCATAGATAACCAAATTTCAGGGGAAGATCCTTGTTCCAAGGCTACGAATGCTTGGGCGATAGAGACCTTGTCACGTTTTTGTTGGGCTCTGAGCTTACAGACCAACCATAACATGAACACTAATCCACAACATAGGGCTGCACCAAACAGGCCTATCCCCACCCTTTCCTTAAAGAAAGAAAAGGCAGAAGAAATTCAAGAAGAAAGTGCTTTAATGATGGAGGGATCCAGGCGGGTGGAGTTGACAAGAATAATTTCTCTGTGAAGTTGTTCAAGAAGATTACCAAAATTTTCAGACCAATTTCCTGAAAGATATAAGGGCAATTTACGCGAGAGATTGGCTGCTTTTGTAAAGTTTTCGTATTGAATGTTGGTAATACACAAAGCTCCGAATTTCCTTTCACAGCCAATTTATGTCAACTGAAATAAGATATCCAGTCTTCCCTCAACCAAATCTAATCTCTGATTGAGTATCATAATACCTCCTTTCAATTCTGCTGTGGAGGAAGAGTGGGTAGCCATTGCCTGGCTAACTCTTTCTGCCAAATATTAACAAATTCAGTGGTTTGTACTTGGTGAAACATGGCAATAGCTCCAACGGTAGCACCGTCTGCTCCGAGCATAATAGCTGTGACAATGGCTGTCGTTATATCAAAATCTCTCTTCTGTCGAAATAAAGTCAAGGTCCCAGATGTCTGAACGGGGATAGGGATCCACTGTGGTATTCTGGCTATTAGGGCCTGCTTATAGACAAGAGCAGACCAGCACTGGGACATAAAGCAAGTTACATTGGTACAAGTATTAAAGGAGTAGTTGGATAAGATGAAAAGAAATGGAGGATACACACAAACTGGAGTGAGGCATTAATTTGCTCAGTATAGTTAAAGGTATAGGAGAAATTCTGTTTAGCAGAAGCGGCGCCTTTTAAGAGGGCAAAGGCATAGGTTTTGGAAAAGCAGATAGGATAGCCCATCTAAATTCACTATATATACTAGGAACCCATTTCTTTTGGCCTAGTTGGTTCCAGGCAATGGCGATCAGCCGCTGTGTTGCCCTAACTGTCCAAATTAAAAAAATTAAGAGTAAAAAGTGCCAGAGAGACAATAACCCGGGGCACCGTGGGCAGAGCTTCCTCAACTTCTCCTTTTTGTTTTATCAAATAAGTTTTAAGGGTACGATGAGCACACTCAATGATGCCCTGTCCCTGAGGGTTGTAAGGAAGACCCGTCAGATGTGTCTCCTCCATTTGGCAACAAAATTGTCCAAACTTTTGAGAAGTGTAGGCTGGTCCATTGTCAGTTTTAAGGATTTTAGGCTTTCCCCAGGCACTCCAAGCCTCAAGACAATGTTGAATAACATGGGCCGCCTTTTCTCCAGTCAATGGAGAGGTGAACATAACTCCAGAACAGGTATCAATGGAGACATGCAAATATTGTAATTTGCCAAAGGATGGGATGTGGGTAACATCCATTTGCCAGATCTGTAATGGCCTAATTCCCCGAGGGTTAATTCCGGTATGGGGAACAGGTAAGAATTGACAGCAGTTTTGGCATTGAGTCATGATATCTCTAGCCTCCTTTCTAGTGATGTTAAATCGACATCATAGCGTCTCAGCTGTCACATGAAACCTTTTATGAAAGGCTTTAGCCAAATCAAATTTTGGCAAAAAGGCAATTGCAATCAACTTTGAGGCTCGATCTGACATAGGTCCAGGTAAGCCTGAGTGAGCCCTAATATGAGTTATAAAGACAGCGAAGTAAGTATAAAGACAGGGTAAGCTGAATCTTTTGAAAAACTTCTACAAGTCTGCTAGATGTCTTAATTAACCCAGCAACTTCTAATGCTTTCACTGCATTAACCACATAGAAGGAATCTGAAGCAATATTTAAGGGACCTGGAAAGATTTCCAGAACCTCTGACACCACTAAGCATTCCACAATTTGAGGTGAGGTTTCATGGTATTGTTAGGATGTAACCTTATCATTAACCACATAGGCACCCACTCCTGTTTTTGACCCGTCCGTATAAACTACCATTCCATCCGGGAGTGGCTCCTGAGACACAATATGTGGAAATGTGATAGCTTGAGTTAAGGCAAATTTTAAGATGGGATGCTTAGGATAATGATTATCTATTTGACCACTGAAGGAAGTAACCAGCACTGCCCAAACATCAGAGGTCGCTGTTAGTATTTGGACTTGATGGGCAGTATAAGGCACTATCAAAACCTTAGGCTCCCTTCCAAAATGGGTAATGGCTGCTTTTAGTCCATGAAGGGCAAGCTGAGCAACTGCATCTGGATACCTTTCAATAATCTTTGCGGGAGAAGCATTGGGATGAACCCATAACAAAGGCCCCTCCTGCCATAACATAGCAGCTGGTAAGTGTCTAGTTTTAAAAACACATAAGTCAAAGGTTTTGGTTTCATCTATGCTTTTTAACTGGGCATCTTGTAAAGCATTTTCTACTACTTGCCGAGCACAGCTCACAGCCGTTGTTAAGGCCCTCGGTGAGGAAATATGAGCATCCCCTTCCAAAATATCAAATAAATGTTTCAGCTCGGCCGAGGGAATTTTTAAAAATGGTCTTAACCAATTTACATCACCTAATAATTTCTGAAAATCATTCAAAGTATGTAAATGGTCTCTACGAATCTCCAATTTCTGAGGAATTATATTTTCTGGATAGATAACCGTCCCTAAAAAGGAGCCAATTTCTGAAAATTGAACTTTCTCAGTAGCAACATGTAGACCCCACTGTTCCAAGGTGTTTAATAATAAGGGGTATGAGATCTGTAAAGTAATTAAATCCTTATGACACATAAGAAGGTCTTAACAGCAGCTGTGTTATTTGTGCATATACCTGCCAAGGGTGAGCGGTCTGGTCCTTCTCGTGTACGCCAACTCCAGCCAGCATGTCAAAAGTCCATAATTGTTGACCCTCAATGCTTGCATTAGCTCTGGCTTATGCTTGTAACTGCTCATGCCAGAGTGCTTTCCATTCCAAATATTGGCCCATATTGGTAAGTACCACCTTCACTGTGTCCTGCCAGTCTCCTGGCGTCATATCAGCTGTACTTAATCTCCACTTGAGATATGGTAAAATTAGCCCCAATTCCATATGCACATACTGCCTCAGCTAATTCTTTGACCTGCCTATACTCGACTGGGGCATGAACATGAGCGCCTTCTGCCACGTCAAAGACCAGAAATGCAAGCTGTAGCTGTCTCCGATCTCCTGGGCTGAGAAATGAATTAGAGACGCTGCCCGGAGCATAGGCCAGAGGCAAGGGCGGGGCCGAGGGATTCAAGATCTTTCTTAGTCTTATCCCAGAACTGCTATTTTTTTGCATAGGCGGCTGCTTCCTCCTCTAGGCTCTCCTCCTCGGAGCTGCCAAGGTCTATGGAGGCAAGCTCCTTAATGGGATATAGGGGGGTCCTTTTGACCACTGCTCTCTCTCCACCAGCCGGTGAAGGGTCCTTAACCTTAATAGGCCCTGCAGTGGCCCCTGTTCCTTTTGAGTACTCTTTTCTATGACGAGGCTCCTTGGCCTGCCTCTGTTGCCCAGGCTTTTTTGCCTGCTTCTCCTTTCCAGGCTCCTTGGCCTGATCTATTTCCCCAGGCTCCTTGGCCTGATGCTGGCTAACATGCTCTGTTTCTGATAGCCTGGAATGGACCTCTCTTGAAACCTCTTGACTTGCCCTAATAGCTGTGCTGTGAGCTGGATCCTCACAACACAAATAAGCTAAAAACGAAAGCAACACAAGCAAGAGGCCGACTACTGCAGAGGCGACAATGGGTGAAAATCCGCTCGCAACCCCAAACATACCTCTCAGAGACGTACCTCGATCCTGTAGTCTTTTAACCCGCCCTGAATCTCGGGGGTCTCCCGTGCCGCCTTGAAATTCCCGGGTTTCGGCACCAAATTGTTCTGTGCCCCTTTTTGAGTCCCCTTCTCCCGAGAAAGAGACACGTGAGGCAGTGTTCGGATGGTTACTACAGCGAGGCTTTATTCTTGTATCAGCAGAAGCGGAAAGACCCAAAGCCTGGGAAAGGCACTGCTATATGTACCCTAGAGTGGCGTGTTCACTTCTGATTGGCTGTTCACTCATCACCCCATATTACGCCCCGGGGATGGGCAGTGACTTTGGCGCACTTTTGCCTTTTGCACCTGCGCAGTTAGTTGTTTACTTGTGGGAGCACAGGATGCCCGCGCCATCTTGTAATGGCAAATGCTGTCATGCTCACTGTGGCTCCTAACATAACAGATCATAACAAAAGCTGAACAAAGACACAGTGAAACTAGGTAAAATAGTTTATAGATACCTGTTAAATCCATTTGATTCATAACCTCTATCACTTTCACTGTGACTTTGTTTTTTTATTGGATATTTTATTTATTTACATTTCAGATGTCATCCACTTTCCCCATTTTCTTCCCTAGAAACCCCCTAACCCACCCTCCATCCTCCTTTTTGATATTATACCGATTTAATTACATGCAAGTATTAAGGTCAGTTCTAGGTTTAGGGACTAGCAATACAATAGACGCAAGTAGTCAAGAAACAAGCAAGACAATAAACACAAATAGTCAAAGAACAAACAAGGCAATAAACAAAGTTCAGTGAACACTCCCATGATCACTGTTTCTAAAGTTTTATCAGAATGACCAAAATATCTGAGCCAACTTCCCTGTCCAAGCCCAAAGTCATTTTCATGTCTGAAGCCCACTTCCTTGTTCTAGCCTAAGATTTAGATTATTGCCTGAAATTACGTCTTTGTCCTAAACTAATGTCATATTCCTGCCTGAAGCTCATTTCCTTGTCCTTGGCCAATGTCAGATACTTGCCAAAGGTCCTCTGCCTTTCTCCTTTTTTTTTTTTTTTTTTTTTATTCCATTAACAAGACTGAGCATGTCTTAGGTCATTCTGACAAGAATGCCTTCCTTACTCATCATGGAATATGCATTATCAAAGGCAATGAATTTATGTTTTAGGTTGGTAAGGCTCTGTGTAGAATATTACCCATCCTTGGCTTGCTAGCCTGTTAGTTTAATAACTCTGTCTGGGGGGGTCCATTTTCAGTTTCAAGCCATGTACTTTGGCTGCCAACATGTTGATGTTGTTAAAGATAAGCTTTAACACAATGAACAGGAATAAAAGTAATCCCAGGACAAAAAGGACTAGCATGATCAAGCTATATATGCCATTCTTGAAGCTTGACCAAAATAGAAATACTGACCTCAGGCCATGGGTAATTTTATCTGCAGTATTTGCTGAAGCAATCCTCAGCAGAGCAGCATTCTTTAACTTCATAAGCTCACATAGCAAAGTTTAAACATCCAGAGAGGCATTAGAATTATGCCAAATACACTGCAAGTATCTTTAAACTTTTTTCTAGTTATCATGACTACCACTGTAAAATTTAAAGCTAACAAGAATTCAATGGTATTTGGCATGACACCCAAGATGGCTCCTCATGAACCTCCTTTCAATAAAGTAAATAGGATAAAAAACATCAATCCATTGTTTCAAATGCCTATCTAAATCCTCTTGTATATTCAACACATTAGTAACACATTTTGCTAAGTGATTAACAAAAGTAGCTGTCTTAACTTCTTGTGTCAAAGCAATTAGAGAAGTGCTAGCAATTAGTGTAATTAAAGCTGTTATACCAGCAGTAATCAAGCCCACTACCCTCTTGCTTTTGCTTAAAGCCTGACTCACTTCTTCCAGTACTTGCAAGCTTTTTTTTCCCCAGAAAATCAAAGTTCTGTAATACTCTGGGAAATAAACAAAAGCTGGTTGGATAGGCCTCCTTAACTGAAATGCCAGGTTTCAGCACAGTATCACAATTAGAAAGTGTATAATCAGTGCAACTTATATTAAATACTGTAGAAGAAACAAAAGTAATTTTAACTTGACAATTAAAGGAGCATTAAAACATGTACTAACACTTGTTTGAAATCCAGATCCTGTCCCAGCTTTATCTCTTATTAACATCACATCATAGAGAACTGCAGCTAACTTCCAAATATGTCTCTGAAAATGTCCAGAACCAGCTTTTCAAATGAACCCTGTTATTTCCAATATTTGTGATTTCTAGACCAGTTCATGATTGAGTCCAAATAACTGGTAACATTTAAGAAAAATTCAAGAGTCATTATAACTTCTCATTTTGATTCTCTGTTACACAAGGTCTAAAAACTTGAGGCAAGGCAGCTTGTCTCATCTGGGATATAGGTAAGCAAAGGTGAGTCAGTAACATGTGTCCAATATAGCTTCCCAGTCACCATTGTCAGGGCACTCAATAAGCTGACAGGTCAGCATCATTCTTTGTATCAGCATCAGCATGTCTCACTCTTTGCTCTGGCAGCCACAATGCTCCTTCAGCATCCTGAAGAAAAAACACAAACATGCCCTTTTCCCCATATTAAATACATAATTGTGATCATGTCATATGCCAGTAAGTGGATCCTTCCCTTTCACCTAGGTATAAGTATGCATAGTTGTAGAGTGCCATAGACACTCAGCAGAAAGTTCCTTGAAATCTAAATTTTAAAAAATATTAAAATAAAATAACATGATTTAAATAAATTTGTGGTATATGGAGATATACTCCCTTTTTTTATTTTATGAAGATATTGTTTTAAAGTTCCATGGGCCTCTTCCACAGTCCTTTTTATTCAACAATTGTAAGGAATCCCAGTAATATAGGTAATATTAAATTGTTGACAAAAAGTCTCAAAATCTAGACTGCAATAGCCAGTTTCATTATCTGATTATTATTATTATTATTATTATTATTGTTGTTGTTGTTGTTGTTGTTGTTGTTGTTGTTGTTGTTATTATTATTATTACTGGATAACTTATTTATCTGTATTTCATGTGTTATCCCCTTTCCTCATTCTCATCCCCCCATAAACCCCTTATACCATCCCCCATGCTCTTACTTCTATGAGGTTGTGCCTCCAACCATCTACCCACTCCCACCTCCCCACCCTCTAATTTCCTCACACTGGAGCATCTAGCCTTCACAGGACCAGGGCCTTTCTCTCTAACTGATGCCTAAGAAGGCTATCCTCCACTACATATACAGCTAGAGCTATAGGTCCTTCCATGTGTGTTCTCAGGCTAGCTTTTTAGACCCTGAGGGCTCTGGTTGGTCAGTATTGTCACTCTCCCCATGGGGCCATAAGCCCCTTCTACTCTTTTAGTCTTCTCCCTAACTCCTCCATTGGGAACCTCATGATCAGTTCAATGGTTAGCTGTGAGCATCTGCCTCTGTACATGTCATGCTTTGGCAGAGCCTCTCAGGAGACAGCTATATCTGGCTCCTGTCAGCCTGTACTTCCTGACATCCACAACAATGTTTGCATTTGGTGATTACACCTGGGATGGATCCCAAGATGGATCAGTCTCCTGATAGTCAGTCCTCCAGTCTCTGCTCCATACATTGTCTCAGTATTTGCTCCTGTGAGTATTTTGTTACACCTTCTAAGAAGAAACAAAGTGCCCACGCTTTGGTGTTCCATCTTCTTGAGTTTCATGTGGACTGTGAGTTATATCTTGGGTATTCAGAGCTTTTGGGCTAATACCCACTTATCAGTGAGTGCATACCATGTGTCTTCTTTTGTGATTGGGTTACCTCACTTAGCCTGATATTTTCTAATTCCATTCATTTGCCTAATAATTTCATGAATTCATTATTTTTAATAACTGCATAGTATTTCATTGTGTAAATGTACCACATTTTCTGTATGCATTCCTCTGTTGAAGGACATCTGGGTTCTTTCTAGATTCTGGCTATTATAAGTAAGGCTGCTATGAACATAGTGGAGCTTGTGTCCTTGTTGTATGCTGGAGCATCTTTTGGGTATATGCTCAGGAGTGGTATAGCTGGATCCTCAGGAAATACTATGCCCAATTTTCTGAGGAACTGCCAGACTGATTTCCAAAGTGGTTGTATCAGCTTGCAATCCCACCAACAGTGGAGGAGTGTTCATCTTTTTCTACATCCTTGCCATCATCTGCTATCACCTGAGTTTTGGATCTTAGCCATTCTGAGTGGTGTGAGGTGGAATCTCAGGGTTGTTTTGTTTTGCATTTCCCTGATGACTAATAATGTTGAACATTTCTTTAGATGATTGTAGGCCATTTGAGATTCCTCAGTTGAAAATTCTTTGTTTGGCTCTGTTTCCCATTTTCTAACAGGGTTATTTGATTTTATGGAGTCTAACTTCTTGAGTTCTTTGTATATATTGGATATTATTCTTCTATTGGCTATAGGATTGGTAAAGATCTTTGTTTTCCTAATTTTTTGTATTTTTTCTGTCTATTTTATTGATTTCCATTTTTAGTTTTATTATTTGCTGCCTTCTATTTCTTTTGGATATTATCTTTTCATTTTTGCTCTAGAGATTTCAGGCGTGCTATTAAGGTGGTAGTTTGAGATTTGTGTAGTCATTGGTATTTCAGCAGAATATTCTGTAGATATGTTAAATCCATTTTATACATAATTTAATTTTGACATTTTTCTGATTTTTCTTACAAGATGAGATGAGTGTTTATTGGGATATCAAAGCAATCTATGAATTAGCTGATGTTAGTTACATATTTATATATTTAGTTCCAATTTCATGGCTTTATTAAATTTTGTATATCACAGTTTGGTTCAACTATGTTTGGGTTTTTATTAGTTCTTAATTGATACCTTGATTACAATAAATCATCCATTTTAATCTCTTTTTAATAGTTTTAGTTTTAACTCTATTTTGTCAGATTTTTATTACAGCAATGCCAGCTTGACCCTTGGTTTAATTTGAATGAAACACTTTTTAAATTTCTCTTATTTAACTTTCTACTGCTGTGAAGAGACACCACCCTGATCAAGGAAACTTATAAATTAAAGAGTTTATTAGAACTTACAGCTCCATAGGGTGATTCCATGATGACAGTGGCAGGGAGTATATCAGCAGGCAGGCATAATGCTAGAGCAGTAACTGAAAGCTTACATTTGATACCCATCACTAAGAGTGGGATGACTTTTGAAACCTCAAGATCTATTCCCAGTGATATACCTCCTCCAATAAAGCCATACATCCTAATCTTTCCCAAACAATTCCACCAACTGAGGTATAAGCATCCAAATATGTGAACATATCGGGACTATAATTAGTCATCCATGATACCATTCTTTCACGTTAAGGTGATGTTTATTTTTAAAACTGAGTTGAAAGATTTTTTTTCTCTTGATACATTCAGCTAACTTCTGTCTTTGATTGAAGAATTGAGGTCATTACTATTAAAGTTATTATTGAAACTTGTATTTTAATTGTCCCATTTTGTTTGTGTGCTAGGAGTATTTTGTGTTTCATTAATTATTGTTTCATTTATTTTCTGTCTAGAGTATCTTGGCTGTGCTTGTTCTTCTCTTCAGTTAAAGGTGATGATTCCAACATGCTGTTTAGTGTTGGTATAGTACATACAAATTCTGATAGTCTGTTATATCATAGAAATTGTTTTCTTCCTTCTTCAATTGTGACAGATATTGCAGCTTATGATACAGTGTTGGTTGTTCATTTGTGATCATTAAACTGAGTGCATTCTTCTAGGATCTATTTGTTTTCAAAGTTTTTAGTAAGAAATAAGTTATTACTCTAATAAGCTTTTTATCATATGTGCCTTTTTTGTTTCTATTATCTTGTTGAAGATGTGGTCCATGACATTGACCTGGGATTCTTCCACCAAATCTGTGCCTATAATTTGAAGATTTATACTCTTCATATTTCCCACTATTTCTACATGTTCCTTTCATATATATATATATATATATATATATATATATATATATATATATATATTTCATTCATCTAAATAATTTGTATTGGAGAACATTTCTATAGAAATGATAAAAACATTTTCTTTTGTGGCAGAATATTGTCTTGATCTTTATATTGTTTGTATTTGGGGAATAATATCTGGGGATGGGTAATTTTTTATTTAGTTCTATGTTTGATATGTATACAACAAGCTAGTACAGAGTATAGGATATGCAATCCAGATTGATCCTGAAGGTTAGATATGATGAGGGAGAAATGAAGTCAGTTGGACAAACATGGCTGGATTTGCATGCAAGACAATCATCTAGTTTAAGCCTGGAGTTAGTTAGTGTCATGTGTGGGACTGTCAAGACTAATCCAATTCACTAGATACGGGAACTGGCTAGATATGGGAATTGGAGACTGTGTAAAGGGGATGATCTGGCAGACTCACTTCGCTTGGACATGGTACAATATATTTAGGGCTATACTGCATCTGGAAGTTGGATATGAAGGAGGAGGAATGGTTTCCAGTGATAGGAGAAGGAGCTTGTGTTGATGTGCAGAATACGTGTCCGAGCAGATTCCAGAGATTATAATAGTACATAAAATTCAATATTTTTATGTCTCAAGTAAAACATTTGCTTGTTTGTTATGTTATATATCTGGTTTTGTGGACATATAAAAAGAAACCTTGGTTATTGCCCTCTGGGAACGCAACACAAACTTAGAAAAATTATATATGAAAGTAGAGGCTATGCAAAAATCTAACAAGTATTGCATAGTCTACTTGCCTAGAATGTATGTATGTGTATTCTGAAAATAAACTAAAGCATAAAAAATAAATATGTAGTAGAAACTCAAAACTATCTTACCACTATCACTTTTTTAACTTTATTTTAATTTACGACTTTAAGTTACTTTTAAATTTCTATTTCTTTTGTCATGTTAATTCCCAGTATGTGATATGAGCAAGATTTTCATCTGAACATCCCTTGTTGGTAGTCATAATAAGAACTAAGAGATTTGTACAAGGTCTTACATTCTTTATACAAACTTTCAGTTTTACAAATGTATTTTGAAACAATTTATAGGTACATATGAAAAGACCAGAAAGTGATATGGACAGAGTACTCTGTGGTTTACACAGTGTACTCTAGAGTTGTTATTCCTAGGGCTTAGGATGCACTTTTAGGAAAAAAAAATGATTTATTAGAAGCACGCACACTCTATATCATGGACAGGAAAAATGTGAATGCAATGGACCAAGGACTTGACTCCAGGAAAGCTGATGAAATTGTCTTCTCAAATGAGTCTAATTGAAACAAAAAATAATTAACCATGATATCAATATTTACTATTTAATATCCCTATAAATTCATCTTACAGATTTTTTAAAATGAAGTAAAATGGTATTATGAATTGTGGTCAGTTTCCTAGTGAGGAGATAGCAAAAATGAGGTTTGACCCAATATAGTGTCAGGTTAGAAGATAAGGCTTTCCTGTGAGAAGGTTCTACCTCAAGATTGAGATGCAGTAGGATCCCTGTGAACATATGATACTTTATATTATTGAACATTTAAAAATGTAAAGTGGCTAGCTTCTTACATAGCAGAGTTACATAACCTTAATTACAATTTAGACTGGATGAACATTAATGCCTCTTTCACCTCTAAATTTTCATTATTACGCAACCTAGCTCTTTTTCTAATTTGCTGAGCTGTGAAAATTACAGTGTTGATACTCACTTGAGCCTACTCTTAGTATAAACTATGGAAGAGCAAATTCTTTTGACCTGTTGCTGTAATCCTTAATTAATTAATTTACATCCAAAACACTGTCACCCCTTCAGGTCCCACCCTCACTGAGACCCTCCCTCATCCCCCTTTCTTTCTCCTCTGAGAGGGGATCCCCCTTAGGTTTTCTCCCACCCTGGCACATCAAGTCTCTGCTAGTGTAATTCATATTTATAAATTATATGAATTGCTTTTGTAATATACTAAAAGTCCAGACCTTATAATGGTTCTGTCTGATGAAGTTATGTTAAATAAGAGATACTGACATAGAAAAATCTAAATCATATATCTTACCAAATTACATTGTATAATGAAATCTAGTGCTGTCAAGAACAATTTAACCAACAATAGAACAATTTAAGGCATGTAACTGAAATGAGCTTGCTAATTAGATGCAGCATTTTATAAATGTTAATCACTGATTCTGCAGAACCAGAGAGCATCTTTTGATCTCAGTAATCACTTTAAAAAGTCATAAGGCCATGCAATTCCATTTGAGTTTTGAGATTGAAAATTGAATCAAGAGAAAGAATATAGAGTTCTTAATTGTTCTTTGATGTTATTTAAGCTAGTTATACTATGTTCTTATAATCATATCATCCTATAGCCTGTTGATTGTCAACATTTTGTAACATAATCCAGAATTACTCAAGAAAAATCAGCGTAAATGTTTGGTTTCAATATAATGCAATTTTTGAAAATGAATACAGTAGTGGTGGAGAATTTAAATTTATTTGTTTTTCTAAGTGACTATTTTGGAAGAGATTGTGAAAAGGGGCTTTTGTTAGTGACCTTCACTGTTTCTTGCGTAGTTTACCTATACTCTCAACTATGATGATATTATTTTGGAGAAAATACTACATTAGTAAAAATAAATTAGAATTAGATCTCTACCTATGAAAGCAGGTGGTTATAGCATTTAGCAAACAATCACGCAGTGCTAGTGAGCCTCCATGTGACTGATTCCACACAGCAAAATAGAGCCACATTTTCAAATCCAATGATTTACAAATGGTACCTAGAATTCAATTTGAAAGTCTGGTAAGTTGGCTCAATGAAGGCCGTCGAATACACACGGTAAATGGAGAGAACTGACTTCTGCAAGTTGTCTTCTGATATCCACATGCCCACTGTGCCTTGTGTGGGTGTTCATGTATGTAGATACATGCATGTGTACAAATGCAAGCACACACACACACACAGAATGAGAGAGAGAGAGAGAGAGAGAGAGAGAGAGAGAGGCAGAGAGAGACAGAGACAGAGAGACAGAGAGAGACAGAGAGAGACAGAGAGAGACAGAGAGAGAGAGAGACAGAGACAGAGAGGTGCACATACAAATAAATGCACAAACACATATAAATTAAAATTTTTGAAAGATTTCAACTTGGAAACACTTTAAATTTTAGGCTTCTTGACATTCTGTACATCAGAAAATCAGAAGTATATTTATTAGCTTTTTAGGTAAACTTAAATCGTAATAAAAATCCACTCAAAGAGCATTAAGAAATGTTGCTGATAGTATTTATCTTGAAATAACATCCAATCATGATTTTTAGAAACTTTAAAAAGCAATGTGGAGACAGAAAACTATCAATTTGGAGCAATGGCACAGATATTAGAGCTATTTATCCATATTTTAACCTTTTACCAAGTGGGTTTTATTGCAATTTATAGAATGAAAGTAATGAATATTTAAAAAGAAGAAAAAAAAACATTTAATAGCTGAAAACTGACAAAGTTGGATACAAAAACAGGAAAAACTGAAGTTCCAAAATTTACAAGGCTTTGTCATTTAATAATTGTGTCTAGTAATTCTTTAAACTGATAAATTTTACCAAATATATATTGAAGAATTAATGTAAATCTGTTGTAGCAGGGGAGTGGCCTTGCCTCTGAATGAAAATCCTATTTTAGCCTCATTTATCCTTGTAATTACAGGCACACACCACAATGCATGATTTCCAAATAGACTGCATTATACAACAATATGAGATAAATTTTACAAATGCAATAGTTATTTTATATCCCAAGCTCAATAAATTTAAGATTTCATATTTGTTGGGCCTTGGACGAGGTAACTCCATTTAACCTGTTACCTTCAGTCACGTAGGACACAGGTAGAGGGCGTGATTAACAAGTCTCTACCTCCAGAGATTTAAATATTAATGAATTATCAAAAGGCCAGGGGCATATCTAATTAAATTATTCCCTCCCCTTTTTCCTTCCCTATAAAATGAGACTCCCCTGGCCTTTGGCGGGGGAAGCGCATACCGCCTACATCCATTTACCATGCCATGAACAATAAAAGCTTTGGAAAACCGGACTCCACGTGTTGCCTGATCTGCCACCGCCAGGTTCCCAGCCTTTGGAAACTTGAGCCACCCACCGCCAGCCCGCAGTGGCTGTATGAATGTGGGATCCTCCACTGGCGGTATGGGAAGCCCGCCCGGGACCCTGATGCCAGACCGCCATGGAACCCGGACTCCCTCATCCCCCCCCCCGCCCGCGAGATTTCTTCCCCACACATATTAACATTAAAAAGCAACAGTATATCATCCTCTCAATTACTACCAAAAAGTATGAATGCAAGCCAAGTTTCTTTTGTAATTTTAGATGGAAAAAAGGGACATGAGTAAAACAGCAGTAAACACTCTTTTCCTGATAATGACAAAGGTCAGGGATGCAATCCTGCCGAACTATCATATGTAATGAAGAAAAATTCCTGGGAACTTAGATTTATCGTTCCCAAGTTACACAAATCTTTGCTTTGAAACTGCACTGGTTCTAATATGCTTGCTGAAGCTTGTATCAATTTGTTTGGTTGTGATTTGAGGGTGTTTCTTTCCAAGAATATTAAGAAGATTGAAAACAAAGTTTGAAAACTCAAGCACTGATAGAGGCTGAGAAAATAAATATGTTCTAATATTTAGTATTTTGTATTGATTCAAGATTCTTAAAAACTGAGGCCATTTCCAGAATACTGTAGCATTACTCCAACCAAAGAAAAGCCTCAGTAGCCCATTGTTACATTCCATTCTCTTAACATTAGGGATTAAACAGGTATGTGGCCATCTTGCTAACATACATGGCTAACTGGGAAACAAACAAGATGTACATTTTGGGAAAACAGTCAAATAAAAAAATAGAAGCCAAGTAGTGTTTTTAGGTATTTGGCTGCCTGAATAGAAATCATGGAACAGAGTACAAATCAACATTGGTAGTCAAGTATAGCTGCATGTTGAATATAGCTGAGCATATCATGAAAATAGTGTACACACTATTTAAATGTGCAGGCAACTCATTAATATATTTAAAACAGAAAATACAGATTTGAAATGAGAATCGTCTCAATTCCTAGATATTTGGATGTTTCAATAAAGATAAATTTTTATTAAAATCATTTAAAACATTTACTTCAAGCATTTTCTAAGCACTTTTAATAATTAAAAGAAGCACCCCATGCCCCCCCCCCCCACACACACACACTTGTTAATGAAAAAAGATCATGAGTAGAAGCTCAATACATGGAGAGTAAATTGGATTGATCAACCAGACTATGGTCAAGCTTATTGTAGAAACTGAATAAAAAGATAAGACTGCAAAGAAGAAAAGGAGTATTAGAGGCCAGTGTGGTAGCTCAACAAGGGATGGTATTGTCTACCAATCTTCAGGAAGCATTTCTGAATTCCTGAACTCACATGGCAGAAGTAAAAAACTAACTCAGGTGGTCATGTGAGTTGTTCTCTAATATCCACACATGTGTACGTGCGCGCGTGCATGCACACACACACTTAGATAGATGGATAAATAGATAGACCCATCAGCTCTAAAACAGCTCAGCTCTAAAAACATTATATCTTTTTTGGTTAATATCATTGGTGAACTTAATATGCAGTTTATTTTATTTTTTTATTCTTTATTTTTTAAATTTTATTTTATATTTTATTTACATTTAAGACGCCATCCACTTTCCCCATTTCTCCTCCCTAGAAAACCCCTGTCCCATGCCCCCCTTTCCTTTTTGCTTTTATACAATTTTTTAAATGTTAATCAAAGGATTTATAAGTTTGGTAATGCTCAATCAGAAGCATAACACAATACCCAACCTAGATATAAAAACTATCTTTAACTGGTGGAGACATGTGAACATCTGCCTCCATGGCCCCTCTCTCTTTCTCTCTCTCATTACCTAGCTTCTCTTCTCCTTCATCTTCTCTCCTTACTCCATCTCTTCCTCTCAGTACTCCTTCCCACTTAGCTCCTCCTACATATCTCTCTTCCTGTTAAAATAAAACTTTTCTCTCAAAATCAAATTAGAGTATACTTATTCCTAATTGTACCAGTGAGGTACAAGATAGTCCTAATACCCAGTCCATCATTTTGTTGACTAACCAGAAACTCTGTCATCTCTTCTAACTAAAACACTTACTTTTGATCCTGGCTTTTTTTTTTTTTTTTTTGCTTTAGAATGAATGTCAACTGAAAACCATTTACTCAGATCTTTTCTCTCAAAGTAAATAGCCAGGATTGGCTATGAGACTATAGGTCTTCAACCCCGTCAGAAATCCAGAATGACTGAGTTAACTGAAGTTATGGGAAGCACTAAACATAGCTTCTAAAACTTAGCCAATTTATAGGGACCACTGAACACCTGAAAAGCCCCTATACTACCGAACGTTGGAGCATCAAATCTTCAGCCTTCTGGCCCAGAGTCATCTGACAGACCTTAGTGCTGCAGGATTATTAAGGGCTGATTACTCTGTCTAGGCAGATATAATCAGTCGACTATTCTGCATGTGTGTCCTTTTCTGGACCGTAATTTGTCTGTAGATGGAAAGAGGCAATTCTTGCTTAGTGGCTGTCACCACACAACTGGAGTAACTCCAAGGATGCTCAATTTCTTCTTAGAATCCATGACAGAAAGCTGTCAGGAGCAGATAGGTCTCTAATCAGAATGGACATTAATATATAAATATTTGTAGCGTCAATTCTATGGACTTCCAATGTTTTGAAAACCAACTATCCATGTAAGGTAACCTGGACTGTTGTCTGTTCACTCCTCTCAGCTATTTCTAAATAAAATATGGGAAACCTCTTAACAATAAACTCAAAGCCATGAATTTGCTATAGTCCCTTAACTCATAGGTTAACTGTCCCAAATCAGTTAAAAAAGTTAAAGAGAGACTGGGTCTAGGCCTTGTATTACTAAATGTGTTATACAGGCACAATGCCCATGAGAGTATCAATATTCATCTGACTTTTATATAAATAAGAAGCTCGTACCAATGAAAACCTTACATTTGAAATTAAAATAAATTTTGTATCATTTAAGAAATTATAACTTCATCTTGATAATAATTATACAGATTTCTACCAGTAGGTTATGGCTAAGCAATAAGTCCTAGCTAATCCTCCCTGTTCCAACAAAACCACTACTTTTCCCTAGAAAGACAGACCATTATTAACCACATTAGTCCCCAAGCCCAGGGAATAGGGGCGCTGACTCTTCTTTAACTTCTTCAAGCTGATTACCGGTGGGTGTTGAGATATTAGAAGAGGGGTGGGGGGAAGAGTAAGTTGATAAGCCTCTGACACTATGTCTTCACTATATCCAGATGGAATTCCAGGACATCGGAGGTTTGGGCAGGTCTGCTCATTATGCTTGATGAGTAGATATACCAAGGCTGTGTATTCTACACTATACAATTCTCAGAACAAGTTTTAGTATCAAGAAAAAAAAATTTTCCCCCTAGGGGGCTGACATTTTTTTTAAAGATGTTGGTTCTAACAACTATTCTTTTTCCCCCCTTTTTAAAATTGTTTGTAATATTTACATTTCAGATTTTATCCCCTTACCCCACTTCCTCCCACCACCCAGAAACCTCCTATCCCATCCTCCTCCTTATGCTTCTATTAGGCAGTGACTGTACTTACCCCCCCCCACTATCCCGTCCCCACCCTCACATTCCCCCCCACTCCTGTGTTTATTTTTTTATGGGACCAAGAAATTCCTCTGCCACCTATGCCCGACAAGGCCATCCTCCCCTACATATACCGCTGGAGTCTTGGGTCCCTCCCTATGTGTTCCCAGGCTGGTAGTTTAGACACTGGGGGCTCTGGTTGTTTGGTATTGTTGCTTTCCTCCTGGGGTCACAAACCCTTTCTGCTCCTTCAGTCCTCTCTCTAAGTTCTCCATTGGGAAACTCCTGATTATATCATTGGTTAACTGTGAGCATCATCCTCTGAGTGTGTTAGTCTTTGGCAGACCTCTAAGGAGACAGCTATATCATGTTCCTGACAGTATGCACTTCCAGCCATCCACAACGGTGTTTAGCTTAGGTGGCTGTACATAGGATGAATACCCAGGTGGAATGGTCTCCTGATGGCCCCTCCT
This sequence comes from Arvicanthis niloticus, assembly GCF_011762505.2. Classification (NCBI taxonomy): domain Eukaryota; kingdom Metazoa; phylum Chordata; class Mammalia; order Rodentia; family Muridae; genus Arvicanthis; species Arvicanthis niloticus. Next base: position 104,476,561 of record NC_047663.1, read on the forward strand.
TCAGTTTCTCTCCCGTGTTTTGTTTCCATATTTGCTCCCTTGAGCATTTTTGTTACTCTTTCTAAGTAGAACTGAGGCATCCCCTCTTGGTCTTCCTTCTTCATGAGCTTCATGTGGTCTGTGGATTGAGTCTTCGCTAAACCAAGCTTTTGGACTAACATCTGATTAACAATGAGTAAATACCCTGTGTGTTTTTTTGTGATTGGGTTAACTCACTCAAGATGATAATTTCTAGATCCATCCATTTACCTAAAAATTTCTCGAATTCATTATTTTTAATAGCTGAGTAATACTCCATTGTATAGATGTACCACATTTTTTGTATCCATTCCTCTGTTGAGGGACATCTTGGTTCTTTCCAGCTTCCGGCTATTATAAATAAGGCTGCTATGAACAGAGTGGAGCATATGTCTTTATTATATGTTGGGGCATCTTCTGGGTATATGCTCAGGAGTGCTATAGCTGGATCCTCAGGTAATGCTATGTCCAGTTTTCTGAGGAACCGCCAGACTGATTTCCAGAGTGGTTGTACCAGCTTGTAATCCCACCAACAATGGAGGAGTGTTCCTCTTTCTTTGTATCCTTGCCAGCATCTACTATCACCTGAGTTTTTGATCTTAGCCATTCTGACTGGTGTGAGGTGATATCTCAGGGTTGTTTTGATTTGCATTTCCCTGATGACTAAGGATGTGGAGCATTTCTTAAGGTGCTTCTCAGCCATTCGAGTTTCCTCTGTTGAGAATTCTTTGTTTAGCTCTGTACCCCATTTTTAAATAGAGTTATATGGTTGTCTGGAGTATAATTTCTTGAGTTCTTTGTATATCTTGGATATTAGCCCTCTATGGGTTGAAGGATTGGTTAGGATCTTTTCCCAATCTGTTGGTTGCCGATTTGTCTTATTGACAATGTCCTTTGCCTTACAGAAGCTTTGCAATTTTATGAGGTCCCATTTGTCAATTCTTGATCTTAGAGCATAAGCCATTGGTGTTCTGTTCAGGAACTTTCCCCCTGTGCCTAGGTATTCGAGGGTCTTTCCCACCTTCTCTTCTATTAGTTTCAGTGTATCTGGTTTTAAGTTAAGGTCTTTTATCCACTTGGATTTGAGCTTTGTACAAGGAGATATGAATGGATTGATTTGCATCCTTCTACATGTTGACCTCCAGTTGAACCAGCACCATTTGCTGAAAATGCTGTCCATTTTCTACTGGATGGTTTTAGCTCCTTTGTCAAAGATCAAGTGATCATAGGTGTGTGGGTTCATTTCTGGATCTTCAATTCTATTCCATTGATCTTCCTGCCTGTCTCTGTACCAATACCATTCAGTTTTTATCACTACTGCTCTGTAGTACAGTTTGAGGTCAGGGATGGTGATTCCCCCAGAAGTTCTTTTGTTGTTGAGAATAGTTCTCACTATCCTGGGTTTTTTGTTGTTCCAAATAAATTTGCAAATTGCTCTTTCTACCTCTATGAAGAATTGATTTGGAATTTTGATAGGGATTGCATTGAATCTGTAGATTGCTTTTGGCAAGATGGCCATTTTCACTTTATTAATCCTGCCAATCCATCAGCATGGGAGATCTTTCCATCTTCTGAGATCTTCTTCGATTTCTTTCTTTAGAGACTTGAAGTTCTTGTCATACAGATCTTCCACTTGCTTGGTTAGATTCACTCCAAGATATTTAATATTATTTGTATCTATTGTGAACAGTGTCATTTCCATAATTTTTTTCTCAGCCTGTTTATCTTTTGAGTGTAGGAAGGCTACTGATTTGTTTGAGTTGATTTTATATCCAGCCACTTTACTGAAGTTGTTTATCAGGTTTAGGAGTTCTCTGGTGGAAGTTTTAGGGTCACTTAAGTATATTATCATATCACCTGCAAATTGTGAAATTTTGACTTCTTCCTTTCCTATTTGTATCCCTTTGACTTCATTTTGTTGTCTAATTGCTCTAGGTAGGGAGAGAGTGGGCAGCCTTGTCTAGTCTCTGATCTTAGTGGGATTGCTTCAAGTTTCTCTCCATTTAGTTTGATGTTGGCTACTGGCTTGCTGTATATTGCTTTTACTATGTTTAGGTATGGACCTTGAATTCCTAATCTTTCCAAGACTTTTAACATGAAGGGATGTTGTATTTTGTCAAATGCTTTCTCAGCATCTAGTGAGATGATCATGTGGTTTTTTTCTTTGAGTTTATTTATGTAGTGGATTACATTGATGGATTTCCGAATATTGAGCCATCCCTGCATTCCTGGGATAAAGCCTACTTGATCATGATGGATGATTGCTTTGATGTGTTGTTGGATTTGGTTTGCGAGAATTTTATTGAGTATTTTTGCATGGATATTCATAAGAGAGATTGGTCTGTAGTTCTCCTTCTTTGTTGGGTCTTTGTGAGGCTTAGGTATGAGCGTAATTGTAGCTTTATAGAATGAATTGGGTAATGTTCCTTCTGTTTCTATTCTGTGGAATAGTTTGAAGAGAATTGGTATTAGGTCTTCCTGGAAGGTCTGATAGAATTCTGCACTAAAACCATCTCGCCCCGGACTTTTTTTGGTGGGGAGGTTTTTAATGATTGCTTCTATTTCTTTAGTGGTTATGCGACTGTTTAGATGTTTATCTGCTCTTCATTTAACATTGGTACCTGGTATTTATCTAGAAAATTGTCTATTTCATCCAGATTTTCCAATTTTGTTGAGTATAGGCCTTTGTAGTAGGATCTGACGATTTTTTAAATTTCCTCTGTTTCTGTTGTTATGTCTCCCTTTTCAGTTCTGATTTTATTAATTTGAGTACTGTCTCTGCACCCTTTGGTTAGTCTGGCTAAGGGTTTGTCTATCTTGTTGATTTTCTCAAAGAACCAGCTCCTGGTTTTGTTGATATTTTGTATAGTTCTTTTTGTTTCAACTTGGTTGATTTTAGCCCTGAGTTTGATTATTTCCTGCCATCTACTCCTCTTGGGTATATTAGCTTCTTTTTGTTCTAATGCTTTCAGGTTTGCTGTCAAGTTGTTAATGTATGCTCTTTCCAATTTCTTTTTGTGAGCACTTAGAGCTATGATTTTTCCTCTTAGTACTGCTTTCAATGAGTCCCACAGGTTTTGATATGATGTGTCCTCATTTTCATTTAAATCTAAAAAGTCTTTAATTTCTTTCTTTATTTCTTCCTTGACCAAGTTATCATTGAGTAGAGCATTGTTCAGTTTCCACGTGTATGTGGGCTTTCCATTGTTTTTGTCCAAGTCAAAGACAAGTCTTAGTCCATGGTGGTCTGATAAGGTACTAGGGATTATTTCAATCTTTTTGTATCTGTTGAGGCCTGTTTTGTGACCAATTATATGGTCTATTTTGGAGAAGGTACCATGAGGTGCTGAGAAGAAGGTATATTCTTTTGTTTTAGGATGAAATATTCTATAGATGTCAGTTAAGTCTAATTGGTTCATAACTTCTCTTAGTTTCATTGTGTCTCAGTTTAGTTTCTGTTTCCATGATCTTTCCATAGCTGAGAGTGGGGTATTAAAATCTCCCACTATTATTGTGTGAGGTGCAATGTATGCTTTAAGCTTTAGTAAAGTTTCTTTTATGTATGTGGGTGCCCTTGCATTTGGAGCATAGATGTTCAGAATTGCAAGTTCCTCTTGGTACATTTTTCCTTTGATGAATATGAAGTGTCCTTCTTTATCTTTTTTGATTACTTTTGGTTGAAAACGATTTTATTTGATATTAGAATCACTACTCCAGCTTGTTTCTTGGGGACATTTGCTTGGAAGATTGTTTTCCAACCTTTAACTCTGAGGTAGTGTCTGTCTTTTTCACAAAGTTTTGTTTCCTGTATGCAGCAAAATGCTGGGTCCTGTTTATGTATCCAATCTAATAGTCTATGTCTTTTTATTGGGGAATTGAGTCCATTGATATTAAGACATATTAAGGAAAAATGAATGTTGTTTCCTGTTATTTATGTTATTGTCAGTGGAGTTATGTTTGTATAGCTACCTTCTTTTAGGGTTCTTGCTTTTTCTAGGTTGTAGTTTCCCTCCTTGTGTTGGAGTTTTCCACCAATTATCCTTTGAAGTGCTGGATTTGTGGCAAGATATTGTGTAAATTTGGATTCATCATGGAATATTTTGGTTTCTCCATCAATATTGATTGAGAGTTTTGCTGGGTATAGTAGTCTGGGCTGGCATTTGTGTTCTCTTAGGGCCTGTATGATATCAGTCCAGGATCTTCTCACTTTTATGGTCTCTGGTGAGAAATCTGGTATAATTCTTATAGGTCTGCCTTTATATGTTACTTTGCCTTTTTCCGTTACTGCTTTTAATATCTTCTCTTTGCTTTGTATATTTGATGTTTTGATTATTATGTGACAGGAGGTATTTCTTTTTTGGTCTAGTCTATTTGGGGTTCTGTAGGCTTCTTGTATATTTAAGGACATCTCTTTCTTTCGGTTAGGGAAGTTTTCCTCTATAATTTTGTTGAAGATATTTACTGGCCCTTTAAGTTGGGAATCTTCACCTTCATCTGTACCTATTATCCTTAGGTTTGGTCTTCTCATTGTGTCCTGGATTTCCTGGATGTTTTGTGCTAGGAGCTTTTAACATTTCACATTTTCTTTGACCATTGTGTCTATGTTTTCCATGGTATCTTCTGCGCATGAGAGTCTCTCTTCTATCTCTTGTATTCTGTTGGTGATGCTTGCGTCTATGACTTCTGATCTTTTGCCTAGGTTTTCCATCTCCAGGGTAGTCTCCCTTTGAGATTTCTTTATTGTTTCTACTTCAATTTTTAGATCCTGGACAGTTCTCTGTAATTCCTTCACCTGTTTGGTTGTGTTTTCTTGCATTTCTTTAAGGGCTTCTAGCTGTTTACCTGCCTTCTCCTCAAATTCTTTGAGAGTGTTGTTTATGTCCTTTTTAAAGTCCTCCATCATCATCATGAGAAATGATTTTAATTCTGAGTCCTGCTTTTCTGGTGTGATGTGGTGTTCAGGACTTGCTATGGTGGGGGAACTGGGTTCTGGTGATGGCAAGTAACTTTGGTTTCTGTTGTTTACGTCCCTGCACTTGCCTTTCACCATTTTGTTAGCTCTAGTGCTACCCTCTCTCACTGGTTCTGACTGGGGACTGTCTTTCCAGTTATCTTGCTTGTGTCAGAACTCCTCAGGGTCCAGATGTCTCTGTGATCCTGTGATCCTGAGCTCCAGCTGCTCTGAGTGCAGTGTCTCCTCTAGGATGTCTCAGGGTAAGGTGTCTTCTTGAGAGCAGACCAATTAGGTGTTCGATGCTCTGAGTGCAGTGGTTTCTCTAGAATGTCTCAGGATAAAGTGACTGCTGCTCTGGGTTCTGTGGCTCCTTTAGGATGACTCTGGGTATGGTGCCCCCTGCTCCGAGGTCAGTGGCCTCTCTAGGATGTCTCAGGATACGGTTTCCACCAGGGTGCAGACCCGCTGGCTGTCTGCCTCTCTGAGGACACTGACTGCTCTGGGCTGACTCGGGATGCAGTTTCCACAGGGGTACAGACCCGCTGGATGCCTGCTCCCACCACTGGGATCAAAAGAGGGGCAGAAGGGGAGTGGAATTCCACAAGGGCAGGGTTTCAGTACGGGGGGGGGGGGGGGGCTGAGAGCTTCCTACTCCCATCTGTGGCTCTGGTGCATAGGGCGGTGCGCAGCTGGCCCTACCTTTCTCTCTGAGGACACTGGCCTCTCAGGATACAGTTTCCACAAGGGTGTAGACCCTCTGAGTGTCTGCCTCCCTGAGGACACTGGCCTCCCAGGGATGTCTCAGGACAGTCTCCACAAGGGTGCAGACCCTGCTGGGTGTCTGCTCTCGCTACTGGGATGGATCTGGAGAGGGCAGAAGGGGAGTGGAGTTCCGCAGGGGCGGGGTTGGGTACCTGTGGGGGGGGGTCCTGCAAGCTTCCTACTCCCAGCTGTGGGTCTGGTGCATAGGGTGGTGTGCCGCTGGCCTTACCTGTCTCCCTGAGGGTACTGGCCTTCCAGGGATGGCTCAGGATACAGTTTCCCCAAGGGTGCAGACCCCGCTGAGTGTCTGCTCCCACTAATGGGATGAATCTGAAGAGGGAACAGCATCTTCTAGGTTAACTTTTCATTTTACTAGAATAAAGTATAACTTTTTCATATCTTTTGAATAGTTTCAATTTGAAGTTTAATTTGTCAGATATTAGAGTAGCTACAGCTGATGATTCTTGGTCCCATTAGAATAGAGTATTTTTGCCCATTCTTTTGTTCAAAGGCATTGCTTATGTTTAAAGGTAAGAATTTCTTCTTGTAGACAACATGTAGCAGTGTTTTGTTTTTGATCCATTCGGTAAGTTCGTGTCCTTTAATTGAAGACTGACCATTGATATTTAAGGTTATTATTGAAATGAGTGTTAATTTCTGTCATCATGATGCTGATTTTTGTTGGTGTTTTTGTTTTCTCAGTGGTAGTTCATGTTATAATAATTATGGCTTCATATTTATTTCCACAGTCTCTCACCTATAATTATTCTCTTTTCTGTTAAAAAAATATTGCCTTTTGTTCTTTCTTTAAGGTTGATTTGTTGAATATACATTTTTAAAGCTATTCATATAATGGAAAGTTTTCCCTTCAGTTATAACATGTTGGGAGCAGCCTTGCTATATACTGAAAGCTTAAAATCAGCCATAGGCCTGAGTCAGACATACATGCCTGCTAACACAAAGTCTTGGTGTCTGTGGAAAAACACTGAACAGTTGGCTATAAGATCTTGTAAATAGGCAGCCTTGGTGGAAATTTACCAGCCTGGATAAGAACTGGTAGTCATAGACCTTGTGGATAGGTAGCCTTGGTGGAGAGTACCAGCATAGATAAGGACAAGTGAATCATAGACAGAATCATAGTGACCTCTTCCCTGATTCTTCACCCAGCCAAAACCCTGTTCTGGAAGATATCTGTACTCCCACTGAGAACACCTATGCTCCTGCGTCATCTCCTTCCCCACATCCTCCCTTTTTATGTATATAACCCCTGTGTGAAAAAATTAGAATCATTGGTTTGATCAGACTATAGACAAGTCGCTCATTCTTTACATCCCCTGTCCTCCAGTTCTCTCTTCCAGGTCTTCTGATCCTAGTTCAATGCCCCGTTGGACTGGGGCAATGACAGATAGTTTTTCTGAGTCAAATAATCTAAGCTGGCCAATGTGGTCTTATAGTACTTGAATACATTGCTCCAAATTTTTCTGTCTTTCAAAGTCTCTACTGAGATATCAATTGTTATGCTAATGAGTTTTATTTATATGTTTTTAATTTTTTCTCTTTTTAAAGCTTAGGATACATATATTTTGTTATGTGTACTTAGTGTTTTAACTATTCTTGCTGTGGTCAGTTTTTTCTGGTCTTGCCTATTTAGTGTTCTATGGGCTTATATCTATGTAGGTTTGTCTTTCTTAGTTTGTAGAAGTTTTCCCTTATGATATTGTTGAAGATCTGGTCTATGCCATTGACTTGAGATTTTTCTTTATTATTTATGTCTATTGTTTAAAAGTTTCATTTTTTTTCATTGTGTCCCACATTCCCTATGTGTTCTTGAAAAAAAAAACTTTATCTTTAAAGAAATGTTCATAGTCTTTGTTCTTTTGCTGTTGCTGTAGTTGATTAATCAATTCTAATCTTCCCAGGGGCAGTGGTGTGAGTTCTTCTACATTGCTGATGCCTCCCCATCTGACATTCCTGAGTTATTACTTAATTATTAAAATCTGTATTCTATTTTTGCTACCTCAGACCCAATTGGGGAGGGGGCTGGGTCCACTCTTCCCTGGCTCTTACATGATTGTTACTCTGTCTTTTGAAGCTCTTAAGCCTGCATCTAACTCCTTCCCTGGCATGGCAATTTGGCTTCTTACTTGGTCCCTTTGCCCTAGAATCCCAAAGTCACATCTGTGTCTCCGTAGCCAGCTACTGGCCACCAGCAACTTTATTTACCAATTAGAACCAGCTGGAGGCAGAGACCCTCAGCATTTTACATGCAGGATTCTCGTGCAATTTGGGAATCCATAATGCAAGCATTAGCCAACTCCATAACATTTTAGTCTAAATATTCTATCTTTGACACCTGTTATTCTATCTTCTGCTTCATTCATTTTGTTTGCAAAGCTTTCCTTTTAGTTTTCTCTTGAATCATTGGATTTTTAAATCCCATCTTCATTTTCGTTTAGTTTATCTTCTTATTGACTCTACTCTCATGTCCATGATTGTCTTTACTATTTTCATTGGCATTATGTTTGTGTTTTCTTGGCATCACTCGGGAATTTATACTCCTTACATTCATTCTCAATTTCATTGTGCTATTGTTTTGTATCTTCTTTAAATTTCTTGCCTTGTTTGGTCAAGTTTAAGTTTGTTTGTTTCCATATTCTGAGAGTCAGCTAAGAAATTCTTATTGCTAAACATTTTGACAGAATTGGTAGCTTCTGGAGAAAATTTTTAGCTAATCTTTCATGTTGTTTGTATTTTTGGAATGAGATCTGAGGTTTAAGATTTATGAATTCCTAAGGTTATCATGATCAATTCATGGTAATAAAAACTGAAAATGTTTCGAAAATCACTTATGCCTTTGCTGACTTTTTAAAGTTTTAAGCATTTGGAAATGGTTAAGTGACAGTTTACTGGCTAGTGTTGGGCCGTGAAGACATGGTTTGGACATAGCCTGGTTGAACGGGCTTTAAACCCCGGAGACCCTTTTAGGGACGGTAGGATGTTTAGCCCTGTTCCTAGGCCCCCTTGATAGAGCGCTGGGTTTGAGATAGCCAGGAGACCCAACAGGACATTGCCTGTCAGGGACGACATATTGTCTCCCCGCGCTCTGGGACTCCAGACTACTTCCATGTGGTCCACATCTCTCATTAACACAGAGTTGCCCCTCCTTTTATGAAAGAAAAGAGGGTGGGATGTTGGGCCTTGGAGGTAACTCCATTTAACCTGTTATTTTCAGTCACGTAGGACAGGTAGAGGGCGTGATTAACAAGTCTCTACCTCCAGAGATTTAAATATTAATGAATTATCAAAAGGCCAGGGGCGTAGCTAATTAAGTTATTCCCTCCCCTTTCTCCCTTCCCTATAAGACTGGTCTCCCCTGGCCTTTGGCGGGGGAAGCGCACAACACCTGCATCCATTCACCATGCCATGAACAATAAAAGCTTTGGAAAACCGGACTCCACGTGTCCATGGTCTCTCCGCCTGATTCCCAGCTTTTGGAACCCTGGAACCTTGTCGATGCAGCCACCGGCCCGCCCACCGACAGCTGCGTGAATGTGGAATCTTCCGCTGGCGGCGTGGGAAGCCCTGGTGCCGGACCGCCCTGAGACTCTGTCGCCGGACTCCCTCCCTTCCCCCCGCCTGCGAGATTTCTGCCCCACAGGCTAGGTTATGTCAGCTTGACAAAAGTTAGAGTTATCTAAAAGTAGAGAACCTCTATTGAAAAAATGCCTTCATAAGACCTATGCCTTTGCTGACTTTTTAAAGTTTTAAGCATTTGGAAATGGTTAAGTGACAGTTTACTGGCTAGGTTATGTCAGCTTGACAAAAGTTAGAGTTATCTAAAAGTAGAGAACCTGTATTGAAAAAATGCCTTCGTAAGACCTGGCCATAAGGAGTTTTCTTAATTAGAGACTGATGGAGAAGAGCCCAGTCTGTTGTGAGTGGTGTCATTCCTGGGCTGGTTATCCTGGGTTCTATAAGCCAGGGATGGCAAGCCACCAAGCAGCACTGCTTTATGGCCTTTGTCACAGCTCCCATCTACAGGTTTCTGCCCTCTTTAAATTCCTGTCCTGGATTTTCCTCAATGATGAATTATAAAGTGGAACTGTAAGACAAGTAAACCCTTTCCTTCCCAACTTGCTTTTTAGCCATAGTGTTTTATCATAGCAATAAAAACATAGCCAAGATAGAGTTGTTATAAAGGCAATTGTAAGATTAATCACATGTCTTTTTATTCTGGAAAATATTCCTTTATAATAATAAATCTTCCTCCCTTCTGGACTGCACCTTCCACCAGGGCAGATGATTAGTGTGTCTGTCCTTCTGAAGACTCCAGAGTCTGAAGGTTTCTCAGGTGATCTGATACACCCAGGGTAACAAGTAAGGGAACCTCCCAAATAACTGCAGCAGCTGGGACCCCCCTCTCTCCCAGGAGCCCAGCAGACTCAGGGCCCATGTCTTCTGCTTGAACTCCACCTTCCTTGCTGCATCTACCTTCTATTCACACAGATCATCAGCTTATTCACTTCTCTCAAGAGCCCACAGTCTAAAAGCCTCCCAAGAGATCTGCTTCACCCAGGGCAACAGATTATCAGTGTGTATGTCCTTCTGAAGAACCCATAGTATGAAGGCCTCCCAGGAGATATGCAGCAGCCATGGAGATAGGTCTCCCAGGAGACCTGCAGCAATCCAGGGACACAGGAGGCAGGTGCAAGACAGACACTGAGGCAAGTTAGCACTAGAAATAACTAGATGGCAAGAAGTAAGTACAAGACCATAAGCAACAGGAACCAATATACTCTGGCACCATTCGAACCCAGTTCATTTGCCACAGCACACCCTGAATACAGCAACATACCTGAAAAACACAATGCTGACATAAAATCCTATCTCATGAAGATAATAGAGTCCATTAAGGAGGATAATAATAACCACTGAAAGAAATATAGGAAAACACAGATAAATGGGTAGAAGCCCTTAAAGAAGAAACAAATAAATCCCTTAAAGAAATATAGAAAAACACAATCAAACAGGTGAAGGAATTGAACAAAGTGTCCAAGACTTAAAAGTGGAAGTAGAAACAATAAAGAAATCACAAATGGAGGCAACCATGGAAATGGAAAACCTAGGAAAGAAGTCGGGAGCTACAAATGCAAGTATCAACAAAAGAATACAAGAAATAGAAGACAGAATCTCAGGTATACATGCTACTTTAGAAGGTATTGACACAACAGCCAAAGAAAATACAAAACAAAAAAACTTCTAAACCAAAACATTTATGAAATCCAGGATACAATAAAAAGATAAAACCTAAGAATAATAGGAATAGAAGAAAATGAACATTCCCAGCTCAAAAGACCCATGCTTCTTCATCTTCAACATCTTCAACAAAATCATAGAAGAAAAATTCCCCAACTTAAGGAAAGAGATGGCTATAAATGTGTAAGAAGCCTATAGAATACCAAATAGATAGGACCAGAAAAGAACATTTTCCTGTCACATAATAATCAAAACACTAAATACACAGAAATGCCTTGCTTGTTCTTTGACTATTTGTGTTTATTCTCTTGCTTGTTCCTTGACTATTTGCATCAATTGTATTGCTAGACCCTCAACCTAGAACTGACCTTAATACATACATGTAATTAAAATGGTATAAAAGCAAAAAGGAGGAGGGGGGATGGAATAAGGGGTTCTAGGAAGGGAAAATAGGGAAAGGGGATGATATTTGTATTGTAAATAAATAAAATATACAATAAAAATGCAGCATATTACAAAAGTATATTACATGTACATGGCAATCTCAAAAACAAAGGTACTTTTAAATTAAAGGACATGATAATGAAAAAAATGTTCACAATAAGGTAAATCCTGAGAAATTCAAATTATATTTTCTGTAATTCCCTAAATAATGTGTGGTTTGGTAACAGCACAAGATATAATTACACTCTTAGGATTTTGTTTTTTACTTTGACTTTGCTGAACACAATTACATATTTATTCTGGCTCCTTATAATAAGTGATTATCTTGAATATTTTCATTATCTACATTTCTCTTTTGGACCACTGAATTCTGAGAAGGCCCTGTCAAATGTGTTTGTATACATCACAAGCCTAAGATTATGGATATTAACTTTATATATAATTACCTAACAAATAAATTTTAATCCTACAATTTAAAAAAAGAATATTAAATGCTATAAGGGAAAAAGGCCAAGTAACATATAATGGCAGACCTTAACAGAGACCCTAAAAGCCAAAAGAACCTGGACAGTGGTCATGCAGACCCTACAAGAACACAATATTTCATGACAAAACCAAATTCAAACAATATCTATCTACCAATTCAGCCCTACAGAGGATTCTAGAAGGAAAACTACAATACAAGTTGGGTACCTACACAAACAAACAAACAAAAAACAACCAAGATATTAATCATCTCACAAAAAAAAACACAAGGAGAGAATCATGTACATATAATGACATCTACAACAACAAACATAACAGTAACTCACAATCATCTATCTTTAATATGTCTCAACATTAATGAATTCAATTCCACAGTAAAACAACATAAGCTAACAGCCCGGATATGCAAGCAGGATCCAGCATTCTGCTGCATACAGAAGACACACCTCAATGACAAAGATAGACAATACCTCAGAGTAAAAAGCTGGAAAAGTCTTTCAAGCAAATAGTCCCAAAAAACAAGCTGAAGTTGCCATTCTAATATTCAATAAAATAGACATTCAATCAAAAGATACCGAGTGAGATGAGGAAGGACACTTCATATTCATCAAAAGAAAAATCCACCAGGAGAAAGTCTCAATTATGAACACCTATGCCCAAAATGCAAGGGCACTCACATTTATAAAAGACACTTTACTAAAGCTCAAAACACACACTGAACTCCATATAATAATAGTGGGAGACTTAAACACAGCACTCTTACCAATAAACAGGTCATTGAAACAGAAACTAAACAGAGACACAGTGAAACTTATAGAAGTTATAAACCAAATGGATTTAATAGATATATAGAGAAAATTTTACCCTAAAACAAAAGAATATAGCTTCTCAGCACCTTGTGGTAACTTTTCCAAAACTGACCATAACAAACTGGTCACAAAACAAACCTCAACAGATCCAAAACGATTGAAATAATCCCATGCATCCTATCAGATCACCACAGACTAGGGCTTGATTTAGTAACTACAAAAACAACAGAAAACCCACATACCCATGGAAACTGAACAACTCTCTACTCACTGATACCTGGCCATGGACAAAATAAAGAAATTAAAGACTTTCTAAAGAATTTATACTTTCTAAAGAATTCAATGAAAATGAAGGCACAACATACCTAATCTCAAGGGACACAATGAAAGCAGTACTAAAATGAAACTTGATAGCACTAAATGCCCTTATAAAGAAATCAGACCACTTTGTCCCATTCCTTTACCTGTTTGATTGTGTTTTTCTGTATTTGTTTAAGTGACTTATTTTTTTCCTCTTTAAGGGTTTTTACCTGTGTAACTGTGTTTTCCTCTATTTCTTTCAGTGAGTTATTCATATCCTCCTTAAAGGTCTTTATTATCTTCCTGAGATGGGATTTTAGATCAGCACCATGCTTTTCAGGTGTTTTAAGGTATCCAGGGCTTGCTGTGGTGTGAGAACTAGGTTCTGATGGTGCCAAAATATATTGGTTTTTGTTGCTTGTGGTCTTTTTCTTGTTTCTTGCTATCTCATTGTTTCTGATGTTAATTCTCCTGGGTATCTCTGTCTGGAGGCTGCCTCTTAAGTCCTTGGTTGTAGCAGATCTCCTGGCAGTCCTGTAGACTGTGGTGTGGTCAGAGGGGCAGACACAGTGATCTGCCCTGGCTGAGGTGAAGATGGGAAGGGAGATAGAGTTGTTTTGTTTTGTTTTGTTTTGTTTTGTTTTGTTTTGTTTTGTTTTGTTTTGTTTTTGCTGGATGAGGGTCCCTCATCTGCTAGGCTCCTTGAGGTCCCAGCTAATGCAGTTATTTGAGTGGGTGGTCTCACCTGTTTTCCTGGCTGCAGCAGATCTCCTGGGAGTCCTGCAGACTGTGGGCAGTGAGTAGAGCATGTAATCTGAACTTCCCAAATGGAGTTGAAGATCCAAATGGGGTGGACTGTAATTTTTCAGGCTCAAAATCTAAACAGAGATAAATTACCTTAGTTTATAAATTTTAATCTTACCAAAATTACTAATCTATAACAAACAGATAAAACAGAGGGAAATAAAACATAAAGTCAATAAAGCACAATAAATCATCAAATGTCCTTAATATGCCCAGAATTGTTTGTAGTCATTTTAAATACAAACATAATTCATTTACAAAGACAAGATTCAAGGGAGAGACCAACCAGTATTTCCTGTTATACATGTTTTTCTATGTGGTTTCAAAGTTTAGCCTAAAGCAATCTATTCTCCTTTTAAAAATATACTATTTGGGTAGTTCCCAGTGTCTTCTACATGTCCTTTATTGATGGAACCTTTGCCTGTTTTACTGATGGTACCAATTGTGGATGGTCAGTCTAGGATGGACAATTCATAATGATTTTATAAATAATGCTTTTCATCAACACAGCATAATGAGGTATATGTTGTATATGTATTGCTAAGGGATATTTCTTCCCCAATGTAATTCTATGACTAGCTCATAATATGTCACAGATTTAGAAGCACTTTTTAAAGTGACTTCCATCATAGAAATGAAAATAGTTCTATCTCTGTTGGGGTAAATCTCCAACCCAAATAAGACCAGTCCAAAAAAAAAAAAAAAAAAACATAACTCAATAATTATGAATATAAGCTGCACACCTAGATTGGGCAGATTTACCATTACACTACTCTATTCCCCAGCTATGAGATCCCTTATAACTTGCAGTTTTTCCAAGCCACGTGCTTCTCCTCCATTGTTCTTTCACATCTTCCTCCTCTATCATCTTTCTCCCCTGTCACCTTCTTCTCTCTCTTCTCCTCCAAACCATTTTTCTCCATCTCCCCTTCTACTGCCCAATCACTGGCTCTAGCCTTTATTTTACAAATTAAGGTATGCAGAAGGTTCACAAGAAGTCATCTGTATACTGATTCACTCCTCCTCTGCAGCCCCTCCCAGGAAAGTGGAATTAGCATCAAAATACAAAGCCAGGGCTATTTACAACTTATCTCTTTGACATTTTTTCAAGTTGAACAATTGATAATCTATCAGATATGTGTGACACATATCAAATTGAACTCAGTACTTCCTGGCTCCCTAGTAAAAAGTATGATCAAGTAGATAAATTGGTGTGCTTTACAACTATCAAAGGTTTTCAACAGTGGCATAAAATTACATGGTCTAGTCTTGATCTTGCAACAATGGTTTTCTTTGTCTAGATTGTAAACAATCCATATAATCAGTTTGTATCTCTCCTACGCCATAATTAGTAACCAAAAATGGACCCACTGGACTCTGACCAATGGACATTACTCATCTTTTTAGTTACCTTAAGTAAGTACACATCAATTTTGCCCCCAACCCCTTTGTACTCTACTAGACTTCTACATTCTCTAGGGAAAGCTTAATTGTATAATTACTCATTTATTCCAGCATTTATTTAGGTATTCTGAAGGAAATTAATACTGTCAATACTCCCATGTATCTTGCATTGGCTTTTTGTTTTTCTGATTATAGCATAAAATATAAAATGGTTCTTAAAACTCGACTTTTTAAGCCATTGTGAAATATCAGAATCATATCTTGATACTTTCTATTAAAATATAACAAGGTGAACTGTTTCTCTAGTTTTCCCTCATGATTTTTTAATATTTATTGGATATTTTATTTATTTACAATATAGATGTACAGATGTACAGATGTATTTTCCCCATTTCCCATTCCTAGAACCCCCTATCCCATTCCCTCTCCTTCTTTTTGCTTTTATACCATTTTAATTACATGCATGTATTAAGGTCAGCTCTAGTTGAGGATCTAGCAATACAATATATGCAAATAGTCAAGAAACAAGCAAGACAATAAACACAAATAGTCAAGCAACAAGGAAGGCATTAAACACAATTACGTGAACACTGCCATGATCACTGTTTTTAAGGGCTTATCAGGATGACTAAAGTATCTGAGCTTAATTCCCTGTCCTAGCCCAAGGTCATTTTCATTTTGGAAGCCTATTTTCTTGTTCTAGCCTAAAATTTAGAATCCTGTCTGAAATTACTTCTTTATTCTAGACTAATATTTATATTCCTGCCTGAAATTACTTCTTTGTTCTAGCCTAAGATTTAGATTCCTACCTGAAATTACTTCTTTATTCTAGTCTAATGTCAGATTCCTGCCTAAAGCCTAATTTCTTGTCCTTGGCCAATGTCAGATTCTTGCCAAGCAGCCCCAAAAGTTCTCTACCTCTCCCCCTTTTTAATTTCATTAACAAGACTGAGCCTATCTTACATCATTCTGACAAGAATGCCTTCCTTATCCATCATGGAATATGCATTATCAAAAGTAGTGCACTTCTGTCTTAGGTTGGTAAGGCTCTGTGCATAATATTACCTGTCCTTGGCTTGCCAGGCTGTTAAATTAATAACTCTGTCTGGGTGGTCCATTTTCAAATTCAAGCCATGTACTTTGGCTGCCAACATGTTGCTGTTGTTAAAGACAAGCTTTAACATGATGGGCAGGAATAAAAGTATTCCCTGAACAAAAAAAGGAATAGCATAATCAAGCTATATTTCCCGTTTTTGAAGCTTGACCAAAATAGAAATACTGACCTCAGGCCATGGGTAATTTTATCCTCAGTATTTGCCAAACCAATCCTCAGGAGAGCAGCACTTTTTAACTGCATAAGCTCCTATGTATCATTAAAACATCCAAGAGGTGTTAGAATTATGCCAAATACACTGCAAGTGTCTTTAAACTTCTTCCTAATTATAATGACTACCACTGTAAATTTTAGAACTAACATAAATCCAATGGTGGTATTTGGCATGACATTCGAGATGGCTCTTTACCCTTAAATTCTGAACCTCCTTCCAATAATTTGAATAGGATAAAGAGCATCAATCCATTCTTCCAAATGCCTATCTAAATCCTCTTATATATTCAACATATTAGTAACTTTTTTGCTAAATGATTAACAAAAATAGCTGTCTTGACTTATTGTGTTATAGCAATTGCAGAAGCAGTGGTGCTAGTAATCAATGTAATTAAAGCTGTTATACCAACAATAATCTAGCCCACTACCCTCTTTCTTCTGTTTAAAGCCTGATTCATTTCTTTGAGTACTTGCAAGGTATTTTTTAGAATGCCAAGGTTCTGTGATACTCAGGACACTAAAAAGAAAACCTGGCTGATAGACCTCCATTACTGACATGCCAGATTTCAAAACACAAACACAATCAGAAGCTGTACAATGAATGCAATTTACATTAAATACTGTAGAAGAAACAAAAGTGTCTTAACTTAACAATTAAAAGAGCCTTAACACATGTGTTAACACCTGCTTGAAATCCAGATCCTGCCCAAACTTTTCTCTTGCTAAAATAACATCATATAGAACTGCAGTTAATTTCCAAATATGTCTCTGAAAATGTCCAGAACTAGACTTCCAAATAAAGATTCTTATTTCCAATATTGGATTGATTTCTAGACCAGTCCATAATTGAGTCTGAATAATTGTCATATTTAATAACAATACAAGAGTCATTATATATTCTCTTGTTGATTCTTTGTTCCACAAGGTCTTGAGGCAAGGCAGCTTGTCCCATCAGGGATATAGGTAAGCAATGGTGGTTCGGGAACGTATATGTTCAATACAGCTTCTCAGTAACCATGATCAGGGCACTCAGCAAACTCACAGGTCAGCATCATTCTTTGTTCTGGCATTAGCATGTCTCACCCATCGCTCCTTCAGCATCTTACACTATTGAGCATGTTAGAACTCCTGGGAGTCCAGCCTCCTCTGGGTTTTGGGGTTCTCTCATGATTAACTTATAAAAATTATATACTTTAAAGTTTGAAACCTTAGATGAGTATATCATGCCTGCTGTTGAAAAGCACTGAAAAGCAGGAGATTCATTTTTAAAAAAAAAATTAAGAGAAACTTTCTATGCAATAGAAGTTTCTATCTGAGAGTGGTATAGTAGTTATGTGGAAATATGGGGAAAATGGCATTGTTTGTGTTGTTACAGATTCAGTTTAACAGGTATGAATATGTAAAATTTTGATATGAAATCACAAGAGTTTTAACAATCAGGACCTACTGGAAACATTCATCAATAAAACGCAGATCACCAGTTCAAAAAAATGGGCAATCTCCACAAGCTCAACAAGCAAAGATCCATATGTGGTGACAAACTCAACCAACCGTAGAGCAAAACCATCAGGCTATAATTCTTATGATTTTGGTTCTTTTGATAATGACATTAATATGTATTCATCTAATCTTTGCTTCTTGTGTATTGTCTACTTCCTTATGGAAAGCACCAAAGTTGGGCTGATCTACAGTGTTAAGATGTTCATGTTTGTGTTAATTGAACTTCAGGAAGTTGGCATTGATGACTGGGGAAAAGTGGATGAATAATTTTTTTAACAAGTTCAACTCAAGTATACTTAATGGAATAATTTATCAGATCCTATCATAAAGGGAAAACACTGATCTTAGAATAATAAATTATAAGCTGAATTTAAGGACCAAGGCTATATAGTAATGGTCAAAAATGGAATAATGCCAAGAAAGATACACTTGTGGCACAAAGTAATATGTCTATCTCCAAATTGGCTGTAGGTTATTAGGATGCTAGGATAATAATCTATGGTTGCAACTGACTACTAGGAGACTTAAAAAGACTTTCTCTTTGCATTGACTGGGACCCTATTATCCAAATTTTATTACAGAAACTATTTTCTGGAATTAGAAATCTATTCTATTGAATATCTTAACATTGTTGAAGACAATACTATACCCCATAACAACATAATTTCTGGAAAATTTCCAGTACTTCTTCTTTAGCCACTGTTTATGTTTTGACTACAATAAGGAAAACTCTCAGGATTGGGTTGTAAAAAATAATCCTTAACACATGGAATGGATTTCTTTATAGGCTGGATTTTTTCTGGAAATTATAATTAATTATAATTTTTCTGGAACCATAATTTTTTTATTCTTATAGTGCAGTTTTCTAGTTTATTTGGCATTGGCCATGTCATTCCTACACTGCTGACACCAAATTGTCATACATAAAAACAGAGAAATTCCCACTGACTGGTGGCAATTATAATTTTATGTATATCTCTGCAACAACTATAGTTGTTGTTTTATTTTGTCTGCACCTGGCCTTGTGGTAGGCCTTCAGCAGGAGAACACAAAATGGGCTTAACACAACCACTAATCTTACGGTTCAAATATTAAGATAATTAAATCAAGGACTTGTAGAAGTTAAAACTACTCTGTTAGAAAATAAGTTGGCACTAGATTTTTCTCTTATTGAAATAGCATCTGGATTGCCCAGAATTCTCTGGTTTATGCTGTTTTAATTTATCTGATAAATTTTAACAATTTACCTTTCAGATAAAACAGTTATGATGAACTGTTTCCCATTTTTCACAATCACAACTGTGGCCATCCTGGTTTGGATGGATCTCCAAATTTCTTGGATCTTTAAGGGTAAGCACTATTGTTTTTTTGTCCCCTCCCTGTTCATCTTTGTATTCAGCATCTGTTGACAGACTGCCTTTTCTATATATACTTACATGCTTTTTGAATATACTAAAATATAAAAATAAAAGGTGGATCATGTTGGTCTTGAATTAAGGTTACATTAGGATATAATGGATTTGTGACATGGAATGAGAACATCTGATGTTGATATATCTCAAGAAGAAAATTTCTAAAAAATAGTTGAAGAATAGATGAAGAATATTCCATACTTCAGATAATTTTCTGAAGAAAAATAATGTTGTTGTGCTTTATAGAACCTTGAACATGCTGGGCTGTGAAGCAGGCTTCTCCACTGAACTGCAAATTCTTAATTCTGGGATCAAAGGAGCTATAATAATTATAATGACTTTTTTTGTACAAATTGCTCATGAGTTCTCAGTTGCCTTGAGTCCTCTGGTTTCCTGTATCAATTCTTCCCAAATTAATCAGGAGAGGCAAGTTAGACAACCTTTCATATTTTTCCCTTAAGAGTTAATCCAATTTCCATAAAAAGACCTGGAATATTTCCTGAAATTATGCTGATATTGAAATGTGACAAACTTATGCTGCATAATGAAAGCAGTGCTGAGGGGAAAGCATTAAGTGTCTTCACAGAAAAAAATAGTGAATCCTTATACTAGCAGCTTAACAACACTCCTGAGAGCTCTAGAAGAAAAAGAAACAAATGTAGCCCAACAGGAATAGATGGCAGAAAATAGTCAAACTCCAGGCTAAAATTACTAAATTAGAAACAGACAGAACAATAAAAAGTGTCATTATGTAAGGGTTCATGATTTGCTGAAGAATGACACCCAGTCTCAAATAGTATGTAAACACAAAGATTGTTTTATTCTACAGAAGTCCAGAATTCTGGAGTCTCCCCATTACCAAGATTGAGAGACAACCAAGTGAGCTTGCAGGCCAGATTTAAAGCACATTAGGGGATTTTGAGATAGGTGACTTTTATCTTACTCCATCTCTAAGGACATTCCATTACTAGGAAAAAGGCCTGGAAACAATTGCTAAGGAAGTCTGGTAACTGTTGCTGACTCATTGTCCTTGCCTTAGGCCAGAGAACAGGGCAGCTTCTGAGGCCTGGACTTGCCTTGAATTGCCCAGTTCTTGGGAACAAAAATTTAAGCCTAGTCTCCTTAATTGCCAGTTTGAAGCCTGTCAGAGAATCATCTTATCTCATTCCTCTCAATTAAAACCAAGTGCTGGTTCTTTAAAAAAAACAAATCACCAAGATAGAAAAGCATTTAATCAAACTAACTAAAAGTCAGAGGGAGAGAGAGACATAAAACAACAAAATCAGAAATGAAAAGGAGGACATAACAACAGACATGAAGGAAATCTGAAGAATCATTAGATTGTACTTCAAAAGCCTATACACCACAAAATTGGAAAATCTAAGTGAAATGGATGATTTTCTTGATAAATATCACTAAAGTTAAAATCTGGATCAGATAACCTATTTAAATAGTTCTACCACACCTAAAGAAATAGAAGCAGTAATTAAAAGTAGTCCAACCAAAACAAACCATCCAATGAAACAAACACAAAAAACAGCCTGGGCCAGATGGTTTTAGTGTATAATTCTACCAGATTTTCAAAGAAGAGCTAATACCAATACTCCTCAAACTATTTCACAAAACAGAAACAGAAGAAACATTGCCAAACTAATTTTATGAGGCCACAGTCATCCTGATACCTAAACCACATGAAGGCTCAACAGAGATATAGAATTTCAAACCAATTTCCTTTATGAACATTGATGCAAAAACTCTCAATAAAATACTCACAAAAAGAATCCAAGAACTCATCAAAAATAGCTGAACAAGTAGACTTCATCCCAAGGATGCAGGGATGGTTCAATATATGGAAATCCATAAACATAATTCACCATATAAGCAAACTGAAAAAAAACTACATGATCCTCTTGCTTTAATGTTTTTGTGCATTGTGTAAAGGATATCCTTGTGTTATTCAAATGCTGATTCCTCTGCCCTCAAATCTCCTTTTAATCTGGACATGGTATCATAATGCATATGTTAAGAATTTCCAGTCTCCCAAAGAAGCTAAACAAGAAGGAATGCCCAAGAGATATGGCTTGAATCTCACTTAGAATAAAATAGGAGGGAGGGAACTGGATGGGAGAGGGGATGCAGAGAAGAATGGGGGGGGGGGGGGGAAGGTCATGATCAGGTATGGGAAGAGACTGGAGACAGGGCTAGAAGGCCAGGAGAATAAATGGAAATCTGTAGCTGCTGGGAATTGGGGTGTGGGGAGCATGTCCAGGACATCCTAGAGACCTGGGATAGAGGAGTCTCCCAGGAGACAATGCTGAGTTACATAGCAGTGGGGATGTGGGCCCTAGAGCCATCTTCTGTAGCCAGGCAGGACCCCAAGTAGATGCATAAGGGCACAACCCACACACACACAAAACTTTTGACCCAAAATTTGTCCTGTGTAAAAGAAATTCAGGGACAAAGATGGAGCAGAGACTGAGGGAATGGCCAACCAATAAATAACAGGCCCAACTTTAGATCCATTCCGTGGGCAAGCACCAGTCCCTAAAACTATTAATGACACTCTGTTATGCTTGTAGACAGGAGCCTAGCATAGCTGTCCTTTGAGAGGTTCCTCCCAGCAACTGGCACAGACCCTCAGCCAAACAATTGACAGAGCTCAGGGACTCTTATGGAAGTGTTGGGGAAATAAGAAAGCTACAGGAGATAGGAACTCCACAGAAAGGCCAGCAGAGTCAAATAACCTGTACTCTTTGGGGCTCTCAGAGACTGAACCACCAATTAAAGAGCATACATAAGAAGGACTAAGACTCCCCACCCCCACCCCCCAGCACATATGTAGCAGATGTTCATCTCAGTCTCCATGTGGGTCTCCCAGCAACTGCAGCAGAGACTCTTCCTAAAGCTATTGTTGCCTGTCTGTGCAATCAGTTACCCAACTGGGCTACCTTGTGGGAGAGGATGCATCTAACCCTGAAGAGTTGATGAGCAGAGTGAAAAGATGACTGGGGTAGGGTGTCCTCACCCTTTTGGAGAAGAAGGAAAGGGGAGATGACAGGAGAGACCCTGTTGAGAATCCAGAAGCGGGGGATAGTCATCAGAATGTAAAACGAATAAGTAATTAAATTAATGGAAAGTAAAAGATGAGAGGCAATAGAGAGGGCAGGAATGGAATCTGGAGGCAGAAGTACATGAGATGGAAATGATACAAATGCGGTACTCATGTAAAAATATGTAAGTTCAAAAATAAAATAAGCAAATAAATGCCCTAAAAAATCTTTTGTCTCAAGTTTGTATGAAGAATTCTTACCATTTTTTCATTGCCTTATCAATAAATGCTGATCACCCAGTGGCTGGGCAGAAGAAAAAACAGGGCAGAACTTATGCCAGTCAGCAGAAGAGAAAGAGAGAGAGAGAGAGAGAGAGAGAGAGAGAGAGAGAGAGAGGAGAGGAGAGAGAGAGAATGAACTTAGGGAATGAGAGCCATGAAGAAAGGTCCTGAGAAGACATCTGAAGCAGAGAGAGCTATAATACTACTAATTATATTACTGGGGCATAGCCTAATTTGCTTAGGGGATTAATATAGATCAATACTGCTCAGGTATTATAAAAAAGCTTACAAATAAATCTTGTTTGTTCTGTGTCATTATTGGGGACTAACAAATGCTGGGAGCCAAACTCAGGAAATTACCTGGTGTTTTAGAAAGTCTAGTCAGTACAAGGTTAAGAAAGGACATTCACAGGTCTCAGGTCTCAGGTCCCTGGAACCTAAAGAACGTCTGGCATTTCCTTGGAGCTGATTATGACAGTGGGATGGTCTACGGTGATAAGATTATGACAGTGGGAAGGTCTAGGGCGATAAGGATTCCATAGTAGAATAGCCCTAAGCAGTGACCCTCGCCCAAACTTCCCGGTTTGCTGTGTCTTTATAACCTGCCCCCAAAATTAAAGTTTCAGAGCTTGATCAGAACCTCAGACTTGCTCTCATTCTTTGTGTCTCTTGTCCTTTCATTCGTTCGCCCCCTTCCCTAAGGTCTCGTCGAATCCCCGCGGGCCCGGGCAAACAAAGGTAAAGAAATACAGCTGCCAGGTTAATTTACTACATAAATTTAGATTTCAAATAATTCATTTTACAATTGGCACCTAACATGTAGCACCATTTGTTGTAAGACAGGCTGTTTTCCTCTCACTGGAAGCTCTCAGAATAATGACTCAGATTCAAACCATATATTTACAAATATCTAGGCCATTTAGCTAGTGCCATTCTCTGACTAGCTAATAATTAAAAATAGCCCATTTATATTAATCTACATTCTGCCAAATGGTTGGTTATCTCTGTTCAGGTACCATGTGTCCTCACCGCTTCCCTGGATACTCTTCCTACACCTCGCACTATCCCAGAATTCTTTCTGCCCCCTGAATGGCCTACCATCTATTCTATCTTTTGTATAGGCCCTAGATTTTTGAACTGACAGAAGATACATCTATACAATATGTAAGATAGTCTCTCTAAATGATCATCACAATCAATGCAGAAAAAGCCTCTGACAAAATCTAACATCCTTTCAAGTTAAAAGTCTTGGAGAGATCAGGAACACAAAGTAATAATAAAGTTAATAAAGCATAATAAAGGCAATATATAGCAATCAAATGGCCAACATCAAATTAAATGGAAAGAAACTTAAAACAATTTCATGCAAATCAGGAAGAAGAAAAAGCTGTCCACCCTTTTTGTACCTATCCAATATAGTACAGCTGAACAAGATTAAGGGGAAAGAAACTAGAAGGGAAAAAGTCAAAGTATCACTATTGGTAGATTATAAGTGACCCCAAAAATCCTACCAGAGAACTCCTACAGCTGATAAACACCTTTAGGAAAGTGGTAGGATACAAAATTAACTCAAAAAAAAAAAAAACAATAGTCCCTTCTTAATACAACCAATAAATGAGAAGGAATTAGGGAAACAACACACTTTACAAATAGCTACAAATAATATAAAATATCTTGGTGTAACTCTAACCCATCAAGGGAAAGACCTCTAAGACAAGAATTTCAAGTCTCTGAAGAAAGATATTGAGGGAGATATGAAAAGATGGAAGGATCTCCCATGCTCATGAATCAGTAGGGCTAGTATAGTAAAACTGCAAGTTTACTTACTGCTATCTTACCAAAAAGCAATCTACATATTCGATGCAATTCCCATCAAAATTCCAAAACAATTTTTTAAAGACCTTGAAAGAGCAATCCTCAACTCCATATGGAAAAACTAAAGAACCCATGATAGCTAAAATAGTCATGTACAATAAAAAACCTTTTGGAGGTAATCACCATCCCTGATTTCATGCTTTACTACAGAGCAATAGTAATCAAAATGGTGTAGCATTAGTATAGAAACAGGCTGGTTGACCAATCGAATTGGATTGAAGACCCAGAAATAAATGCACACAACTACAAAGGCTTGATGTCTAACAAAGTATACAAAATCATACGATGGAAAAAAGATGGAAAAGGTATCTTCAACAAATTGCGCTGGTCTAACTGGATGTCTGAATGTAGAAAAATGCAAGTAGATCCATATTTATCACCCTGAACAAAACTCAAGTGCGTGTGGATCAAAGATCTCAATGTAAAACCAGACACACTAAATCCAAGAGATGAGAAATTGTGGAACTACCTTGAACACATTGGCACAGGAGGCAACTTCAACACACTAAGATGAACAATTAACAAATTGAACCTCTTGAAATGAAACAGTTTTTAAAAGGCAAAGGATGCCATCAACAGAACAAAACAGCAAACTACAGAACAGAAAAAGATCTTCACCATATCTGATAGAAGACAAATATTCATAATATATAGAAAAATCAAGAAAATTAGACACAAAGCAAATAACCCAATTAAAAACTGGAGAAAAGATCTAAACAGAATTCTCAACAGATGAATCTCTAATGGCCAAGAAGCACTTAAAGACATCCTCACCCTCCTCCTCAGCTTCTTCCTGCTTTTCCCTAATTCAACCACAGGGGTCACCAGCTTCTACCCATTGGCTAGGTATAAATATCTGCATCTGACTCTTTCAGCTGCTTGTTGGGTCTTTCAGAGGGCAGTCATGATAGGCCCCTTTTTAAGGAGCACACCATAGCATCAGTAATAGTGTCAGGCCTTGGGACCTCTCCTTGAGCTAGATCCCAATTTGGGCCTGTCATTGAACCTCTTTTTCATCAGGCTCTTCTCAATTTTTGTCTCTTGGTGGGCTTTACAAGTTCCCTCTCCTCACCGTAGGGCATTTCATCTTAGGTCCCTCACTTTGAGTCCTAAGAGTTATTTACCCAACAGGTCTCTGGAGCATTCTAGTGGGTCCCCCTACCTCCTACCTCCCAATGTTGCCTGTTTTCATTCTTTCTGCTGGCCCTCAGGGCTTCAGTCCTGTCTCTCCCACCCAATACCTGATCATGTTCCCCTCTGCTCCTTCTTGTCCCCTTTCCCACCCAGGTCCCTCCCTCCCTCCCCACTCCAGTGATTGCTTTCTTCTTTCTCTCAAGTGGGATTGAGGCGTCCTCACTTGGGCTCTTCAGCTTCTTAATCTTAAGTTCTGTGGAGTGTATCCTGGGTATTCTATACTTTTTACTGGCTAATATCCACTTATTAGTGAGGAAATACAACACATGTTCTTTTGAGTCTGAGTTATCTCACTCAGGATAATATTTTTTAGTTCCATACACTTGCCTGCAAAACTCATAATGTCCCTATAAGAAGACCATAAGTCTCAAATAACCTAGACCCCCAAGATCTCTCAGACACTGAGCCACTAACCAGGCAGCATACACCAGCTGATATGAGGCCCCCAATACATATTCAGCAAAGGGCTGCCAGGTCTGAACTCAGAGAAGATGCATCCCAACAATGCACTGATATCTTCACTTTTTTATATGTTACTTTAAATCCTAAGGAGGAGTTACAATATTTACCCTTTTAGTATTACCAGAGAAATGAGATATGAAGTCAAAAGCTGATCCTTGTGAGAGTCCTACTTTCATGACTCTCAGAAATATTATGCCCTCAAAAGTCAATATCCTAAAATCACCGGGAAAATGTACCAGCATTGGGATAGAGAAGGGTTTGAACTCTTCACTCGGGCTGACTTTCATGCCTTGAAGGATAAACAAAGGTGCCTAGATAGATAGCAGCATAATTGTTTGAGTGTGAATTAACTACAAATAAGAAGAGATTAAAGTTAAGATAGTAGATTTATATATAAAGTCCAAAGATATATAGTATTGCTACAAAGATAAATATAATCCATTTCATCTTACAAATTTAGACATTTGACTTCCAGCATGCAGTGGCAGTCCACGCGGCTGCCTTAGGCTCCCCAGCAGGGCCGTTGGGGCTCGAGTAGCAGGAGCATGGTTCTGAATCAGATCCAGAAGGAACTGACCGACTTACAGAGGGATCCTCCTGCTCAGTGTTCTGCAGGACCTGTGGGTGATGACTGTTGCTTTTACTACCAAAATCTATCACCCTAATAGCAACAACAATGACAGCATTTGCCTGGACATCCTGAGGTCACAGTGGTCCCCAGCATTGGCTATTCCAAAGTTCTTCTGTCCATCTGCTCTCTGCTCTGCGACCCCCAACCCTGATGATCCACTGGTGCCAGAAATAGCCCACACTTACATGGCCAACAGAGAGAAGTATGCACCCTCTTTGGGTTGGCTTTATGTGCAGCTGGCCAAGTTCCAACGAACATCTTCCTGCCCAAGCAAAGCCCATGTATGCAGTGGGTGTATGCTGGGCATAGCTTCCTAGCTTTCTAACTAACATGTCCTTTGACCAGAGGAGGGAGAAGGGGTAAAAGCACTTTGCCCTGTTTGCCCTCATCAGCTACTATTGCTGAAACCTAAAATACCTAAACGCCCTGACCTGAGGACAGCCAACAAAGGACCAGAAGAATACGACAAGAAAATTCTGGATTAAATTGAAAGGTTTATGACATAAATAAGGGAGCTTGTTGGACGCCCCAAGAATGAGCCAGTCAAGGTGGGGAACACTGCCAAGGTTAGTTTGCTGGTTAAGATAGAAGTCTGGAGCGTGTGGCTATTTGATCAGAAGACCCAGCCCTCACTGCCAGCTGTGCACACACTGGTTTCTAGATCTAGATTTGTAGGACTCCCTCCCTTGGCCAGGCACAATGTTGCACTGAAGCTTGGTTGCTAAAGCACATAAGGAGTCACTATCAAGAGTTAGTCTCTGGGCAGGGGTCAAGTGTGGCCATCCTGCTAATGGCACAGCATATATTTGTCTCTGGCTCTGGATCTTTTGGGGGGGGGATTTTTAATTTTATGAATATGGGTGTTTTGCCTACATGTATGTATGTACACCATGTCCTCAAAAAGGCAAGAAGAAGGCATTTGAGCCCCTGGAAATAGAATTACAGAAGGTTGTTAGCTGCCATATGGGTACTAGGAATTGAACCTGGGTCCTCAAGAAGAGCAACTAGTGCTCTTAACCACTGAACCTTTTCTCTAGTCCCCCAGTATTCACTCTTTCAAAGATTATCTTCAGTGAGTCTTTAAATTCATGAGGTGTTTTTAATCTAAAGAACTTAGTATAATAAGTGATTCTTTTTCCAGAATTTTTCTTGAGGTCTTTATAAATCTGATTTCCTAGTGAAGTTTCCTGGTAGCAATCAAAGCATGTTTAAACTGACTGGATTTGAAGAGTTTTGCTTGTTTGTTTTGGTGGTGGTGGTGATGATGTTTGAGACAGGGTCTCACTGAATAGCCCTGTCTGGCCTTCTCTGCTTACCTCTGCCCTTGATGCTGAGGTTATAGTACACTACTATGCATGATTTGAGCTGTATTTATTGTAACATTTAGTAGGAGCTGTTTTAGATAAACAGAACTATTTTCTCAGTATCCTCTACACATTTCAAATTTACTGTTGTATGGCATCAGTTCTTGTTACAATGTGAAGGTAAATTCATATATGTACAGAGGCATCCTTAGGCACCAGGCATGGCCCATGAGCTTTGTGTAGACTTGTCCAGTCCTCCCAACAACCCCACAAAGTAGGTGGTATTTCCTGGTAAACAGTCAAGGGAGCTAGCACACAGGTGACCCAGCTGCAGAAGGTCTGGGGGAGTCACAGACTATGCCACCATTCTGGAATTTTGTGTGCTAGACAGCATGGAATATCCAAACTGAACTCCTTCTGCATCTTATATTCATACTGAAGGATGTGGGAGAGAAATTGCTCTTGTCAGGGACTTGATAGTTTATCTTATTCATGGCTACTGTAAAAGGTATTGTTTCCCTAATTTTTCTCTTGGCCGGTTTATCAATTGTATAAAGGAGGGCTACTGATTTCTCTGAGTTAATTTTGTATCCAGCCTCTTTGCTGAAGCTGTTTATCAGCTGCAGGATTTCTCTGATAAAACATTTTGGGTCTCTTATGTATACTATCATATCATCTGCAAATAGTGATACCTTGACTTCTTTGCCAATTTGTATCCCCTTGATCTCTTTCTGTTGTCTTATTGCTCTGGTTAGAACTTTGAGTATTATATTGAGTAGATACAAGAAAAGTGGGAAGCCTTGTCCCATCCCTAATTTTAGTGGAAATACTTTAAGTTTCTCTCTGTTTAGTTTAATGTTGGTTAATGGCTTGCTGTTTATTATTTTGATTATATTTTATGCTTTTAACATGAAGGGCTGTTGGATTTTGTAAAAGGCATTTCAGCATCTAATGAGATGATCATGTGATTTTTTCAGCTTCTTTATATGGTGGATTACACGGTTGGATTTTCATATATTAACCTTCTCTGCATTCCTGGGATGAAGCCTATTTGATCATAGTGGGTGATGTTTTTGTTGTGTTCCCGAATAGAGTTTGCAAGTATTTTATTGATTATTTTTCATCAATCTTTATAAGAAAACTTGGTCTGGAAGTCTCTTCCATTGTGAAGTATTTTTGTGGTTTAGAAATCAGGGTTATTTGGCTTCATAGAATGAGTTTGGCACTGTTCCTTCTGTTTTTATTTTGTGGAATAATTTGAGGAATATAGATATCAGCTCTTCTTTGAAAGTCTGGTAAAATTCTGCACTAAAACCATCTGGCTCTAGCATTTTCTGGTTGGCAAATTTTTGATGACTGCCTCAACTTCCAATTCTTTATGATGGTATTTTTGTCAGAACCAGTGAGACCTGGAAAACTCTTACACACCATCAAGTTTGGCTGCCAGCATAATTCTGAGCCTTGGCCACCTCTGAACCACACATTCTCTATGCTGACCCTGAAGAAACACTTCTAGATGTTATGTTAATAACACAGCTACTTTTAAAAGCACAGCTTGTTCTTCAGCTCCACCTCACTACAATCGATGGTTCCAGCAGAGCAGAAGTTTCACTTTAATAGATCTTAACTCAAGCTATCAAAGAAATGGCTTATCTGCATGATCATGTTTTTCTAGGTCTTTTAACTCAACTGGGATTGCATCTTTACCAGTGACTTCTCCTGAAACCAGGCCTCCACTTAAGTGTGTGGCCAAGTGGGTCCTTCTGGATAATGACTGGTGAGGCTTTACGGAGGCAGCCATAGTTTTGTGAGTTCATGTGTGCAATATCCCTGTCATATTCAGAAGACATTATTTTGCATCAGTCCTCCCTATCCTCAGAGTGTTATTATGTTCACTGTTCCATAATATTTTCCTACCTTTAAGTATAAGAGTTGTGCATAGACAGATATCTCATATTTGAATGAGTGTTCCACGGTCTCTCTCTATTTTCTTTATTTTGACCAGTTATTTGTCTGTAATGACCTCCATCTCCTGCCAAAAGAAGCTTCCTTGATGTGGGCTGATGGCTGTACTTATCTACAGCATATATGTATTTAGAAGGTAGTTGGATACTGCCTATTTATTAAAATGGTAACAGTATGTTTTTCTCTAGGGTCTATGATCTCTCCAGCCATGAATTCTTAACTAGGTTTATAGCAGCAGGGACAAGTGCCCTCTTACTGAGTAGAATGTAAGTCAAGTCAGATAGTGATGATTCTTTTCAAGACATTAATGCTACTATTACACTGATAGAAATATCTTACAAAGCTGACAATTACTATAGTTTGCAGGTAGGTAAGATTATTGGTAACTTCTTACCAGCAGCTTGTACACAGGTTCTAATATTAAGAGACTTATCCATCAGGAAAAGGGATTTCAGGTCTATAACATCTTGGTTTCTCCATGTCTTTCTGAAAAGCATGTCTTTCACATGCTGAAAGTATGTGGTGTCAAGGTCAGAATAATGTCTGACCTTGAAGTTCTGTCAAGAACTCAAAATTAATGGCAATAATTTGAATTGCTTGGGGCTCTCTTGAAAGTTCCTGACCAACAAGTAGAAGGAAGAATTCTTTGCCTTGTACTAGGCTTCTTGTTAGATAGTCAATGGCTCATGGGATGGAAGAGCATGATAAATCCTTGCAGGTTAGTATATCTACAAGCTAAGGATGTTGAATATTTTTAAAGAAACTTCAGCCAGGTGGTGGTAATACATGCCTTTAATTCAAAGAGAATTTAACTCAAAGAGAGGGGCAGGCAGATCTCTGGAACTTTGAGGACAGCCTGTTCTACAGAACAAGTTCCAGGAGAGAGAAACTTTCTCTCAAAAATTTTTTTCTTAGTCATTTATATTTCTTCCTTTGAGAATTCTCTGTTCAGTTCTGTGTTCCAATATTTAACTGAGTTGTTTGTTTTCCTTGTGCTTAGGGTTTTTTTCTTGTTTCTTTTCTTTTTTAAAAATGACTGGTGAAAACCAGTTTCAAGCCATCAGACATGAATTTCCCCCCCCCTTAGGATATATGTTCATTTTTTTATGAGTATTGATGTTTCTTTTATAAATATACATCTGCACACCAGAAGAGGGCATTGGATCCTTTAGAACTACAGTTATAGAGAACTGTATGTTGGAGAAGTATCCAAAGGAAACATTCTAGGATGCTATAATATGCTATAACATTTTTGTTGTTGTTGCTTCTTTGTTGTTTTAAACTTTTTATTGATTCTTAGTGAATTTCACATCATGCACTCCAACCCCACTCATCTCCCTTTCCCCTTGTACTCACCTTTCACCCTTGCAACCTCCCTCTTCAGTAGAGAAAAATATCTGTGGAAGCTGTAGTGGATCACAGTGTGTCTCACAGTATACTCCTTTGGTTACACTTTTTTGCTTATAGCTATTCATTTCAATAACTCATTGGTCTAGTACTAGGCCTCTGGCTTCTGCTATTCTATCAAGAGTGGGACCTCACTGGGACTCCTTTTGGATATTCTGTTGATACCTTGTGTCATAGAGATGCTATAGTTTTGGATCTGTAAGACTGTCCCCTTTATGCACTCCAGCAGTTTATTCATGGGATAGATGTTGGGGTGAGCCAATTTAAAGCCTCTCTGGGCCTGAGAAGTATCAGAGAGAATCAGCCTACCAGCTCTCCCACTCTCTTGTCCAGAGACCATCACTGGCTACTCACACCAGGCTGTTCCTCACTAACCTCAAGTCTCAGGTTCTGCCTATCTTTATTGTGCTCAAATCTTCTGTTTACTTTTTTCTTCATTTTCTCCATTATTTACTTGCTTTTCTCGGTGGTGCCCAGTATCTTAGTGTCTGGGGTCATTTCAGGAGTCATCTCAGGAATGCCATGTATATTATGGCACTGGGCAGGGGTCATCTCGAGCATGGTATGCTCCTGCACCCCCAGGCCTGTGTGGCAAAGGATTGGTGTTCATCTCAGGCTAGCTCCCTGACCAGGCCCCATAGCACAGGTCTGGTGGTTATCTTGTTCTTGTTCCTCACTTGACCTGCCCAAGGTGCCTTTGTGAGTCTCTATCTCATGCTCACTCCCACCTGGAGTCCTTGGTGGGGCTCTTTTAGTCTCTAGTTTGCTTCCAGTTTGCATAGAACAAAGCTTTTCATGTTGATGACTGTCTCAGTTAACAGTTATTGTGAACAGACACCATGACTAAGGCAAGTCTTATAAAGGACAATATATATTTGGGGTTTGCTTACAGGTTCAGAGGTTTAGTCCATTATCATCAAGGTGGGAGCATAGCAGCATCTAGGCAGGCACAGTGCAGGAAGAGCTAAGAGTTCTATATCTTCATCTGAAGGCTGCTAGTAGAAGACTGATTTCCAGGCAGCTGATTTCCTCAGCTAAGAGATGAGGAACTGGAGATGTGTGGGTGGTAGGAACAGCTGGATGTAACTTGCTCCGGTGAAGGCTCGATGCCCCAGTGTAGGGTAATGCCTGGGCAGGGAGACAGGAGTGGGTGAGTGGGTGGATGAGCACCCTCATAGAAGCAGGAGGAGGGAAGATGGAATGGGGGGTTTTCAGAGGGGGAAACCAGGAAAAGGGATAACATTTGAAATGTAAATAAATAAAATATCCAATAAAATTTAAAAAGGAAATAAAGTCAACAGGAATTCCTATGTTGGAACGATATTATAAAGGTGGTAAGGAGGCTCATTCTCCAACTGGACCTCGGATGCTCAGCATGCATCGAAACTTGCTTCTGGCTTATGTCATTGCTTGTGTATAACTGTTGTGGCCAGAGGACAGAATGCAAAGCTGAAGCTAGCCAGAACTTGTAAGAAGCGATACAGAGGCTCCTGCAGCAGAGTCAACTTTTCCAAATGTTCTGCTCCCAGCTTTTCGGCTTCTTCACAATCTGAGCTTGCTGGCATTGCACTTTTTGCCATCAGCCAGTCCTTAGACTCCCTCTGTTTTATGACTGCTAGAGAAGTGACTGAAGTGCGAACTAGTTTTAAAACCTTCTAAAAAGAACTCTCCCATTCAGTTTAAAAATATTATAGAGTAAACTGCATGACACTTCAGTAAATTCCATTTTATTACTTATTAAATTTCTAGACAGGTAAGCTTCCTGTTTTAACGAAATGAATCTTCTTCTTAATGAGATTGCTAAATTGGTGCTAAATTGTATCTTGGAGACTTAATTCTGTAAGATTCTATCTCCTTTTGTGGGTTTTCTTTATTACAGACAAGAGATGTGAATTGGCTTCTAGTAGATCAGTGAATAATAATTACTAATGATTACTAATAATTACTAATGATTAACTTTAGCTTTTATCAAATATTTAGCCTCAGGATATTTTATTTTTTATTTTGAATTAAAAATTACTCATCTTTTTAGTGTGCAGAAAATTTTTTAATCTCAATGATGTTATTATGACAAACTATAAATCTTCTATTCATGTAGATCTCTTCTGAGCTCTCAAAAAGTTTTATGTTAGCTGACTGCAGGTAATTTCATTCACTTTTATAGAATAAAAAATATTAATACAATCTACCAAAGTACTATGTGAGTACTATCTTCTATTGCATATGTAACTTGGCAATAGATTCTGAATTCAGAATCTCATAATGCTATTGATGAATGTTTCATACTAATTAAGACCAGGAAGTAGCCAATTATTTATTTTGCTTTGTAAATGTGTTTACCACCTTCTATCTCCCTTTCCTAGTGCTGTTATTGATGTGTATCTCCCATGATCTGTGTTCATGACAGATCTGGAGATGCCTGTGAGAAAACTCCAGTTCTTGAGCCACATATTCTTTCTATGAGGCCTCATTTTTAAGGTCTTTGTGCTCACTAACAACCTTCTACCATCATGCTTATGGGAAATGTTATTCTACAGGAAATAATATAGAATTCTTGGAGGCTTGAGTACTAGTTGTCAGAATTGATAGTCACCACTCACATTATTTCCTCAGAGGCTTACAGACAAAGAGAGATTTGGATTGAAAGAAGAAATGTATTTAGTGCAGCCTACAAGGACAGGGAGAGTGCCACAGGAGGTGCATGTCTTTAATCCCAGAATTGGGAGACAAAGCTGGTGGATCTCCAGGTTTAAAGCTACATATTGAGTTTCAAGACAGGAAGAAATACATGGAGAAAGCCTGTCTTGATGTCTTGAGAAACAAGGAAAAAAATAAGAATAGGGAAAAGAAAGTATAAATATGCATTAAAACCAAAACTGCTAAGCAGGTTATTCAGTTGTGATTCACAGAAACAATATTTTGAATACTCAGCATCTCTCAGCCCTCAAGTGCAATTTCCTTTCATGGAGGCACCCTGCCATCCATTTACTTTTGTCTTCCAAATTCCTTTTCCGCTTTTCCTACTAATTAGGAATTCTTTTCTTTTTCTCCTTGTGTGTTCTCCATCTACTAAGCTCTCCTTCAATGTTGAAGCTCAGCGCAGAATCTCAGCTTAATCCTCATAACTAGAACATTCCTTCAGAAACAAGCACAGGCAAGATTAATCTATGTTCTTATCTATGTTCTTTTTTTTTCTTTCTACTAGTTCCTTCCACTAGCTAACTGTGGAAGAGAAAATAAAAACCTACTTGAGTTAAGTAGAAAATATAGCTTTCCTGCACAATATTAAGAATGAACATTTTACTCATGCTATATTTATATTTATTATTTATACTTTACTATTATTAATTACTTATTTCATAAATTATAGTAAATATAGTAAAATTATGAGAGTGTGTGCATTCAAAAAAATCCAAGGTTCTTCAATATCCCAGTATTTGTGTATATGGTTATAAAGGAGTACTTGAGGTTATATTGGAAGTTACCAAATTCTGGCATTGCAAAAACGAAATAAAACTTATTATATGCATTCATGTAATTATTCTATTGCACATCAACTGTGTTCTGTACATGCTGACATCTCATCTAGAATAATTATGGATGGCTGACAAGCATTGAAAGTCCACAAACATGGCCCAACAAAGGTACATAATTGTGGTTGTAAGGACACAAAACTGCTTTAAAAGACCTAGAGAAGAGATACATTAAATAATAGCAAAGCAGAATTAAGTTTACCATAAGAAAGTACTTTTGCAATGACTACTCACAAAAGTTAGTTTTCTCATTTTGAATAAAAGATGAGTGACCCTTCAGTGATTTGAAGGGGAATTGTCAAAACACACACATACACACACACACACACACACACACACACACACACACACACACACACACTTTCCATGAAAAATGTCAACAAAAAGAAATTATTTTAGTAGTTTCTTTTACTATTTTTCTTCTTGTGAGATTTTAAAACTCTCTTTTTCTATCTGCCTTTCTTTGTCTGGTTGCAGTTATTTCCTCTTTCTCTTCCTTATTCTCCTCTTTACTGTATTCTCATGCTTTTTTATCTGAGAATATTTAGCTTACTCACTCTCTTTAGATATTAGTCTGTCTATCCCACAGCCAATCAAGTAGATATTATCATAGCCTAGGCAGTACTCACTTAATTTGCATATCAAGTATGCATAACAGGGCAAAACCAGAGTACAGTTTAACTACTCTCTTGCTTCTCAGCTACTCACAGTTACTAAGCTAGCACAATAGCTTTCAGTGTGTATCAGTGACCGAAGGCTGTTGTGGAGCTATCACCCTCAGAAACTTCAGAGTTGAACAATAAAGAATAAATATTGTCCTGCAAAACAGTGAAAAACATGAAAATATTATAGCAAACACACCTCAAGAATGCACCACAGAATAGATACTGCTATATACTCCATGTCTAGAAAGGGAAACTATGGGACCTCTACCTATCTCTTCTGGAGAAAGGAAAAAGAAAAGAATGAGACTTTTATATTATGTAACAAATAATCACTTACATCATAAGAAAAGAATGAGTCTTACATTATGTAACAGATAATCACTTACATCATTACATCAGTATTAATTGTATGCAATTTATTCTTTCATGTCCTTAGCTAAAAGATAAAAATGTAATTTTTTCTCATCATGTAAAAGGGGAACAATAGGTTGATTTGTCATGGTAAAGGTTCCATAACCTAGAGAGCAAAATCAAAATCCAGATATTCTAAGCCATAATTATACATCTGCAGGCTGTAAATAGGGTCTCTCTTCTACATGCATATATATTCCAGGATCACTAGATTTTATAGAATGATATTTAGATTTAAAAACTTTATATTAATAATGGAAAATAAGGTAATATACTGGAGTCACATTAAGTGAGTACTTGACTTTATTATCTAAATATAAAAGTACTACTTGAATATTTAAATTTCAGATTCCAAAGCTAATTTTTTGAACAATTCACTTGTCAATATATGGGAAAATTTAAACATACAAATATCAATTCTAGTTTTTAAAAATCAGTGTACCGAAACTATAAAACTTAAACATATCTGAAAGCAAACATCACTGCTAGTATACTGCTGATGCCCATAACCTTTTTGAATTGAATTTCACATTTTCAATTTATATCTTAAAAATGCCCTAATTAATGATTTAATACATTCATTGAAATGTAGATAAATAAATATCATTTAGTGATTATTTTTGTCTCTTTAAAAAAAAACATATTTTATTTTTATGACCTCTCTATACTTTATTCTGATCATACTTATGATCAAGTTTTAAAGTTAGGTTTTATTTTTTATATAATACATAAATGGAAGCATGCTTTTATTTATGTAATTAATTACTGTTCTCTATAAAACATGTTAATGGTATTATTTTGTAAGGAAAGTATTATGTAGGTAAACATTTGGTTTTTCCTTTAAAAACAGAAAATAGATGAGCAGTTTTCATTAAATAAGAGATATTGATAATGAAAAAAATAAATTTTCTTCTAGATGTGAGTCTATAATGTCATCAGTAGCATTATAACTATAATAGGATCTACTCTGAAATATTGAACAGGATATGAGCTCATAAACAGTGACTAAAGTGAATTGTGTTTTATACGTTTATCCTGATTTCACATAGTTTGGTTTATAGCCACAGCCAATAAACAAATAAAAGATAATTTACTTATTGTTGCTTAAGCACTGATTACTACTGTCTTAAGAAATGAAAGACATTTCTAATAAATTGAATCCATATGTTTGTTTAATAAATTCAATCTATGTGGAACAAGTAATTATGTAGCCCCTGCTCTTTGTTCCTATCTTCCATTTCAGTCTTCCCAAACATCATCTTAGTTCTCAGGCAACCTGCCTGAAGGCCCAATCCTTTTCAGAGCATTCCATGCCCTAGGGACTACATGTCTTACTGTAGACCCAGAAGTCCCCTACTTCTTCACTAACACAACATTCAACATTTTCTTGTATTTCATCTCCATTCCCTTGTGACTTCATTAACCTGTAGAACTTTTCTCTACCAGTGACCCACAGCCACCACCTTCAGCTAGGAATCAATAGATAACTTTTATTCCCATTCTTATCCTCCATTCCAAAATCTTGAAACTTAAAGTTAGTGTCACAGGCATGCTACAGGAGCCTCTAATCCCAGCCTCCTCTATCCCCCTGGAACTCAGCATCTTTTGGGCAGACATGGAATCCCACTAGTTCTTTCTCAAAACTTCATTAGCTTTTACTTCTAGTTGATCCCCATTCTTTTATAAGTCCATCAAGCTACTGAAAAAGTTTCTACCAGGGAGGGAATCCATAGGCTGAGACCCAGACCTGTTTTATACCAGAAACCCAACTTCCACAACACCTAACTAAGACTCAGGGACCCTAGTTATCATACATGGATAAGATCCACAGTGGTAAACACTAACCAAAGAACAGAATACATATCCAACAAAGATGAACCAAATAGCTACACTAAGAAACACTTCAAACTTCAAGAATCCATAAATCTTAAAATAAGACTTAAGAAAAGCTATTGCTTAGTTAAAAAGAAAACAAGGACTACAAATTAGTAACTATGAATATGTTCAAAAAAAGAGAATATGAAGAACTGCATTACTGAAGACCATAAAAAAGAAACAAAATTTTAAAAGGAATAATGAAAACAATTCAAGACATAAAATGGAATTTAATGAAGGAAAAAACCAAATTAAAATAAAACTGCAGATAAAAACAGTTTGTCAAATGAAATCTGAGGTAAAACTCACAAAGAAGATGACAACACATAGAAGATGAGAGACTGTCAGGTCTTTAATAAGAAAGGAGAAGAAGAAGAAAAAGAAGAAAAAAGAAATAAGAAGAGAAGGAGAAGGAGGAAAAGGAAGAGAAGGAGAAGGAGGAGAAGGAGGAGGAGGAGGAAGAGGAGGAGGAGGAGGAGGAGGAGGAGGAGGAGGAGGAGGAGGAGGAGGAAGAAGAAGAAGAGGGAGAGGGAGAAAAGGAGAAGGAAGGAGGAGAAGGAGAAAGAGAAGGAGGAGAAGGAGGAGAAGGAGGAGAAGGAGATGAAGAAAAGGAGAAAAAGAAGAAGGAAGGAGAAGAAGGAGAGAAGGAAGGAGAAGAAGGAGGAGGAGAAGAAGAAATGCATAGTTTCTGAAGCTCATGAAACTTTTTCCAAAATTGACCACATATTAAGAGACATGAATCCTTTCTTACCACCCTGGATTAAAGCTGGATATCAACAAGACAAGAAACAGGAGAAAATATACAAGCGTATAGAAACTGAACAACTGACTGTCAATATAAATTGAGTCAGAAAAGAAATAAAGAAATTTAACAGTTTTAGAATTGAATGAAATGAAAGCACAACATATACAAGCAAGCAAGCAAGAAAAACAGAACGGGAAGAAGAAAGAAAGAAAGAGAAACATGTCACAAAGAGTAAATGGGAGAAAATGACCAAATTTAAGGCCAATAAAATAAAAACAAACACAAAACAAAAAATAAAATAAATCAATGAATTAATGAAATGAGTAATTAATTCTTCAAAAAAATGTTAACAAACCCTTAGCCAAATTAATCAAAAGATAAAGAAAGAAAATAAAAATAAATTGGAGATTTAGAAAGAGACATTATAAAACAAATACAGGAAATTTATAGAATCAAGAAGACATTAAAATCTATATGTCTGTAAACTGGAAATCTTTAAAGAATCAGATGAATTTCTTGATATATATGACCTGCCAAGGTGAAATCAAGAAGAAATCAACATTTAAATATAAACTATCCATTAGTGAAATAGAAGTAGTAATTCAGACTCTCCCAATCAGAAAATACTCAGAGCCATATTGTTTTGTAAGAATGTAATTTCAGAATTAAAAATTCTTAGGCTTGGAGTTTCAATTTACACTCAAATATTAACTTCCTCCAGGGACATATCCCAGGGAGAAGCACATTTCAAAGACTCAAACAAACATTCCAGGAAAAAGGACCCAAGATAAGAGTTTATGAGCCCTTAGCACAGTAAAACCTGGGTAAACAGAATATATTTAAGCTGACCTTCGTTTAAAGGTAAGGTGCAAATTTGAGTTACTTAGCAACTTTAGTACTTGGGAACAGAAACTGAGCCTGAGAATGGCTGTTGGAGTTTGGACTTTATGGTTAATGTTTAAGAAGTAATTGTATAACTGCCCTCATAAATTCTGTAAAATTAATATATAAGCTGCCCTCATTCAGCTGTCATTCAGGGTTCTTCTTGCTGGCACACAAGGGAACCCCAGTGCAGTGGTTTTTATCAATTTATTAATAAACCTCATGTTATTGTAACAAGTCTTACATCTGTGAGTGTCTCTGGGGAAGCTCACCACCTGGTTTAGAATCACTAAGTCCAACAGTTTCAGCATAATATTCTACCATAGCTTCAAAGAGGAACCTATGACAATCAATCATTACATTATTCTGCCAAAGATAAACTGGAGTAATGCTTCCTAGTATTTTTAAGAAGCCAGTATTACTTCGACAACAAAACTGAAGACCAGCCAAGAAAAGAATAGTATAGGTCAATATCCCTTGCAAGCATAGATGTAATAATACTTAGTAAAATAATTGCACAATAAATTCAAGAAAAGATCTGAAAAATTGCTCATCATTGTTGTTGGCTTTATCTCTGAGGTTCAAGGATACTTATAGATATATAAATTAATAAATATAATCTATCACATATAAACCAAATCTACTTCTATTATTTCTAAAGGTACATAGTGATAAAAAAAATCACTCCTAATGACATACTAATATCTACATAGATCATTCAACCCTACCCATAACAGAGAAGCTTTTTTTTTTCAGTAGATATTATTACAGAGAGCCCATTGAACAATGTGAAGAGAAGAGATTTAAGAGCCCTCAATTTTAAATGGGATTCATTTAACCTCCCCACTCAAGGCTTAGTGATCTATGTGGGCAAGGAGGCGGACAAAGAAGTAATTTCAGGCAGGAATCTAAATTTTAGGCTAGAACTAGGAAGTAGGCTTCAGATATAAAAATGACCTTGGGCTAGGACAGGGAAGTTGGCTCAGATATTTTGGTCATTTTGATAAGCCCTTAGAAACAGTGATCACGGGAGTGTTCACAGAATTTTGTTTATTGTCTTTCTTGTTCTTTGACTATTTGTGTTTATTGTCTTGCTTGTTTTTTGACTATTTGCATCCATTGTATTGCTAATCCCTCAACCTAGAACTGACCTGGATACTTGCATGTAACTAAAATGGTATAAAAGAAGAAAGGAGGAGGCAGATTGAATAGGACATTGTAGGAAGAGGAAATGGGGAAAGAGGATGACATCTGAAATGTAAATAAATAAAATATCCAATTTTTTAAAAGAAGATGAAGTGATGGAGGATTATAAGCAACTAGTATCTTCTAGACACAAGAGCACTAGTGTACATATGAACTTCCAGAGACTGCTTTTAGCTTGCTCAAAACCTGTACAAGTTCAAACCAGAAAAAAAAAATCCCAGCATGGAAAATTGGAAGTGGGCAAAAAGCTCACTCCCAAACAAGAAGTGTTTTGCAGTTGATACTGCCTGGGAAAGGGAAAATCACTTTTCTCTAACAGAGTGCCATTAGGTATATCATCCTCACTCCATGGTCAGGAGTAGTTGGCCAACACATAGCAGACCATGTAGATTTTTGTTTATAATTTTTGTTTTGCTTGGGAATTTTTTGCCTTACTGAGTTTTCTGTTTTTATTTTACTTTTGTGGTTTTTCTCAAGACAGAGAAAGAAAATGAAGTTGAGTGAGTAGGGAGGTATGAAGGGTCTCAGAATGAGTAGAAAGGGGAAAGAATATGATCAAAATATACTGTATACATTTTTCAATTAATAAATTAAATTTAAAAATTAATATTTGCTAGATCCAGCAAGATATCACACCAAATAAAGATTCCCAATCAGTAAGTTTGGCTTGGGTCTGATTCCTAACACCCATATGGTCTAAAGAGAAAACTTATTTCTAATAGTTGTCCTCTGGCCTCTAAAAGTGTGTCGTTGCATATATGTGTTTCTATGCATACATACACACACACAAACACACAAACACACACACAAACATACATATATACACATGCATGCTAAATGATGTAATAAATATTTAAATGAAGCCTCTGCTCAGTTACAAAAATCTCATTGGTTTGGTTTCGTTTATTTTTTTTTGTTTTAGTGTTTTGGAAATAGAGACATATTACAGTGTCAATTAGTCTCTATTCACATCACCAGGTGGTGGCTATGCATTCCTTGCTACCTGTCCCAGTGCTCTAGGTTCCTTAATGAAAGAGACAAAAACACTGCCTTACATTTTAATAAGCCTTTAAACAGCTCAATGGCTGAGCCACTCCCAAACCTCCACATGGCTATCACCTTCCCACAGATTTTCCTGAATTAGTACTTACTAAAATCTATATCCCATCGTTGTTGCCCTAG
Source organism: Arvicanthis niloticus (assembly GCF_011762505.2). Classification (NCBI taxonomy): domain Eukaryota; kingdom Metazoa; phylum Chordata; class Mammalia; order Rodentia; family Muridae; genus Arvicanthis; species Arvicanthis niloticus. Next base: position 104,518,705 of record NC_047663.1, read on the forward strand.
ACACAGTGGGGCTGGTGAAGCTGCTTTTTCCCATTTCTTACATGTTGGCTGTCTCTCTGTCCTGCACTTTTCAGGCATGGTCCTTACTCTTTCCTGGCATGATGGTTCTGTCCTTCCTTCTCTTTCCTGGCCCCATGCCCAGGAATCTTAAAGTTCCCCCTCTGTCTCCCTGCACAACCATTGGTCGCAGGTAACTTTATTTACCAATCAAAACCAACTGGGGGCAGGGTCCCTCAGTGTCTTATGTGCTGATTTGTGGATTCTTATGTTATTTTGAGGACCAAATTAACATAAGTGGCATTAGACCAAATCCACAACAGAGATGTAATTGAGATTTTGTTTTCTATTTTGATCTATGTATTCCATAATCAAAACAAGACTGTACTCCTAGATCACGTGAGCAGAGAGTGTGTGTGCTGTGTCGTATTCTTACAGCCCTATTAATGAACAAAGAAAATATTTTTAGAATTACTATTCTAGGTTTTGTCTTGAAGGAACAGAATGGCACTGAGAAATCATGAAGGTATAGAAATCTTTTATGTACCTAGAGAATAGCTCACTTTACTTGTTAGTAAAAGAAACTAAAACCTGAATTTAATACATTATCCTGGAAAGAGCAATAAAATTTTAGCAGTGAGACACCTGAAAATATCCTTAGCCCTCTTACAAGGAATTCAGTCTTATATCCTGGGGCATAAAGTTTTCATCTGAAGATTATTATTGTAGAGTGAAAAATTATAAAAATCACTTTATGAAATGTATATAGGCTTTTCTTTAGGCCTCACTTTAAAGGGCATGGAAAATTTTCTCTGAAGCAAGCTAAAAATGTAGACTGGCCGGTTTCAGGAAGCGGCTAACCATAAAGGGAAGAAAGGAATGCAAGTCATCTAGGTGGTGCTGAGAAACTAGTGACCACGATGACATGGCAGGGCCGTGTCCGGAGCAACTGAGAAATAGTTGAGCAAGTGACAGGGCAAGGCCACAGTGACATGGAAAGACCACATTTTTGAGAAGAATGAGTATACAGAGTGTTTTCCATGTGACCCTGACTCACTTAGGTTGGGCTCCTCTGGAATTTTCTGCTATTTTTATGTTATGGTTCCTTAGCAACCCCTTACCCCCTCCTCACTCACCTGGCTTGTGGTTTTCCCCTTTTAAAAAGCCCCTCAGCCAGCCGGTCTTTGTCAATTCAGCTTCTGCGTGGGCAAACCAATTGACCGTTAGCCAGCTAACTCTCCCGAATAAAGCCTCTGCTGTTTGTATCCAGATTTGGTGTCTTGTGAGTTTTTGGGTAGCCATGACTTCCCGAGACTTGAGTGAGGGTCTCCCCAGAGGGGGGGAGGGTCTTCAATTATTTTCCTTTTTATTATCCAATTAAAAGTTTATGGGCATAAAATTAGCTTAAGGTGCTTAGAAAACTATAAAATGTTATACATATTATAAGCACAACTTAAAACCCTTGGCTTATTGAGAAAACAAGGTGTGTTTTCTTGTTCTGATGACAAAAAAACTGACATTCAGTGATTTAATCATTGTGATAGTTTCTTCTACAATGGTATAACTAGGATCTAAATATAGACACTTCCCTACAAAAGCACATACATACATACATACATACATACATTCATACACACACACACACACACACGGAAAATTAAATTATGGACTTTAAAATAGAAAAATTATATTACTTCATAGGTTATTACCAGGTGAACATTAAGCAGAAGAATCGACAGACTGAGTTCAGAAAGAATAAAATTATAAATATTGATAAGGTCTACATCAGGAAGGGAAACTGGATTTTCGCCATGATGAAAATTAGAACTCAAACTAATAACAAGATAGTGACACTAGGATGAGAAACAATTTTAAAATAAACATATGATGTATATATTTTGGTTAATGTTGGGGGCATAATGGTTCTTGTGCCCACATCTCTCTAGGGAAAACATAAATTTTAACCACATAGGGGCCTCTTCACAATGGAGGAGACAAAAATATCTGTTTTTTCCCCAGAAGGCTGGGAATGTATTCTGTTAATGACCTGGTGAGCCTTTTGCTCTCTGTGGAGGTAGATCTTGCCCATTTTTGCCTTACCTAAATTCTCAAGAATAATTGGACCAGATTCTTTCCTCCCTAGACTATTACCCATCCTTAGTGGAAATGTCACATGCACTTTATGGCTTGCTAACCTCTATGCTATCTCAGTCACATTAGATTCTAGATTCTAGGCCTTTTAGCTATAAAATTGACACTAATGGTCACAGTACTTTGAAAAGGAGTTTCTATGTAGTCACAACTCAAGGTTTATTGTGCACTTGGAATAAGAATGATTGTTCCCTGGAAACATTTTCCCAAGTTGTATTGTGTTTTATATATTCTGATAATGAACCAACTGGCATGAAGTTGGACCAGGTTGACAAAGTCAGTATGAACTAGATTTTCATTCTCATTTCTTCACGGATCACTGCCTCCACTGACACCTTCAGGTTAGGACAAATCTACAGTTTTCCTAGAGGAAGTATTTCATGAATATGAAAATGAACTTGTTCTTGATCAAACATGACCAGTGCTGCCCTTTCCATGTGTTATTAAATATATATATATATGTATATATATATAACAAGAAGCTACATTATTCTAAGAAAAATAATGGCTAATGGCATGGGGTTAATGAAAAGTTATACAACATTTTTCTTATCTGAAACTAGGGAAGTATTTTTTATAGCATATTCAGAGTTGACACTGGAAAAATAGAAATCGGTAGTAAACACCTAAGGTGGAAAGAGAAGGAAGAATATCTTACACAAAAACACAACATCAATAAAGTTATCAAAATCATGAGGTCTTGCTTATTGGCTCAAGATAGAAAATAGAACCACAGAAGGCACATGCTGACGAGATCTGTTGTAACCTCGATTAGGAACTTGTATTTCTAGAGGGAACACATCACATACACACATTGCAGTGTTAAAGACCTCCTTCTTACAACAGCACTTGTGTAAACAAACACATGATGAGCAAATGGGGTTATAATAGGAATATGTGTTAAATACTGAGTTTTCAAATAGAAAACAAAACCCCAAGTGAAATAAACACATATCAGGTAAGTGATAAGAGGAAACAATGAGGGTACTATCCTTTTGCTTAAAAGGGATAAGGAAGAGTTCTAACCCCTTTACTTTTCTTTTTGTCTTAATTTTTTTAATTTTTAATTATTTTAAATTTTTTAAAAATATTTTATTTACATTTCAGATATTATCCCCTTTCCCCATTTTCCCATCACCCAGAAACCCCCTATGCCATCCCCCCTCCTCCTGCTTTTATGAAGATGTGCTCCCACTCACCCTCCCACTCCCACCTCCCCGCCCACAAATTTCCCCACACTGAGACACCCAGCCTTCACTGGATGTCCCACAAGGACTTCCTCTCCCATTTTTTGCCCAACAAGGCCATCCCAACAGCTGGAGCCATGGGTCCCTCCCTATGTGCTCCCAGGCTGGTGGTTTATACCCTGGGAACTCTGGTTGGTTGGTACTGTTGCTCTCCCCATGGGGCCACAAACCCTTTCAGCTCCTTCAGTCTTCTCTCTAACTTCTTGGGAACCCCATGTTCAATGGTTCCTTGTGAGCATCCTCCTCTGGCAGACCTCTAATAAGACAGCTGTATCAGGCTCCTGTCAGCATGCACTTTCTGGCATCCACATCAGCTTCTGCTTTTAGTGACTACACATAGTATGAATACCCAAGTGGAACAATCTGTGGACAGCCCCTCCTTCAGTTTCTGTTCCATACTTTGACTCCATATTTGCTCCCATGAGTATTTTGTTACTCCTTCTAAGAAGGACCAAAGCACCCACACTTTGGTCTTCTTTCTTCATGAGCTTCATGTGGTCTGCGAGTTGTATCTTGGGCATTTTAAGCTTTGGGCTAATATCCACTTATCAGTGAGTACATACCATGTGTCTTCTTTTGTGACTGGGTTGCCTCACTCAGGATGATATTTTCTAGTTCCATCCATTTGCCTGTGAATTTTATGAATTTATTGTTTTTAATAGCTGAGTAATACTCCATTGTGTAAATGTACCACATTTTCTGTATCCATTCCTTTTGTTGAAGGACATCTGAGTTCTTTCCAGCTTCTGGCTATTATAAATAAGGCTGCTATGAACATAGTGAAGCATGTGCTCTTGTTATATGTTAGAGCATCTTCTGAGGATATGCCAAGGAGTGGTATAGCTGGGTCCTCAGGTAATGCTATGTCCAATTTTCTAAGGAACCACCAGACTGATTTCCAGAGTGGCTGCACCATTTTGCAATCCCACCAACAATGGAAGAGTGTTCTTCTTTCTCCACATCCTTGCCAGCATCTGCTATCACCTGAGTTTTCGATCTTAGCCATTCTGAGTGGTGTGAGGTGGAATCTCAGGGTTGTTTTGATTTGCATTTCCCTGATGACTGAGCATGTTAAACATTTCTTTAGGTGCTTCTCAGCCATTCGAGTTTCCTCAGTTGAGAATTCTTTGTTTAGCTCTGTATACCATTTTTAATAGGGTTATTTGGTTGTCTGGGGTCTAATTTGTTAAGTTCTTTGTATATATTGGATATATACAATTAGCTCTCTATCGGATGTAGGATTGATAAAGATCTTTTCCCAATCTGTTGGTTGCTGTTTTGTCCTATTGACAGTGTCCTTTGCATTACAGAAACTTTGCAATTTTATGAAGTCCCATTTGTCAATTCTTGATCTTAGAGCATAAACCATTGGTGTTCTGTTCAGGAACTTTTTCTCTGTGCCCAAGTATTCAGGGCTCTTCCCCACCTTCTTTTTTATTCGTTTCCAATTATCTGGTTTTATGTGAAGGTCCTTTATACACTTGGACTTGAGCTTTGTACAAGGAGATAAGAATGAATCTATTTGCATTCTTCTACATGCTAACCTCCAGTTGAACCAACACCATTTGTTGAAAATGCTGTCCTTTTTTCACCAGACAGCTTCAGCTCCTTTGTCAAAGGTCAAGCAATCATAGGTGTATGGGTTCATTTCTGGGTCTTCAATTCTATTTCATTCATCTTCCTGCCTGTTTCTGTGCAAATACTATGCAAGATACAGAGGTACTCAGGATCTCAAGAGTTATAAGAGCATATGTAATCTAAATTTCACCACATATATAACTCTTTCTCTCCCCTCTCCCTCTCCCTCTCCCTCTCCCTCTCCCTCTCTTCTGTCTCTCTCCCTCTCCCTCTCCCTCTCCCTCTCCCTCTCTTCTGTCTCTCTCCCTCTCCCTCTCCCTCTCTTCTGTCTCTCTCTCTCCCTGTGTAAGTGCAAGAATAATCTCTACTTGGATAAGCTTCTATTTTATATCTTTTGATTTACTGTCTACAGTGAAATGGAAACACTTTGACTTATTCCTGGTAGACTAATATGATAAACCATTTTATGTAGTTACATCTGATAGTTGTGTGAATTATAATCATATAATTTTTTTAAAAATGGACCAGCAGAATAAGATACTTGTTCTTCTCAGGTACAAAGTAATGGATACTTTGATAATTATGTCTATGAAAAGACGTAACTCTGTCAAATGATACAAGAATATTTTTTAATATAGTTCATCACAGTGTGTAATTCCTTCCACCTCTAATACCAGATAGTAAGTTATTATGAGGCACAAATTTTCAATGTCTGGCAGTCTGGTAATCAAGTTCATTTTAAATCCGGAGAAGTCTGTGTTCATCACTTACAGTGCTAGCACTAGCACCACTAGCTGAACATCTATTGAGGATAACTTGCACAATTATGCATGTGCTCATTTTTCAGTTCTTCTTGCTTTTTATGTAACAGATGGATTGTAGTTTGAAGTGAAGCACTGATATACTCCTTTGTCTAGCTAGCAGAGTATCTGAATGAAAGGATTCACAATCCCATGAGGACAAAGTTATTTTTTGAAGCTGGTAAAGTGGAAGAAAATAAATGTCTTACCAGCAGCACAACCGGGTAGACTTTGTTCAGTTCCTTCCAGACTGTGGTATTGTTGTAGCTGAAGCAGACTCTTATGGAAATTCATTAGTTTTAATCAATATCTATAAGAAGAGTAATAAAATTGGCATTTAACATATACCAATTTTAGTAATAGTGCTCTTTCTACAGAAAAAGATCCAGTATTATTGATAAATCACTTAATTGTTAACTGTTGACGTATAAATCCCTTCTATTTGGCTACCTATAATGTTTGTGTTCCATCATCAAAATTAATCTACCAGTGATTATATGAAAATTTTAACTATTCCAAAGGCAGGTAAGAAAAAGGCCTGGCATTCATAAATGACATGATGCAGCAGAATTTCACAGTTGGCCTTGAGATAAAGAAAGTTGTTTGGTGTTTGTTGCAAGGGCAGTGAGCATTGGTAGTGAGTGATGGCTGTGCCTAGGCAGACTGCTGATGCAGGAATACAAAAGTGGAGAAATATCAATCCTTTGATTTAGGGCTCTGAGACAGTGGGGAGTGGTAAAATTGATAGTCTAGAAACAAATCTTCTGGTAGAGGCCCATGACCTGATTCAGAGCTTTTGGGATTGATAGTATAATGTGTTATCAATCTCAGCACTGTAAATGGGACTACTATTCTCTAAGAAAAATGGGCCATATTAAATACTCTGACATTGACTAGATTGATAACTGCAGAGACACTAAGGAAAAATACATGCTTTTAGAAATAATATTGTGCTATTTTATTTTGTAACTTGATGAAGAGACAATGAAAGCAGTACTATTCTGCATATATTTTAAGGATGCAGTCTTGTAGACTGTATTGTTTTTATAAAATTGAAATTGATGGCAACATAATTAAGACTTTGTAACTCCAAGAAACATGCTAATGGTAGGATTATAATTAGTCAATAATAATTGCATAAAACAGAAATCAATTAACATGTGGCTGACTATATTGCTGTATAATAAAAATTAAGCCATGCTATGTGAAATAAGCTTTGAACAATTGTATAAATAAAAATCTACTACTATTATAGGTTTTAAATAATTCAGGGACTTATTTAATTGTTGACTTCTGTGCTAATACTGGGCACATTCTGGCACTCCAAAAGATATGCAATACAATACACTTATCTTTAGAAGTGAATCAAGTCGTGACTTGGAGAAATTGCATTTTCATTTAAAATGCAGCTTCTCCCTTTCATTGTCTTTAAAAAACACATTAAAGTCAACATTTTTTGATGCATTAGACATTAAATCTGAAACAGTATTACATGTCACAAATACCATTATTATTAATGCATCAGATAAATTTCACATATATGGCATTGTATAGAATCTGTGAAGAAAAAAAATAGGATAATTTTAACCCTATGCTTGCCCAATAGAAAAACATTGTGACTGAAATTTTTCTTAGAATGCAGACTTTTGTTCTAGTAGGATTTTTCAATAAAATGTTTTATAATGTAAAAATGATATAAGTCAAAATTTGAACTGAGCAAGCACTTGGTGTGCTCACCTCTGGGGAGGATCACCTCTCCTGTTTCTAGATGTACTTAGTTGCCAATAGTTCTTTTTTATTTTTTTATTGAATATTTTATTTATTTACATTTCAAATGTTATCCCCTTTCCCAGTTTCCCCTCCACAAATTCCCTATCCCATCCCCACTCCCCCTGCTGCTATGAGAGTGCTCCCCTACACACCCACCCACTCCCACATCACCACCCTGGAGTTCCACTACACTGTGACATTAGACCTTCAGAGGACCAAGGGCCTCTCCTCCCATTGATGCCAGATAAGGCCATCCTCTGCTACATATGCAGCTGGAGCCACTGGGTCCCTCCATGTGTTCTCTTTGGTTGGTAGTTTAGTCCCTGGGAGCTATGGGGGTCTGGTTGGTTGATATTGTGGTTCTTCCTATGGGGTTGCAAACCCCTTCAGCTCCTTCAGTCCTTTTCCTAACTTTCCCATTAGGGTCCCCGTGCTCAGTCCAATGATTGGCTGTGAGCATTCACATCTGTGTTTGTCGGGCTCTGGCAGAACCTCTCAGAATACAGCTATATCAGGCTTCTGTCAGCAAGCACTTCTTGACATCAACAGACAACTGTCTGAGTTTGGTGTCTATATATGAGATGGCTATTCCTGGTTTTCAACTTGACTACATCCAGAATGAACTACAATCCAGAAATGGAGGGCATGTCTGTGATCCAGACATGATCCAGACTTTTGAGGCAAAGTGTCATGAGAAGCTTAAGCCCAGGAAAGGTAGTACATGTCTTTAATCCCAGAAGAACAAGGCAAACAAATCTGAGTTGAGGACCAGCCTGGGACAGAGCAAGTTCCAAATTCACAAATGGTGACAAACACCTTTAATCTGGGTCACACCTTCTGCTGGAGACCTACATAAGGACAATGGGAGAAGGAAGTGTTTGTTTTTGTTTTACTTGCACTTACTTGCCAGCACATCCATTGGAACATACTTCTTTAGGATTGTAGTTTATAGAGAAGACCAGCTGAAACACCCAGCTCCTTGAGGCTGAGCAACTACTAGATTCTTAGATTCCCCATTTACAGCTGTCTATTGTTGGGTTAGGTGGACTGCAAACTGTAAGTCATTCCAATAATTTCTCTTAATATATAGAGACATTCCATAAGTTCTGTGACTCTAAAGAACCATGACTCATACAATTGATTATAGAGAGAGATAGTGACAGATAATAGTTGGATAAAATATAGATAGACAAATAAATGATAGATGATTGATATATGATGATGGATAGATAGATGATAGATGATTGATATATGATGATAGATATAGATTAAATAGATAGATAATAGATAGATAGATAAAAGATTAGAGATGGATGATAGATAAATAGATAATATATAGATAGATAACAGAGCCTATTAAATCTTCCTTAAATAATGAGAGTATATGTCCTCAGTGTCTTTTCTTTTTTAAAAACACTTTATTTATCAATATTTGTATAAACATATATACTTATACACATAAACATATACAAACAATAATTAAATAATAAGATGTATTTAAAAAGTACGGGGAGTTGGGAAAAGTGGGAGGAAGGAGCGAAAGGGGAAAATTATGCAAATACAGTGTTCATATATGAAATTCTCAAAAAGAGATCCAGTTTTTTAAAATGTTCAACAGATCAACTAGCATTTTACAATACGAAAATAAATATGACCTATAATTATGTTAAAGGACATTTTAATTCACTACAAACTTTGAAGTTTAAAATGAGATCAATAAAAATCCTTTTACCCAGCATACTAACAAAAGCCACAATAATGTTTTGTAATTCAAAGTATTTCTGACAACAAGAAAATAGATTGTCAGGAGCTAAGTCAGCAGAACCAGGGGTACACTGTGTGTGTGTGTGTTTTTTTTTTTTCTTTATCAAATCATAATTTTTACTTTTTAACATGGGGGTTATAAACACAAAAATACAAGATGTGGGGAAGGGGATGACACAGGAGCATAGGTGTTCAGGGGGAGTACAGATATCTTTCAAAACAGGGTATCAACTGGGTGAAAGTTCAGAGGTCAGATCACTATGACTCTGCCTATGATTCACTTGTCCTTATCTAATTTGGTACTATCTACCAAAGGCTGCCTATTTACAAGGTCATAACTACTCAGGCTGGTAGATTTCACCAAAAGCTGCCTGTTTAGAAAAGTTTATAGCCCTCTGTTTTAGTGTTTTTTCCATAGAGACCCAAGACTTTGTGTTAGCAGGCATGTATGTCAGGCCTATTGCTGATTTTAGGCTTATGGCTGATTTTAGACCTTCAGTGTATAAGCAGGGCTGCCCTTGACATCTCCTCCCTTCTCTAAGCATAGAAGGGCTGTGGTGATTCTAATCTTGCCAAGGCGAAGATAGAGGCCTGACCTCCAGTAATTAAAGGGGACCTTGTAATGGCTCCAGTCCTCCTGTTGTTGTCCAGTGAGGCATGAGGGCCATACCCATCCTGATGTCTTTTTCCTGGAGAGGGGATACTTTTGACATCAACCCCTATGCAGTCAGGCTTGTCCCTCAGGGAACCCAGAAACATATTTTTAACTTTTATTTATATTCCCTTGCAGTGCTTAGCCTTGCAGCCTACTCAAGAATTCAGATCGCCAAACAGAGGGGGTTCTGGGTGGCCCCTGTCTGCTTGGTCTAGGGGCAGAAGTCCCCTCTTTTAGGTTGGAGATGGGGCTTGGGAACACCATGGATAGAGTAACATCCTCATCTCAGTGTCTTTTCTTTGTGCCTAGGTTCTTTCTTTTCCTGAGATTGACCATTAAATGTGATGAGTTATTTACTAATTTTTGGGTTAGAGAAGAGGAAAGATTGTTAAAAGATAAACAATACTTAATTTCCTTCCTATTCTAAATTTACACATATCTGAATTCAAAATATATTAATGTGAACTAATGTTTCTACTGCCATGTTTGCCTTTGCATATGATATTTAAAGCAAGAAAGAACAGAAAAGTGGTATCTGTTTCATTTTGGTTTTTTGTTCTGTAGAGAGTTCCAGTTTTCCTGAGCTTAGAATTTCATACTGAATCCTAGATGCCTTAAGAGATTATTTCAGTGTTCAGAGTTGTGACTGGGTTTAGTTATGCCTTTGGCTCTTTTTTTTTTTTTTTTTTCAAAAGTGGGAATAAAACAACTATGAAATGGAAGATGGAAAGAGAATTTGTATAATTGAAGAAGAGCTCCTAGACTCCACTATAGTTTATTGAAGTATCTGTTATCGCCTCTGGTAGAAACAAAGGTAGCTTGCCAGCAGTTTCTTAAGACCCACACTTAAGAAGCTTGCTGAAATCAAAGTTGTTCTGTGTGACCTTGTAGGGAACAACCTATTGCTAGAGGCATATGACCTGAAGCAAAAAGGATTTCATAAGAATGGTTTATGCATCATCTGCACCAAATGGAAACAGCATGCATTAGAATAAATACTAGCCCTTTATCACTGTTCAATTCAATAATCAAACCACAGTAATATAGTTTGAACAAGTGTTTATCAAAAGAGATTAATTTTTTATAATGTTAAATAGACAAAATTGTGTTTTAGACGTCATTATCTGGTGTTTATGTGTATGTATGTTCTTATATCTGTATGTGCATGTATTTGTGTGCCTGTGATACAATGGTGTTAAGACTGTCATTAAACAGGTAGGTTAAAGTAACTATTAGAATAATGGTATAATGCTTTAACAGTAGACTGTCAAGGAACCTTAGAACCCAGTGCATTTGGGATTTAAAGATCAGACATTAAAAGATTTTTCAAATACAAATAGCTTTAAGGAAGCTTTCATAGCAACACAAACAAGGACCTATATTTACAAGAGAAGATTCAAGATAGAAAAGATAAAGCATTTGTCCAAGTTATAGTTATTATTTGTAGAGTAAGAACCCTAGTCAAGACTAAAGCATTTCAGTTAAGATTTACATATTACACAGCATTCTATGTAATTTCTTCCCACCATGTGAGAAACTCAGTAAAAATTTAAGAGACTTATGGATTCATTTTGAAAAATTGTGCAGATGGAGATTATTGTGATCATACTTTATCACATGTTTTTTATTAGATAAAGATCACTTGCTTTAAAATAATGAGGCTATGAGTGATAAATTGTTCAGATACAGGAAATGTAACAGAAGCATTTTAGGAATTGTTTACAGAAAATACTTTCTGATGTGATCCAGAAGGTGGAACACACAGAGATATCTCAAAATTTTTGATGGCATCAACTCTTTCAAATTGTGAAGTACCAGAGTAACATAAATCAATTGCAAGACTATCGTCAGAGATTGTGAGAGTATGCTAAAAATAGTGACTCAGCCTGAACTTCAAAAACTGAATGGCAGTATATTAGATAAGAAAATAATAATGCAAACATTGCTTGTTGAATGAGTTAAAAATCTGTACACAAATATTTCTTGAGAACCAATTGAGCATGTTGTACTAGCAAATAGACCTATGAAGCAAGTTGGTGTAGCCATTTTAATATTTGAAGAAATAGACTTCAAAACAAAATTAGAAAAGATAGCAAAGATCACTATGTATTCATCAAAGAAACAATACTCCAAGAAGACATTGTAACTCTTAACATCTATTCATCAAACACAAGGACACTTATGTTTAGAAAAGAAACCCTACTATAGCTTAAATCACATATTAACCCTTACACAGTGATAGTTTGTAATTTCAGTACACCACTCTCATCAATAGAAAGGGGCTCCAGTCAAAAATTAAACAGAAAGTTAAATTAATTTTACATACCTCTGGACAACTTATTTTTGATAAAGAAAACAGAAATACATTCTGTAAAAGAGACAACATTTTCATTAACTAGTACTGCTCAAATATGACAGTTGCATGTAGAAGGGTACAGACTGAATAGATATGTACTTATCATTCTGAACAAAACTCAACTCTAAATGGATTATACACCTTAACATAAAGTCAGATACACTGAACATGATAAAAGTAAAAAAAGAGAATGGTTTTGAACCCCCTGGTACACACACACACACACACACACACACACACACATTTATAAATAGAACACCAATAGTACAGACACAAAGAACAACAATTAATAAATAGAATTTCATGAAACTGAAAAGCTTCTGTACAATCAAGAACACCAATGTTCAAATAAAATGGCAGCCTGCAAAAGATTTTTAACAACTACACATCTGATAAAAAAAAAAATAAAGAGAGAGAACACAAAAAACTAGACAACAGGAAAACAATCTAATTTAAAAATGGGGTTCTGAACTAAACAGAGAATTCCCAGAAGAGGAAACTGAAGTGGATGAGTATTTAAGTTTCTCAGAATCATGGCTATAACTCAAGTTCTAGCTTTACCAGTTTTAGGGATATACCCAAAAGATTCTTCATCCTACTAAAGCACATAGAGAAATATTCAACAACCTTAGTCATTGAAAAACTGCAAATCAAAAGTACTTTGAGATTTCTTCTTACAGCAGTCAGAATGGCCAAGATCAATAAACAATCAAACATTGAGGCACAGCACAGCACTGTCCTAATGGCCCAGGTGCATGCTATGTGTTCTCATCTTGGAAACAATGCAATAACTGCACAATGGTAGTTTCAGATTAATGCTTGACTTGCAAAGAAAGTTTGAAGAGATTATTAGAAAGTGAAACAGCCAGCATTGGAACCCCAAGAAAAGAAAAAGTTACTGAAGTTATGAAAGGAGATTTGCACAACAACATTTGAGAAAGGCTCTTGGTCCCCTTTGGACATGTATGGATAAGAAAGTATAGAATGCATAAAATTATATATTAGTAAAACTAAGTTAAAACATTGGTACTCTTAAGAGAATCATTGTGTTCAATGTGCAGAAGCAGAAAGCTAGCAGAACTGATGAGTTAAGGGTTAACTTGATTCTTTCTGGCCACTGCCTGGCAGCTTGGCCCATGTAATTTATCATTAGAGCTTCACAGGAAACTGCATGTAGATGACCTCAGAGCTCTGAGCTCTAAAGTATAATAAGTCAAAAGTTAAAGTTTAAATAATGATAAGTTTGCAGTTATTATTATTTTAGCCATGGACCTGGGAATAGGGAAGCTTGAAACTTTGGGGAACAATTATAGTTTTTGATTCTTTGTGGGATGTGGTCATTCTTTTAAATTTGATTTGGCAATGATTATACAATGTCTTTTTTCTACCTGCTTTTGGAGTAACAATAAAAGACTGGAGCAAGAAAAAGGCAAAAGGGATGTGTAGTGAAAAGAGAGAGAGAGAGAGAGAGAGAGAGAGAGAGAGAGAGAGAGAGAGAGAGAGAATGTTAGGAGTTAGTGTGGAGTGAGAGAGCGTGTGAGGTGTGCAGTGTGTGAATGAAAGGAGCACACATGAGAGGAGTGTGTATAAGGTATGTGTGAAGAGTGCCTGAGAGAGAGTGAAAGGAGGGTACACAGAGATGTTTAGGAATGTGGGAGTTTGAGAAAAGAAAAGTACACAGGAGAATGTAGAGTGTGTGCAGCCTCAAGCTGTGAGCAAGCAGAGAGAGAGAGAGAGAGAAACACAAACACAAAGACACAGACACAAAAACAGAGAGACAGAGACACAGAGACAAAGACACAGACACAAAAACAGAGAGAGAGAGAGAGAGAGAGAGAGAGAGAGAGAGAGAGAGAGCATTGAAATTTGCCTGTCAGCTTGCACCCTAAAACATTGCATGTGTGTGTTTATTATGTGCCTTCCAAATATCCCTGCTTCCAATTGAGAGCTTTGATCCTGTGTCAAGGCTGGACCCCAACACCTTTCAATGGTGCACAAGAAGTGGGGTTGAAGCATTTGAAAACTCTTATTAAAAGTACTTATAAAGCCTTTGATTAACATTTTTAAAAAAATGTGTAACTGCAAAAAGGAAAAGGGGGCATGGGATAGGGGTTTTCTAAGGGGGGGATTGGGGAAAGGGAATGGCATCTGAAGTGTACATAAAATATCCAATAAAAAATGAAAAAAAAATAAAAGTAGGCTTTAAAGAATTTAAGCCTACAGGCTGAGAAAGATATTAGTAAAACAGTATCTTTTACAGTAGTCACAAATAATAGGAAATACCTTGCTGTAACTCAAACCAAGAAAATGAAAGGACTGTGTGACAAGAATTTCAAGTCTCTGAAGAAAGAAAGTGAGGAAGATATCAGAAGAGGAAAGATCACCCATGATCACTCAAGAAGTTTCAGATAAGAATGATAGTATGTGGTCTAGAGGCTATGCTTATGATTTTGGTGAAGAATGTAAGTACTTTCTGATTTTGTCCAAAAATCTCCCAGAGTATAAATTGAAAAATTATAGATTAACAGCATTGGCAGAAGAAATTTCCAGACAGCCTAGTATTAACTGTGTTGCTTGGTAATTGGTGGTCATGCTTATGTAGATTTATAATAAAAAGAAGCAAGATAAGCATGGAAATATACTAAATGTTCAATTTGAGGAGAAAAGGGCCACCAGGAAGTAGAAAGAAACCAAGTCCTGTGTTCAAGGAACTAAATATTAAAGAAAAGCCTACTGTTCAATAGAATACAGGAGTGGTGACTTCAGGGCAAGATCCCACTCAGTTGAGCTTCCAACTTTGAACTTAAAGAAAAGTTTAGAACCAGGCATGTTGGTGCATGCCTTTAGTTCCAGGACTCCATAGGCTGAGGCAGCTAGATCTCTGAGTCTGAAGTCAGCCTGGTCTACAAATTGAGTTTCAGGACAGCCAAGGTTAGGTAGTGAAGGAAACCATTGACATTAGAAAGCTGGTGAAGATGTAGTTTAATGAGGGGGCCATGTTCCAGCCATAGCAAGCAGCAGAACTTGGCAGATTTAGCCACATTGTCCTGGCATTAGAATCAAGGATAAAAGAAAGGAATTATAGATTCTTTCTCTGTAACATAAAAAAAAAGACTGAGGCAGTCAGGTTTGTTTCTCAGGAAACCTAGAAGGATATTTTTAATTTTTATTTATATTCCTTTGCAGTGCTTAGCCTCGCAGCCTAAGCAATAATTTAAATCACCAGTCAGAGGGGATTCTGTGTGCCCCCTCTCTGGTCTAGGGGCAGAAGTCCCCTCTTTTAGGTTGGATGAAGATAGGTTTTGGGAACACCCTGGATAGAGTAACAATCTCATCTTGAGTCTCGTGGTCTTCCATAGCTAACTTATGACAATGTATCTGAATAGGTTTTGCTGTCAAAATTATATCTGTTGTTTCACAAAGTTAGTCAGCCTATTTAAGGCCCAGGGACCAAAAGAAATAAGCAAAAGTAACCCAATTATTGTTCCCAAAATGGAAGGAAGTAGGGTTGACAATCATGAAGGGGTTGAAAACCAATTCTCACACAAGCTTTCATCTTTCTCTCTCTGTGTGTCTTTTCTCAAGGCCTTCTCTGACCTTTTTCATGTTCTCTTTAACCATCCCTGTTTTGTCTATGTAAAAGCAACATTCTTCTTTAGGGGCTGTACATAGTCTAGAGCTGTACACAGTCTTTTCTATTATAAAAGAGTAAATCAAGTCCAATAAAGTCCTTTGTAAATTTTGGAGATCACTTAAGACAGAGAAATGAGGGATTTCTTCAGATTAGTGGTGTCAATCTCTAGCTGTTTGATGTCCTTGTCAATGGCCCATCGAAGGTTTGAGTAGTGTAAGTCCAGAGGCCAGCATCAAGATTAGAACTTCCAACAGCAAACACCAAGGTTGATTCATTTTTACCTGGAAAGGAAAAAGAAGGGGATTCTCAGGGAGATTTCTCTTCCCTGGATGTCAATTGTTATTCATCTTATTTATAATTGGGCCTGGCTTTGTGGGGGTATCTATTTATTTCAATTATCTTTTTGGCAGCCATTTAGCTGTGCCTTCTTTGGCATCAAACAGGCATATCAGTCCTCTGCCCCATATGAGAACTGGGTCCGGGCCATTCCATTTAAAGATAAGAGGGTCCTTCCACATAACTGTGGCATAGATATTATTGGTCTCAACATGCCAAAGGCCATCAGCAGCAGCTCTGTCATGAGCTTTTAGATTTAGAAAATTAAAAATGAAAACGGCATGATGACGTGTATTTCTGGGAGACTTCTTCTGTGGTATAGTTACCCCTCTTTTGTTTTAAAAGCCAAATTTTCAGAGTTCTTGTAAAACCAGGGCAGAAGTGCCAGTAGCTGCTACCCCCATACTCAGAGACTTATTAAGATATTATTTTAAAGTTGTATAATAACTGATTTATAATATCTTGTCTTTGAGGATTATAAGGAATTCCAGTGATATGGGTAATATTAAATTGTTAACTAAACATCTGGAATGTCTGACTGTACCAGTCAGTTTGGTTTATCTTAATCTGATATGGAACACAAAGTATAAAAGATACTATAGGCAATAACTAATTATATTTTTAATTGTTTCTCTTGTTAAAGTAATTGTACCTAGAAAGCCTGAAAAGGTGTCAAGTCAAATGTACATATTTTATTTTTTTAAATAAAAATGAGTAATATTCACTTATCATAGTTGATTAAGTATAAGTCCTCAAGTATTAACACTATTATGAAAAAATTGAGAACACTATAAATAAATTTTATAATTTGGCCTATATACTCTCTAAAGATGTCAAATTGTTGTCTCAGGCTATTACTATTAAACATAGATCTATAAAAAATGTACTATCTTGTGGTGATGTTATATAATAGATGACTTTTTAAATCTTAATGATGATCTTATAACATTTTTTAAAATTATATCCATGATTATTAAGCTCTTTTATAATGAGACTGTTATGAGGCCTTTTTCTGATAGTCAAAAACTGTAATAAGAATTTTGTCAGTCTCTTAGATAACATCAGATAATTGTTCCTAAAAAATAACCAGGCTTTCACTCAGAGCACATTTCAGGAGGTTATAAAACAATTTGTCAAAGGTTAATGAAAAGGGAACCAAAAATTTATCATAGGTATTAGGATAGAAAATAAAAGGTTCTCTGGACTTATCTACACAAATCTTCACTAATAACCCAGTTATAGTTCTGTGGCTATCTTCTTTTGGACCTGTTGGAAGGGGATTACTTTCTTGCCCTTTCTAGGGTATAATTTCCCTCCTTGTATTGGAGCTTTCCCGCTATTATCCTTTATAGGATAATATCCTTTATAGCTGGGTTTGTGAAAAGATATTGTGTAAATTTAGTTTTGTCATGGAATATCTTGGTTTCTCCATCTATGGTAATTGAGAGTTTTGTTGGATATAGTAGCCTGGGCTGGCAATTGTGTTCTCTTAGGGACTGTATGAAATCAGTCCAGCATCTTACTTTTATAGTATCTGGTGAGAAGTCTGGTGTAATTCTGATAGGTCTGCCTTTATATGTTACTTGGCCTTTTCCCCTTACTGCATTTAATATTTTTTCTTTGTTTTGTGCATTTGGTGTTTTGATTATTATGTATAATCAAATATACATAATATAATATAGGAGGTATTTCTTTTCTGGTCTAGTCTATTTGGTGTTCTGTAGGCTTTGTAGAGTGAAAAATTATAAAGGCCATTTTATGAAATATGTGTAGATTTTTCGCCTTACAGAATTCGGAACTGAAAATAAGATTTCAGGCCTTCACATTCCAGGTGAAGGACACTTGCTGGATTACATTCCCCAAGCCTCGCCCAAGGCAGGAAGGCATTCCTGACTACAGATAAAGATGCTATCATTTGGGCTAGATTCTCTGAAATGTTCCACTGTTCTTGGTTACCCCTCCCTTGGTCTTCCCAGTGTTATGTTCAAAATTTGTAAAACAACCAATCATGTGTAAGCTCACGAAAATGCCTTCCTCCCCCCACTCCATGCTATAAAAGACCCTTTAACCCACCACACATGGCCAAAAACCCTGCTCTTGGAGCTAAAGAGCTTGTCGTTTTTGACCGCCGGCTCCTCCCCTAATAAACCTCTGCTGATTGCATCCAGGTATGGTTTCTTGTGATTTTTGGGTGGTCGCGTTCCGGAGGTTTGAGGAAGGGTCTCCCGAGTATGGGGGTCTTCAGCTTCTTGTATGTTCATGGGCATCTCGTTCATTAGGTTAGGGAAGTTTTCTTCTATAATTTTGTTGAAGATATTTATTGGCCCTTTAAGTTGGGAATCTTCACTCTCATCTATACCTATTATCTTAAGTTTGGTCTTGTTATTATGTTCTGGATTTCCTAGATATTTTGTGTTAAGAACTTTTTACATTTTGCATTTTCTTTGATAGTTGTGTCATATTTTCTATGGTATCTTCTGCACCTGAGATTCTCTCTTCTATCTCTTGTATTCTGTTGGTGATGCTTGTGTCTATGACTCTTGATTTCTTTCCTAGGTTTTCTATCTTGAGGGTAGTCTCCCTTTATGATTTCTTTATTATTTCTACTTCCATTTTTTATGTCCTGGATGGTTTTGTTCAATTCCTTTACCGGTTTGGTTGTGTTCTCTTGTAATTCTTAAGGGATTTTTGTGTTTCCTCTTTTAAGGGCTTCTACCTGTTTACCTGTGTTCTCCTCAAATTCTTTGAGAGTGTTATTTATGTCCTTCCTAAAGTCCTCTATCATCATCATTAGAAGTGATTTTAAATCTGAATCTTGCTTTCCTAGTGATATGGAATATTCAGTACTTTCTAGTGTGGGAGAACTAGGTTCTAATGATGCCAAGTACCCTGGGTTACAGATGCTTATGTTCTTGTGCTTGCCTTTTGCCATCTGGATCTCCTTAGTGCACCTGCCCTATCTCTGACTGAAGCCTGTCTTTCCTATTATCTTGGTTGTATCAGAACTGTGTGGGGTGGGTGTTACTACTGGGGTTAGATCTGGGGCCCAATATCTGCTCAGTGCTGGGGCCCAGACCAGAAGGAACCAGTGCTCCAGGCCAGGAGTGGATTCCTGGGTCCTAGTGGGTCCCAGTTACTCCCTGTTTGAGGCAGGTGTTGCTGTCTCCTTACCTAAGATCCTTCCCGGGTTAGAGTTTCTGGGAGCCCTGCTTCCTCTGGGTTTTGTGAGATTGGGGACAGAGCTGCTGCCAGGATCTGCTCAGTTCTCGGGCCCAGACCAGAAGAAACCAGTGCTCTAGTTTGAACTTTTAATAAATCTGTGGAGCTAGTAGCAGATAATGAATGTTTAGTTAGATAAATAGTCTTAATGGAAATACACATAAATATCTCCATTGTTACTTCTTATTTGGTTTATGATTTAAATTTATGTTTCAACCTGTGAACTGAAAAAGATACTTAAAATACCATGTGATCTATTGTAGCCACCTGCGGCCACAAGTCAAGTGGGTTCACCTGAAAGGGGGGCTGGGAATGAAAGGGGACGGAGGGCGAGAAGAGATGAGGCCAAGACAAAGTTCTCTGATCAAGGCCTGAAATTTAATAATTTGCTTTCACATATAAAGGAAAAGCCCCACCCTCCAGAGTCTCTTCTCGGTTCAGCTCAGGGGCTGGGCCAGGAGTTAGCAGTCCGAAGGTGTCAAGGCTAGCTCAGCAGGCAGTCCATTCCGCTCAACTCCTGTGGCAGACTGCAGGTCTCCAATGCAGGCAGCTTCCCAAGTCCTTTGTTATTCAGATCTCTAGTGGTAAACAGCATGTTCCGGTCTGCTCAACCTAGGGGCTGCTCAACCTAGACAGGTTGGCAGCATGGGGGAAGGGCACAATCTATCTCCTGAAAAAGTACAAAAACTAGGAAGAATGACAATAAGATAAGTAGCATAATAGAGCAGGCAGGATAGATACAGAGAGCAGAGCATGAGAAGTGGAGAGAGAGCAGAAAGCAACAGGCAGGATTCTTCTTACCATCAGAGAGGTTTTTCTTAACCATAAGGCAGGCCTCTTTTTACTGACAAGGACAAGACTTTTTTTCTTACATACTCTGGTTTCTTTCATTTAGTAATAGAAAGGTAGGAACTTTTTCTATTTCCATGCAGTAAATGTTGTAGATTATTTTTCATCCAGAATGAGTGAGTTTCTTCTGTGCTGATGAACCTTTCTATGGAGCTTGCTCATGAGGATATTTTCCCCACTCACCAAATGTACATAAATGCATGTTTAAGTATAGGTGCATGTATGTAAGTATTTAAGATAATGAGAGACATTGCTTGGCCTGGCCAGAGTAAATGTATGTATGAATGGGTGTATATGAATGTATATGTTTCTGTGCATATTGCATGTATAAAAGTGCTTCATTTTGAAAGCATAACTTTCTTTAGCTGACAAACTCTCAGCCATGAGGCCTAGGTCCTCGAAGGATCTGTGGGGGATAGATCAAAGAACCCCTTGCCTTTTTCTTGCAAAACCAACACATACACACACACACACACACACACACACACACACACCACTCTACCCAACCAACTGCTTCCCAAGAGAGCCTGTGCTTGGGGAAAGCTCCCAGCAACTAAGTAGGCCAGGGACATAGACCTAAAACCAAATACTACTGTTCTCCTAAAGGAATATAGCTATAAAATGATTCCTAATGGCATTCTGTTATAGTTGCCTTGCTTTGCCATCATCAGAGAAGCTTTGTCAAGCAGTAGATAGGAACAAGTACAGCTAGACTATGTCCAAAGAGTGAGAAACCTTGGAACATTCAGTACTAAATAGGATGTCTCCATCAAATCTCTCTCCTTAGAGCTCAGAAAACTCTATGAAAAATGAGACGAAGTATGTAACCTAGAGGGGATGGAGGATATAAAAGAAGTAAGGCCTTCTAGACATAACATGGCTGGAACACATATGAACTCAAAGAGACAGTGGCAGCATGCACAGAGCCTGTAGGAGTCTGTACCAGATGGGGTCCTAGAGCTTAAGGGAAAAGTAGACACATGCATCCATTGGTAACCCCAAGCTATCTCCAGTTAATAGCCAGTTGCAAATTTAAAAATAGTCTTCTCCAAGGAACTGGCAAAACAAATGCCTTATGTGTAGGCCCTATGCCCTGCAGTATATAGACAACTCACCAACATGTTTAAATGTTTTTTTGTTTGTTTGTTTGTTTGTTTGTTTCTCAGAATGTTTTCAGGATGATTGGGGGAGGGTATTTGTTTGTTTGGTTGGTTCATTTGATTCTATTTTATATTTCTACCTTACAGGTCTGTTGCATATATATTATTGCTTCTAATTTTGACTTTTTGTGGGATTCCTGAGTGTGGATGTGTTTTTGTTTCTAGATGCACTTCTATTGCTTTTCTTTTCTTGTTTGATCATATTCTGATTGCTTTTGATTTGTTATTTTTTAATTTAATTTTAATTTTTATTATTCATACACATTACATCCCAACTGCGGTGCAGTTTTCCCTATCTCCACTCCTGCCAGGCCCTCCCAACCTCGATGCTCCTCTACATCCACTCCTCTTTAGTCTCCCTTCAAATAAAGGCAAGGGAGGGGGAAATGGACTTCCAAACATGGCAGAACAAATTATAATAAGACTAGACACAAATAATCATCTCCAGGTTGAATGAGGCCACCCAGTGGGAGCAAAACTGTTCCAAGTGCAGACAAAAGAATCAAAATTATCCCCTACTTCTGAGGTTAGGGGATCCCACAAGAACATCAAGATATGCTGCTGGAGGCCAGCTCCAGTGATAAACAGGATGGACAGAGGAGATAAAGAGTTGGTGAAAGAGGATTGACTCAGGCACATTGGTCAGGGAAAATCTTGCAGTCTGACTCACTGACTGTCAGAGTGCTTCTTTATTTATATAGAACTCAGTAGGCAAAGATAAATTATCCCCATAACACAACTTTTGAGAATCTAGATGCATATTTTGCCAAAGCATGAAAGCCCATTCTCAGGCTAGTCACTTTTGTGATTTCAAAAGCACTAGACAGAAAGAAAATCTCCAAGCCACCTTGGAAAGATTATTGTGTCCCAAACACTGTCTTATCAACTTTTAATAGTCAGAATGTTAATCGTCATTAGGCCCAGGAAAGCTTTTCAAGCCAAAGCTGCTTAAGTTATTATTCAGTTTCTTCAATAATACAATGTTTATATCTTTGTAGAATTTATTTATATGTCTAATGTTGGTATTCTTTTATTCCTTGATCATACAATACTATAGTGATCCTACATGAGCTAACTTTTCTAAGAAAGGAAGGTCTTAATACTTCATTCTTTAATTATTAATCCATACCAGTCTCTGTCCATCAATATAAGGCACTGTGTATGACAAGATAACTCCAGTCAGTCTAACTTTTTTGCTCTATCTTTTCCTCAAGGGTATGCCATATATACCCCAAATCTTATATTTCACATAATCGCTTGAGCATATAGTAAGAAGAGGCTTTAAGTCTGATGTGATGCCAACGTCTTTAACCCACTGAATCTTGTTTACCTTTTAAGTTTACTTTGTTTTGATTGTCTTGTTCTGGAGTAAATACAGGGGCAGATGTTCCAAGTGTATCTTGGAGTCAGAGCCTCATAAGGAGATCTCTGGTGTTTTTATTTGAGTCATAACCTCCAAGAAAGACCTTCAAGTAGGACCAGATAAGATATCTCCCTAAATTCAGAGAGAGGTAATATGTTCAAGACTTTCCTGGGAAATCTTAGAAGCAGTACTCCTGGGAGAAGGCATAAATGATTCATGAGAGATATCCCATCAATCCTATTATACAAATAATAACCAAGTTATACAAATAATAACCCCCCAAGCATGTAACAAGTGGAGATTAAGACTCAAAGTGAAGGGAATTACAATGGCCATTGTATCATTGAGCTCAGCTTTGCTAGATCTTTGACAAATAGCTGGGCTGGCTTTATGACTTTTGCTGTTTCCCTTAGATATGGCTGTACTACTATGCAACCATAATGTATATTTAAAAGACCTAGCTCAGACCCATACAGGGTTCATAATTATCACTTCAGTCTCTGTGAGCTCCTATGATTCCTGCTCAGTTGATTCTATGGGTTGTGTTCTCATGATCTTCTCAACTCTTTTGGCTCCTTGAATGCTTCCTCCTCCTCTTCAGGATTTCCTAGCTTTGCTTAGTTTTTGCTAGGACAAAATTTCTACCCTTAAACAACTGATAGAGTTAGAAAAAGAGTATCAGGACTTAAGTAATCAGTTACAGAAATTAAGGACAGGGAAGAGGTCTCAAGAGACTAACTTCGAAAATCCTCTGACTCCTTGTGTTCCTCAATCAGGAGTCCAAAGTCAGTCCCTGCCCTCTAGCTTTAGTTCAGCTACAGATCAGCCAGAGGAGGGAAATGTTGAAGCTTTCCCTGTATCAGAGACCAGAGACGCTCAAAGGGTTGCTTGGAGACATAACATCGGGTTTAATTTTCAAATTATTAAAGAATTAAAAAATGCAGTATCTCAATACGGTGCCACTGCTCCTTTTACTCTTGCAATTTTAGAGTTTGTAGCAGAGGAGTGGCTGACTCCTAGTGATTGGAATACATTAGTGAGAGCAGTTCTTAGTGGTGGAGACTATCTTATTTGGAAATCAGAGTATCATGAGACTTGTAAAGAAACAGCTAGGAGAAACAATCAGGCAGGCAATGGTTGGTCCTTTGATACCTTAGTAGGAGAAGGGCAATTTGCTTCTAGTGATAACCAGATGCAATATGATCCAACTTATTCGATCAAATTCAAAACGCAGCCATGAAGGCTTGGCATAAACTCCTGGCAAAAGGGGACCCTGGTTCGTCCTTAACAGCAATCAGACAAGGACCCGATGAACAATTTTCTGATTTTGTTCATCCATTAATGACAACAGCAGGGAGGATTTTTGGTAATGCAGTGGCAGGTGTAGATTATGTGAAACAACGTACATGTGAAAATGCCAATCCTTCCTGCCAGCGGCCATTAGACCCTACAGGAAAAAGACAGACCTTACTGGGTATATCAGACTCTGTTCTGATATAGGTCCCTCCTACCAACAGGGCTTAGCTATGGCAGCTGCCATGAAAGGACAATCAGTAAGAGATTTTTTGGCAAATAAAGACAGAAAGGCATGTTTTAAATGTGGCAAGCCTAGACACTTTGCAAGAGATTGCAAGGTAGAAAATGAGTAAAGCCAGAGACAGCCCAGAAAACAGCCTGGGCTCTGCCCACTTTGCAAATGTGGAAGGCATTGGGCTAGTGATTGTAGGTCTAAACAAGATGCACAAGGTAACACCCTTTCCCATAATCAGGGAAACGGGAACAGGGGCCAGCTCCAGGCCCTGAACCAACACAAGCTAAAACAGGCTTATGGAGCAGTCAGTGTCCTACCAGCAAACACCAATCCCTTTCTGAACTTAGTCAAGCAACACCAGGAAGTGCAGGACTGTACCTCAGTTCTGCCACCCACACAGTATTAACCCCAGAAATGGGATCTCAGGCCTTACCCACTGGAGTGTTTGGATCACTCTATCCAAATGTGTTTGGCCTGATAGTGGGAAGAAGCAGTGCTACAATGCAGGGACTACAATTTTTTCCTGGAGTTATAGATAATGATTATCAGGGTGAGATTAAGGTAATGGCACAGGCAATTCAGAATATAGTCACCATTCCTACAGGAAAGAGGATAGCTCAACTATTATTACTTCCATTGTACCCTACTAATCACAAATATAAGAATCCTAAAAGAGGGGATCAAGGCTTTGGTTCCTCTGATGCATACTGGGTACAGCCTTTAGTTAAACAAAAACCTATGATGACAATTTGGCTAGATGGAAAGGCATTCCAAGTCTTGGTTGACACAGGAGCTGATGTGACTATCCTAAAACAAAGTGATTGGCCTGCTACCTGGCCTCTGACCCCAACCTTAACCAATTTAAGGGGTATTGGCCAAAGTCAAAACCCACTACAAACCTCTAAGGTGCTGACATGGAAAGATAAAGAAGGAAATACAGGAAATATACAACCCTATGTCATCTCAGGCCTTCCCATTAATCTCTGGGGCAGAAATCTGTTATCCCAGTTGGGATTGATGATGTGCAGCCCTAATGAAGTAATCAAGGCTCAAATGATAAACTCTGGATTTTCCCCCAGGGAAAGGATTAGGAAAAAGTGAAAGAAGGGATTATCTAACTTGAATCAGGCCATAAAGGCTCATGATTTACATCACCTTAATGCTAAAACTTTAAAAGTTATGTTTAAAATTACCAGAGAACAAGCTAGACAAATTGTCAAACAATGTCAATCATGTGTTAAACTTTTACCAGTTCCTCATTTGGGTGTAAATCCAAAGGGACTGATACCAAACAGTCTTGCAAATGGATGTTACTCATTATAATGAATTTGGCAAGCAAAAATATATACATGTATGTGTAGATACATACAGTGATTTCATTTATGCAACATTACAAACTGGAGAAGCAAGCAAGCATGTGATCACTCATATGCTTGCTACAATTACTGTATTGGGTGTGCCTAAACAGATAAAAACTGACAATGGCCCAGGTTATACAAGCTCCAGTTTGCACCAATTCTGTGAAAAATTGGGAATACTACATAAAACGGGTATTCCATATAATCCACAGGGCCAAGGTATGGTAGAAAGGGTACATCAAACCATTAAATGTCAATTTGAAAAAATTAAAAAAGGGGACTGGAATCCTACCAAGGGATCCCCCAGAAATATCCTTCATCATGCACTCTTTATTTTGAATTTTTTAACTTTGGATTCTGAAGAAAAATCTGCTGCAGATAGATTCTGGCATCCTGATACCAAAAAGAATTTTGCAACAGTCCTCTGGAAAGACCCATTAACTGGAACCTGGAATGGGCCAGATCCAGTGCTTATCTGGGGAAGAAGTTCTGTTTGCATATATTCCCAAACTGCAGATGCTGCACGTTGGCTGCCAGAGAGACTGATTAAACAAATAGACAACAATAACAAAATCCAGGGAGGAGAAACCCCCTGAGAAGTGTATTTTTTCTTTGCAGGAAATATGAAGGAAACATGAAGATGCTTCACAATTGCCTTCAAACTGGAACAGATCAACAAGTAAACCTGACTTGGGAAGTTATCAATGCTGAAGGAGCCATCACCACCTTTACCTCCAGGGTGGCTCTATTGGACTCTTAGTTTCCCAACTTATGATGTAGTGAAGAACATTATTTAGACCCAGGAGAAAAGCCACTACTACAGTTACTATCGTTATTTTTTGGGTTTGAGATTGACTAGAGCAGGAACAGGGATTTCCTTACTTGTTTTCTTTAGATCAAAGCTATGATCAGTTTTGTATTTCTACAGATTTAGATTCTGCTATAACAAATTTGTAAACAGAATAGAAGAGGCTTATACTTTTTACTCCTCTGATAGAGGGAGTTATGTGTTGCCCTTAAAAAGAGTGTTGCTGTCATACTAACTATTCAGGCGTTAAGTCTCTTGTCTGTTGGGTCCATGCTGTTCAACAAACTGATGGCTTTTGTATGGCAACAGATAGATGCTATTCAAATGAAAATCATACAGGTCCATTATTACAGGCTGGAAGTAGGGGACTCTGAAACCTCTGTCATCAAGACTGACGAGGATTAACCCCTAACTTACGCTAAGCTGGATAGTCAATGACAGGTAAGAGAGCATACCGAGACCCTTGCCCCTAAAAGAAGGGAGGCCTCACCATCCTAAGACAGGTGCTCAACCAATGGCTGTTGAGTATCCAAGGACGGGAAAGGGAGGCTGAGGTCCTTTGTTCCAACCTAGGACAGGCACAGTTTCTGTAAGTTTTCCCAGCCTTCCCTTTTGAAAGAAATTTTAAAAGGGAGACCTGTTGGGAGCCGACTTTTAGTAGAAAGCGGCTATCAGCTTTGCAGCCATCTTGAACCATATACCCTGACATGAGACTTGTATTACAATAGCCTACAACAGCTGAGCACACTCTGCTAACACCTTGCTTTAGATACCCAGGATTTTCCTTGGGTGTGTGAGATTAAAGGTGTGTGACTTAAAGATGTGACTTAGAGATCAGATTTAGAGACAAGACCTAAGGGCATGACTTAAAGGCGTGGCCAAAAGGCATGGCTTAGAAGTGAGACATATAAAGGTGAGAGGCAGACAGAAGAGAGATCAGAGAATCAGACACTTTAGAGAGAACAATTTGGAGTAACAGAGATTCAGACACTAGGAGTGGGAGTAGATATTAGACACTCAGAAGAGAACAACAATGAGTACAACTAGGAACTAGGAACTAGGAACTCAAGACTTGGGACTTGGACTAGGAAGAGAGACTGAAGAATAAACGGGATTGAATCACACTCTGTCTGGTCTCCATTCTTTGAGTCCATCCTCACTCTCTCTCTCTCTTGCTGAACCCTGACCCGTGGACCGGAGCAGCTTGGGCCGGGAAACAGTGGCTGCAAAGCGTGGAGTGGAGAGGGCCTCAACATTTTTGGCCTCCCACAGTGGGGCAGCTCGGGCCTCAACAGATCGCAAGTCAAGTTAGTAATTATTTGGTCATTCTGTCAATTTCTGCTTTATATTTATACCTCCACATCTGGTAGGCAGGACAAACTCTATGTCGAATTTGTTGGGGGATTTGTGTCCCAATCATTCCATTGAAAGTTTTGCCTGGTTAAAGAAAGTGGCTGTTTCAGGTTTCATATCCCCATATTGCTAGGAGTCTTAGCTAGGGTTACTCTCAGAGTTTCATGAAAGTTGTTCTCTAGAGATGACCTGTCCCCACTAATTCCAATTCTCTGTCCCAGTCCCTCTGTGTGTGTGTGTTTATGTGTGTGTGTCCTCTCCACACTTGATTCATCCTGTTTTTCTCTCTCCATTCCCTCTCAAACCTAGTTCCCTTTATTCACCAACACCAATGTGTGTTTTGTGTCTCCTTCAAAATGAGATTCAAGCATCCTCACTTAGATCCTGCTTGCTACTCAGTTTCTTTGGGCCTGTAGATTATAGCATAGCTATCTTGTACTTTATGGCTAATTCTATTTATAAGTAAGTACAAACATTGTATGTCTTTCTGGGTCTGGGTTACCTCAATCAGGATGAAATTATCTAATTCCCTCCACTTGTCTACAAATGTCATGATGTCCTTGCTTTTAGTAGCTGAGGAAATTCCAATGTGTACCACATTGTACCAAATGTACCACATTTACTTTATTTATACTTAGGTTGAAGGACATCAAGGTTATTTCCAGTTTCTAGCTATTATGAACACAGATGCTATTAAGTTAAGCAAGTTTTCTCATGGTATTCTGAAGCATCTTTTAGATATATGCCCAGAAGAGTATAGCTGTGTTTTGAGGTAGAATGATTACCAATTTTCTGAGAAACTGTCAAGATGATTTCCAAAGGGGTTGTACAAGTTTGCACTTCCATAAGCAATGGAGGAATGTTCCCCTTGTTCCATCAGCATGTGCTGTCACCTTGAGGTTTTGATCTTAGTAATTCTGATGAGTTGAAGACAGTTAAAGCAATTTTGATTTGCATTTCACAGATGACTAAGAATGTCGAACATTTCTTTAAGTGCTTCTCAGTCATTAGATTCCTCTGTCCAGAATTCTCTGTTTAGCTCTGTACAACATATTTTTAATTGAGTTATTTGGTTTGTTGGTGTCTAATTGCTGAGGTCTTTATATATTTTGGGTATCAGCCATCTGATATATAAATGTGATTCCTGAAGATTTTCTCCCATTCTGTAGGCTATCATTTTGTCATATTCATAGTGTTCTTTGCTTTTCAATTTCATAAGGTCCCATTTATTAATTTATTATTTATTAATTGTTGGTCTTAGTGCCTGAGCAGTTGGTGTTCTGTTCAGCAAGTTGTTCCCTGTATCTATGCATTCAAGGATATTCCCCATTTTCTCTTCTGTCAGATTTAGTGTATCTAGTTTTGTAATGAAATCTTTGATCCACTAGGAGTTTTGTGCAGGGTGAAAAATGTGGAGAGCTTTTGGGGCTGCTTGGCAGGAATTTGACATTGAGCCACAACAAGGACGTAATTTCAGGCAGGAATCTAAATCTTAGGCTAGAACAAAGAAGTAGGCTTCAGGCATGAATATGACTTTGGGCTAGAACAAAGAAGTAGGCTCAGATATTTTGGTCATCCTGATAAGCCCCTAGAAACAGTGATCATGGAATTTTGTTTATTGCCTTGCTTGTTCTTTGAGTATTTGTGTTTATTGTCTATTGTCACGCTTGTTCCTTGACTATTTGCACCTAATGTATTGCTAGTTCCACAACCTAGAACTGACCTTGCCTTGTGACATAATCCAAATGAAACAAAGGACTGACTTCCCCTATAAATAAAAGTGTTGAAAATTAAACTTCAAGCCTTGATTTGAGAACTTTGTCTTGGCTTCATGCTTCTTTCACCCCTCCATCCCTTTTTCATTTCCAGCCCTCCTTTCAGGTGAACCCAGTTTGTCCATGGCTGCTGGCAACTACAGAAAAATATGTATTTGCATTTTTTACATGCAGACATCTAAATAGACTAGTACCATTTGTTGAAGATGCTTTCTTTTTTCCATAGTATACTTTTTGGAGTCTTTGTTAAAAATCAAGTGTCCATAGGTGTGTGAGTTTATTTCTGGATCTTCAATTCAATTCCATTGATCAGCCTATCTGTTTTTCTGCCAATGTCATTAAGCTTTTCTTACTCTGTCAAACAATTTGAAATCAGAGATGATTCCTCCAGAAGTTCTTTTATTGTACAAGATTGACTTAGCTAGCTTTGGTTTGTTTGTTTTTCAATGTAAAACTGACTATTCTTTCAAGTTCTATAAAGAATTGTGTTGGAATTTTGAGGTAAATTGCATTAAGTCTGTAGATTGCTATTGGGCCTTGGATGAGGTAATTCCATTTAACCTGTGCCCATCAATTACATAGGACACAGGTAGAGGGCGTGATTAACAAGTCTCCACCGCCAGAGATTTAAATATTAATGAGTTATCAAAAGGCCAGGGGCGTAGCTAATTAAGTTGTTCCCCCCCCTTTCCCCCTCCCTATAAAAGTCAGGCTCCCCTGGCTTTTGGCGGGGTAGCGCATACCATCTATACCCACTCAACATGCCATGAACAATAAAGCTTTGGAAAACCGGACTCCATGTGTCGCCTGGTCTCACCACCATATTCCCAGCTTTTGGAATCCTGGAACCTTGTCAATACAGCCGCTGGCCCACCCACCGAGAGCTGCGTGAATGTGGAACCCTCCGTGGCAGTGTGCAAAGCCCGCCACAGAGACCCCGCCATCATACTCCCTCCCCACCCCCCCCACCCCCGTGAGATTTTTTTCCCCACAGATTGCCTTTGATAAGATGGCCATTTTTACTATGTTCTGTTGTAATTTATGTAAATTGCTATGCTAAATTACTACACGTCCATGAGCTTGGGAGATGTTTCCATCTTTTGATATCTTCTGCAATTTATTTCTACACTGACTTGAAGCTCTTGTCATACAGGTCTTTCACATGCTTGGTTAGAGTTACACCAAGGTATTTTGTATTTTTTGTGACTATTGTAAGTGGTGTACTTCCGTAATTTCTTTCTCAGCCTGTCAATCATTTGTATAAATGAGGGCAACTGATTTTTTGAGTTAATTGTTTTATCCATTCACTCTTCTGAATGTGCTTATCAGCTGTAGGCATTCTCAGGTAGAACTTTTGGAGTCACTTATATATTTCTTTCACATCATGTGTGAATAGCAACACTTTGACTTCTTCCTTTCCAGTGTCCATCCCCTTGGTTCCCTTGAGTTGTTTTTGTTTCTCTAACTAAACTTCAAATACTGTACTGAATGGAGTATTCAGTCTTGTCTTGTCCATGATTTTACTGGAATTGCTTTATGTTTCTCTCCATTTAATTTCATGTTTGTTATTAGCTTACTGTATATTGCTTTTATTATGCTTATTTATGCATCTTATATCCCAGATCTCTCCAAGACTTTTGTCATGAAAGTGTATTAAATTTTGTCAAAAGCTTTTCCAAAATCTAATAAGCTCATGTGTTGTTATTCTTCCATTTTGTTCATATGGTGGATTACAGTGATGGATTTTCATATGTTGAACCATGCATCACTGTGTTAAATCACTGCATCCCTGGGAAGAAGCTCATGATCATGGTGAATGATGTTTTTGATGTGTTTTTCGATTTGGTTTGGGAGTATTTTATTCAGTATTGTTGTACCAGTGTTAATAAGAGAAATTAGTCTGAAATTCTCTTTCTTTGTAGAGTCTTTTATGGTTTAGTCATCAGCATAAGTATGCCCTCTTCAAATGAGTTTGACGATGTTTCTACAGTTTTTTTTTTTTTTTTTTTTCAATGGAATAGTTTGAAGCGTATTAGTATTAGCCCTTCTTTGAGAGTCTGGTATAATTCTGAGATAAAACCATCTGGCCCTGTACTTTTTTTTTTTTTTTTTTTTTTTTTTTTTTTTTGGTAGACTTGTAATGATTATTTCTACTTCTTTAGGGTTTATAGGTCTATTTAAATTGTTTATTGATCTTGATTTAACTTTGGTAAGTGGTATCTGTCAAGAAAATTATTCATTTCATTTTGATATCCCAATTTGTGAAGTACAAGACTGTTGGTAAAAGAACAAATGATTCTTCAGATTTCCTCAGTATCTGTTGTGAACTCCCTTTTCTTTCTGGTTTTGTTAATTTGGATACTCTTTCTATTTCTTTTAGTTGGTTTGGCTAAGAGTTTGTTTTGTTGACTTTCTCAAAGAACCATTTCTTGGTTTTGTTGATTCTTTGAATTGCTTTCTTTGTTTCTAATTTATTGATTTCAGCCCTGAGTTTATTTCCTGCTATCTATTTCTCTTGGGTGTGGTTTTTGCTTTTTGTTCTAGAACTTTGAGGTGTGCTGTTAAGTTGCTAGTATGAGATCTTTCCAGTTTCTTTATGAAGGTACTGCGTATTCTGAACTTTCCTCTTACTGCTGCTTTCACTGTATGCCAAAATTAGAAATATTATGCCTTCATTTTCATTGAATTCTAGAAAGTCTTTAATTTCTTTCTCTATTTCTTCACTTACCCAGTGATTATTGAATAGAAAGTTGTTCAATTTCCATTAGTTTATAGCGTTTTTTTATTGTTTTCATTGTTGTTGAAGACCAGGTTTTACTCATGCTGTCTCATAAAATAAAAGGAATTATTTCAAATTTTTTATATCTGTTGAATCTTGCTTTGTGTCTGAATACATATTCAATTTTGGAGAAGGTTCCCTGAGGTGCTGAGAAGATGGTGTATTCTTTTGTGTTTGGATGAAATGTTTCTGTAGATACCTGTTAGGCCTATTAGATTTATGACCTCTGTTAGTTTCATCATTTCTTTGTTTAGTTTCTGTCTTGATGACCTGTCCATTGGTCATCAAGAATGTGGTATTGATGTCCCCCAGAATTAATGTATGGAATTTGATATATAATTTAATCTTAATAAGGTCCCTTGTACAAATGTGGGTGGGTACACTTGCATTTGGGGCATAGATGTTCAGAATTGAGATGCTCTAGGAGGACTATTCCTCTGATAAGTATAAAGTGTCCTTCCATGTCTCTTCTGATTACTCTTCATTGAAAGACTATTTTATTAGATACTCGAATGCCTATTCCAGCTTGTTTCTTGAGTTTATTTGCTTGAAAAACCTCTTTCCAACTTTTTACTCTGAGGTTATATCTGTCTTTATTGCTGAGATATATTTCTTGTATACAGAAAAATGATAGACTGTGTTTATGTATCTATTGTTAGCTTGTATTTTTTATTCGTGAATTGAGACTATTGATGTTGAGTGATATTAATGACCAGTGATTGTTAATTCCTGTTACGTTGGTGGTGGTAGTGTGTGAGTGAGTGTGTGTGTGTGTGTGTGTGTGTGTTTCTCTTGTTTTGCTTTTAATGGTGTGAAAGCATTTATTTCTTGTGTTTCTCTGAATGTAGTTAGTCTCATTGGGTTGGAGGGTTTTGTTTTGTTTTGTTTTGTTTTGTTTTGTTTTGTTTTGT
This sequence comes from Arvicanthis niloticus, assembly GCF_011762505.2. NCBI lineage: Eukaryota > Metazoa > Chordata > Mammalia > Rodentia > Muridae > Arvicanthis > Arvicanthis niloticus. The sequence goes on from NC_047663.1 coordinate 104,552,099, forward strand.
TTTTCCTAGTATGCTGGTTTAGTCAGGTTAGCGAAAAGATGGTGTTTAAGTTTACTTTTGTCATGGAATATCTTGGTTTCCCCATCTACAGTGATTGAAAGTTTTTCTGGATACTGTACTCTGGGCTGACATCTGTGGTTCTTACGGTCTGCAAGACATCTATTCGAGCTCTTCTAGCTTTTAGGGTCTCCGTTGAGAAGTCAAGTATAATTCTGATTTCTTAATATTCTTCTTTTGTTTTGTACCTTTAATATTGTGATTATTGTGTGGTGGAAGATTTCTTTTTTAGTCCAATCTGTTTGGATTTCTGTAAGCTTCTTGTGCATTTATAGCCATCTTTTTCTTTAGGTTATAGAAGTTTCTTCCTTGATTTTGTTGAAGATACTTTCTGGATCTTTGAATTAGAAATTTTCTCCCTCTCCTATTCCAATTATTTTTACAAATGGTCTTTTTATGATGACCTAAATTTTCTGGGTGTTTTGTGTTAGATAAATTTTAAATTTGTCATAATCTTTGACCAATGTACCAATTTCTTCTATTGTATCTTCTATGTCTGAGATTCTTTCTTTCATCTCTTGTACTCTGTTGGTGATGCTTGTGTCTGTCGTACATGTTTTCCTTCCTAGGTTCTCCATCTCCAAGTTTACCTCAGTTTGTGCTTTCTTTATTGCTTCTATTTTCATTTTTAGGTCCTGCACAGTTTTATTCATATCCTTCACCTCTTTGATTATATTTTCCTATATTTCTTTATGTTTGTTTGCTTTTTCCTTTAATGCATCTCCCTGTTTGAATGTATTTTCCTGAATTTCTTTAAGGGCATTGTTCATTTCCTCTTTAAAGATCTCTATCATCTTAAGTTTAGATTTAAGATCATCTTCTGTTGCTTCTGTTTTATTAGAATATCCATGACTTGTTGGAGCAAGACAGCTGGGCTCTGGTGGTGCCATATTGCTCTGGCACCATTGATTGTGTTACTAAGCTATCATTTAGGCATCTCCTTTTTCCTTTTGCGGGATGAATGATTATGATGATAGCAGGACTCCTCAGGAAGGTAGTCATAGCTGTGGGACAGATAATGACCCACATTATCTTGTTTCTGTATCCAATCTGTTAGCTTATGTCTTTTCATAGGTGAGTTCATTAATATTGAGAGATATTAAAGATAGTTGATAGTTCCTGTTATGTTTGTTTATGTAAGTGTCATTGTATGCATGTGGTTCTCTTCTTTTGGCTTTGTTGTGAGATAATTAATATCTTGGATTTTTTTTCTTTGATATAGGTACCCTCCTTGTGCTGAAGTTTTTCTTCTAGAATCCTCTGTAGGGCTGAATTAGTAGATAGATATTGTCTAAATTTGGTTTTGTCCTGGAATATTTTGATTTCTCTATATATGTTGATTGAGAATTTTTCTGTGTATTGTAGCTGGGGCTAGCATTTGTTTTCCCTTAGAGTCTACATAACCTCTGTCCAGGCTCTTCTGGTTTTTAGTATCTCTGTTGAGAAGTCTGGTGTAATTCTGATAGGTCTGCCTTTACATGTTACTTGGCCCCTTTTCCTTGAAGCTTTTGATATTCTCTCTTTGTTCTGTGCATTTAGGATTTTCATTATTATGTGACAAAGAAATTTTCTTTTCTTGTTCTGTTTATTTGGTGTTCTATAGGCTTCTTATACATTTATGGCCATTCCTTTCTTTAGGTTAGAGAAGTTTTCTTCTATGATTTTGTGAAGATGTTTTCAGATCCTTTGAGGTAGGAATCTTCGCTCTCCTCTATTCCTATTATTCTTAGGTTTGGTCTTTGCATTATTTCCTGGACCTCCTGGATGGTTTTGGTTAGGAGTATTTTATGTTTTGAATTTTCTTTGACAGTTTTCAATCTCTTCTAAGCTATTTTCTACACCTAAGATTCTCTGTTCTATCTCTTATATTCTGTTGGTGATGCTTACATCTGTAATTCATGACCTCTTTCCTAGGTTTTCCATTTCCAGGGTTGCCTCCATTTGTGTTCTATTTATTGTTTCTACTTTTGCCTTTTGGTCTTGGACTGCATTATTCAATTCCTTCACCTGTTTGATTGTGTTTTCCTGTATTTCTTTAAGTGATTTATTTGTTTCCTTTTTAAGGGCTTTTACCTGTTTACCTGTGTTTTTTCTGTATTTCTTTCAGAGAGTTATTTATATCCTCCTTAAAGGATTCTATTTTCTTCATGAGATAGGATTTTAGGTCAGCTTCCTGATTTTCAAGTGTGTTGGTATATTCAGGGCTTACTGCGGTGGGAGAACTGGGTTCTGGTGTTGTTCAAGTATATTGGCTTCTAATGCTTATAGTCTTCAGCTTGCCTCTTGCCATCTGGTTATCCTGGTGTTTGCTGGTCTGGGTGTTTCTGTCCAGAGCCTGCCCCTTTTATTCCTGGGTTGTTTCAGGTTTCCTAGGAGGCTTGTGGCCCTGGCTATAGCAGAACTCCTATGGGGCCTTCTGAGTGTGAGATCTTCAAAGGGGCACATACACTGGTGACTTGTTGCCCTGGCTGCAGTGGCTTTTCTTGGAGGCCTTCTGGGAGGCCTTTAGACTGTGAGGTCTTCAGCGGGGCAGAGAAGATGCTGATCTGTTGCCCTGGCTACTGCAGATCTCCTGGGAGGCCTTCAGACTGTTGGGTCTTCAGAGGAGCCAGTCAAGCTGTTACCCTGTTTGTAGCTCTTCTCTAGGAAGGCCTATGAACTATGGGTTCTGTTTCCCTATGTGTAGCATAACTCCAAGGAGGCTTTTATTTTGTTGGCTCAGTCGCCCTGCATCCTGCAGAGTTCCTGGGAGGTCTTCAGACTTTTGTGTCAGTGGTCCAGTTCCCTTGTATACAGAGAAACGTCTGAGATGCCTTCAGGCTATAATGTCTTCAGAGGAGCAGAGGAGCTAGCAATCTGCTCTGGCAGGTGTTTACCAGAAGAAAGCCTTTAACTTCCTTGGTTTCTAATATCACAGAATAAGTTTGAGGTTATTTTGAATGGTACCACTTACCTGAATTCTTTCTCAGTATGATTGTTAATTCTATATAGGAAATCTACTTATTTTTCTGTGTTATTTTGATATCTTTCTACTTTTCTGAGAGTGTTGATTATATGTAAAAGTACCATGGTATGTGTACTATCACATCACCTACAAAAAAAGATACTTTGTATTTTTCCTTTCCTATCTGTATCCTCTTGATTCCCCTGAGTTGTCTTACTGCTCTAGCTATGACTTCAAGTACTACACTGAGTAGATAGGAAGAGGGTGTTGTCTCTATTTTTGTAGAAGTACTTTGAGTCTCTTTCTCATTAGGTTGATGTTGACTATGGTCTTGGTGTAAATTGCTTTTATTATGTTAAATATATTCATTGTATCTCTAGTCTTCTCGTGACTTTCATCTTGTAAGGATGTTGTATTTTGTCCAACCAAGCTTTTCCCACATCTAATGAAATGGTAATAATGTTTTTGTCTTTCAGTTTGTTTATGTGGTGGATTATATTTCTTGATTTATTTATGTTGAACCATCAGTGAATCTTTGAGTTGATGCTAAACTTGATCATATTGGAAAATTTTGATGTGTTTTTCAAATTGATTTACAAGTATTTTACCAAGAATTTTTATATCTAGTTTATATAAAATACTGGTCTACGATTTTCTTCTTTTGTTAGACCTTTATGTGATTTTGGTATCATGATAATAATGGATTCAAATGTTTTTTTAGTTTCTTTTTTGTAGAATAATTGGAAGAGTAATAGCATTGATTCTTCTCTAAAAGTCTGGTATTCTGCACTCAATCATCTAGGCTTCTTTTGACTGGGAGAATTTTAGTTATTACTTCTATTTCTGGAGAATTATTGATTGGTTTAAATTTCTTATTTCATATTGTTTTGACTCCAGTACATTATATATGTCAAGAAACTCATTCTTTTCCTTTAGGTTTTTCTGTTTGGTGGAATACAGATTATTTTCTTCCTTTTATATTATTATTATTATTTTATTTATTTACAATCCATTATCCCCCCCCCCTTCAGCCTTCTCTTCCATTGTTCCTTATTCTATTCCTCCACCTCCCCGTCTCCAAGAAGATGCTCCCCCCCACCCCTAAGCCTTCCCTATCCTTGGAGCCTCAAGTCTTGCAAGGATTAGGCACACTGTCTCCCACTGAGACAAGACTATGTATGTGTCAGGGGCCTTGGTCCACCTTGTGTATGCTGCCTGGTTGGTGGCTCACTATCTGGGTGTTCCCAAGACTTTGAGTTAGCTGAGGATACTGGTATTCCTATGGGGTCACCCTCCTATTCTGCTTATTCTATACTCACCCTAATTCAAACATAGGGGTCTTTAACATCAGTCCAATGATTCAGTGTCAAGTATCTGTATTTGTCTCAGTCATCTGCTGGTTAGGCCTTTCAGAGGGCAGCAATGCTAGGTTCCTGTCTGTAAGCAGGTGGTGTTAGCACCAGTGATAGTTTCAGACCTTGGTATCTCCCCATGAGATAGATTTTCCAGTTGGGCCAGTCACTGGACAGCCTTTCCCTCAGTCCCTTCTCCATTTTGTCCCTGCATTTCTTTTAGACAGGAACAGTTCTGGATCAGACATTTTGACTGTGAGTTGGTAATACCATCTCTCCTCTTGAGGCCCTGTCTATCTACTGGAGGTAGACTCTTTGAGTTCCCTCTTCCTTTCCTAACTGTTGGTCACTCCCACTGAGTCCTGAGAGTCTCTCACCTCCTAGGTTTCTGGTATTTTCTAGAGGGTCTCCCCACCTCCTCCTGCTTTCTGAGGGTTTCTGGGGCTGCATATTTCCACTCATTGTCCTTGTTCCCTCTTACCTGATCCTGTTCTCCCTTTCTCCTCTCTCTTACCTTCCTCTCTCGAACACAGGTCTCTCTCTCCTTCTGCTTCACATGATCATTTTCTTCCCCTTCTTAGTAGAATTGAAACACACTAACTTGGCCTTTCAGCTCATTACACTTCTTAAATTCTGTGGGTTGTATCCTAAGTATTCTGCACTTTTTGGCTAATATCTACTTATTAGTGAGTACATATCATTCATGTCCATTTGGGTCTGGGTTATCTCACTCAGGATGATATTTTCTAGTTCCTTCCACTTGCCTGCAAAATTCTTGATGCCCTAATTTTAATAGCTGGGTGGTATTTCATTGTATAAATATACCACATTTTCTGTATCCTTTCTTCTGTTATGGGACATCTGAGTTGTTTCCAGCTTCTGGTTCTTACAAATGAGGCTGCTATGAAAATGGTGGAGCACATGTCCCTTTGATTTGGTGGGGCATCTTTTGGATATATGCCCAAGAAGTAATATAGTTGGGTCTTCAGGTAGGTCTATTTCCAAATTCCTGAGGAAGTGACAAATTGATTTCCAGAGTAGCAGTAACAGTTTGCAATCCAGCTAGCAATGGAGAATTGTTCCTCGTTTTCCACATCCTCACCAACATGTGGTGTTACATGAATTTTTTATCTTAGCCATTCTGATTGGTGTAAGGTGGAATCTCAGGGCTGTTTTGATTTGTGTTTCTCTGATAACTAAGGACTTTGAACATTTCTTTAAGTGCTTCTGGGCCATTCACAATTTCTGTTATGAATTATCTATTTAACTCTGTGCCCCAACTTTTAATTGATTATTTGTTTTAGAGGTTAGCTTCTTGTGTTCTTTATATTTTTGAATATACCTCTATTAGATGTAGGGTTATTGAAGATTTTCTCCCAATGTGTACATTTGTCCTATATTTGACTATATTTTTACTTGACAGAAAAATTTCAGTTTCATGAGGTCCCACTTATCAAGTGTTGATCTTAGAGACTGAGTCATTGGAGTTCTGTTTAAGAAATTTTTCCCCATGCCAATGAGTTTGCAGCTCTTTCCTGTTCATTCTTTTATTAGATTCAGAGTATCTAGTTTTATGTTGAGGTCCTTGATCCACTTGGAATTGAGCATTGGACAAGGTGACAAATATGGATCTATTTTAATTTTTCTAGATGTAGACCACCAGTTAGACCAGCATCATTTCTTGAAGATTTTTTCTTTATTCCATTGTATGTATTTGGCTTCTTTTGTCAAAGATCAAGTGTCCATAAGTTTGTGCAGTTATTTCTGGGTCTCCAATTCTATTTCCTTGATCGACTTGTCTGTCTCTGTATCAATACCATATACATTTTGTCACTATTGCTCTGTAGTTCAGCTTAGGGTCAGGGATGGTAATTCCTCCAGAAGTTCTTTCATTGTTAGGATTTTTAAAAAGATATCCTAGGTTTGTTATTTTTCCAGATGAATTTGAGAATTACTCTTTCCATGTCTGTGAAGAACTGTTAGAATCTTAAGGAGGATTGCATTCAATATGTAGATTACTTTTCCCCTGCGCCCATGTATTTCAGGCTCTTTCCTATTTTTCCTACTTTCTCTTCTACATGCTGACCTCCAGTTGAACCTGCAGCATTTGTTGAAAATGCTGTCTTTTTTCCACAAGATGGTTTTAGTTCTTTTGTCAAAGATCAAGTGACCATAGGTGTGTGGGTTCATTTCTGGATCTTCAATTCTGTTCCATTGATATACCTGCCTGTCTCTCTACCAATACCATACAGTTTTTTATCAGTATTGCTCTGTAATACAGCTTGAAATCAGAAATGGTGATTCACCCAGAGGTTCTTATATTGTTGAGAATAGTTTTTGCCATCCTGGAATTTTGGTATTCCAAATGAAATTGAGAATTGCTCTTTCTAACTCTATGAAAAATTCAGTTGGAATTTTGATCAGGATTGCATTGAATCTGTAGATTGCTTTCAGCAAGATGTACATTTTTATTGTATTAATCCTGCCAATCCATGAGTATGGGAGATCTTTCCATCTTCTGAGATCATCTTCTATTTCTTTCTTCAGAGACTTGAAGTTCTTGTTATATGGATGTTTCAATTGCTTGGTTAGATTCACACCAAGATATTTTATATTATTTGTAACTATTGTGAAGGGTGTCATTTCCCTAATTTCTTTCTCAGCCTGTTTACCCTTTTAGTAAAGGAAGGCTACTGATTTGTTTGAGTTAACTGAAGGTATGTTGAATTTTGTCAAATGCTTTTTTCAGCATCTAATGAAATGATCATGTGGGATTTTTTCCCTTTTGATTTGTTTATGTAATGGATTATGTTGATGGATTTTCGTATATTGAACCATACCTGCATCCCTGGAATGAAGCCTACTTGATCATGGTGAATGATTGTTTTGATGTGTTCTTGGATTCAATTTGTAAGATTTTATTGAGTATATTTGCATCAATATTCATAAAGGAAATTGGTCTGAAGTTCTCTTTCTTTATTGGGTCTTTATGTGGTTTAGGTATAAGTATAATGGTGGCTTAATAGAATGAATTGAGTTGTGTTCCTTCTGTTTCTATTTTTTGAAATTGCTGAAAGAGTATTGGCATTAAGCCTTCTTTGAAGGTCTGATAGAATTCTGCACTAAACCTATCTGGTTCTGAGCTTATATTGGTTGGGAGACTTTTACTGACTGTTTCTATTTCTTTATGGGTTTTGGAACTGTTTAGATGGTTTATCTGATCCTGATTTAATGGCAGTTTATCTGTCTAGAAAGTTGTCCATTTCTTCCAAATTTTCTGATTTGGTTGAGTATAGGCTTTTGTAGTAGGATCTTATAATATTTTGGATTTCCTCAGTTTCTGTTGTTATGTCTCCCTTTTTGTTTCTGATTTTGTTAATTTGGATACTGTCTCTGTGCCCTCTGGTTAGTCTGGCTAAGGGTTTATGTGTCTTGTTCATTTTCTCAAAGAACCAACTCCTGGTTTTGTTAATTCTTTGTATAGTTCTTTTTGTTTCTACTTGGTTGATTTCAGCCCTGAGCTTGAGTATTTCCTGCCATCTACTCCTCTTTGGTGTGTTTGCTTCTTTTTGTCCTAGAGCTTTCAGGTGTCTCTCCAGTTTCATTTTGTAGGCATTCAGAGCTATGAGTTTTCCTCTTAGCACTGCTATCATTGTGTCCCATAAGTTTTGGTATAATATGCCTTCATTTTCATTAAATTCTAAAAAGTCTTTAATTTCTTTCTTTATTTCTTCCTTGTCCAAGTTATCATTGAATAGAGCATTTTTATCTTCCATGTGTATATGGGCTTTCTGTTGTTTTTGTTGCTATTGAAGACCAGCCTTAGTCCATGCTGGTCTGATAGGATGCATGAAATTATTCTAATCTTCTTGGATCTCTTGAGGACCATTTTGTGACCAATTATATGGTCAATTTTGGAGAAGGTACCATGAGGTGCTGAGAAAAAGGTATATTCTGTTCTTTTAGTATGAAATGTTCCATAGATATCTTTTAAATCTATTTGGTCCATCACTTCAGTTAGTTTTACTATGCCTCTGTTTCGTCTCTCCATGATCTGTTCATTGATGAGAGTGGGGTATTGAAGTCTCTCACTATTTTTGTGTGAGGCACAATGTGTGCTTTGAGCTTTACTAAAGTTCCTTTTATGTATGTGGGTGCCCTTGCATTTGGAGTATAGATGTTCAAAACTGAGAGTTCTTCTTGGTAGATTTTTCCTTTGATGAGTATGATGTGTATTTTCTTATCTTTTATGAAAACTTTTGGTTGAAAGTCAATTTTTTTCAATGTTAGAATGGCTACTCCAGTTTGTTTCTTGGGACCATTTTCTTGGAAAATTGTTTTCCAACCCTTAAGTCTGAGGTAGCCTCTGTTTTTGTTGATGAGGTGAGTATCCTGTATGCAGCTAAATACTGGGTCATGTTTATGTATCCAGTCTGTTAGTCTATGTTTTTATATTGGGGAGTTGAGTCCATTGATATTAAGAGATATTAAGGAAAAATGATTATTGCTTCTTGTTATTTTTGTTGTTATAGGTGGAATTTTGTTTGTGTGGCTACATTCTTTTAGGTTTTAAAAGATTACTTTCTTGCTTTTACTAGGGTGTAGTTTCCCTTCTTGTATTGTAGTTTTCCATCTATTATCCTTTGTAAGGCTGGATTAGTGGAAAGATGTTTTATAAATTTGGTTTTGTCATGGAATATCTTGGTTTCTCCATTTATGGTAATTGAGAGTTTTGTTGGGTAGAGTAGCCTGGGCTGGCATTTGTGTTCTCTTAGGGTCTGTATGACATCTGTCCAGGATCTTCTAGCTTTCCTAGTCTCTGGTGAGAAGTCTAGTGTGATTCTGATAGTTCTGCTTTTATATGTTGACTTTTTCCCTTACTGTTTTTAATATTCTTTCTTTGTTTTGTGCATTTGGTATTTTGATTATTACGTGACAAGAGAAATTTATTGTCTGGCTTAGTCTATTTGGAGTTCTGTAGGCTTCTTGCATGTCCATGGGCATCTATTTCTTTAGGCTATGGAAGTTTTCTTCTATAATTTTGTTGAAGATATTTACTGTCCCTTTAAGTAGGGAATCTTCACTCTCATCTATACCTATTATCCTTATGTTTGGTCTTCTCATTGTGTCCTGGATTTCCTTGATGTGCTAAGATAGGAGCTTTTTGCATTTTGCATTTTCTTTAACAGTTTTGTCAATGTTTTCTATGTTGTCTTCTGCACCTGAGATTCTCTCTTCTATCTCTTGTATTCTGTTGGTGATGCTTGCGTCTATGATTCCTCATCTCTTTCCTAGGTTTTCTATCTCCAGGGTTGTCTCTTTTTATAATTTCTTTATTCTTTTTATTTCCATTTTTACATCCTGGATAATTTTATTCAATTCCTTTAGCTGTTTGGTTGTATTTTCCTGTAATTCTTTAAGGGATTTTTGTGTTTCCAATTTAAGGGCTTCTACCTGTTTACCTGTGTTCTCCTATATTTAAGTGAGTTATTTATGTCCTTCTTAAAGTCTTCTCTCATCATGGTGGGATGTGTTTTTAAATCTGAACCTTGCTTTTCTGGTGTGTTGGGGGTATATAATATTTGCTGTATTGGGGGAACTGGGTTGTGATGATGTCAAGTAGCCTTGGTTTCTGTTGCTTATGTTCTTTTACTTGTCTCTTGCCATCTTATTATCTCTAGTACTACCTGTCCTTGCCGTCTCTGACTGAAGCCTGTCCATCTTGTGATTCTGGTTGTGTCAGAAATCATCAAAGTCCAGCTGTCTTTGTGATCCTGTGATTTGTGATCTGGGATCCTGTGATCCTGAGATGCTAGGTGTGTCAGAGCTCCTGGTAGTCAAGCTTCCTCTGGGATCCTGAAATCCTGGTTTGACCAAGCTTCTGAGACCCTTTTGTGTTAGAGCTCCTGGAATTCAAGCTTTCTCTGAGAGTTGCAGAAGTGGGTGGGGATCCAGAGCCCTGCATCTGGTCTGAGCACAGGTGTAAAGATGGAAGGCACTGGTGCCTCTGGTTGGCTGTGGGTTTGTGTTGTTTTGGTTTCTGTTGGGGTCCCAGTTACACCAGGTGTTAGGAAAAATGTTGTAGCCTCAACTGTGATTTTTAGTGTGTCAGAGCTCCAGTGATCCTGGGTATGTCTGATCTCCTGGGAGATGAGCTTCCTCTGTGATCCTGTGCTCCTGTGATTTTAGGCATGTCAGAGCACCTCTGATCCTGTGATCCTGGGTATTTTAGAGTACACGGGAGTCTGGTTCCCTCTGGGTATTGTGCCCCAGGTCTGTTCTGAGTGCAGGTTCAAACTGGAAGAAACTCATGCCATGCCACGGGCCAGGCAGGGATTCCTGCATCCCTGGATCCCAGGCATCCCAGTTACTCTAGGTGTTGGGGCAGATATTGTGGCCTTACCTGTGGTCCTGGGCATGTTAGATCACTTGAGAGTCAGGCTTCCTCTGGGTGTTGTAGGAGTAGTCGCAGATCTAGCACCTCAGGTCTGTTCCAGGCACTGGTTCCTAAAAGTTATATATTTAAAAGTAAATTTAAAATATGTTTAATAAATAGCTATGAAGAACTTCAGATTCCAAACCCAAATGCACTAGACAGCAAGAAATAGTAAATATTAAGATAAAATTTAATGCAATGTAAAGTAAAAGAATAAAACATAGAATCAAACTAAAAGTTGGTTCTTTGAAAAGATGTGGTATTGATGAATAACTATCCATGCTAATCAAAATAAAGAGGTGATCCAAATCAAAGAAATCACAGATGAGTAGAAATAGGTTAAAATAAACTACAATGAATTGGGAAAATTTTGAAAAAATTTGGAAATGCTGAAAATTACAAACTAAATAAATAAACTTTTGCACATGTAACCTACCATAATTATGTTATGAAAATAGAAAGATAAGCAATGAGATGGAAACAGTAATGAAGTCTCCCCACAAAAAAAGAGACAAGAATTAAATAGGTCCACTGCTTAATTCTATTTTACAAAACCATTATCACACTAATGTAAAACCAGATAAGAACTTGGTGATTTTAAGAAAATGTAGACCAATTTCCCCAATAAATATTTTCACTAAGATATATTATGAAGATGATACATCACTACCACGTTGTTTTATGGCAACAATGAAAAGTAGATCCAACATGTGCTACTCAATAAATGTAATATAAATATAAATAGACTTAAGGACTAAGTAATGTGATCCCAGTTGACACACAGAAGGCATTTAACATAGCTCAAAATTCTCTATATTTAAATTATAAATAATAGGAGCATATATCAACACAATAAATGGCATTTGCAAACATACAGCAAATATTTCACTAAATGAAGAAAACCTGGGTCTATTTCCTTTAAAATCTGTTAAAAATTAATCAAAGCTATTCAGTTTCTTTATTCATATTTTAAGTAGTAATGAAAGTCTTAGTGATTGTAGGACCATGAAAGGACAGCATGGTTTCTAGTTGAGCACTGGCTAGAAATTGCTGAGACCCCAGCTGATCCTAAGGGATAGCATACATTTCACCACGCTCCCAGACTCCAGGATCCTGACACAAGGCCGAAGACCTTAGAGTGGGATCCTCCAGTCACATAGGACAATGCCCACTAGACCCTCAACAGGTAGGGGACATGACAATAGGCCACAGAGCCTCAAGACAGATCTCCATATTAATGAGATACCTAAAGATCAAAGGGGTGAAATATTCCTTCCCAGATCCTCCTTGCAAAAGAAATTTAGCCTCAGGCCCACCCAGAAATGACTGGGGTATAGTTTTCATCTATTTTCTGCCATGACAATAAATGTCTTAAGACCATGGACTATTTCTCTTCTTTGGGACCCACCATGGGGAACAGTGGAGCAGGTCTTCATCTAAGAACTCTCTGCATACCCAGTCACACCAGCCAAGTGAGCAGCTACCACAACCAAGCAACCTGAAGCAACCAAGCCAAGAACTTTCAACCCCTTGGGATGTAGCTATCCCATCAGAGCTAATCCCTCCCCTTCTCCTCTTTGGCTTCAGGTCAATCTAGCCCGTACCCCCCCCCCCCACTTCATTCTCAGCCCTTCCAAGGCTCCCCCAGCAGTGTCTGGGCTGGGGCCTAAGAGCCTAACCAGCCAGTTCCTGGCCCCCTTTGAGCCTAGGGACCCCCAAATCAAAAGCTCTGGCTCCCTAGGGACCTCAGATGTGTTCCCCACCCCGGAGCAGATTCCTGGGGCTTTACATAGCCAGATGTCAGCCTGGCACCAGAGTGGAGGAAATACAGTCAACTTCCCACACCTCTGTCCCCACAAGAGGCCCTAGCCACCTAGCGAGACATAGGCAGGACCCACATATCAACCCAACAACAGACCCATACCCTCATTACAACCAGTGATAACAATAAGAGACAGAAATAAAAGGGATACACATGTAGAAAGAAGATGTCAAATTATCCCTATTAACACACAGTATGTAATGAGTTAAAAGAAAATTCTAATAAAAATCTAATAAAGAATTTTAGCAAAGTAGCAGCTTTGTTGTACTTTTGTTAAGTCAGCACCCATAAATCAGTAACTTTTATTCATAACTTGCTGATGATATGCCTACTGAAATAATAGTGACCTAGGTCTGGTATGCTTTCAAGTTTGGTCAGTGATAGCCTGTGTTTATTTATTATTGTTATTATTGTATTATTTATTTATTCATTCATTCATTTATTTAGCAGTGGACAAGTATCAATCTAGACATGAACAACTGATGAAAATTCTTAGAATAAGTGATTGTGAAAGATCAGCCATAAATTGGACATCTTAATTACCTTCCCATTTAACAAAGCTCAGTGAACATCATGGAAAGAGGAAAGATGGAATGTAGGAACCAGAGGATAAATAGGAGCAGTGTAAGATGTTGTCTTCTGAACATAACTTGACACAGTGGCCTGTACATGATCCGTACAAGAATAATCCCACCAAAATTCTAGGATAAATGAAGAAGAATCTTTTGAGACCGTTCCCCTTACTAAATAACTCTTCACAGTTGGTATATGTTGGATTATGGAGAATCAATTATATTCGATGGTGTGACCACTGGTACATTCCCATGCTCCAGCAAATGGTTCAAAAACTGAGCAACAGTAACTTGACCTAGTAAGGTAAAGTTGGGAGGAAGACTTGTTTGAGGAGTCTGAGAGAAGTTGAAGGACTAAAATAGTGGGGCTATATATAATCATATTTCAATGCATATATAAATAAAATTTCAAATAAGTAAAACAAGTTGCTAAGAAAGAAGTTAGAAAAATATCACTTCATAATTGATTTTTAAAATTACTAGAAATGAACCTACTTAAGAAATTAAAAGCCCTCTACTACAAAATTTTAAGAAAACCAAGACACAAATTGAAAAATAAATGAGATTTGGCAGAATTAACATTTAGAAAATGTCACCAAGAGTGACCTACAGATTCAGCAAAATATCAGTCAAAATTTCAATGACTTTCTTCACAGAACTGGAAAAAAAGAGTCCTAACATTTATATGGAAATGTATAAAAGACACTAGGTTTCTAAAATACCCTAAGCATAGTGAACAATGCTAGAGGCTTACAATAGCCAATCTAAACTTATACTATTGCTCCATAATGACAAAAATATAATATCAGATATGTAGGAAGCTGAATATCACAGAGGATCGAGACGTAAGGCCATACAGACATGGTCACAAGATTTTTAACAAAGGCATCTAAAACGCACATTGGAGAAAATACAGTTTCTTCAGCAAATGGCACTGTGAAAAAAAATATTTACATATAGAACCAAAAAAATAGATTTATATGTCTTGTCCTATACAGAAATTAACTCAAATTGGATCAAAGATTAAGTTATAGAATTTTTTATGTCTTTTCCTTTTGTAACCTTTCAATAAATTCTATTCTCTTAATCATTGTAGAACATAAAGTTCTTGCTTTAAAACAAGCCATCAGAGATTTTCTTTAAATGATAGTAGTATGAAAACTTTGAGTGACTGGGTATATAGAATAGACATAAGGGAAAGAGCAGAGAACCTGCAGCATAGTTTTATATAGTTCCCCATTTTCTTACATTTAAATTGACATCTCTGCTATTCATCCTGTGTCAGCCAATAAATTCCAAAAGCTAATGAATTTTAGACAATTCTAGTTTTAATTTTCTGTCATGGAGAATATCAATCAAATTATAGACCAAGTACATCAAAAGTTTCAAAGATATTTATTTTGATTTATTTTGAAAAGGTACTTTTGCAATAAAATATGGGAGCTTTAAAAATATCAATAGTGTTTTTCCTTATTTATAACTGCACATAACTTAGGTTATCTATCATTGCGATCAGATTTTTTAAAATATCTTTAGCTTTTAAAAATGTGTCATCAACTTACTATTTTGACATGTAAAGAAGAGTACTTCTGTGAACTCTAAACCTTTACCATGGCAAGAAATAGCAAAATAATAACAACATTTGTCTTCTGTTAGGAAGCATTGACATGGTGTTACTACAGCAAAATTGGGTTTTGTTATAAAATGTGTTTTACAGACAAGTTAGATTTTGTTTTTAAAAGCATTGTCTTACTTAGGTTTTCTAATGCTGTGAAGAAACACCATGACCATAGTAACCTTTAATAAGAAAGACATTTAATTAGGGCTGGCTAACAGTTTCAGAGACTTAGTCCATCATCATTGTGGCAGGAAGTATGGTGGCACACAGGCAGACGTAATGTTAGAAAAGGAGCTATATCTGCACCAGCAGGTATCTAAGACAGCAACATTGGGCCTAGCTTCTGAGACTTAGAAACCCACCTCCACACTTCCTCCAATAAAGCTACATCTACTCAACAAGGTCACACCTCCAATAATACAACTTCCTATGAGTCTATTGGGGCCACTTTTATTCAAACCACTACAAGCATTAAAACATTTTTATATGATTTTCTATACAAATAGTAGGTCATCTAAGAATATTAGAAAAAGACAGAAAGACATTCTCTAAATTTGGCATAATATTTAGGTCAAACTTTGAAATTCTGAAAATAATATTTCTTTGTACTTAACACTGAGAGTAGTTCATGTTGTATACTTCACACTTTACAGATGTTTAGCTCTGATTTGTGGGGAGAGGGCAAAGTCCTTTACATGTGTGAATGAAATGTATATTCACTCTCTTTGCAAGGTTTATTTTATCTTGAGAACTGGAAAATGTGTATATTACATGACTGACAAACAAGAATTTATATATCAAATTTGTGTAGTTGCAAAGATCCCAGAAGAGTTAAAATGCTTTTAGGAGCAAAAAATAAACAATGGCCTAATGGAAAACAACTTCTAAATGTATGGCTTGTTTTTTGTTTTGTTTGTTTTTGTTTTATTTCTTGTCTTTTTTATATCCATCAACCATATGCTAAAATCAAACACCTAGAGCCATTATCTAATACAGAAAGTATGCCTTTTATATATATATAAATATTGCCATATTATTAAAAAGATATAAACACAATGTGACAATTATTTATTTATATGTTCTAACTTGATTAAAAGCAGTCCTTGAACTCATTTGCTTTCAAATTTATAAAGAAGTTTAAATTCTCCTCATATTTATTAAACACAAACAATACTCAATGAATATTTAAGGAACTTCCTAAGACTAGGGTAGATAAGCAGCCTGCTCTTTGCAGGCTTTCTGGTAGGGAACCTTGAGGACTTGAGGTGCTGGAAGAGCTAGTATTCTAGGAAATAAGACTAGAAAAACAAACAGGGTTCCCCAGAAGAAGACCATGATTAACAGATAAGAAGTATTATCTATCTGTTCTATAGGTGAGGCAAGACTATCAAAGGTTTCTTATAATGAAAATGAAAATGGTGATGTCCAGCTAAATTCAAGACTCATACCATGATTTTTACGTAAGAAGAAGGCTAAGAACAGACAAAGAGAAAAACAGCTACAGAAGAGAAATAGTTTGGAGAAGAAAACAAATGAAAGAGCTCAATAAGAAAGTCCAGCAGACATTGATGGAGAATGAGGTGAATATAATTTGTTGTTGCAATTGGCTATGAGCATCTGAGAACTCATATTCTCATAAAATAGAAACTAAATTTCTGTTCTGATTATTGATTTTAAAATTACAATATTTTAAAATTTAAAAGTATATATGTATGTATGTATGTATATATGTATGTATGTATTATGAAATTGGTATTAAATCTACAGCCCCAGACACAGACACCATGCCCAGCCAGAGACCAATCTGCCTTCCAGTTTCCACCTGTGCTTGGAGCAGAACCTTTGCTCTGATCTAAACACACACAGGCCACATCCTAGTTGCAGCTTGACTCCCCAGGTATTCTCACACATCTAGGATCACAGATGAGACCCCAAATCCTGCCCAAATGCCTAGTGTAACTGGGATCCCTGTGATCCCAGGACACAGACACCCAGCCCAGTCAGAGACCCATGCAACTTCCAGTTTCCACCTGTGCCAGGAGCAGAGCCTTCGTTCTGGATCTCCACCCACTCAGGCCACACCCCAGTTACAGCTCAAATCCCCAGGATTTCTGACACATCCACCATCGCAGAACCACAGGCTCACAGGCTCACAGGAAGTACAATCTCCAGTCAGAGACAGGAAAGCCAGATAACACCAGAGATAACCAGATGACAAGAGGCAAGCATAAGAACATAAGCAACAGAAATCAACCTGACTTAGCAACATCAGAACCCAGTCCTCCCATTACAGCAAGCCTGAGATACCCCAACACATCTATAAAGCAAGATTCAGATCTAAATTCTCTTTTCATGAAGATGATAGAGGACTTTAAAGAGGACATAAATAATTCCCTTAAAGAAACAAAGAAGAACATAAATGAACAGATGAAGGAATTGAACAAAACTGTCCAAGGTCTAAAAATAAAATAAAATAAAATAAAATAAAATAAAATAAAATAAAATACACAAAGGGAGATGGTTCCAGAGATAGAAAATCTAGGAAAGAAAACAGGAGTCACAGATGCAAGCAACACTAACAGAATACAAAAGATAGAAGAGAGAATCTCAGAGGTAGAAGACACTATAGAAGACAACAACACAACAGTCAAGCAAAATACAAAAAGCAAAAACTCCTATCTCAAAACCATTCAAGAAATCCAGGACACAAGGAAAAGACCAAACCTAAAAATAGTAAGTATAGAAGAGCGTGAAGATTCCCAACTAAAAGGGCCAACAAAAATCTAAACAAAATTATAGAAGAAACCTGTCCTAACCTAAAGAAACTGATGCCCATAAACATATAAGAAGCCTACAGAACACCAAACAGATGGGACCAGACAATGAATTCCTCTTATCACATAATGATTAAAATACCAAATGCACAGAACAAAGGAAGAATAATGAAAGCAGTAAGGAAATATGGTCAAGTAACATATAAAGGCAGACCTATCAGAATTACACCAGATTTTTCCAGAGACTACAGACCCTAAGAGAACAAAACTTCCAGCCCAGGCTACTATACCCAGCAAAATTTGCAATTATCATAAATGGAGAAACCAAGGTATTACAAGACAAAACCAAATTTAAACAAAATCTTTCCACTAATCCAGCCCTACAGAGGATAATAGAAGAAAACGTCCAACACAAGGACTGAAACCACACCCAAGAGAAAGCAGGAAATTAATCTTTTCACAACAAACCCAAAAGAAGAGAACACAAACATAATTTCACCTCTGACAACAAAAATAACAGGAACCAAAAATCATTGGTCACTAATATCTCTCAACATCAATGGACTCAATTCCCCAATAAAAAGACATAGGCTAACAGACTGGATACATAAACAGGATCCATCATTTTGCTGCATATAGGAAACATACCTTAGTGACAAAGACAGACACTACCTAAAAGTAAAAGGCTGGGAAAAAAATCCAATCAAATGTTCCCAAGATACAAGCTGGAGTAGCCATTCTAATATCCAATAAAATAGACTTTCAACCAAAAGTTATCAAAAAAGATGAGAAAGGACACTACATACTCATCAAAGGAAAAATCCATCAAGATGAACTCTCAATTCTGAACATCTATCCCCCACATTTTACAAATGTAGAGCACCCACATTTGTAAAAGAAATGAAACTCAAAGCACACATTGAACCTCACACAATAACAGTAAGAGACTTCAGCAACCCACTCTCAGCAATGAACAGATCATGGAAACAGAAGCTAAACAGAGACACAGTGAACCTAAAAGAAGTTATGGACCAAATGGATTTATCAGATATTTACAGAATATTTCACCCTATAACAAAAGAGTATACTTCCTTCTCAGCACCTCATGGTACCTTCTCAAAAATTTACCATATAATTGGACACAAAACAAACTTCAACAAATACAAGAACATTGAATTAATCTCATGTATTTTATCAGACCACCACGGACTAAGACTGGTCTTCAATAGCAACAAAACCAACAGAAAGCCCACATATACATGGAAGCTAAACAACTATCTACTCAGTGATAACTTGGTAAGGAAAGAAATAAATTAGACTTTTTAAAATTCAATAAAAATGAAGACACAACATATCCAAACTTATGGGACATAATGAAAGCAGTGCTAGGAGGAAAAGTCATAGGTCTGAGTGTCTCCATAAAGAAATTGGAGAAATCATACACTTGAAGGCAAATGAATGGAGTTAAAAAATATTATCCTGATTGAGGTAACCTAGACACAAAAGACCACATATTGTATGTACTGATAAGTGGATATTAGCCCAAAAGCTCACAACACTCATGATAAAACCCACGGACCATATGGAGCTTAGAAGGAAGACCAGAGTGTGGATGTTTCAGTCCTGCTTTGAGGTGGGAAACAGGGTGATCATGGGGAAGGGGAGGAAACTGGGGGAGTATCAGGAACTTGAGAAGAAGTGAGAAAGGTATAGAGGGTCAGGAAATTAAATAAAAATATGTAGCAAGGGGGATGAGGAACTGGGAATAGCCAATGAAGGGTCCCAGAAACCAGGGCAACATGAGGCTCCCAGGACCCAATGGGGATGACTTTAGTGGAAATATGCAGAGAAGGGGGAGATAGAACCTGTAGAGACCACCTCCAATAGATAGGCCTGGCCCCTGGCCTAGGGAGGGGCCAACCACTCATCTCAAAATTTTTAACACAGAAATGTTCCTGTCCAAAGAAGAACAGAGACCGAAGGAAAGGTCATCTGGGGATTGCCCCACCTGGGGATGCATCATTTCTGCAGATACCAATCCTGACATTGTTGTCATGGTCAAGAGGCAATTGCTGACAGAAACCTGGTGTGGTGGTTCCTTGGGAGGTCCAGCCAGCAACTGACCAACGCAGTTATGGATGCTTGGAGCCAACCATCAGACTTAGCTCAGGGAACTTGATGGGGGAGCTAGAGGAGGGGAGTGGGATTGCAACCCCGTTGGAAGAACAACATAGGCTGGCCTAACCACCCACTTCTCCCAGAGACTAGACCACCAACCACGGAGTGTACCTGGAGGGATCCATGGCTCCATATACATATGTAGCAGAGGATGGCCTTGCCTGACAGCAATGGGAGGGGAGACCCTTGGTCCTGGGAGGTTTGATGCAACAGTATAGGAGGTTGCTGGAGTGGTGGGGTGGAAGAGGGTGGGTGGGTAGGTGTGGGAGCACCTTCATACAGGCAAAATAGAGGAGAGTGGATGTGGAGTGGGGGTTGGTGGGGGGGTAACTGGGAAGTGGGAGATCATTTGAGATGTAAATGAATGGAATGATTAATTTGAAAAATTTATGGCCTCACACATGCTTGGAAGTCATAATGTTTTTATACATTTAATTAATATTGAAGCAGGTCCTTGCTTAGTGACCCAATCTAGCCTTGAACTCTCCCAGTAACCCTGACAAAGCATGAAAATTTGATCCTTCTATCTCAGTCTCCTAAGAAGCCAGAATTATTATCCAGTCACCACACGCTGGTAAAGCTTTGTTTCTTACTGTCTTAGTTGATATTGAAGATACATCATGATCACAGCAGGTCTTATAAAATAAAGCATTTATTTGGGGCATGCTTATACTTTCAGAGATTTGTACCACTTTTATCATGGCAGGAAGCATATTAATATACAGGTAGACATAATACAGGAGAAGTAGCTGAGAGCTCTATGTTCAGACACACAGGCAGCAAGAAGAACTACTGAAACCTCAAAACCCACCCCAGTGACACACTTCCTTCACCAAGGACACACCTACTCCAACAATGCCCATCTCCTAATAATTTCCAATAGTGACACTCCCTAAGCATTCAAATATATCAATCTTTGTGGGCCATTTTTATTCAAACCACCACACTTATCTTCATGTATTTTTTAATATATTTTTTAAATTTTGAGAGCTGTCCTAGTTTCCATTCTGTGACAAAAAAACAACAACAACAACAACAACAACAACTTGGGAAGGAAAGAGTTTACTTCATGTCACATGTTGTATCCCTTCAAGTGTCCTCAAAGCAGAAAACTGGAGGTCAAACCTGAAACAGAAACAGAACAACACTGATTACTGCCTTGTTGCCTGTGACTTACTATTTTTGTTGTTGTTCACTTTACAACACAAATTATATATATAATTTTAAATATAGATTCCTCCCTTATAGCTTTCATCATAAGAAAAAATACAATAAATTAAAATACATTTGAATAGTATATACATTTATAACTTTTTCTTTTCTATTCCTACCAAAAATAAAAGTTGAGAAGAAAATTGTTATAAAACTACAAAGGTAATATTGCTAAAAGTCCAAAAAATGATATTGTACTGGTAGATGATATTAAGAAGTAGTTGATATTAAGAAGAAGGAAGAGCAAAATTCTTACACACCTGCAGAGACAGGCTCTCAAGAAAGTGATGTCCAATCTCCAAAAATGATGACTGGAATACAGAGCAAAAAAATTGGGAAATACTATATGAAAATTAGTCAGTTTAATCTTGAAGATTATTGAAAATGAGCATGCAGAATTGGCTCAAAATTGTTTTCTCATTGGTACTAACAAATCATTACAACCTAATTCCATAATAATGACATAAAGGAGGATCTTTCCCAACAGCCCATACTCTCTGTATTTCTTTCACAAAAATATGTTAGAATTATGGTGCACCTACAAGGGAACAGGACACCCAGAAATCAGACTGTCTTAGAGCCAAAGACTCATATCTTTTATGTCAACAGAAAAGAAATGGTGGTCCCAATATACTTCAGGTAGCTACCTAGGACTCTGACAGTTGTATCTTTTTCAGTTCCAAAAATATTTGCTATAGACCTGCTCATGGCCCATGTTTGAGCAAAAGATTATATAGATGACATCTGAACCTTTGGATCCCAAGTCGCCTACTAGATTGCTCTTTGGTAATCTCCTACATCTTCACAGAGAATATAGGCTGATTTCTTTTTAATTAGTTTAACAAACAAGCTCCAAATTTAGTAACTTTTGACACAGTAGAAACAGATGATAATGTTATAGATTAGAATGAGCATACACTCTGCTAGGATCCTAAACTTCTTTTCATAAGGTCAGCAGTTAGGAATATACACTGAAGTCAGAGACTATAAGATTCTTCTCTTCATGTTGTCAGAATAGATGGCAATGAAATCTAAGGTTTAGGCTTCACCAGTGAAGCAGCTGAGTGTATCACCTACAAGCACTGTGTTTAGTTAGTTGGTAAGTCATTCTTCTAGGATTATGGAAAATTTAGGACAGCTTGTAGGATCAGCAGTAGAGCTCAATGTCTTAAGTGCTAAGAGAAAACAAAGGAAAGGCAAAAAGTCAGAAAAATATAAGCACAATCATATTTTCATACACAAATAATGTGTAGATAGTAGTTATATTAGAGTGGACATTGGAAAATGCCCTTTTGTAGAACAAATGGCAGTAATTTTATCAAGCAATAATGAGCAAAATACTACAAAGTTTCAGGAAATAAAAGCATTGTTTTGTATGACAGAGGACTAACTAAAGAAACAGTATCTCCTAATTTTATAGAAATGCAAGATACAAATCCATTGCCTAAACAAACAATCAGAAAAATCTAGCAACATATACATATTAATGAAACACTTTAGAATATAAAAAATTTAAAAAGCTATGCTAAAAGGTTTTAAATATGAAAGAATTGATCATAGAGAAGATCTAGAAAATACACTGTTGTCCTGACAACACTTGAAATTACAAGACAACAGAAAAATGCTTCTCATAAGATTAAAAATAATCATCAGTAAACCTTTCTCTCCAAGAAAAGTTGACTGAAATAAAGTGTTTTCTGATGGACATTGGAAACATACTTGGTTTGTCTTCTTTCAGTAAAAGCCAATGTAAAAAGCATGCAGCGTAGTGTCTTGATCCAAGTGGGAAGCAAGGGAATTCTTACAACAATGACAATATATACAAAGTCATTCAGCTGCCTAGATAGCAAACACCTGATTCAATTGAGATAAATCTCTCAAAGGATTTCCCCTTCTTGCGATGAAAGATCACTGAATCTGTTTTATCTTTCACAAAATGGTATTGAATGGCTTCTGAATACTTAGACATAAGGTCTACACAAGAACAAACAGAGAGTTTGGGAGGCAGCTCAGTCAGCAAAGTGACTCATACTCAAACAGGAGGAGGTTAGGTCAGATCCCATCTTTTATGTGAAAACTTGGATGGAAGAACCCCAGCATCGGTCAGGGAGGGCAGGTCAGACAGATCCCTGGAGCTAGATGGCTAGTGAGTCTGTGTGAATTAGTGGTCTTCAGTTTCAGCAAAACACTATAACTAACACACACACACATACACACACACACACACACACACACACACACACACAGAGAAATAACTGAGTAAAACACCTAATTTTTACTTCTAGCCTTCACACATATGTACACATGGTGTATTCCTATCTGCGTACATGTACAGACACACATTAACACATATACTATAAATACAAAGAATACATGGAAAAATTCAGGTAACCAATAGTAAATTATATGAGAAAGCAACTTAATTATTCCCACCATTCAGATCTGTAACAAACTGTTCTGTCTTCAAAGAAATACAAAAGCTAACTTTTGTTATAACTGCAGAATGTTATATTTATCTTGTTGGAGAAAGAAAAAACTATGAATAACTGAGTAAGAGAGATGAGTCATTAGCTAAGAATTAAAATGTATATTGGGGGTATTTGATAAATAATAATACTTGCCTGATAAATAAGAATTAATTGCCTAAAAATATTAATAGAAAAAGTGAGATATACTTACAGTAGAAATATCCTTAGTCATCAAAATAAATCTATGTTTAACATAAATTATTCACAATCATTATGCAAAATGAACAAAAAGCTATATTTTAAAAAGTATATATTAGGGCTTAAAAGTTTTCTCAGTGGTTAAGAGCACTTGCTATTCTAGCAAAGGACCATGGATTGACTCCCAATACCCATATGGTGTCTCAGAAGTGTCTGTAACTCAAGTTTCAGGAGATCCAATGCCTTCTTCTGACTTCTGCAGGCACCAGGCACACTCATTTGTGCACATGACACACTCAAGTACACAAAGTAATAAAATAAATCTTTAAAATATTTTAAAAGTATATTTTGTCTAATTTCTCTTAAATAAATTTTTATATCAAATGAATCTAATAATTTGAGTAAGTCAGTAACTGCTTGGTGCGGGGAGACAGTAGACAAATTTTAAAAGTCATAACACTCTCATAGTTATTTCATTATTGTTTATTATTTTAGTTGGTACTAGAGTTGAACATAACCTTTTATAAACTCAGCAAGTGTTCTACTGAGCTATCTCTCTATTCCTTTTACATTCTGTTAAAAATCAATTAAGACAGAGTCTTCCAAGTTGACCGGGCTGACTTTGAACTTGCTCAGCAGACCAGGCAGGTGTTGGGCTGACTTAGCTTCCTGAGTATGTAAAATTACAGGTCTATACCAATAAGTTCAGATCAGATTTTAGAAGCGTTTGTATTTGAATTTTCCAATGGTGCATGACTGTAATTTTGAGGTCTCCCTAATATAAAGAAGATTCACTCCAATATGTGTGACTTTGCTGCCATGTCCCAGTTTAATTTATATAATTAGATGACATAAGTTAGCCTAAAAACAGAAAGCTAAAAAAGAATTCTAGTTTTCCTATTAAGAATCATATTTATAATATTCACATAAAAGAAAAATACGTGAATACCTTTTGACACTAGTGTTTGATCTTTAACAGTGTGGGTTTTGTTTAAAGCATGTAAGTAAGGAAAACACAGCACCGTTAGTGTTAAGTTGGGTGAGGTCTCCCCTACTTTGTTCCTTTGCTCTGCATCACAAGGATTCTGGACTACTACAACTATGAATTTAAACATTATAAAAATATATCTGTATATATAATGCAAAGAGATTTATAATTATTTATATGTGGGCTTGTTAAATGTACCAGAAATTCTGCCATGGTAGTAGGAAGTGACTTTACCCTGCTGAGTTTATCAAATATGGGTGGAGAAATTTGCCTACCTTACAAATACGCCATACTGAATTTATAGGTTATATTGTCTCCAAACTAGTATAAATCTGTATATGTGTGTTATTAACAACCATTTTTAAAAATACAAGTTTCTGAATCTAATCATGGACTTTAGGTTAATGACCTTTAAAAAACTCTTTTCTTCTCTTGATTGCACACAGAGATATAGTGAGCACAAATAGATGGAAAAATGTACTTTAAAAAATAAATTTTCATGACATTCAATACTTGCTCATTTTATACCAATGTATTACATAGACACAGAAAGAACAGTTTCTACAGCATAAATGTAAATATATTTTATTTTAGTGATAATAAAAATCAATATAAAATATAGCAGGATAAAACATGCATTCCCATGCTCTTAAATTCAGTTTTTTCTTGTTGGAAGTTGTGGGGAGAAAAGCAAATCCCAGAAAAGGAAGTCAGACTTGGAATACAAATCAAAAGATTATAACTCTGCAATTGACTGGTTAAAAAAAAATATATTCATTTTAATGCCAGTTTCTATTAGGGTTGCAAGAAAACAGACATTCCAAGCCCTTGCCAGACAGAAGATGAATAATTATGCATTGTGTCAACACTTACAATGGCCAGAGCAATTATAAAACAACCAGTACTCATTAGCTTCGAGTTAAAATCATTTTCCAATTAGATATAGGTAGCCAACTATTTTTCAGCTACACTAAATATTTAATTGGCTTCTGGTTTTTGTGTATGTTTGAAACAGTAGAAGCATTTGTTTCACTGTTTCAAACTATGAATAACATATTTAAAGCCACTGTGGCACTGGGCATTTTGCCATTAAGGTCAATGAAGTCAGAGAAACCACATGCCACTTAAATTGTGTATTTTTAATCATTTAAGAAACCTAAAATTTTTGCAAAACTGTTGTAATGTGATATTATAACTACCATTTCAGGAACATTCTGCTTGAAAAACATTTTGACCATGTCGCCAGAAGTGAAACGGAATCTCTGGTACATGGCACAAAACTTCAGCCTTGGAAAAACTAACTAAAACATGTGCCACTGTCTGTCCTATGTCTTCCTAGAGCTATGATGTACAAACTGAATAAGATGACAAAAAACTGTGTCACACTTGTAATGCATTTGTTAGCTGTGATACAAGTAATTCATGGAAGAAAATTTCTATTTTGTGTCACAGCTTCAGAGATATTCTATTATAATAAGAAAGATAGAACAGCAGGAATAAAGCTGAGCCATCTAGTCCCACAGGATCTACAATCAGGAAGAGAATAGTATATGATGGTACCTGGTTTGCTTTCTCCCCTAATCAAGCTGCAATCCAAGCCCACGGACTTATATGACACACATACAGGGTGACTCTACTGTGTTCCAATCCATTTTTCTGAAATAATTTTTATGTAGACTCAAAAGTATATTACTATGATGATTCGAAATTTCTTCAAGTTGACAATAAACATTGAACATCACAGTTTGCAACTGATGCACTACTTTGTATCTTGAGTAAATATCTTTTTTAAATGTTCAACTACTGAATTACTTAAAAAAATTTAAACTGAGCACGCATATGCTATGATGGAAGTGAATCTTGTTACTATGAAAAGACATTTTTGTTTACTAATATTAAATGTTTTATAACAATATTCTGAATAAAAATGATCTAACTATAGTTCATGAGTGACTATGAACAGATTCAAGGATCTTTGGGTGAAATGATTTTATGATTTGTATTTATTTTTTCAATTTGGATAGATTTTAATGCTATTGAGACTATTTTTACTTAAAAAGAGCAAACATATTGAATACAAAGTCAAAGAGCAGACATATTGAATATATATAGTACTTATTTCTTATTTAAATCACAGTCTGAATTCTAATATACCTTCTAAAAATTACATCATACATGCCAATGAATGAATCACTTTCCTTTTACATACAGAGAATTATAAGGCTCAAGAATGTTAATAATTAAACAATGTTAGCTTAGATACATATATAAGAAAAAAATCAAATGCTAGATATTCTTCTCTAAGTTTTTGGGTGTTACTGTAACATTAGAAAAAAAATTCCATCTTGTCCATGAATTGAGAACAACAACAACACCAAAAAAAAAAAAAAAACAAAAAAAAAAAAAAAAACAAAAAAAAAAAAACAAAAAAAAAAAACCCACCACCCTTGTAGTAAAATAGTTGTGTATTGAGAAAAGCCTCAAGGTGAAATGTCTCCATGCTTTACAAGACACATGTATTTTTTTCAATTACATTTTGCTAATGCTCTTTCCATCCAGAAAGGTCTTCATACAGATGAAAATGATTTTTTTTTAAAGACTCATTTTATGTAAAAGAAAGACCAACCTTGATGTAGTTTTTCTGGCTTTGAATTATAATGTCACCAGTAATGTAAGTTGTTATAATTTACTTCTGACATTAAAATGTTGCCTTGGGGAATATTGTTGTAAGTCAATCCTATGTGCTTCCTTGACTTTCAAATGCCCTTCAGGTTTCAGCAAAATAATGTAATCAAAACTAAAGATGAAAGCCAGTGCTAAACAAACCAAACCTACAAATATTTCCTAAGCATGCTTGTAATATGTTAGTCCTTTGACTTTGTATTCAATATGTTTTGAGAGCAGTCTATATTAGTTTAGCAAACTGGCCATTGAAAATGTCATTAAAAACAATCTCAGGTTCTATAGGATAAAAAGAAAAAGACATTTGGAGTTCTTTGGGTTATGGAAAGCTACTAAGGTAAAGCTTTCAAAGATCATGTCCAGAATAAAATAACAATACTCCTTTTATTCTTTTCCTCTAATTTGGTGCCAGATCCATGCTGCAAGTAGAAATCAAAAGCCCCGAGGTATTTTCTCCACTGAGATGTGACTGTAAGTTAGAACTGTATCATTCTTAAAGTGTTTGTGGTTCCCAACAAATGAATTACTACAATTCTTAAGGAAATATGTACCTAAGGAGACTGTAAAAGAATGATTTTATTATTAATGGTAATATTGACAGATTAAATGTCTGTAGGACATAATTACTTCATGGTAAAAGAGACTTGTCAGATGCTTATTGCAACAATTACCAGTTATCAGTGAGCAAAATTGTGATGAAATTATTTCTGTTATCCTTCCTCTGGGACCTAAGGAAATTTTAGTATTAGCACATAGAATAATCAAATATCATTATGAATATCTTCCATGCAGAAAGATAGAAAAGTGTATGTTCTGAACCATCTATATATTTTTTCTAATATTATAAAATAACATGTGTTGGACTTCATTTATAATGTAACATACTCCTCAGCTTTTTTATTGATCTATGTATTATACAAAATTGATTAAATGTGTAATGGAAGCTATAAATATACCAATTAATAAAATGTATATAGTTCCTAGACTCATAAAGTTAACAATCTGCTTGTGATATGTGACAATATATAAGCAAACAGGTGAGTATACCACTTCTACCCCAATACTTGCCATAACTGGAACACGCCTGGAGACCAGGGGACACAGGAACTTTCTAGTTCAAATCTTTGCCTGGGAGAAGACCCTGTGCTCCAGCCCTCCCTACAGCAATCACACCCAGAGATAGTGAGACCCCAAGAAGATCTGAAACACCCAGGCTCACAGACTCACAGGAAGGACAGGCTCCAGTCAGAGATAGCAAGCCCAGTTAACACTAGAGTTAACCAGATGGCAAGAGGCAAGCACAAGAACATAACCAACAGAAACCAATGCTACTTGGCATCATCAAAACCCAGTTCTCCCACCAAAGCAAGCACTAGATACACAAACACACCTACAAAGCAACACTCTGATGTGTAACCCACCTCATGATAATAAAAGAGGCTTTAAGAAGGACATAAAAATTCTCTTTAAAAAATACAGGAGAACACAGGTAAATAGGCAGAAGCTTTAAAGAGGAAACACATAAATTTCTTAAAGGAATACAGCAAAACACAACCAAACACGTGAAGGAATTGAACAAAACCATATAGGACCTAAAAATAGAAATAGAAACAATAAAGAAATCACCAAAGGAAGCAACCATGGAATAGAAAACCTAGGAAAGAAATCAGGAGTCACAGATGCAAGCATCACCAACAGAATACAAGAGATAGAAGAAAATATAGGAATAGATAGATAAATGATAGCTAGATAGATAGGTAGATAGATAGATAGATAGATACATAGTAGATAGTAGATAGATAGATCCCTATAACAGTAGCTCTGTGTATGCTTTCAGTCTAGCTGTTCAGTAATGAAAAATGAATTGATAGCGATAGAAGAGACAGTCTCAGGCACAGAAGATACAATAGAAGACATTGACACAATAGTCAAAGAAAATGTAAAATGCTCCTAACTCAAAAAATCCAGGAAAACTAGGACACACTAAAAGAAACAAACCTGAGATTAATAGGTATAAAAGAGATTAATAAGTATAAAAGAGAGTGAAAATTCCCAACTTAAAGGGCCAGTAAATATCTTTAACAAAATGCTAGAAGAAAACTTCCCTAACTTAAAGAAAGAGATGCCAATAAACAAACAAGGAGACTACAGAACACCAAACAGATTGAACCAGAAAATAAATTCCTCTCATCATATAATAACCAAAACACCAAATGCACAGAACAAAGAAAAAGTATTAAAAGCAGTAAGGGGAAAAGGTCCAGTAACATATAAAGGCAGATCTATGAGAATTACACTCAACTTCTCAATAGAGACTCTAAAAGTCAGATGTCATACAGAGCCCATGAGAGAAAAATTGCCAGCCCAGACTACTATACCCAGCAAAACTCTCAATTATCATAGATAGATAATCAAAATATTCTTTGACAAAACCAAATTTAAACAGTATCTTTCCACTAATCCAGCTCTATGCAGTATAATAGAAAGAAAATTCACACACAAGGAGAGAAACTACACCTGAGAGAAAGCAAAAAAATGTTTCTCTCAAGGAAGAAGAAGAAGAAGAAGAAGAAGAAGAAGAAGAAGAAGAAGAAGAAGAAGAAGAAGAAGAAGAAGAAGAAGAAGAAGAGCCATATAAACATAATTCCACCTCTAACAACAAAAGTAACAGGAAGCAACAATTATTGGCCCTTAATATCTCTTAACATTGATTGACTCAATTCTCCAATAACAGAATTAGACTGACAGAATGGATACATAAACAGGAATCAGCATTTTGCTGCATACAGAAAACACACCTCACTGACAAAGACAGACACTACCTCAGAGTAAAGGCTGGAAAAAAATTTCAAGCAAATGGTCCCAAGACACAAGTTGAAGTTGCCACTCTAATATTCAATAGAACAGACTTTCAAATAAAAACTTATCAAAAAAAGAAGGGAAAGGACACTTCATACTCATTAAAGAAAAAGATCCACCAAGAGGAACTCTAAATTCTGAACATTTATATCCTAAATGTAAGAGCACCCATATTTGTAAAAGAAATATTGTTAAAGCTAAAAGCACACATTGAACCTCACACAATAATAGTGGGAGACTTCAACACCCCATTCTCACCAATAGAAAGGTCATTGAAACAGAAAATAAACAGAGACACAGAGAAACTAAAAGAAGTTATGAACCAACTGATTTTAACAGATATCTATAGAATATTTCATCCTAAAACAAAAGAATATATATTCTTCTCAGAACTTCATGGTACCTTCTCCAAAATTAACCATATGATCAGCCACAAAACAGGCCTCAACAGATCCAAGAAGATTGAAATAATCCCATACATCCTATCAGATCACCACAGACTAGGGCTGGTCTTCAATAACAACAAAAACAACAGAAAGCCCACACATAGAAGCTGAATAACACTCTACTCATTGATAACTTGGTCAAGGAAGAAATAAAGATCATTACTTCCTTGATATCACCCCTCATAAATAACACTAACTTGTCATTTTTTTCTTCTGCATCTGAGACTGAATTCAGCCTACTAACTCCTTAATGTCACTCAACCTGGCTGCTTTGAAGATTGCTAGCTATGAGTATCTCCTAAAACTAGCTCACTATTGCCTTTTATAGCTTCTCCAGTGACCCTGTTAAATAACTTTAACTTTCACCAGCTGCCCTGACTCTAGTGTTGTTATGACCTCTTAACCCTTCTTTATCACTTTCTTTGGCATGGCAGACTGTTTTAAGGCAGCCAGGACACATTCTGTAGGAACACTAAACTCCCAAGACTGCAGCAAAACCATAACCTTTGATACCTCATCTCTCTCCTACTGTCAAAAATATGCCAGTTCTCTGTAGTACTGAGGTATATTGTTTTCTACCTGCCAGTGAGTCAAGAGTTTGCACATTGGTGTCTCTTTTCCCTAAATTAAAAGTAATCCATGAAGAAGAGCCTTTACCAGTTCCTGTTGTGGACTCAGTAGCTGCCCAACATAACAAAAGGGTAGTTCAAATCCTGCTACTCCTGGCTGTGGTAGGAATAACTGCAAGTGTTGCTACCAGAACAACAGGACTGACTAACTCTCTAATCTTGTACAATCAATTCTCTTCCCAGTTTGTTTGTAATCTTCAACAGGTAGCTCAAAACATGCTCACTCTCCAGGTCCAAATCGATTTGCTGGCAACAATGGTGCTTCAATGTCAACAAAGACTAGATCTTCTTACAGCTAAAGAAAGTGGGTTTTGACTTTTTCTCTAGGAAGAATGCTGCTTCTATATCAATTGGTGGGGTATAGTAAAAATCAAAATCCAACAACTACAAACAAACCTCCAAAAATATAAAAAACAATTTGATACCTCTGATCCCTGTATTTCCAAAAACCCCATATACAAATGGATATTGCCCTTTCTACGCCCCAACTTTTCATTTTTCTGTTTTTACTATTTGTTCCCTACTTTAATAACTTCCTCTCCACATTTCTCCAACAACAAATTCAAAAAATTTTTCAACAAAACAATTAATCAGTTCCTCTTAGAGGATTACCAACCACTATCCACAAAAGAGCCTGATGTCAACAACTATTGAATGAGTCCCAATGTTGAGGAGCAGCTACACCCCAAAATTGACAAAATCCCTAGGAGAAGTATAAGAGATCCAACGCCCTTATTCCTGTCTCAAAATTGGGCCCCCTCCCTCATTTTGGTTCCCCTCTTTATGGTAACAAAAAAAGAGGAACGTTGGCAATCAGGGACATTCATGGACAGCCAAAATTACATGCCCTTTTCCCAGGCAGCTTCCAGAAAAACACCATGTCTCTATTCTCAGCAAAACATCCTCCATTGTGTATGATTCAGAAAAAAAAAAATCCCTCATAAAACAGTTTCCAGATAAACATCACATGAAGACATGAATCTCCAAAGAAACCAGAAATTTCCACTTCATATATTCTTCTGATTGAGGGCAAGAAACCAAAATTTTCTGGGTATCTATAAGTCTAACTATGTTTCATCATCAGAGAAGATGACAGTAGCTTCAAGTTTGTACACATATTCTTATCTCTTAATCAGTTTTCTGTTGTTAATCACCTTTTGAGCTACTTTGCAGCAACTGAGACACTAAATTTTTTATGACTTTTTCCAATATCTGGAGCCAACTAGATAACAAAGGGAATCTTTTTAGCAGCTGTCTTTACTTCTTCTAAGAAGGAACTAATGAAAATTTTGTAGTTAACTTGGTCAGCATTAGACAGAAAGAAAAACACATTCTATCAAAGCTGTGTTTTATGGCAGTGATCCCCTTGCTCTGTGTAGCCATGGGGTACTTCTTTTAGTTTTCCATACCTTTTTTCTGACAATTGTGGGTTTTGAGTTTCCTAATTATATGAATTACTTGTTGAAAGGAGATATAAATCATGAGAGAGGAAAAAATGGAATTTCTTTTCTCTTTTCCTGGGTCTGCTTAGGCTTAGTGGGGGAGAAGAAAGAATGTACCCCTTAGGAAACTAATTTCTGCTTCTGTATGCATTTCCCTTAGATAGCAGGAGAGCCTGCATGAGAATCTGGCTCATTAATGCCTTTATACAGAGACCAGGACGAACCTGAACTATGAGCAGGAGTCAAGGAAAAAGCAAGCAAATATTCCAAGAGTGGAGTTGGGTTTCTCTGTACAATCTTGCAGAGCCAAAAGAATTTGGGACTTTAAAAATAGGGGGCATGTCTTAAAACAGAGTGTGCCCAGGATGGGAAGTATCTCATACCAGAGCAAGCTACTGATCAATACATGGAAACAAAACTGATAGAAGCATACAGAAAGTCATGAGAAAAACTCAAAAGTAAAGACAACCAATGTAGCCACCACATATTTTTATACCTGAAAAAAATAAGGAAGAAAGTATTAGACTCCTCTGAAACATTAAGCAGTAGTTGATCAAAGGGAGACCTAGAGACCTAGAACATCTCAGGTTGTATATGCCCAAGGGGCTCCTTGGCCACAAGACTCTTCTCTGCTTCACTGAATTCTGAGACACCCCAATCCTCTGTGTCTCAAGATCTGGTCTCTAAAGTTCTCTGAAGAACCTCTACAAATATTCTAGTATATCCACTAGAGAAGACTTCTCTGACAAAGGTTTAAGACAAGAGAAAGTCTTTGTTAGCCAGCCGGTGACTGCACTAGATGTTTGGGATCCCAATGGAGTACTAAGTTTATCAGGGTGAGCTTTTAAGCACAGAAACCGTGTTTGGGGTTGATATACTTTAATTAACAAGAACAGTTAGCCAGAAGTGAAGCTACAAAAGGCAAAAAGGAAGGTTAGTATTGTTGAAAATTTACCAGAACTATGGAGTTTGATAGATTTGGTCTTTGTTTTCATTCTGGAAGGTGGTACTGTCTATGTGCTGATTCTTATAGCCTATATAGTACTCTCAAAATGGAGTCAGCAGTACTAAAGTCTGCTGCCCTACTAAAGTCTGGAATTACATTACAACTAGTTTAACAGATAAACCCAATAATAACAACAGCACCAAACAACAACAAAACATCAAAAAGACTGTACTTCAACCTAGTCTTTCCTGCATACCCAGTGCAAATAGCTAAGACTACAAGAACAATGGACAACAAATTCTAAAGAAAATGTAGGGGAAAGGGTAGTCTCATTTACTGCTGAGGGGAATGGTAACATGCAGTAGCTACTCTGGAAATCAGAGTGGAAATATTTCAAAAGGTAAAGTGCCATATACCACTACTTGACATATACCTAATGAGCTGACTGCTTCACAGACACTTGTTCAACAAGTTTATTGATGGCTTATTCACATTGAATAGAAAATTAAAACAATCTAAATACTCTTCAGCAGATAAATTTATAATGAAAATATAGTATATGTTCACTATGGGATACTATTAACTTATAAAGAAAAAATAAATCATTAAATTTTCAGGTATGTGGGTGGAAATAAAAATATATTGAATGAGGTAACTCAGACACAGGCCATCTGTGGTAACAAATGCCATCTATGATTCTTAGCTCTAAATTTTCAGATATGAATATTTAACATGGAGTAATCTCAGAATCCAGGAGACTAAAAAAAGACTATGTGTGTATAAGGGGTACAGGAGTAGCATGAAGAGGCCAATAGAAACACGGACAGGGGACTTTAGTTGAAAAGGTGCTTCAGGATCAATACCGAAGAAGATGGAAGGAAGGAAAAAACCAGCACTAAGAATATCTGAAAAGTCCATATGAAAACATTACTTTTTATTTAGTTATAATTACATATATGTAAATGTGTATACATATACATATATGGTTAAGTTAACTAATAACAGTTGAGCTAGCAATATTTTCTTCAAGAGCCATAGACAACATAAAAATAAAAAAAGCCCTAGTAGCAGTCCTGAGTAGCCTCCTTTCAAATTGTTCAGAGAAATCCCAAGATATACTCAAAATAATATAGGTTATTGTCCACGTCCTTGACATGTCTACCAGAATTTGAAGATAAGTCTCTATACTGAAAATGCCACATACTTTGGGCACAGGTCAATTCAAGTTGAATCTGACTACCTTTCACAGAACTTGTAAGTGATATGCAGTCTTCCAAGGAAGGCACAGGTCAATTCAAGTTGAATCTGACTACCTTTCACAGAACTTGTAAGTGATATGCAGTCTTCCAAGGAAGGAAATCAATTAAATAGTACTACCTAGGTGATACCCATTAACTACAACAATGACCAGCATGGCAAGATATCTCTCAGTGGTGATACTTATATTTGGTGATAAGTAATGGCTGTTAAATTGGACTTAAGGTACACTCTACCAAAGAGGAATCATATCTAGTAATGAAAAACTATACCATTTCATGGAGCCAGTGAGGTAATGATAAAAGAGAAGAGAACCTTCTACCATCATCTTTCTAAACTATCATAATTTCTATGTGCATTCTATCTAAATATTTCTTCTGATACCAGTTGATGAGTATGGCTCTCAGTAGTTATCAAGAACACATTTCTCTGAAGCAAATAAAGACATTTACAGAAAACCAATATTGTTAAAAAATATAGTGAACAACTAAACATGGGGTGTTCATCCCCAGTGGATATATCCATGAACCTAAGACTCAAGTAAAGATATTATTAGTCTTATAATGAAATACAAGAGTTAGAAGATATAGAGCAAATATAGGTTACACTAATAACTATTGATAATGTGGCACAAGTATTTCATAAATTTAGTACAGCTATTTTCCCAATAGAATGACAGTGCAGATAAATTTTTATTGGATATTTTATTTAATTACATTTCAGATGTTATCCTCTTTCCCCATTTCCCCCAACCATAAACCCCCTATCTCAACCTTCCTCCTCCTTTTTGCTTTTATACCATTTTAATTACATGTAAGTATTAAGGTAAGTTTTAGGTTGAGGAACTAGCAATATAATAGATGCAAATACTCAAATAACAAGCAAAACAATTAACACAAATAGTCAAAGAACAAGCAAGGCAATAAGCAAAGTCTCATGGTCATTTCTGTGATCACTATTCCTAAGGTCTTATCAGGATGACCAAAATGTCTGAACCTACTTCCCTGTCCTGGCTCAAAGTCATTTTCATGCCTAAAGCCTACTTCTTTGTTCTACCCTAAGATTTAGATTCCTTCCTGAAATTACTTCTTTGTTCTAGCCATTACTTAAAGCCACCTACTATATACCTGGTGGCCAGACTTTGTGTCTGATCCCTGCCACACAGCAGTTGGATTAGATACTAGAACATTCCCACTTACAACCTTGTTTTTTAAACTGCTTGGATAATCCTGTTGCTTTTAACCTTTGAACCTTGTATGTCAAACAGATTGGTTGTCTTCATACTGGATCGCTCACAGCAAGCTCAGCTGTTCACCATAGCTGTTATCAATCGCTATGAAGAATTGCATTGAGTGCATGCCCACAGGTCCTTTGGTCTGAATGTGGCTTTGCTCTATATGGGAAAGAGTGTGCCAAAGATAGCCAGTTAGTCAAAGATGGGTAAGAGTGTTCTTGAGCTCCTATAGACCTAAGACAGAGGCATACATCAAGAATAATGCTATGCATATTTTCCTCAATGATGGGTAATAAGGAGCAATATAGACACCAACCTAAGCCAGACACGGTCACAGCCACTCTTTATCTTAGACGGCATGAAATCTCGTATCCCGACCAGTTGCTGGCACTGCTCATCTTTAAAAACTAAAAAGGGGGAATTGTGCCCTGTATCCAGCCTTGAGCAGGCCTGAAAGATTTTGTTTACCACAATAGACCAAATAATAGGACCTAGGTGGAGTTACCCACCTTGGCCACACATACAGCCTGCTATAGGAACTTAGAAGAATAACTGCCCACTGAGCTTGCCTTGAGACATCTCTGGCTGTGACAAAGGATGGGTTCCCCTACCCATCTCCAGCTGAAGCAAGAAAGGGTTTTGGTGGGGCTTTCTCTTTAAATTGAGAGCTGAACATTAAACTTCGAGCCGTGATCAGAATACTTTGTCTTGGCTTCATCTTTTTGCGCCCTCTGTCCCTTTATTCATTTCCAGCCGCCCTTTCAGGTGAACCAGTTGATCCATGGCTGCAGGCGGCTATACTTTGTTCTAGCCTAATGTCAGAATCCTGCCTAAAGTCCATTTCCTTGTCCTTGGGCAATGTCAGATTCCGGCCAAGCATCCCCAAAAGCTCTCCACATCTTCCCCTTTTTTATTTCAAAAGCAAGACTGAGCTTGTCTCAAGTCATTTAACAAGAATGCCTTCCTTATCCATTGTGAAATATGCATTATCAAAAGCAATATACTTCTCTCATAAGTTGGTAAGGCTCTGTGCAGTATCTTACCTATCCTTGGCTTGCCAGCCTGTTAAATTTATAATTCTGTCTGGGACATCCATTTTTAGTTTCAAGTCATGTACTTTGCCTGCCAACATGTTGATGTTGTTAAAGACAAGCTTTAACCCAATGGGCAGGAATGAAAATATTCCCAGGACAAAAAGGGCTAGCATGATCAAGCTATATATGCCATTCTTGATGCTTGACCAAAATGGAAGCCATGTATAATTTTATCAGCATTATCTGCAGTATCAAAGCTCAGTAAAGCAGCATTCTTTAAATTCTTAATCTCTCTATGCAAAGTTAAAACATCCAGGGAGGTGTTAGAATTATACCAAATACCCTGCAAGTGTCTGTAAACTTTTCCCTAATTATAATGACTATCATTGTAAATTTTAGAAGTAACACAACTCCATTGGTATTTGGCACGACACTCGATGGCTCCTTACTCTTAAACTGTGAACCTTCTTCCAATAATTTGAATAAGATAAAGAGCATCAATCCGATGTTCCAAGTGCCTACCTAAATCCTCTTGTATACTCAACACATTAGTAACATTTTTTTGCTAAATGATTAACAAAAGTAGCTGTCTTAGCTTCTTGTGTCAAAGCAATTGTCAAAGCAGTGGTACTAGCAATTAATGTAATTAAAGCTGTTATACCTGCGATAATCAAGCCCAATACCCTCTTGCTTCTGCTTAAAGCCTAGCTCATTTCTTTTAGTACTTGCAAGCTTTTATCATCAAACCAAGGTTCTGTAATACTCGGGACAATAAGACAAAAAGCTGATTGATAACCCCCCCCATAATAACATACCAGGTTTCAACACACTAACACAATTAGAAAGTGTACAATCTATGCAACTTACAATAAATACTGTAGAAGAAACAAGAATAATTTTAACTTGACAATTAAAAGAGCCTTAACACATGTATTAACATTTGCTTAAAATTCAGATCCTACCCCAACTTTATCTCTTGCTAACATAACATCAGAGAGAACTACAGCTAACTTCCAAATATGTCTCTGAAAATGTCCAGATCCAGCCTTCCAAATGACAACTGGTATTTCCAATATTGGATTGATTTCTAGAACAGTCCATGATTGAGTCTGAATAACTGATCACATTTAAGAAAAATACATGAGTCATTATAACTTCTCTTTTTGATTCTCTGTCCCACAAGTTCTAAAAACTTGAGGCAAGGAAACGTGTTCCATCTGGGATATAGGCAAGCAAAGGTAGGTCAGGAACATATGTCCAATACAACTTCCCAGTCACCATTGTCAGGACACTCAGCAAACTCACAGGTCAGCATCATTCTTTGTCCCAGCATCAGCATGTCTCCCAATCACTCTGGCAGCCACCATGTTCCTTCGGCATCTTTCAGTAAAAACACAAACGTGCCCTCTTCCCCATATTAAATACCTGATTGGGACCATGCCATATGCCAGGAAATAGATCCTTCCTTTTCACCTAGACATAAGTATGCCTAGTTGAAGGGTGCCATAGACACTTGGAAGAAAGTTCTTTGGCATCAAAATTTTTCAAAAATTTAAAAATAAAAAGAGCATGATTTAAATAAATTTGTGGTGTGTAGGGATATACCTTCCCCCCTTTTATTTTATAAAGATATTATTTTAAAGTTCCATGGGCCCCTTCCACAATACCTTGTCCTTGAGGATTATGAGGAATCCCAGTCACGTGGGTAATGTTAAATTGTTGACAAAACGTCTCAAATGCTCAACTGCAATAGCCAGTTCCATTATCTGTGCATCATCATCATCGGATATTTTATTTAGTTACCTTTCAGATGTTATCACCTTTCCCCATTCCCCTTCACCGAAACCTCTTATCCCATCTCCCCTCCTCTTATTTCTATGAGGGTGTGCCCCCAGCCAGCCACTCATTTTCTTCTTCAAATTACCCCAAACTGGGGCATTCAGCTTTCCTGGAACCAAGGCTCTCCTCTCCCACTGATGTCCAACAAGGCCATCCTCAACTACATATATAGCTGGAGCCATGGGTCCCTCCATGTGTGTTCCCAGGCTAGAGGTTGAGACCCTAGGAGTTCTGGTTGGTTGGTATTGTCACTCTTCCCATGAGGCCTCCAGCCCTTTCAGCTCCTTCAGTCTTCTAACTCCTCCACTGGGGACCCCATGATCAGTTCAATGGTTAGCTGTGAGCATCTGCCTCTGTATATGTCAGGCTCTGGCCAAGCCTCTCAGGAGACAGGTATATACAGTGCAGAAAAAATTAAATATGCACATACTCTGTCATTTAGTAATTGAAAATATAGATTACGGGAATAATACAAGTCATTAGTATTAAAAACCAAGTATATTTATAGTATCACAATTCATACAATCCATGAGCTTTGTTTTAAATCAGCCCAGAGGACTAGATTAAAATGAAATGACATTAAACAATAAAAGGAACACACCAACAGGTAAACACATTTGTATATTTTACAGATAATGGTGGAAAAATAAAACACTTAAGAATGTATACAGACATATGATTTTATAAACATAATAGTTAAAAATAGACCATATTCACCTGATAAGAAAATGGTGATCAAGCATAAAGGTATTGCTGAGATATTTATTTGAGTTGCTTCTTGACCTAAGAAGTATAATTAATGAAGTACATTCACCTTGTACAAGCTCAAGATTGTATCTCAAAACTTAAGCATTTTGTTGCATAATCTGCTAAAACCCAAGCAGCTGGGCATACCCATAAAGGATTTTCTTGACTGTGTAAATCAGACAAAGTGGAAGGCACACCCTAAACCTTGACTATACCTTTCTGGTGACAGCACACGCTAAAGAACAAAAAAAGCCATGTTGGGAAGACAGACTTTACTATTTTCAGAGTGTAAAAGATGAATCTGAGGATCAGAGCTGTCTTGACAATGCCAAGATTTAAAAAGTATTTATTGCTATTATAAAATCTTCCACTCACTTTTTCTCTTATCATCTTGTTGGGAGCAAGGGTAAGACAATCCTGTAACACTAAATGACTAAATTACACATAGAACACTCTTAGTTAAGATTCATAAACAATAGGTATAGAAGTTTAGTAAATAATGTTTTAAATTAGGAAATTTCAGGAAAAAGGAGAAAGCTTAAAGTCTCCAACACTTACCTCCTTTGTAAATATTCAGACATGTATGGACATCATGTGACAAGAAGCATGTTGTATAGATGCAGCTAAATATGAGGCAGTCATAATCTAAAAGACATATGATAGGTGTAATTTAAAATTTTTCTAGTACCTAAACTAAAAATATAGTCATCTCCCATACCCTGTGCTCTATTTCCCACCCCATAATTCTGCCTGCTTTCCTAGAGGCCTACCCACACCAAGAACACCAGGAAACAGCCCTCCCTGCCCAATTGCTGGCCCAGCAACTGCTCTGAAAGCACCCCTAACAACTGTACCCTATGACTCTGCCTGCTTTCTAGATGGATTGCATGGATGCTTCCTGGAACCAGGAACAATAAATAAGACCCTGCCCCAGTACATTGCCCACAATGTTTCCCCTAAAACATAGCCATAAACTGCATCCCGCTCCCTAGAATTCATTTTCTAGTTCACAACCTTGACTAATCTTCTGTTAGGCTGGCAAGCACCAGGAACCATAGGACATGTTGGTACTTTGGACCTCAGAGGCAAGGTTAGCACGCAAAGATCTAGAGGTCTCACAAAAACTCCAAGGGAGACATCATATTGGACCTAAGGCTAGCTAGTCATCATAACCTTGGGCCACTCAAGCCAGTAGACAAAGAATGAACAGAAACCAAGGGGGAAAAGAACTTCAAAATACCCATCAAAAAGATAAACTCAGAAATCTGCTTCTAAACCTATAATAGCAACAAACAAACAAACAAAAAAACTAGATGCCTAAAGGAGCATAAAAACACAATTAACAGCAGCCAAGGAAATAAGGAGCCCAGCTATACTACTACTGTAAGCTCTGGATATTCTAACATAGGTGAAGTACAAGAAAATAATCTTAAATTCAATCTTATATGACAGAGGCCTGTAAAGAGGAAATGAATAAATCCCTTAAAGAAATGCAGAAAAATACAATCAGATTGGTGAAGAAAATGAATAAGGCCTGAAAATGAAAATAGAAACAATAAAGGAAACATAAACTATGGGAATCCTGAAGATGAAAAATGTAGGTAGAGAACAGAAAGTACATATGCAAACATAACCAACAGAATACAAGACGTGGAAGAGATAATCTAAG
The DNA here is from genome assembly GCF_011762505.2 of Arvicanthis niloticus. Taxonomy (NCBI): domain Eukaryota; kingdom Metazoa; phylum Chordata; class Mammalia; order Rodentia; family Muridae; genus Arvicanthis; species Arvicanthis niloticus. The sequence goes on from NC_047663.1 coordinate 104,593,502, forward strand.
GCTTAGAAGAACCAATATAAGAAATCAATACATTGGTCAAAGAAAACGTTAAATATAAAAAGCTCATGAACAAAACCTCCAGAAGATCTGGATAACTACAAAAAGACCAAGCATAATAATAACAAGAACAGAAGGGAAAGATTTCCAGTTTAAAGGTGCAAAAAATATTTTCCATAAAATTATAGAAGAAAATTTCCCTAATCGAAAGAGATAGATGCCTATAAACATAGAAAAAAGATTACAGAACACCAAATAGATTGGACTAGAAATAAAAATACTCCCACTCCATAATAATTGAAACACTAAATATAAAGAACATATAACTTCTCAACAGAGACTCGATAGAGCCAAGAGGGCCTGTGCAGACCATAGGAGACCACAGGTGCCACACCAGACTACTATACTCAGCAAAATTTTCAATCACCATAAAGAGAGAAAACAAGATATTACATGACAAAATGAAATTTAAACAGTATCTATCCATAAAGCCATCCCTAACAAAAATGCTAGAAAGAAAACTCCAACACATGCAGGTTAACTACACCCAAGAAAACACAGGAAATAAATAATTCCACAGAAGCAAAACCAAACACACACACACACACACACACACACACACACACACACACACCACCACCACCACCACCAATGTCAAAATAGCAGGAAATCACAATCACTAATCATTAATATCTCTCAACATCAATGGACTCAATTCCCAATAAAAACACATAGGATTACAGAATGAATACAAAAACAGAGTTCATCATTCTACTGAATACAAGAAACACACCTCAGCACAAGATAGACATTACCTCAGATTAAAGGAAAATGACAAAGGATTTTTCTCAGCTAAAGAACCCAAGAGGCAAGCTGGAGTAGCCATTCTAATATCTTAAAAAAATAGACTTTCAACCAAAATTAATCAAAAGAGACACTTTTTATTCAACCAAAGAAAAATTCACTAAAATGCTGTGTTAATGCTGAACATGTATGCCCCACATGCAAGGGCAACCACATTAATAAAAGAAACATTACTATAGCTTAAATCATACATGGAACCCCATGGACATGTCATCCACACAGAAACTAAACAGAGAAATAATGAAACTAACACATGCTATGACTCAAATGAACCTAACAAATATTTATAGAGCATTTCACAGAAATACAAAATATACCTTTTCAGCATCTCATAGAATCTTCTCCAAAATTGACTGAGTACAGCCACAAAGCTAGTCTCAACAAATATAAGAAAATTAAAATAACTCCATGTATTTTATTACCACCATAATAGTAGATTAAACTCCATGGCTTGAAGCTGGACTTCAATAACAACAGAAACAACAGAAAGACTACAAACTCATCAAAACTTAACAACTCTCTATTCAATGACTAGAGGGTCAGGGAAGAAATGCAAAAAGGAATTAAACACTTTCTAGAATTCTATAAAAATGAAAGCACAACATACCCAAACTTATGGGAAACAATGAAAACAGTGTTCATAGAAAATTTCACACCAAATAAGTACTTTCACACTAGCAACTTAATAGCACACCTGAAAACTCAAAAAAGAAAAAGAAACAAACACACCCAAGACTAGTAGATGGCAAGAAATAAACTCGGGTTGAAATCAATAAATTAGCAACAAACAGAACAATACAAAGAATCAATGAAACCAGGAATTGGTTCTATTAAAAAAAAACTAATAAGATAGAAAAATCCTTAGCCTAACTAAAAAGCATAGAGAGAATTTTCAAATTAGTAAATGAGAAATAAAAAGGGAACATAACACCAGACACCAAAGAAGCCCAAGGAATCTTTAAGTCTTTCGTCAAAAACCTATACTACACAAAATTGGAAAATCTAAATAAAATGAACGATTTTCTTGACAAGTACCACTTACAAAAATTAAATCATAATCAACTAAACAATTTCAATATGTCTATAGTTTCTAAGGAAATAGAAGGAGTCATTAAAGTCTTCCAACCAAAAAAAAAAAAAAAAAGCCCAGAGCCAGATTAATTTAATATAGAGTTCTACTAGACTAAGAGCTAATACCAATACTCCAGAAATTCTTCCACAAATGAAAAAAAAAAAAAATGAAATACTGCCCAGGTCATTTTATGAGGTCATAGTCAGCCTAATACCTAAACCACACAAACACTCACCAAGAAATAGAATTTCAGACCATTCTTTCTTATGAACATTGATGCAAAATTACTCAATAAAACACTCACAAAACAAATCTAAGAATACATCAAACACATCATCTAACATGATCAAGATGGCTTCATCCCAGAGATGCAAGGATGGTTCAATATATGAAAATCCATATATTTAATCCTCTGTATAAACAAACTGAAAAGAAACCACATGATCATCTCATTAGATGCTGAAAAAGCCTTTGACAAAATCCAGTACCCCTTCATGTTAAATATCTTGGCGGGATCAGGAATTCATGGCACATACCTAAACACAATAAAGGCAATATACAGCAAGCCCATAGCTAACATCTAATTAGAGAGAAAGTTAAAGCAATTCTACTAAAATGATGGACAAAATAAGGCTGTCTATTCTCTCCATATCTATTCAATATATTATTTAAAGTTTTAACTGGGGCAATAAGACAACTATAGGAGATCACAGGATACAAATTGGAAAGGAAGAAGTCAAAGTATCATACTTGAAGATTATATGACAGTATATATAAGTGACCCCCAAATGTCTACCAGGGGACTCCTATAGCTCATAAACACATTCAGCAAAGGCTGGACATAAAATTAACTAAAAAAAAAAAAAATCACTACCTTTCCTACACACAAACAGCAAATGGCCTGAGAAAGAAATAATGAAACCAACACCCTTCACAATAGCTATAAAATATCTTTCTGTATCTCCAACCAAGCAAGTGAAAAACCTGTATAACAAAACCTCAGGTATCCATCCCATGTGCAGTCACCAAAGGTAGATGCTGATGTGGATGTCAGGAAGTGCATGCTGACAGGAGCCTGATATAGCTGTCTCCTTAGAGGTCTGCTAGAGTCTGACATATTCAGAGGCAGATGCTCACAGCTAACCATTGAACTGCTCAAGGGGTTCCCAATGGAGGAGTTAGAAAGAAGACTGAAGGAGCTGAAAGGGTTTGCGACCCCATGAGGAGAGCAACAATACCAACCAACCAGAGCTCCTAGGGTATAAACCACCAGCCTTGGGAGCACATAGAGAGGGACCTGTGACTCCAGCTATATATGTAGGGGAGGATGGCCTTGTCAGGCATAGGTGGAAAAGGAGATACTTGGCCCCATGAAGGCTGGACGCCCAGTGGGGGAGAATTTGATGGTGGGGAGGTGGGAGTGAGGGGGTAGGTAGAGGCACATCCTCATAGGAGCAGGAGGAGGGGGATGTGATAGGAAGTTTCTGGGCAAGGGGGAATTGGGTAAGAGGATAACATCTGAAATGTAAATAAAATATCCAATAAAAAAATAAATAAAACAAAATAGTATCACAGACCCCCACATCCTGAAATAAAATAAAAATCCACTGAAATATTTGCTATAGGATTAGCAACAAGAAACTTTAGACTTATGTCCCTAATAACTTCATTGGCCATCTGCTATAATCTTGTCTGTGCTACAAGTACTCAAACTGGTCCTTACGGCCAGGACAATCATCTGACAGACACTATTGCTCCAAAAACAGAAGAATTATGAGTTAATTTGGGTCATATTGAAGCTATCATCAGCCACAATCAATTCAGGTGACCTTCTGTTGGATGATAGCACTTTTCACATTGGATAGAGTAGGTGTCCTAGTATATGGCAGACATAGTAGGTTTCATACTACTAAAAGAAAAAGTGTTCATCCTATGCACTAAGCATAAAAATGTGTCAATATTCTACAGTCAAGCTTCAGAAACTATTAAATTCTTATTCTTATTCTTCAGAAACTATTAAACGAAAATAGTACCTTTGAGTATGACATATTAGGTGGTGTTTGACTTACAAAGAGTAAAATATCAAGATCTTAATTTTGAGACAAAAATTAAGATTCTCCCCAGAATCTCAAGGCTTTTCTCTTTAATCATAGTCAGGATGCTGCCAGTGGAAAGAGAATCTGTATACTGTTTCCAAGTTTCTCCCACCGTCAGTCAGTTGACGAAGTGAAGGCCAGTGTAAGACGATGATTAGTCACACACGACATTGAGTTTTCATATGACTGTTCAGGATGTTTGATAGATTCTGTGGTCTAGAAACGTCACACGCTGGCACAGGGTGGTTCTTCTCTTGAAGAAGCCAGGAACTGACATTTTAGAGACAACGTGATTAACCACACCGTCATGTTGCAACTGTTTCAATGGCTCTTTAGCATACTGACACTTCCCACTCCACTCTTGTCAGTCTCTGTGGAAATGAGTTAAGACTTCAGGAGCTCACTGGGGCACTGAAATATTAACTAAAAATTTTATAAATTGTTTTTAATATCTGAAATAAGTCTTTTTATTCTTTAGCCTTGAAAATTTCACATTGTTATTGCTTTTCATGGATTAGATCTTACCAATGGTAGATGGTAGATTAATGTATAATTCAATGCAAATGCACTTTCAATATCTCCCTTAGCTTCTTGATAAGTAGAAAGCTTTTAAGTAAGTACTGCATCAAATCCATTTTCTTGGTAAAAAAACTATTGTAGCTTTCTGATTATTATTCACAAAGTCATCCTTATGGATTATTTCTCCTCTAGCACAGTATTCTTGATAACAGTTTGATACCTTAGCAGTTTCAAGGTTATCATGCGATTGAAAAGCCTACACTTACTTCAAAGTACAACGTATACATCTATGCTGTTTATGCCCTGAAACAGTATGACAGGTTTAGGTAATGCCTTTCACAAAGTGCTGATTTGGAAGCCTAAGTCTGATTTTTGAGCCTATTTATCAGTCTCTGGTGAGGGAAGTGATGAATCAATGAAAAACATCATCCAAGGAACAATTTTTTGCACTATTTACAAAAAAAAAAAAAAATGCTAAACCAACTCTTATTTCTCTGTTAACATGGCAATAGCCATACTCTGTAAATCCCCAAAGATAGCAAATGAAAAGCCAATTTTATCTAGTGCTTAAATAAAGTTAGTCTGAATGTAGAGTTGTAGATTATGGCAATTAAGTTTGAAGGAAATAAGTACTCAGTGATCAAGAAAGAGGTTTTACCAAAGTAAAAATGCTCAAAAGTTAACTAACTCACAATTATACCAGGATGTAAAAATAAATCATTTCTTATTCTCCTCCCCCACCACATTCCTCTATTCACACATCACATTTTAGTTTGAGAGGGTGGCTGCCTGAGTGGGTTTAGAGGACAGCATCTGTTTAAGTAACAGATGTCTGTGTCACCAAGGTGCTATATTTTCACTTTTTATATACAGGAAAATTGCTTCTGAAAGAGTTTAATTGTATTTATGCAAATGAAAACATCATATTCTTCTCCTTAAAGGGTTTCTTGTCCTGATGTGGATCCACAACAACCATAAAGGAACTGAACCTTATCAATTTGTTTTTGTATCTGGTAGAGTTTTATGTGCATTGCTAATTATGCATGAAATAAGGTTTGGAATTGTGAACATACTTGCTTTAATTTAACACGTCCCACTGGGTTAAAGTTGGCTTTAAGGGGTAAAAAGTGATGCTGATCTCTTTCCAAGATCAACTCAGACTTTGGCACAAGAAAGAAAAAAAACAACTGGGACCACAGTCACAGTCACACTCCTTCCGACGGGTCTAAGTTGGTAAGAAATGGTAATTCATGGGAAAATTTTAACTTTTATTCTATTCTTTTTATAAATGAAGGAAAGTACACTTTAAAAAAAGAAGAAGCCCATCCTCCAAGTTGACAAAGAAAACAAACCATTTCAAATGTACGTCATAGACAACAAAACAGAAAACATGCGTAAAAAATGTCTCTTTCTGCTATCAAAGCAAGATGGCTATCTTAGAAAAAAAGCATTTATGCAGTTGACTTGAAGCTGAAGTAATCGGCTTTGCAATGGAACATTCTGCTTACTTAGAAGTAGAAAGGAAAAGAGAATCAAGGTGGTTGGCACATACCTCCAATCCTAGCATTTTGGCCATTGAAATAGGAAGAGTACCAAGAATCAAGAACAGCCTGAGCTAACCAGAAAGTTTAAGACCCTCCTGGGATACAGAGAGACACCTGTTCTAAAAAAAAAAAAAAAGCCTAAAATTAAAAGCACTAAACACAGACAATCGATGTAATACAGAGAGGTCAAGATATTAAAGTATTACTTTAATTTTAAAATAGGAAAAATCAGTATACTCATATGCCAATGAAAATGAACCACATTAAGAGAGAAATGTGTCAGTAGATTGTAGGGACAATTTGGCTGAGTTGGTGAGAGGAATGACACTTAGTACCTTAAGGAGATACATGTAGGCATGATCCCAGTAGAATATCACTGGACTGTTGGGGTCTGAGAATATACAGACACTAATATTCACTGTAACTAGGATGAAAGCTCCATGTGAGGGTTCCCTTTCAACAGTTGTTTGTATTTTCTCAATAAAGTATGACAAAAGATCAGCCAACTGTAATGTGTGAAAGGAAGTGGCGATTTGTGAGAAACAGAAAAGTCATATAGAGTAACATGATTAGTAACATGATTTCTGAAGAACACAAAGAGCTCATTTCAGATTATGAATCTTACTGCCTTGGTACCAGGTTTACAGTCACCTTTGTTCATAGTGACTGTTCAAGGCTAGGCTGGTGCTTAGTTAGGCACAGGAACTCTCCTGACTTTCAGTAAGACCAGCTATAATTTATCCTCTGTTTCCTCTTGTGGGAGCTTTGGAGAACTAGGTATGGCATTGACCTACAAATAGTGTAGGGGTTACCTAGGATGTTAGCCACCTCAGTTCATAGTATTTGAGCATAAAGCAAGTTATGCTTCTCTTTGTTGAAGGGACAGCCCTGTGTGTTTAACATTTCTGGTTTCCCTAGTGCTACGGCTCCAACGACTTTGTGCTCCCAAGATCCCTGAGAAAAACTTCTTTCTGCCTCCTCTTCTGCAATTTCTCTTGAGTCTTGGGGAATAGGGTTAACACAGATATCTCGCTGAAGGATGAACATTAAGTGTTGCTTATTTTCAGTAATTTGAATAATATTCTATCTCTGAGTTTACCACTAACTATTGCACTAAGAAATTTCTCTAGATAAGGCTAGGAGGCCACAAATCTCTAGATATAAATATAAGTACTCATAGGGAGATTTGATCAAATGACCATTTAGAAAAATAGCATCTGTAAGTTATTCCCCTTAGGGCCTGTGATTTCCCAATCGAAGGGTTTTGAGCATGTTTACAGCCTCAGGCATAAAATCCCTCTCATGAAGCAGGCCCCAAATCCAGTTAAGTAAGCAGTTAGTTAACCCCATAATTAGTCTTGACACTATTGTACTAGCTGACACATCTTGCCTAGCAGATCTGTGTAGGGTTGTTGGGATCCCAGTTCGCTCTGCCACAGGGCATGGCCTCCAGGGAGGCAGGACGCTGGGAGTTTACCGCACTTATCCCACACTGTCGCCAGGCAGGTGTTGTTGGGTCCTAGGGAAGCCCCAGGATACCGCTCCAGGGGTGGGAAAACACAGTCTGAGGTGCAGGACAGTCAGAGATAGGTCAGGGGTCCCCGGGCCTGCAAAGAGGCTGGAGTTGTCTGGTTCTCAGGCTTTTGGACACCCAGAGGCTGCTGGGAGCCCTGCTAGGAGTCTTGGAAGAGCTGAGAATGGAGCAGGGGCCCACAGGCTGTATCTATCCTGGGGCCAGAAGAAAAGGGGGGAGCTCTGGCTGGTTCTGCGGGGATAGTCCTTGGATCAGTGGGCTTGAACTTTGGCGTGGCGACAGCAGTGGCTGGAAGCACAGAGAGACCTACAGAAGATCAGATGGTGGCGCTGTATTCCAAGGCCTTCTCCATGTCTTCATGGTTCTCCATGGTGGGTCCTGATGAAAAAAGGCAGTCCATGGTTTTAAGGCATTTATTGTCATGGCAGAAAGAGGATGAGTAAAACTATATCCCACTTCTCAATGTAGGCCTGAGGTTAAATTCCTTTTGCAGGGAGAAGTGTCTGGGAAAGGAAAGCTAAGCCCTCCAGGCCATTAGGTACCTCATTTAAAATGGAGATCTGGCTTGAACCTACCTATATCCTCTACATGTGGAGGAGCTTGGGGCATTGCCCTTATGTGACTAATGGCCACAAATCTATGGAGGGCTGCAGCTAGTGACATGGGCCTGGTGCCTGGTGCCTGGGAACAGGGTTTCAAGCCTTAGCTCAGCTGGGTACCAGGCTACCTTTCATGGTCCTACAAATTTCATTTCAAGGAATAAGCAAAAAAGAAAAACTCAATTGTTAACTAAAGGAAAACATGTAAGAACTTATGAAGTACACCATCAACAACAGACATGAGATTAAAAATTACGGACACTGGGATATATGACATTTTTATGGGTAGATATGCATATTTATGAATATTTACAAACTATGTATGTATGTATATGTAGTATGAATGTACATCATAAGCTTATGTGGTGGAACTGTATACATAGAAATGTATGTGGTATAAGTCTATGCTATATGTATATAGTGTTCTATGGTGCAAATGTTTGTTTCTAGGTGTATATGCCTGTGTATATGTGAATGTATGTGTGCTTATGGCTGTGTGTAAGAGGGTTTGTGTGTGTGAAAAGTCTGTTTCCTTTCTTTCTTAACACTTGCTTAGAAGTCCTCAGTCCTTGACCTCTCACAGGCAGAAAAAATGGGAGTGCAGACTCTGTTTCTTCTGCTGCTTCTACAGTACCTGATATATCTCTTGCTTCCTGAAGTCTACCCACATGGGAGTTTCTCAGAGTAAGAGTTTGTATTCTCCTTGGAAGGCAGAAGGACAGAAAAAGACTTTGATGGATAGTTTTCCAGGTGAGAGAGACTGAAACTCCAGTGCTTCTGCCTCCGTCTGAGTGTTGTTCTGATGAGATAATTTTCCCATTAGCCTCCATGACTCTTTGTGATATACAGATCTGTTTGTGCTTGCACAGAACTCGAAAAATGGACTCTTTCCTCTGTTCTTTTCCATTCAGAGAAGAGAACTAAGATACAGGCAGTAGCTTGCATTTCTACATTTGAGGAGCCAAAATACCATATTCTGTAGGCCCCTAGCAGGCCCAGAAGAGAAAATAACAAATCATTGTCCACAAAGCTCTCAACAAATATGGATAAAATGCTAGGAAGAGTGAGTAGGTTAGATCTCTAATGACTTACTGGATACAGGTTTGGGAGTCAACTGTTCCCAGTTCAATTTCATGACTTCAGCTTGCAGCAAAAATTTAGCTACCTGCTATGGATCTTTAAAACTGCTTTCTTTATCTGACCCTCTGTCCTCTTCTAAAGCTATTTCTCTGGTGAAACTTATACCCATTATTTTAAAATATCCTTGCCAACAAAATTTCTATTCCTTTAATTAAAATGAATCTATTTTATGAACATACTGCTTTTATAATACTTATTACAATTGATTGTATCTGTTGCTTAGTGAACATTATAAGGTTACAGTTTGCCATTGTATCCTTTGTTTTCTCAGCATTAATACAGTTTGGCACATAATAAGAATTTGATAAATGCTTTTTGGCTTGTTGGACCTGATAGTATCCAGGAATGAAAAGTACCTTGTGTGCTTTATGGAGTCCCATTTGAAAAGGAAGTTCTTCCCACAGGAGAAACCTAATGTGTCAAGGCTTTTAGTATATAATTATGAATAATTGTAAAACTATGGAAAAGCCATTGTTGCACTTCATTGATGATATTGTTTAATCCAACATAGTAAATCTCCATAGTTCATACTCATTTTCTTGGTACTGTCCCTGACTTACACAATAGCCCTTGCTTGTAAACTGACTCTGTGTTTTGGAAAGAAACCATATACTTTTTTGAAAGTGAAATTAAACTCAGAAATCTTCAATGAGGCCAGCAAAAACATGTTATTGGAATACAGAGGTAAGGGAAAGGTAAATTATAAAGTTCCATAGTACCTCCTCTCTGTTAAATATAAGAAGCAGTCTGGAGTTTCTAGAGGACCAGGATCCAGAGGTTGGATAGCCCAGAGACCTAGAATAGAACCAAACACCACAGGCAAAATATTTATTATTATTATTATTATTATTATTATTATTATTATTATTATTATTTCACTGAAATTATCCCTAATGATACTCTGCTATACTTTTATAGACTAGAGCCTAGCATAATTGCCATCACAGTGGTTTCATTCAGCAACTGATGGGAGCCAATACAGAGACCCACAGCCAAATATTAGGTGAAGTTTGGGGGACCCTGAAGAAGATGAGGAAGGACTGTAGGAGCCAGAGGGGTCAAGTATACCACAAAAGACCCCACAGATTCAACTGTCAAGTAATCAGTGCTTACAGGGCTTCCAGAGACTGTAAACAATTGGGGAGCTTGTATGAGTCTGACCTAGGTCTTTCCTCTACATATACGTTACAGATGTGTAGCTTGGTGGTCTTGTAGAAGACCTACCAGTGGGAACAGAGACTATCTCTGATTCTTTTGCCTGCTTTGGGGACATTTTCCTCCTATTAGATTGCCTCATTCAGCCTTTATATGAGGGGATGTAAGTAGTCTTACTACAGATTGAGGTACCATGTTTGGTGGATGTTCTTGGGAGGCCTGACCTTTTCTGAAGAGCAATAGCAAAGGAGTGGATCTGGAGAAGAGGGGAAGTGAGGAGGAGGGACTGGGAAAAAACTAAGGAGGGAAAAGTGGTTGGGATGTAATATATGAGAGAAGAATAAATTTTTTTTAAATAAAAATTCTTGCTCTCTGGAACTTTTATGAACATTTCAGACAAGTGGTAGAATCTGAGGTGAGTGTCAAGAAGTCAGTCTTTGGCATACATTGTCGTTGGTCTCTTCTACGTGCAGAGAGCTCTCTAAAGACAGTAAATGTTATTAATGCTGCTGCAGGCTCATGCTTTGACAAGACCTCATAAATATGATCCAGACCTTATTTTTTCTGCTTTCATCAAAGGCTCAACCTTGCTTGGCTTCAATTTCTTGTCAAATAGACCAGATAAAAGTTTAATAAGATGAGGTAATTTGGAAATAGTGTCTTTATACAAGGCTTAAAATGGAAATAAAATGAATACAATAAATTTATAGTTTGGCTTTTTTTACTACAGGTTGAGAATATTTAGCTGCCTGCATATAATTTATACTCTTTTTGTGTATATTTTACCTCTTTGGCATTAGATGAATAATATGGAAATTGTCTTCACTTTGCATTTTTTAAAAAGTATAAAAGGAAAAAGAAAAACTTGCAGAAAGTTAAAGAACTGTGTTGAAAAATCACATAGTAAAAATAGACTATGAATCCAAATCCAACGCTGTCTAAGACAAAATTATTTTTTTTATTATTATTTTTAAATGACTTACTAGTTTGTATGATTACAAGAAACTGTTTAGTCTGAATAATTAGTTGACCCATAATACTTTGTCTTTTGGTGTATTGTTATCCCTGCTATCTTAACATCAGTTTTATAAGCTAGTTGTTTAAAATGTAGTAATAAATTGCTACAGTTGTCAGTATTACCTTTTATCCTAAACTTAGTCTTATCTTATTTTAATTCGCTTTTATTCATTTTAATCACCCATCTTTTCCCTCTGATATTTTTAATTAAAAGCACTTGAATATTCTTTCTAAATTTCTTCTTTCTAAAAATCCATGATGTATCCACACACAGATGTGTATATATCTTTATAGAAGATTTGTACAAATATTAAAACAAGGCAAAAATTTTAAAACAAGGAACAATTACACCAAGTTATTATCTTTTAAAAAAGTGTAATATGCCCTTCAGATGGAATCCAGTACCACTTTATAGAAAATTAAGAGCATAAATAAATCTTAAAAGAATCAAAGATAATTGAAAACAATCAGAAACAAAAGAATATACAGGGTATAAATGGCGGCTACTAGGAGCTATGTGGCTCAGTGTTTAAAAACACTGGCTTCTTTTCCAGAGGATCCAGAGTCAGTACCAATATTGTGGCTTCCAAGCATGTAATGACAAAGGGAATATGGTAGCATCTTCTAGCATAGACATACATTTAGGCAAACACTCATACAGACAAAATAAATAAATTAAAGTAAGTCTAAAACTGAAAAGTTATATGACTTCTAGAACTATAATTTATAGTCCAAATAATCTGTGGGAACAGAAAACAATTCAGTGGCTGCTTATGGCTAGAAGTTGGAGAGTTAAGATAGCTTGACTTTTATAAGACCAAGGGATTTTTGAAGAATAATGAAAATATTCATATCTTACTTTTGATGAAAGTGATTCTACATATATGCATTTGTGAAAATTCATTAAATAACATAAGTCAAATGGATATACTTAGACTTTAATTATACATCAATAAAATTAATTCCTTAGCTTGTCTAGAGAGCCAACTCCAAAGCAAAAAGAACCATTCTAGAAAAATTATCATGCCCAATTTCAAGATGTATTTCAGACAGAGTAATAAAAGCACTATGGTAATGGCACAAAAACAGATACAGCCCATATGTAGACTAAGTGGTTGATTAGGCTTTACCTAATGATGTCACAAATTTAAGCTTACTAGGTACAATTTTTAGTCAGTCTTCTAAATTATTCAGACTAAGTCTGACTCAACCAGAACACAAAAACCAAACAGGAAATTGCCCTATAGAAGAGATTATTTCTGATTCTCTCACCACCTCTCCTTCATTTTCATCAGACTCCTGAACCCTACAGTCCAGAGTTGACTCAGACAGATGCAGACACTCACAGCCAAACAGTAGAGGAAGATTGGAGACTCTGATGGAAGAGTAGGAGGAAGGATTGCTGGGTCCTGAAGGAATAACAACTCCACAGAAAGAAACAGGAACTCCACAGGAAGACCAACAGAGTCAATTAATCTGGACCCTTTGGGTCTCTCAGAGACTGACTGACCAATCAAAGAACATACACAGGCTGGAACTAGGCCTCTTCGCATATATGTAGCAGGGGCTATCCCAAAAGCTGTTGCCTGTATGTGGGATATTTTCTTCCAGCTGGGCTGCCTTGTCTGGCCTCAATGGGAAAAAAGCACCTAACCTCACACACTTTAAGTGCTAAGGTGAAGGGGATGCCAAGGGGTCGTCCACCTACTCAGAGGAGATGGAGAAGGAGAAGGGAGAAGGATTGTTGGGGGCTGACTAGAAGTGGGCAGTGAGCAGGATGTAAAGTAAATAAGTAAAAAAATAAAATTTAAAAGTTTTATAAAGGGATTTATTTCTAATATTTAATTTTACTTAAATGTAAATAATGGAAGAAACATTAATATGTGGAGACAGTATATAATAACATCTGGAATTCACAAAAATGGTTTATTATTATAATTTTTGTTACTTAAAACAACTTGTAAATTAAACATATTTTATTGTATTCTTCCCCTCTCCCAGGTCCTTCTGGATCCTCTTTTTCTTCCCAACCTCCCAACTCTAAGTTGTTTCTTGAAATACAAACAAAAATCCAATACAACAACAACAAAAAATCACCAAACTATAACCAAATAAAAGAATACACACACAACCAAAACCAAAAACAACAAACAAACAAACCCTGTGAAGTCCATTATTTGATGGTCAGCTATTCCTTCACATGGGACCTTCCTAGATGGTTGACATACATAGTGTCACTCCACTGGAGAAAACTCCCTTCCCCTCTCCCAGCAGGTATTAATGACAATTCAGTTGTTAACCTTTATCTTAGTTGTTAGATTTTCATCCACTCATTCATTATTTTCATTCACTCATTCATTTACTCAATTACTGCTCTCTCCATTAATAGCCATAAATTGAAAACAACATAGATTCCCTCAAAAGAAGAATGGATAAAGAAAATGTGATCCATTTACACAATGAAGTGTTTGCTACTCAGCCATTAAAAAAATATTGCATCATGAAATTTGCAGACAAAATCAGTGGAACTAGAAAAAAAAAAAAATCCTGAGGTATCCAGACCTGTAAAGACAAATATGGCCAGTACCTTGATCAACCATCATCATAAAAATGATTTATTTTTAAATAATTCACACAAACCTTTTGGTATAGTATCTGGAACACAATGGAAGCTAATAAATCTTTACTAGAAGAATAGGAGTGGGGAACAAGAAGTGAAGAAATGAACATATTTTAAGGTTAGTTAAATTTATATATCTGAAGACAGAAAGTGTTGGTAAAAATTATCTAATAAGAAAAGAACACGAATTTTTTTTCACATCCTTCAAACCGCCTCTGTAAATAAACCAGTGAATTAAACAGATACTGGACTTGGATTTTAAATCTTGTAATTATAAACATAATATATTAAAATACTTATGTGAAACATAATCCTATCTGTTGTTTCCTCTACAAAGACTGAAGGAAGATGAAGTAGGATGGTCAGGCTGCTTCTCATTTGGCTTGCCTTCCTCTGTGCACTTTGGTAACTGAAACAGATTGTGATTATTAAGTACATGTGGCAGTTCCACTGAAGGATGATCAATGGACGTCACCTCAGAAGCAGAGCCTGAATGAAAGAAGATAATTCTCACCCAAGATAATGGGCTTGAATTGGGCTTATGCTATTAGAATGTGGAAAAGAGTACATCTTCTTAAATGAGAAAAGAAATATCAATCTGATAAGTACATTCTTTTAGCCTGGGTCTGAGAGTTGACAACATAGAAGTCTGCATTTTCAAATGATCTTTTCTTAGATTCTTATCAGTGTTCTTTGTATCTTTTCTTAGAAAGTAACTAGAAATTGACTTCTTTGTCTCTAAGACAGAATACCTGAGCATTACAAAGGGTTTTGTCCCTCAGATAAGAAATCTCATCCTTTCCTTGTGATAAATAAGGTATTAAAAATCAAGGGGATAGTTGGAATGCCTGAAATGTACAGATTTTATGGATATCTCACCCATGAGACCTTCCCCATTGATTAACAACAATAATGAATCTTCTCTGTTTATATTTTTATTTAGAGATTTTTTCTTTCCCTGGGCTAAAGTGCCTCCTGTGGGAGACTGAAAAGCTGCCAGGGATATATCAGATTTCTCTATATTTTCAATTTCGGTCTAAATGAATCCAGTTAGGTTTCATTGTGAATGCTAAAATAATCTGGGCAGGGAATAGATTGTGCTTTTAGAGCGACGCCACTTATATACTAGTAGAAAGCTAAATTGAGGGGCAGTCTAAACACCTGGCTCCTTTGTCAGTTTAATGGGGACTTTGGTTTCTTTTGCCAGAAACTTCTGTGACTGATATGAGTGCCCTCGTCTTCTAGATTATAAAAGGCAAAAGCTTTCTATAAGCTTGAGCTCAGAGTCTGGAAGTTATTCAACCCGAGTGAAGACTATCCTGCGTATCAAGCCCAAAGCAGTGAAATGAGTTGATACAAAGGTTGATGGCAAGTGAAAAATCTCAATGTTATATTTGATTACATTTGTCTGGCTTTGAACAATCTGAGGAGCAAAGCAGTTATTTCTGTTAGGTAATTCATTTAAATTTGCTTAAGAAAGAAAATTTTACTGAATCCTCTAGATTAGTCTGCACTTATACTTAAGAGCATCAAAATTTATAATCAATTTAAAGAGGAAGTGAGCCCAGATTATTTTAGCATTCACAAAGAAACCTAACTGAATTTATTTAGACTGAAATTGAAAATATGGAGAAATCTGTTATATTTTTAATTTCCTACATCTTAAGGGCAATACTAAATTTTAGACTTAAAATAGCCAAAACTGGAGTTGTGAATGAAATGGACATTTTCTCCATTTTGCTTTTCATGGAAGCATTCAGTAGAGCTGGCTTACAACAGAAGCTACAAGTGGGCTTGGACTGCATGTTAGGAATGGTGACGAGAAGAGAAGATTGACTAGGATGCACAAGGTCTGATTTCTCAAACTCTGTATGTATGTTTTATTCAAGTTCTTTCCCCTCTCTCTTTCTTTCTTTCTTTCTTTTTTTTTTTTTTTCCTGAAGGGGTCTGGTATGTGATGCTGTCAGTATCCATTATTTTAGAAGTCTCTGAAATATATGGAGTGATTTGCAGAGGAGCAATCTAGAGGCAGAGGAAATATTTTTTAGCTTATTTGTTCATCCCACTCTTTAGTCTGTTTTCTGCTTCCAAAGGAAAGTTATTTCCTTAACTCTCCTGTTTTGAAATGAGAAAATCTGCCATTTGGAGAGGTCTTCTCACAGTCTCATAACACAGCAGAGGGTATCTAATGATCACACAAAACAAGAATATCAGCTCAAACCCTTCCCTCTCTTCACATAAAGCTACAAATACGATCCAAGGGGATCCCACCTACCTGACTTTATCTAATTCCAATGACTTCCCATTGGCCCCTCCTCCTATTCACTATTAACAATGACTTTAAGAGAATATGATCAAATGATCACTGAGTCAGAAACTGTGAGATCTGAATTAAAAGATCAGTAAAAGAAATAGAGAAGAGATTTTTAAAGAGATATCAAAAGTACCTGGTGAGCTATGGGGAAAGGCCAGAGAGTTTAAGGAAGAAAAGGGAAGAGATGACTCTTCGAAATCCATCCAATGTTTGGGTGTGAGTCTCTCTATCTCTTTCCATTGGCTGCTGGAAGCCTCTCAGAGGACAGATTATGCTACACCAGTGTCTACAAACAAAACAGAGTATCATTAATAATGACAGGGATTGGTTTTTGCCCATGGGATGAGTCTCAATTTAGGATAGTCATTGGTTGGCTATTCCTTCAGTCTCTGCTCAATCTTTGTCCCTGAACATCTTGTAGGTAGGACAAATGTTGGGTTGAAGGTTTTGTGGATAGGTTGATGTACTTAACCCTCCACTGGGAATCATGCCTGGCTACAGAAAGTGTCCACATCAGGATCCATATTCCCCAGTGTTAGGAGTGTAAGGTACAGTTACTCCCAGAAACCCTCTGGAATCTCTCCTCATCTAAGATCTCTGGAACATCCTAGAAATTGCCCACCCACCCACCCCTGCCAACCTCCCTTCTCTTTCCCCTGCCCTCCATACATATGATCTCTCCCTATGCACCCTATTCCTGGATGCCCTCCCTACCCACTCTGCCACCCAGTTAGTTCACTTCTATATTTATTTTGTTTTCTCTTTCTGAGAAAGAGTCAATCATCCTCCCTTGGACCCTTGTAATAATTTGTATATGCTTGGCTCAGTACTATTAGGAGATATAGCCTTGTTAGTGTGGCCTTGTTGGAGTAGGTGTGTCACTGTGGGAGTGGGCTTTAAGACCCTTGTGCGAGGTGTCTTCTGTTTGTCATAAGAACAAGATGTAGAAGTCTTAGCTAATCCTATAACATGCCTGTCTGGATGCTGCCATGCTCCTATCTTAATGATAGTGCACTGAACCTGTAAGTCAGCCCCAATTAAATGTTGTCCAGGTAAGAGTTGTCTTGGTCATGGTGTCTGTTCACAGCAGTAAAACCCTAACTAAAAAGTTGGTTACCATGGCCTGGGGTATTGCTGTGATAGGCCTGATTATGCTTCTGTTTGGAAGAATGTGGATTTGGGGACTTTGGATTTGGAAAGCAGTGAATGCTTTAAGTGGGGCTTAATCAGCCTTCCTAGTAGAAATGTGGAAGCCTTTGTTGCTGAGAATGATTTGAACTGTGCAGACCTGGACGAAGATATTTCTGTGGAAAAGAATTTCAGTATGTAACCTAGACACTGTTTTGTGATATTTTGGTGAAGAATGTGGCTGGTTTTTACCCATGTACAAAGAGTCTGCCTGAAGCTAAGGTGAACAGATTTAGATTAATTGCTTTGACAAAGGAAGTCTCAAAACAGCCTGGTATAAATTCTGTTGTGTGGTTACTGAAGTTCATTCTTATAAAGAACAGTTTGAACAAGGAGAGCAAACTTAGAAAGGAAAAATATAAAATATATGACTTGAGTATTAAAGGGGCACCAGGAAATGAAATGGAGTAGAATCCTGTGTTCAAGGATATTAAATTGAATAAAGTGAGTGATGACCTTGGGGCAAGATTTCACTCAGCTAAGTTTAGGTCTAAGCCTGGTAATACAAACTTTAATTCCAGGAGGCAAAGACAAGCAGATCTCTGAGTTCAAGGGCATTCTGGGACAGAGCAGGTTCTAGGTGAAGAAAAGTTTAAGTCCAGGTATGGTGGTACACACCTTTAATCCCAGCATTGAGGAGACAGAGCCATGCAGATCTCTTGAGTTCAAGGTCAATCTACAGAGCAAGTTCCAGGTCAGCCAAGCTTAGGCAGTGGAGGAGTTGGAAAACAGAAAGCTGGTGATAATGTAATAGAATGAGGGAAGCATGCTCCAGCCCCAGCAAGCAGCAGAGCTCAGCAGCTTCCACCATGTGACACTGGCTTTAGAGTCAAGAATTAAAGGGACTGCTGGGACAGTTGACACTTTAAGAAGTTAGCTGTGGTTAAAAAGAGACAAGTATCACTGAGGTGAAATCTTCCAGGAAGTGTCTTCTGAAAGTACAAAGAAGCTATGTTCCAAAGGTAGCCAAGGATGTACCTCATACTGCAGCTGAACTTGGTATGTTTAAGAATCACCCAGGTGGTAGTGGTGTTGAATGTATAAAAGGATCATGGAGAGTAGCTGAGGCTTGGCACTGTTGAGAGGTCAGGGGGGCCCTTGGTAAAGGTTTGTGAGAACAAAATTTTAAAACACCCATATTGAAGCATATTGAAGTAATTTTAGAAATTCATAGTCAGCAAAGGACCACCTATGTTTTGATAAAAATAGTTAGAATAACAACTCTCAGGCCTGCCAGGAACAGGATGACTGAAAACAAAGGGACATGCCCTAGACAAGTCTAAACATGTCCAAGTGAGTAATGGGCCATCTGGTGTTTTTCCTTTCCCACCCTTCTGGGAAAGTCCAAAACTTCACAGTCACAAGGACATGTCTGGACATGTACTGGCGCGTAGTTAAAAATAACTAGACAGCTTGCCAATTCAACATCCTGCCTGTATGAGTTAATTGCTAACCAATCACATGTAACCACGTTGGAATTCCCCACCTTCCCCAATCCCTGCCCATAAATACCCCTTGCCTTCTGGGTTCTTCATCGAACTTGCTTTCTCCTTCGTGAGATACAGTTCCATCCTAGGGCCCTCGCTATTAAACCTCCTCTGCTTTTGCATCAAGAAGGTCTTCGTGTGTCATTGGATGCGCGCTTATCCGGACTTGAGTCGGGGTCCCCTTGTGAGGGTCTTTCAGGTTCAGCCTCACTTGCAGTTAACAGGTCAGGACTGAAGGAGTCATGCAAAGAAGTTGAGGTTTATCACCATATAGAAAGCCTATAAGAGACTATTGGTAAAGCCTAGTTACAACGGAAGATCCCAGGATATTAGAGATGCCAGTACCACAGGAAGATCATCAGGAAGAGCAGCAGTAGCAGATGGGAGTCAATCAGACCCTAGAGTGCTACAGAGGGCAGAGCTGGAGAAGTGACCGAAGCCCTTGAAAGGAGTCCAGAGGACCATGTGTGGATCTCACACATTGAAACAAGAAGCTGTAATGTTGATGTTGCCTCAGAGACCTCAAGATGTTTGAGATGCCAGAGCCATGGGATACCTGCCGAGGAAAGCTGCTAATAGAGAGTGGAACAGCCTGAGAGAAAGATGTTGCAGTCAACAAAGATGAAAAGGAAGTTTTAGAGTTGAAGACTGCTTTGGTATCAGACATGCAAATGCAGAGTTTGGAGTTTGCCCAGCTGGATTCCTGTCTTGCTTTAGAGATTGAAGTTAAGTGATTGGATGAATCTTAGAAGAGACTTTGAACTTTGGACTTTTAACATTGTTGATACTGCTATAGACTATGGGACATTGGAAGTGGGATTGAATGTAATTTTTTATTATGCTATGGCTATGTATGCCCCCATAGACTCATTTGTTTGAACAAGCCTATGGGGACCAGGAGTAGAATGTAATGGTTTATATGTACTTTGCCCAGGAAGTGCCACTATTAGGAGGTGTGGCCTGGTTGGAGTAGGTGTAGCCTTGTTGGAGTAGGTGTGTCACTGTGGGAGTAGGCTTTAAGACCCTTGTCCTAGCTGCCTAGAAGCCAGTCTTCTCCTGTTTGCCTTCAGAACAAGATGTAGATATCTCATCTTCTCTTGTACCATGCTTGCCTTGATGCTGCCGCATTCCCACCTTCATGATAACGGACTAAACCTCTGAACCTATAAGCCAGCCTCCGTTAAATATTGTCCTTATAAGAGTTGCCTTGGTCATAGTGTCTGTTCACAACAGTAAAACCTGAACTAAGACAACCCTTCTTGTTATTTGGCTTCTTTGGGTCTGTTGCTTATAGCATGTTTATCCTATAACTTATGACCAATATCCACTCGTAAGTGAATACATACATGCATGTCCTTTTGTGTCTGAGTCACCTCACTCAGGATGATATTATCAAGTTCCATCCATTTGCTGCAAAATTCATGATGTCCTTGTTTTTGTTGGCTGAGTAGTATTCCACTGTGTAGATATACCATATTTTCTGTATCCATTTTTCAGTTGAGAGGCCTCTATTTACATTGGTTCCAGTTTCTGGCCATTATAAATAAAACTGTGATGAACACAGTTGAACTAGTATTCTTATTGTATCTTTTTGGTATATTCTCAGGAGTGATATAGCTGGGTCTTGAGGTAGAACTATTCCCAATCTGAGAAACTGCCAAATTGATTTTCAGAGTGGTTGTATAAGTTTGAACTCCCACCAGCAGTGAAGGGGTGCTCTCCTTGCTCCACAGCCTCACCGATATGTACTGTCTGAGGTTTTGTTTTGTTTTTTTTTTTTTTGCTTTTGGGGGGTTGTTTTGTTTTCTTTTGTTTTTTTAATCTTAGCCATTCTGATGGGTGAAAGGTAAAATTTCAGAGTTATTTTGATTTGCATTTTCATGATGACTAATTTTATAATCACGTCCTGCTACTTTGCTGAAAGTGTTTATTAGCTGCAGAAGTTTCCTGGTGGAGTTTTTAGTCTTATTTTTTTATACATTCATATCACCTGCAAATAAAGGTACTTTGATTTCTTCTTTCCCATTGCCTTTCAGCTGTCTTACTGCCCTATAGTTAGGAGTTTTAGGTCCTATATTGAAAAGGTATGGAGAGCATGGACAACCTTGGCTTGTGTCTGATTTTAGTGGAATTGCTTTGACTTTCTCTCCATTTAGGTTGATGTTGACTGTGAGCTTGCTGAAAATTGCCTTTATTATATTGAGATACATGCTCTGTGTCCTTATTCTCTTCAGGACTTCTATCATAAAGTGATGTTGTATTTTGCCAGTGGCCTGTTCTGCATTTAATGAACACGTGGTGTTTATCTTTCCATCTGTGCTATGTTAAATTACATTTATCAATTTACATGTATTGAAACATCCCTGCATCTCTGAGATCAATTTAATTGATCATAGTTGATGGCTGCTATTTGGTATGTGTTCTTGTATTTGGTTTGCAACTCTTTTATGGAGAATTTCCAAATTTATAGTTATAAGAAAAATTAGTCTGTAATTTATTTTCATTGGGTCTTTATGTGGTTTAGGTCTCAAGGTATCAGAGTAAATGTAGCCTCATAAAATGAATTCCTTCTGCTGCTATGTTTGGGATGATTGTAATCCTATGTGTTAGTATCTGCTCTTTTCTTTTTTGGGTGGGTGTTCCATTATTTGATTTCTGTTGCTCTATCTGAATCTGAGGAGAATGTGGTGGCTGTATGTTGCTTGGTAGGGTGTCCTTCTGAGTCCTACTATGGGTGTCTATAGGTATCCTGGGTAGAATGTGTTTCTAGGTATAGGGGCTGACAGGAAGGAATGCAGATGGATTAAAAGTGGGTTCTGAACAAAACATGGCCTGGGACAAGAAAGGTACCCAGGAATCAACGGGAATGACCTTAGCTGTGACTCACTATATTGGGAATATGGAAACTGAAGAGGCTACCTCCTGTATCCAGGCAGGAACCCCAGTGATAGAGAAATCAACCCATCCACAACACTTTTATCCTATCTATAAGTAATTCAGGTATAAGGGAGTGAGCAGAGACTGACAGAATAGCCAACCAATAACCAGCCCAACGTAAGACCCATCCCATGGGCAAGCACCAATCCTTAAAACTATTAATGATACTCTGTTATGCTTGCAAACAGGACCATGTTGTCCTCTGAGAGGCTCCACCTGGCAGCTGACTGAGACAAACATACACACCCACACCGAAACACTGGATGGAGCTTGACAGAAGAATAGGAGGAAGGATTATGGGTCCCACAGGGGATAGGACTACACAGGAAGACAAACAGAGTCAGTATACCTGGACCCTTGGGACTCTCAGAGTCTGAAACACCAACCAAAGAACATTCACAGACTGGAACTAGGCATTGCTACTCATATGTGGCAGATGTACAGCTTGATCTTCATGTGGTTTCTGAATAACTGGAGTAGGAGCCATCCCAAAAGCTGTTGCCTGTGCGTGGACTATGTCCTACTAGCTGGGCCACCTTGTCTGGCTTCAGTGGAAGAGGAAGCACCTAACCTCATAGAAATTTGAAGTACCAGGGTGAGGGGATACCCAGGAGGGACCCCTGCCTGCCCAGAAGAGAAGGGGAGAGGGGAAAGGGGAAGGATTGTGTGAGGGGGTGACCAGAAGGGGGTCAGTGAGCAGAATGTAAAGTAAATAAGTAAAATAAATAAATAAATAAATAAATAAATAAATAAATAAAATGATAAAATAATTTTAAACTAAACATAAGAAGAAGTGGGGCCAGAAAGAAAGCACAGGAATGAGGAAAGCTATGTCTACGTAAGGTTTTCCAGAGTCCCCAAGGAGTGGAATCAGAGGAGGGCAGACCACTGAAAGTAGTCTGCTACCATGCTGGGATGAATCTAAGAGATTTACAATGAAGAACAAGAAGGAGAGTAAAAATCATCTATCTTACTTCCAGGCTAGTGTGGTCATCAGGTTCCTAGGTAAAGAATGACTCTGCTTATTGGTGACTAACACAAAGGAATAGAGTGATAGGGGACGTTTGGGTCCACTTTGAGAATCTGTGGAGTTCCCCAGGGAATGGAGGTATAGAGGGATGACAAACCTTTGCAGGTTCCTCCCTTAACAATGAGTCTGTAGTGATTTGAATATGAATGTCCCCAGAGTGTCAAGTGATAGAATATGTGGTAACTGTCTATTGACCATATTTACAAAGAGGTAGAACCTTCCTGGAAGACAAATGTCAGTGAAGATGGGCCTTGAGGATTTATACACTGGCTCAGCCTTTGTTGACCTTACTTCCTGACTACTTATGCAGTGTGATGAGTCACCTCCCATCCTTGTCACCTTGCTTTCAATGACATGTTGGACTAAATCACCTCAAACATAAGACAAAATAAACTCTTCTCACTGAAGTTGTTTATTACTAAGTATTTTATCACAATACCTAAAGTAGCTAACTGTTGCAGGAAAAATTAGAAAAGAATGGCAAGTTCCCATGGTATGCCCAGCTACTCTCTGCTCTGGCTGTCCAGTTTCACTGCCTTCACGGCTAGCCCCAGTGCATCCACTTGCCGCAGCCCAAGCTGCCCCATGCTTGGAGGCCAAAATGTCAGGGACCGCTCTATCAATGTTGGAACCCGCACTGCCAAAAGCCTTGGGGACTAAATTGTTAGAGCCCGAACTGCCCCAAGTTGCTCCGGTCTTCGGGTAGGGTTCAGCAAGAGAGAGAGTAAGGATGGACATGAAGAATGGAGACCAGACAGAGTGTGGTTCAATACTGTTTATTCTTTAGTCTCTCTTCCTAGTCCAAGTCCCAAGTCTTGAGTTCCTAGACCCTAGTTCCTAGTCCCTAGTGCCTCCAAGTTTCAAGTTTCCAGTTCCAAGTTCTAGTCTTGAGTCTCACCCAAGTACAAGTGTCTAATCTCAAGTGCCTTCTACCTAATTCCAAGTTCTTCCTCCAAGTGCCAAGTGCTTAATACCTAATAATAATTTCTTCTGTCTGCCTCTCACCTTTTATATGTCTCACTTCTAAGCCACACCTTTAAGTCACGCCTTTAAGTCATACCCTTAGGTCTTGTCTCTAAATCTGATCTCTAAGTCATGCCCTTAAGTCACACACCTTTAAGTCTCACACACCAAGGGAAAATCCTGGGTATCTAAAACAAGATGTTACCAGAGTGTGCTCAGCTATTGTAGGCTATTATAATCAAACAAGTCTCTTGTCAGAGTATATGGCTCAAGATGGCTGCAAGGATGATAGCCGCCTTCTGTCGGCTCCCTACATCCATCTTCCTAGCTCTGGTTCACTTGCCTCAGAGCCTCAGAGCTGCTAATTCCTTCTCAGCCATCCACCCCTGTAGTCAGTGGTCACAAATCCCCTTAACCCAGTAAATCAAAACTCTTGAAGCTTATAATTAATCAGTCAGATTTATATATCAATAAATTCTCAATTCACAAGATGCTCACACGATAATTTCAGAGTCAATTGATAAGTCATTATCAATACAAACTGCCCACCTAGATTAGACAAGTTATCCCAATTATTCTTTCCCTATATTATATTATAGCTACCTGTGGCTATTTAAAGCCACACAGAATCTGAATCATTCTGTTCATCCTCCATTTTTCTTCTTCTCCTCCCCTCCTTCTTCTCCATCCCCATCTCTGAAACTCTTCACTCCACCTCCCTTTTCTTTACCTAGTCATAGGCTTCTTGTTGTATTAATATTTAAAGTGATTGGACAGAAAAAAAAAATCTGCTACAATTAACACAGAGACTGAGCCATGACTTCTAGGCCAAAGATAAAGTCAGTCTTATAAAATTTATCTAAGATTGTTTATCTACAAAAGCTAAAACTTAGTCTTGAAAAAAGAAAGAATGCCAGCTGTTCATCTGTATAGGAGTCTTGTGGGAGTATGTGTTTGTGTGTGTCTGTGTGTGTGTGTGTGTGTGTGCGCGCGCGTGATAACGCATGCATGCACATGCATGTACACAAGCACATATACATAATACAGTTCAGTCAATCAATGACTGGCACAACTTCAGACCCATGTCATAAGAGAGAGCCCACCCCTGATACTATTAATGATATTCTGCTATACTTGAAGACAGGAACCTAGCATAGCTGTTCTCTGAGAGGCTTCATCCAGCAGCTGATGGAAACAGATGCAGAGACCCACAGACAAACATTAGGAGGAGCTCAGGGAATCTTATGGAAGAGGGGAAAGAAGGATTGAAGGAGCCAGAAAGGTCAAGGACAACACAAGAAAACCTACAGAATCAATTAACCTAGGCTCATAGGAGCTCACTAAGACTGAAGTACTAACCAAAGAGCGTGTATGGGATGGACTTAGGCCTCCTACATATATGTAACAGATGTGCAGCTTGGTCTTCATATGGACTAACCTAATAACTAGAGCAGGGCTGTCATTGCCTCTGCTGCCTGCCTTTCGACCCCTTTCCCTTAGTTGGACTGCCTTGTCTAAACTCAGTAGGAGAAGATACAGTTAGTCCGACTACAACTTGGTATGCCAAGGCAGATTAATATTCTTAGGAGGCCTCCCCTTCTCTGAAGAGAAGGGGGTTTAGGAGAGGGAGGAAAATGGGAGGAGGGGGAGGAGAAAAAAAAATCAAACTGTAATAAATTTTTTAAAAAGAAAGAAAGAAAAAGAGAAAAGAAGGAAGGAAGAAAGTAAGACAGAAAAAAGACAGACAGACAGACAGACAGACAGACTAACTTGGGTGTTGTAGTTCAGATAATGCTGAGGCAACATATTGATGAGGTTTCATGGTTATAGCTTCTGACATTTCAAGGAGAATTAATATAACATCAAACTGTTGGTTGCTTTGCCTCCTGTGCTGACCTTGCCCTTAAATTTTATTTTGAAATGAATCCTGAGACTTGGGTACAACTTGATATGGCAAGAAAGTTTGATATACCTGAAAGGCCTCCCGTTCTCTGAGGATAAAGGGATGAGTGGGTGGGTGAAAGGGAGGTGAGAGAGGGAGACTGAGAAGAGAGGAAGGAATGCTGCAATGAAGGTATAAAGTAAATAAATAATTAATAAAAAGAGTTGTGATATATATGTATATATATACCATATACATACAAATAATATTATATACATACAAATAATATTATATGCACCAATCAGGTTGTATTCCTGTGTTTAGGACTACACACATGTGCATATATAGTCATGTAATGGCAAAGAAAAAATGAGGTCAAGGATTTGAAGGATAACAAGGTAGTACATGGAAAGGTGTGGAAGGAGAAAGGGGAAGAAGATAATGTGACTATATTATACTCTAAAGACATTATACTTTGAAGCATTTTTTAAAGAAGCAGGCTTAAGGAAGAACATGCAAACATTTTGCATTTACCAACATGAATCTCTTGAACAATACAAACAGAAAAGCACTAGCAAAGGACTTACCTATTCTTCTTTCTTTCTTTCTTTCCTCATCTTTCTTTTTCTTTGCTTCTGCTTGACAACTTCCTCCTTCTCTTCTTCCTCTTTTTATTGAATCAACTGCTCTACTATGAAGCTATTTGAACTATAATTTTAGAAAAAATAAAAGAAGTTAGTACTAGAAGAGCATGAAGAATCACATGCAAGTGCAAGTTAACATCTGGAGATTGTCCCAATTCTGTGTTAGTTAATTCATTTGTTCATTTGTCAGTTAGTTGTTTGGTGTTAAAGAATTAAGCTCAGGGCCACAGAGACATGAAGAAAGAATTCTATCTCTGAATCATACCCTCATCCTCCATTATCTTTTAACATAAAATATTCAATGCAAATTATATCACAGGAAATCTAAGTAACTCAAGTGGAAGTATGTGCAGTAGAGTTTTGAAGGGACTAACAAGATACATAGTAGTGATAAGATCTAACTCCAAGGAAGTGAATTAGTTTGAATGGTCTCCATCCTCTCCTCCCCTCTCCTCCCTTTTCTCCTCTCCTGTTCTCCTTCCTTCCTTCCTTTCTTTCTTTCTTTCTTTCTTTCTTTCTTTCTTTCTCTTTCTTTCTTTCTTTCTTTCTTTCTCTTTCTTTCTTTCTTTCTTTCTCTCTTTCTTTCTTTCTTTCTTTCTTTCTTTCTTGTCTTAGAGTTTAAAAACCTTCCTTTTAAACATCTCATTCATGACTCTTCCCTTTCTCCCCTCATTGCCTTCCCCTTTCTCCTTTTCTCTTTCCATTTTTCTTCTCTTCTTCTCTTTTTCCCTACCTCTTCCCTCATTTTAGGTTAGGCAAATTTTCTTCTATGATTTTGTTGAAAATATTTCCTGGGCCTTTGAGCTAGGAATCTTCTCCTTCTATTCATATTATTTTTAGATTTTTGTCTTTTCATGGTATTTCAGTCTTCTTGGAGGATTTGTGATAGCAACATTTTAGATTTAACATTTTGTTGATCAATGTATCCGTTTCTTTCATCATCAATTTAATGCCTGATATTCTGTCTTCTGTAGTCCTGTGTACTGGAGGCTATTCACAGAGATCTCTGACCAGGCCAGGTAGGAGGATTTAAGTGAAGGAGAAAGGGCACAAGCAGTGGGAGAGCAGTTCTCTTCAGTGACAGTGTTACAGTTCTTATGGCAGACACTCTCAGACAATGGAATCATTCTCACACACCTTTATTCCTTCTGGATGGGATCTTACATACAGTTTTGGGGTGGGTTGGGGTGTCAGTAGGTCCTATTGAATTGTGTCATTGTAATGATCTTTCTGTTCTTACCCCATCTTTTTTACTCTCTTCTCTACCCTGTTTCCAGTATGATCATCCTAAATATGTTATTTCTTAGCCTAAAATATTTTGGAAACCATAATATGAGGTTTGCACTTGATCTTAAGTAAAAAATCTACAAGAGATTATAAAGTTAGGTTTAAAGTCAATCATGATATAATACATGATATTTTATATTTCTTCCTATGCTTGATCTTACCCATAAATAATACTTTCATTGTAGCAATTACTGTGTGAATTTTGTTAGTTATTCATTCAAATTTACCACATTATTTTCATAGTTTTTATTAATGTACTCAAAGTTTACATAAGAAGCTAGGTATGATGGAACACACTTGAAATCTTAACTCCTGGAGGAGGATCATAAATTCAAGACTAGCCTGGAAAATTTGGGGAGATCATAGATCAAGATTAAAAAATAAAAATAGAAAGGAGCTTGAGATATAACTATGGTACTGTATCTGTATAAATTCTAATTTTCATCCTTTGTACATGAAACAAAATATAAAACTATTCTACATAGTTAATATAAATTTTGACAACATAAAGCTGGTAAAATGATATACATGCAAAGGTTTTTAAAAATAGACTAACATGTAATTTTTCATATTTTCATTAAAATAAAATTATAACACTCCCACCTTTCCTTTAATCCCTCTATCCAATTCCATGCCATCACTTTAATATCTCCTCCATTGACCCCTCACTTTCAAATCAAAAACCTCATTTTCTTTTATTATTGATAACACAGATACTAACACACACACACACACACACACACACACACACACACATTAACATATACATACAGCCTGCTAAGGCCATTGTTATTGTGTATATGTATGGTGGTTTGAATGAGAATGGCTCCCAAAGGCTCATAGATTTGAATACTTGGTCACCAGGTTGTGGTTCTATTAGGAGGTCTGACCTTATTATAGTAAATTTCTCTCTCTCACCATGTCTGTCTGCACGCTGCCATGCTTCCCACCATGATGATAATGGACTAAGTCTCTGAAACTATAAGCAAGCCCCAACTAAATGCTTTCTTTCATAAAAATTACCTAAGAGTTTCTGGAACCATCTTTCAGTTAATAAATCTTTATCTCTCTATTGTTGGTACAATCAAGATGAAGGCACAAAGGGAATTCTTGTGTAAGAGTAAGCAGACTAACTTATCACACTATGTGGGGTTTTTTGGGGCGAGGGGATATTTTTGTTGTTTTGTTTTATTACTTTTATTTTTTTTACAGTCCAGCCGTTGGCCCCCCCATTGGTACTTCCTCCCACAGTTCCTCATTCTGTTCCTGTTCTTCTTGCCCCTGCCTCCAAGAGGATGTTCTCCTCCCCCACCCCCACTGCCAGGCCTCCCCACTCTCTGGGACCTCAAGGCTCTTGAAGGTTAGGCACACTTTCTCCCCCTGAGGCCAGACCTGGCAATCCTCTGCTATGCATGTGTCAGGGACCTCGGACCAGCTCATCTATGCTGCTTGGTTGGTGGCTCAGTGTCTTAGAGATATCAGGGGTCCAGGTTAGGTGAAACTACTGGTCTTCCTATGGGGTCACCATCCTCCTCAGCTTCTTCCAGTCTTCCCTAATTCAACCACAGTGGTCCCTGACCAGTACAATGGCTGGGTGTAAGTATCTGTGTCTGTATCAGTCAACCGCTTGTTGGGCCTCTCAAAGGACATCCATGCTAGTCTCCTCTCTGTAAGTACACCATAGCATCAGCAATAGTGTCAGGCCTTAGAGCCTCCCCTTGAGCTGGATCCCAACTTGGGCCAGTCACTGAACTGCCTTTCCCTCAAGCTCTTCTCCATTTCATCCCTGCAGTTCTTTTAGACAGAAACAGTTCTGGGTCAGAAATTTTGACTGTGGGTTAGTAACCCTGACCTCCCACTTAAGGCCCTGTCTATCTGCTGGAGCTGGACTCTGGATTCCCTCTCCCCATTGTTGGACATTTTGGCTAAAGTCACCCCCATTGACTCCTAAGATTCTCTCACCTCCCAGGTCTCTGGTACTGTCTAGAGGTTCCTCTGACTCAAGAAAAGACGAATGGTATATACTTACTAATAAATGGATATTAACCATAAAAGTACAGAATACCTAGGATATAATCCACATAATTCAAGAAGGTTAACAAGCAGAATGGCCCAAGTGAGGATGGGCCACTTAGGAGGGAGAAGAAAATAATCACAAGAGGCAGAGGGAGGGAGGAATCTGGGTGCGAGGGGAAAAGGGAGAGGAAAAGGGGAACATGATCAGGCATGGAGGGGGCAGAGGTGCTGAGACAGGAGCAAAGTCCTGAGGGCCAGAAGAATGAATGGAAATATTCAACCTCAGGGAACAGGAGATGGGAGGAACCTGCCCGGGATCTGCTTGGTGCTCAGCCCGGACAGGAAGGCAAGGCTACCCCTATTATTCTCTGCATTTGCATGGTAGCTTAGCCACAGGTAATATTGAAAACAAACTTAATAATTCCAAGAAATATATGATCTTTTCACAGATTGATTGATTTTAACCTATTTTAATTCTGTTTTTCAACATCCAGAATGAAAGAGATAATCAACTTTATTATAGTATTTTCCTTTGGACAAAAGCAATAAGTTCAGCAAATATCTAAGACCCTATTGTTTTCTAAGGTTCAGCAACCCCAGGAGGTACCCCTTTACATATTTTCCTGCATGCTTTCAGCCTCTCTGGTCAGCCTTTATGGTGGAGGTGCCAGATATTGAGTCCTGAGAAACAAACCTATAAGAGCAATTTTAATTCTTCAAGGGGCATGATGCAGTGCTTGTACCATATAGCATAATAAGCATTGAACTGTTTCCTAATTCTGTTCCTTTGTGCCTTAGTCTTCCAATATGGGACTTTTCTCCTTGTGTGATCCCTAAAGGGAAGTTCCTGATATATTACTCTTCTTTCATTATGTTATACCATTCTAATTTCTTCGATGTATGGTTCTATATATGGCAGAGGGAGTTCAAGCCAATCTAACTTAACAGAATCTGCTCATCATGGGGCATATCAGATCTTGCCATTCATACTATAAGTCACATACCTAGGAAATCAATAGTGGGCATAATTATATATGTATTAACTCTTGCCCTCAGCTGCCAAATCCTCAGACTCTGGGTCTAGGCCCATTGTTTCTCTCAAGTGTGCTTTCATCCTTGGGTCCGGGTACACTCAAAGAGTTTCTGGCACCATCTTTCAGTTAGTAAATCTTTAACTTCTCTACGCTTGGTGCCAACAGGGGACACTAAGGGGATTCTTGTATAGGAATAGGCAGAGTTATCACACTGTATGATTCCACGTTGGTGGAGACTTTTTCCAAAGAATTACTTTGATAAGAGAGACTTCCATTGTACACATTCAGATCCTCTACCAAAGCCCATACAAAACCTCCCAAAGGGAAAAAGCACAAGGAAACTCCCATAACACATCATGAGAATCGTCACAGATGAAAGTGAAAGGAAACTGGAGGATTCTGATCCGTGATGTCAGCATGCTGGAATTTGTCAAGCAGCAGTAATTGTTATACAGTACACTTCATCTCCCCACTTTGTGGTTTTTTTTTTTTTTTTTTTTTTTTTTTTTTTTTTTAAAGTTAGATGTCTGGAAATCACACTGAGGAGATTTAAGAGAGCTTTTCAGTAGTCACAGGATGACTGGAAGAAGGATGAGAATGAGCACAATGGCTAGAATAATGCTCAAATTAATAAAAAATGACCAGAAGTTTTTTTTTCCTGTTTCAAAGGATTTTAAGGAGTTCATAAATCTTCCTGCCACTGCTGAAGCTGAGAGAGATTGCAGTTTAGCATGACTAATCACAGTAATATGACCATGTAAGGTCTGTAAATCTGTAGAGAAATCAGAATGATTGCATATGTCTTGAAGATTAGCCTGAACTTGAAAGCATGTAACCTTTGAGAAGTTACAGGGAAGAAAAATAACACAAATCTAAAGTTTGGATGGCAAGATGTGGTAAATCTAACTTTACATTTTGAATTTGATTTCCTATTGATAGGACTGTTTCCTCCAGAGCATTAACCTTATCTTGCAGTTGTCTATCTGTCTGTTCCTGTGTAGTCAAGGCCAAAGAAATGTTCTTGGAAGTTGATTAACATGTTAGCAGTATGTATCTGTTGTACTAAGGCAGTTGTGCATGCAGTAACAAATCCTCTAATACTAATAAGTCAAGTAATGGTCAAAATTAAAGCATCAATAAATCATTCGGGTCTAGTAAGAGCATTAGTAATTTCTTCCTCAGTACGAACACTCACTTCATCATACCATGGTTGGCTAAGATTAACTGGCAAAAGTACAGATGGAGGTTGTCTGACTACGATATAAGTACCAGAATAATGAGAAGAGCTGATAAAATTAGTCATAATACATTTTTTCACAAGAAAGAGTAGTAGGGCTCCCCTGAAAGCAAAACTGATTTTAGTCCTGTAAGGAAAAACTAAGACTGGGGATCCCAGAGTTCCTCCCACCATGCTGTGGGTAGTCTAGTCGGCTGGGAAAGCTCTGGGTTCCTCCAGCTGGAAGTTGGGCTCAGCTGCTCATTAACTAAAAGCCTCTCCCCGGCTCTTCATGGTTCCTCATGGTGGTGCAGCCCCAACACACGAGGAAGTCCTTGGGTTTCCAAAATCAGTTTATTCACATGGCAGATGGTGATGGATCTGGATGCATACCCCCTAAAACCCAGGGTGGGCCTGAGTTAAAAGGGGAGGAGAGGAGGGGGGAAGGGCTGGGGAGGAATGTTTAATTGGCTCCACCTCTGGCCTTCAGGTACCTCATTAGTATGTAAATCTCTCTAGGGCCTGTTCATGCCCTCCACCTGTGTATGTGACTGAAGAGTGAAGGTGGAATGGAGATTAGACCTTCTGTTAGGCCCAACATCCCACTCTCTTTTCTTTTTAAAAGGAGGGGCAACTCTATGTTAATGAGATATGTGGACCACATGGAGTAGTCTGGAATCTGGGAGCACGGGGATATATGCCATCCCTGACAGGCAATGTCCTGTTGGGTCCCCGGCTATCTCAAACCCAGAGCTCTACCGGGGAGACCAAATCACCTCTTTATGGTCCAAATCTCACTCTTCAGTGAAAATTTTGGATGAGGGGGTTAAAATAAAACACTATGAAAGCCATAGGGTGTGGCACAATTAAGCCAAAGGGTAAGGGGAGCTGGGAGTGGGGGTTAGGAAGGCAAGGGATAATTGAAACAATTGAACACAGGTGGTACAGTTTGAGGGTAATAACATCTGATTAATTTAAATAGACATTATGTTTTCCTCACTAACATGTAACTTTAGCTATGTGACTTTGGCAAAAGAGTTCATCTGCAGCTGGAAGGTCTGGATCTCTGTTCTGTAGTGAGCATCTCTGGGTTCTGGCGTGTATCTCTGGAGTCTGGTGTGGGTCTCTGGATCTCAGCATGTTCTGGGGTCTTCAGTCAGACATGGAAGAAGGCAGATTGGCAGGTTCCAGGAGGTGGCACTGTCTCTGGATCTCAGGATGTCTCTGGAGTCTGCAGTCAGATGAGGTGGCTGGTAGAAAGCAGCTTGGCATCTTGGTTCCAGCTTGGTTTCAGCTTGGCAGCTTGGTTCCAGAGGGTGGCGTGGACTCTGTTGGATCTGTGGGTATACCTGTAGGATAATCACAGCAGGGAAGCAGCATCTCTGGCAGGGAGATGTCTGTAAAGGCTGGATATTGAGCATTAAATCGCTTGGGAACAAGCACCTTATGGTCTGTCGTTAAGATCCTGGAAAAGCAAAGGTGTTTGAGGAAATTTAGTCTTAGAAGGCACCTTTGAGTCTGCTTTGGATGGCTGAGGAAGAAAAACATCATGTTAGTTATGTATCTGGGGTAGGCAGCAACAGTTTGTCTGTAAAAAGAAACTAGTTGTTAATTAAAAGCTGAAACTGGTGATCAGCATGTTGATTTAACCTGTGGAAGTTTAAACAAAAAACAAGAAAATTTTTGGTTGAGAAGCACAGACATTGTTGCTATAGGTGTTCTTGTTAGGAAGACTGTTAGGGAGAAAAGAAACCTTTAAAATTTTTGCTTGAAAACCAGGACCGGTGTTGCAGGTCTTTCTGTTGTGGAGAAGCAGTAATGGCGGGTTTAGAAGCAGTGGGGAGAGGGCCTTGCTCTGCCATGTGGCGTCTTGGTGCTCTGAAAGAGAGGACCTGTATTGCACCTTTCCTTTTCTTAGAAATTTTAAATGTAGAGAAGGATCAAAAGGCTAACTTGAAGAAAGTTTATAGGAAGAGACACATAGGCTTGATAGGAGAGAGAGCCAAGAGTCAGAGAGTGAAAGGCTGTGTCTATGGGAAAGACATGTGGAAGCTGGATTGGAGTCAGCAGCTCCTGGGGTAAGCTAGCAGGCGGCCTGGAGTTTTTAGCCACCTGAGGAAGAAACTGTGAGGAAGGCTGGCTGAGGAACACAGGGCTGGGTAAATGGTCTCAGCTGGCCGCAAATGACAGAGAAAAAGGGGGAAAGCCTATGTTAGCCCATGTTAGCAGGCTGTGTGACTCCCTTGGGGGAGAAACACTGGGGACTAGAGTTTAGAGTCAGTGTTTTTGAAAAGCTAGCAGGCACCCCTGGGGGGAGGGGCAGAGAGCGAAGATTAGGAAGTCTCTGTCATCTTGTATGGTTGGAGAACATGTGGGGAGAAAGAGAGACAGAAACTTATGTTAGCAGGCAGCACAAAAGACTGAAGTTGGTGCTCCTGAGAGCTTAAAACGAAAGATGAATCTCTCACCTAAGGAAAGTCTTAAAAGGAGGGTCACAGTAGGCACTGCAACTTGAAAGACAGCTGTTACCTGTGAAGGAGCCCTCTCTGTGGAGCTGGGGGATGTGCAAAGTGAAGGATAGGGAGTCGTCGCCATCTTGCCCTTGAGCTGGAGAGCACGTGGAGAGGGAGAGAGAGGCAGAGAGAAAGAGGAAGAGGAGTTAACGCAGAGAAGCTGACCAGGAACACATGGAGAAAGAGCAGGACCTAGTGTTTTAAACTAGGCAGGAGCTAGTGGTAGTGTAGAGTAAAAAATTATAAAGGCCATTTTATGAAATATGTGTAGATTTTTTGCCTTAGACCTGAGCAGGAATAGTGCAGATTCCAGAATGAGGAACTGAAAATAAGATTTCAGGCTTTCACTTCCCCGGAGCACATTCCGGATGGAGGACATTATTCCCTGAATAAAGCCTCAGGCAGTAGGCCCGCCTATGGGTGGAAAAGGCCCAAGGCAGGAAGGCATTCCTGACCACAGATAAAAGATGCAAGCCACCTAGGTGGGGCTATAGCAGGAAGAAGTGAAGATAGTTAATCTGAAGTAGTTGGTAAATGGCAGGATAGGACACAATGGCATGGTAAAAACCACGTTTTTGAGAAGAATGCAGGGTGATTTCCACATGACACTAATCATTTAGGGTGAGTACCTCTGAATTGTTCCACTATTTTTATGTTTTGTATCCTTGACAACCCCTCACCCCCCTTCCCACTCCCCTGGTTTGTGGTTTTTCCCTTTAAAACCCTCCACGGACTGGCTGTGGGGGTCGAACTTCCACTCCTTTGTGAGTGTGTGGTAAGACTGCTGGTTGCCAGGTTTCTTCCCTAATAAACCTCTGCTGATTGCACCCAGGTATGGTTTCTTGTGATCTTTGGGTGGTCATGATTTCCTGAGACTTGAGGAAGGGTCTCCTGAGTTTGGGGCTCTTCATTTGGGGGCTCGTCCGGGATTCGCGACCACCTGAGTGGCCAAACCCGCTGCCACGCCCCTACCACTGACCACCTTCACCACAGACTCCCCCGGCACTGGCTCCGGCAGGAGAAGGGGCACAGGCAGCCAGCACTCGGAGTCGGAGAGGTCTAAGCCCTGAAGTACCGGATTCCAACATTACCTTGCCTCTCCAAGACATGGGCCCGGCCCCCACTGAACTGAATGCAGTGCAGTTCCTACAGTATTGGCCTTTTTTCTTCCTCTGATCTATATAACTAGAAAATTAACCACCCTCCTTTTTCAGAGAACCCTGCGTCCCTGACTGGGCTGGTGGAGTCTGTGATGTACTCACACCAGCCCACCTGGGATGATTGCCAGCAGCTCCTCCAAACCCTCTTCATGACAGAGGAGAGAGAGAGAATTTACCTAGAGGCCCAGAAAAATATTCTGAATGCCGCAGGTTAAC
Organism: Arvicanthis niloticus; assembly: GCF_011762505.2. Classification (NCBI taxonomy): domain Eukaryota; kingdom Metazoa; phylum Chordata; class Mammalia; order Rodentia; family Muridae; genus Arvicanthis; species Arvicanthis niloticus. The sequence goes on from NC_047663.1 coordinate 104,629,546, forward strand.
TCTTGCAGACTCCAGCAGAGATCAATGAAGCCTTTCCCCTCAACCGACCCCAATGGGACCATAACTCAGCCGCAGGTAGGGAGCAACTGTCCATCTACTGCCAGACTCTTGTGGCGGTCCTCCGGGGGGCAGCGAGGTGCCCCACCAATTTGGCCAAGGTAAGAGAGGCTATGCAGGGACCCACGGAAGCCCCTTCAGTCTTCTTAGAGTGCCTCATGGAGGCATATTGTAGATACACTCCCTTCAAACCCGCCTCGGAGGGACAGAAGGCTTCCGTTGTTATGTCCTTCATTGGACAATCTGCTCCAGATATTAGGAAGAAGTTACAACGCATTGAAGGATTACAGGATTCTACAATTAGGGATGTGATTAAAGAGGCAGAGAAAGTATACTATAAGAGGGAGACTGAAGAGGAGAAGGCAGAGAGAGAGAAGAAAGAAAGGAGTAAGGAAGAAGATAAAAGACAGAGAAGGCAGGAAAAGAATTTGACTAGGATTCTGGCCGCAGTTGTAGATGAGGGCAGGCGCCAGGGAAGTAGAGGAACTAGACAGGTAGGGAACCTGGGTGAATATCTGAGGGAGGAGCCAAGGAGACCCAGAAGAGCTAGCCACACCCTAGACAAAGACCAGTGTGCCTATTTCAAGGGAAAAGGTCATTGGGCCAGAGAGTGTCCTAAAAAAAAGGGACCCAAGGTTCTGGCTCTTGGTGAAAATGAAGATTAGGGGGGTCGAGGTTTGCCTCCCCTCCCCGAGCCTAGGGTAACCCTGAGAGTGGAGGGGACCCCCATGGACTTTCTTGTTGATACGGGAGCTGAATACTCAGTACTCAAGAATCCCCTGGGGAAGTTGAAAAATAAACACACCATAGTTATTGGAGTGAAAACTCATATCCCTGGACCACCTCGAGAACTGTGGACCTGGGAAGGGGGCAGGTGTCTCACTCCTTCCTGGTAATACCTGAATGCCCTACCCCGTTGTTAGGCAGAGACCTCTTAACCAAGTTAAAGGCACAGATAAGTTTCACCTCCCAGGGGCTGGCTGTGACATGGGGCTCAACCACATCCCCGGTGTTAACCCTCTTCCTAAAAACAGAAGATGAATATAGACTATTTCAATCTGGTGATCAGAAGCACCCTTCATCAGAATTAGAGATGGGACCTTGGTCCCTGTTCACTGAAGCATGGGCAGAGACTGGGGGGATGGGTATGGCCAAGAATGTACTCCCGATAGTCATCGAGCTCAAGGCCAGAGCTACTCTCATCAGGGTTAAACAGTATCCAATAAGCAAAGAAGCCAGGATGGGAATACGTCCCCATATTGAGAGACTACTACAACAAGGGATTCTAGTCCTCTGCAAGTCCCCATGGAATACACCCCTGTTGCCAGTAAAGAAACCAGGCACTGGTGACTACCGACCCGTTCAGGATCTCTGAGAAGTTAACAAATAGGTACTAAATATTCACCCCACAGTGCCGAACCCCTATAACTTGCTCAGTTCTCTGCTCCCGGACAGGACTTGGTACTCAGTTTTAGACCTCAAAGATGCATTCTTCTCCCTGAGACTTCATCCCCAGAGTCAACCTATGTTCACCTTCAAGTGGAGAGACCTGGAGAATGGCAGACCAGGACAATTGACCTGGATGAGGCTGCCCCAAGGATTCAAAAACTCTCCCACCCTGTTTGATGAAGCGCTCCACCGGGACCTAGCCCCTTTCAGGGCTAACAATCCTCAGGTGACTCTTTTAATTTACGTAGATGACCTTCTGATTGCCGCTGAAAACGCTCGAGACTGTAAGAGAGGTACAGAACACCTCCTGACTGAGTTGGGTAAGTTGGGGTATCGAGCATCTATGAAAAAGGCCCAGATGTGCAGGACCGAGGTGACCTACCTGGGCTACACCTTGAAAGATGGACAGCGCTGGCCTACTGAAGCCAGAAAGCAGACTGTTATGCAGATCCCAACCCCAGTCACCCCTCGTCAAGTAAGAGAATTTCTTGGGACAGCTGGGTTCTGTAGACTGTGGATTCCAGGTTTTGCTACCCTGGCAGCACCATTATACTCCTTGACTAAAGAACCAGGGGAGTTTGTCTGGACAGAGGAACATCAAAAAGCCTTTAATGCTTTGAAAAAGGCTTTGCTGGAAGCCCCAGCCTTGGCCTTACCAGACTTGACCAAGCCTTTCACTCTCTATATAGATGAGAGGAAGGGGGTCACTAGGGGAGTCTTGACTCAGACTCTGGGACCATGGAAATGCCCAGTGGCGTATCTCTCAAAGAAGCTAGATCCGGTAGCCAGCGGTTGGCCTGCCTGTCTAAGGGCCATAGCAGCTACAGCTCTACTAGTGAGAGATGCTGATAAACTAACCCTGGGCCAAAAACTGTCAATAGTGCCCCCCCCCCCACGCTTTGGAGAGCATAGTCAGACAACCTCCCAATTGCTGGATGACAAATGCCAGAATGGCACATTACCAGAGTCTCCTCTTGACTGAGCGTATCACCTTCGCCCCACTGGTCATCCTAAACCCTGCCACCCTGCTACCCGAGGTTGACAGCTCTGTGATCCACCAGTGTGAAGAAATACTGGCTGAAGAAACATCCAGCAGACTGGACTTGACTGATAAGCCCTGGCCAGGGGTGAAGACCTGGTTCACTGATGGGAGCAGCTTTGTGGTTGAGGGTAAGTGAAAAGCGGGGGCAGCAGTGGTAGATGGGAAAGAGACAGTGTGGGCCTCAGCTCTGCCAGAAGGAACCTCAGCACAGAAAGCAGAACTAGTGGCCCTAACACAAGCTCTAAAACTGGCAGAGGGGCAACAAGTGAACATTTATACAGGCAGTAGATATGCCTTTGCTACTGTTCATGTACACAGTGCTATCTACCGATATAGAGGTTGTTAACCTCAGCAGGTAAAGACATTAAGAACAAAGTAGAGATTTTAAACCTTTTAGAGGCAATCCACCTTCCAAAAAAGGTGGCTATAATCCATTGTCCTGGCCATCAGAAAGGAACTGACTTCGTTGCTAAAGGAAATCAGATGGCTGACATTGAAGCAAAGAAGGCTGCTCAGGGACCCATGATTTTAGCCATCAAACTCAGGCTCAAGGTCCCTGACCCTATTAAGCTGCCATGGGCTGAGCCAGTGCCCCTATCAGAGGAAGAAAGCCTACATTATCTATCTGGGCTTCATCAGTGGACCCACCTGGTCTACCACGCATACCCTCTAATGCGCATCCCCCGAGACTTTACCATCCGTGGAATATAAAACATGAGTCGGGTGTATCTGCAGAACGAGGACTTTTACTCTTTATCACACACATGGGAAAATGCGGAAGGGCGCGGAAGGGGTGAGCTGAGGAAGGGGCTTGGCTTAAATACAGTCTAGAGTGACGTATTCACTTCTGATTGGCTGTTCGCTCACCACCCAACATTCAGTGACTATGGCACGCCTCTCTGCCTAGCAACTGCGCAGATCAATGTAGAGCCAACTTGGGGTGGCAGATTATATTGCGGCTCCTAACATCTCCCCCTGTTTAAATTATTAATATGAAACAGCCTTTTGCCTATTAAATGTAGTACCAATTAAGATTCGAACTCAAACCCAATCAAGCAAACTCCATCTTGGGGGAATAAGCGATCAAGAGCTTATAGCCCGAAGAATTTTCCCTTACCCTAACCAGGTGCAATGGAAGCGAGTCCTCTGGGTGCTAAGGGCTAAGGGGATATAAAGAGAATTGACACCCATTCCTGTGCAATGGAGTATAGCTCCCAGGAGTGCAAGGGCTGTCAACCTACTATTAGGTACCACAATTATTTAGGCAAGAGCTGGCTGGACTTAGACCTCTCATCTAACCCAGTGCAATGGGCTGAGCCCCTGGAGTGCATAGACTGAGAGGGTCTCTGTCATAGGCTATTTTCTTAGCCTAGATAGTCAAATTTCAGGGAGAGACTCTTGCTCTAAGGCTGCGAGTGCTTAGGCTTTAAGCTACCTTGTCACGTTTTTGCTGGGCTCTGAGCTTACAAACCAACCATCTATGAATACTACTTCACATCATAGGGCTGTACTAAGCAAGCCTATTCCCGCTCTTAAGAAAGAAAGAAAGAAAGAAAGAAAGAAAGAAAGAAAGAAAGAAGAAAGAAAAGAAAGAAAAAAGAAAGGAAGGAAGGAAGGAAGGAAGGAAGGAAGAAAGAAAGAAAGAAAGAAAGAAAGAAAGAAAGAAAGAAAGAAAAGGGCAGAAGACATTTAAGAAGTAAAATCTCCACAGGAAACAGGTTCCATCCCCACTCCATCAAGGCTGGAAATCCGGATTTGCAATTGCTGCTGTACCTGGTCCAACTTCCCATTCCACTTTCCTTTTAAATAAGCAGAAAGATTATGGCTTTAAATAAATGCATCATTTACAAATCTCAGAGGTGTAACACCTGGATGTGGGGCTGCTGACACACAGCTTATTTGAACCACATCTGTGAGCTGCTTCACATGGGCTTAGAGCCAATCAACTCTCTGATTGACCAAAGTCTATTTTAAGTCTCCATAACGATGTACTGAGATGGGCACAAAGGTAGGCACATGCACAACCAAGGCTAGGTCTAGTGATCCATTCTAGCCTTGTGCTAAAAGCATGTAACCTTTTTACAATCCAAGATATCAGAATTATTCTGAAAGTTGGATAACATAAAGAAAAATGAAGGGTCTACACACACCAACACCGGTTGTGCAGATGTATTTCCAAACACCTTATTAATTTTAAATGTTATTTAAATGGCTAGAGATATTAAATCTTGTAGCCAAAACATTTGCACTTTATGAAACATATTTAACAAGACAAAGGCAGATATACCCCTTTTTAACATTTAAAACAGTGGCTACAACACATAATTTAATTGTGTTGAAGCAAGATAAACTTAAGAAAATATACATATGATTTAATTTAGGACTTACATCCCTTAGAAAACATTAAACAGAGGTTTTAAATCCTCCTATGTTAAGCTTAAGATGAGGTTTTAGTCAAATAATATCTCTTAACAACCTTTAAAAATTACTAAGAGCAAATTAAGATTAAAAGTAAACTATTTTCCTTTGCATGTACACTCACAAGCCAGAAGATGGCGTTAGATCCCCACCACAAATGGTTGTGAGTCACCACGTGGCCGCTGGGAGTTTGGCCTTTATATTTTAAATTAAGTTCAGCCCTTAATGGCTGAGCTATTTCTCTACCCCAAATTTATCTCAAATATTGAAAGACACTGTCTTTGAATCTTTTTTTGAAGTAACAAGTATTTTAAAAATTTTAAAGCTCATATTGAAGCAATGGCTTGCAGAAAAAATTTCTTTAGAGAAATCCACTAATAAAATATCACACAATGAATAATACACACCAAAAGATTTAACCTCTTACTTTTTTGTATTAAAGCAACAACAAAATTTATATATATATATATATATATATATATATATATATATAGTAAACATTACCCATTTTTTGAAGCAATTATTTTTAACAAATTTCGCTTCATGGGCTCTTAAACATTATGAATAAATTTATTACCTGTAAACCTTTTACCTTTATCAGAAATGTAAAGGAAAGGTACAAAAATATCTCTTGGTTCCTGAGCTTCAGAGCTCAGTCTGCATTCTTAATTTAAATGTAAATGTACTTAGCCTCCCTCTGCCTGCCGATTCAGGCCTGATCTGTGTGAATTTGCTTTTATTTAAACCTTAAACTGAAACAGTTCAAGATCTGACCAAGGCCCACAGCGGTATATTCATCACCAAAAGGAACTTCCGTGTCCGGAGACTTAGCGCCGCAATCTTGTAATCCAGCTTCCTTCTTTTACGATCTTCAGACTCTCCAGCTCCGCCTCCTGCGCCCCACACCTCCGGCTGAGCGGCTACGCCCTCTTGGCTGCGCCAGCCAGCCACACTCCGGAAGATGAGAGCCAGGGACCCAAATTAAATTGTTTTCACCTGTGAAGGAAGCACAAAAATAGCCCCTCCTCCTGGCCCGCAGCACGCTCCTAGGCAATCTTGTAGCCTCCCGTTCCCACGAGAGGCGGCTGCCGCTGCCGCGGCTGTACGGAGTTCCGCCGCTGTACGGCGTTTTGCAAAAATCCTTTGTTCCATCACTGGCATTCTCTGCTCTAAGCTGTGCCTCCCAAGTGCTGGGATTAAGTGCGCCACCACTGCCCAGCCTGCCGCATGTAGCGGAACGTAGACACTTCCCCAACGATTCTTTTATAAAGTCGGATCCCCTTCTTCTCCAACCTTCCCCCACCTACCGGTGGGTCCATGGACTCTGCAGCCGTCTGTGTCCCCTTTGAACACCCTATTTTTTCACCAGGCCTTGCCTGTAGCTGCCTGCTAACACGCTTTAGTTCTGATATGCCCGAGTAGTCATAAACCAATTGCAATATAAGCCAAAAGCTAGCTAATGGGGCAGCAGCGGTAAATTTAAATCCGCTTGCCACGATTTCAACTCCGGCCATACCTTCTAAAGGTGTACCCCGCACACCTTCAGTCTTTTTAACCCTCCTCGAGTCTCGGGGTCCCTCCGCTGCGCCTAGAAGTTTCCACGCCTAGAGGTTCCTGCGCGCCTGGAACTCTCGAAGCGCCTGGAAATTCCGGGGTTCTCGGCACCAGATCTACCACGCATACCCTCTAACGCACATCCCCTGAGACTTTACCATCCGTGGAATATAAAACACGGGTCGGGTGTATCTGCAGAACGAGGACTTTTACTCTTTATCACACAGGTGGGAAAACGCGGAAGGGCGCGGAAGGGGTGAGCTGAGGAAGGGGCTTGGCTTAAATACAGTCTAGAGTGACGTATTCACTTCTGATTGGCTGTTCGCTCACCACCCAACATTCAGTGACTATGGCACGCCTCTCTGCCTAGCAACTGCGCAGATCAATGTAGCGCCAACTTGGGGTGGCAGATTATATTGCGGCTCCTAACAACCTGGGACCTGAGAAGATGATGGAGATAGTGGCCCAGTCTCAGTATAAGATTCCAAGGCTGAAGGAACTAGCTCAGAAGCTAGTACAAGAGTGTAAAGCATGTACTTTCACAAACGCCAGTCACCATCAAGAGGTTAAAGGAACCAGGCTGCGGGGAGACCGACCTGGTTCATATTGGGAGGTTGATTTCACTGAAGTAAGACCAGCCAGATATGGTAACAAATATCTCCTAGTGTTTATAGACACTTTCTCAGAATGGGTTGAGGCATTTCCCACCAAAAAGGAAACTGCTACTATGGTTGCCAAGATGATACTGGAAGAGATTCTACCCAGGTTTGGAGTACCAACAGTAATTGGGTCAGACAATGGGCCTACCTTCATCGCCCAGGTAAGTCAGGGATTGGCCAGACAATTGGGGTTTGATTGGAAATTACATTGTTCTTACTGACCCCAGAGTTCAGGGCAGGTAGAGAGGATGAATAGAACCATTAAGGAGGCCCTGGCTAAATTGTCCATTGAGACCGTTGGAGTGATTGGACAGCCTTGCCCCCTCTTGCCCTATTCTGGGTTCGAAATACGCTCGGAGTCCTGGGACTTACTCCTTTTGAGATTCTTTATGGATCCCCACCTCCCATCTATGAGACCCTTGAGAGTGTAGCACGCTCTGATGATGGCTATATTCCCCCTGTGCCTGTTCTAGCCTGACTAAAGGCCTTAGAAACTGTAAAGAAGGAGATCTGGGGAGCCTTGAAGAACTCTTATGCTCCAAAAAAAGGACCCAGTGCTACACCAATTCAAGGTTGGAGACGCCGTGCTGGTGAGGAGACATTGGACAGGCAACCTTGAGCCACGGTGGAAAGGCCCATACCTGGTCCTGTTGACCACCCCTGAGGCAGTGAAAGTGGATGGCATAGCCTCTTGGATCCACGCTTCCCATGTGAAAAGAGCACCTCCAGACTCTCAGCAAGATGAATGGGCCTTGGAAAAGACTGATAACCCTCTTAAGCTGCGCCTGTGTCGTAAATGCTGCTCTGAGTAAGAACCCCAATCCTCATGCCCAACAACTCATCTGGCAAATTGAGGACCCAATTACTGGTACCGTTATAAACAGTACCCAACAGGTTGCCCCTCTGGGAACATGGTGGCCTGCCCTATACTTCTGTCTCCGTCAGATCAACCCTGCGGCTAGGAATTTTCCCCCCAACTTAGTATGCAGCTATGGGTTTTACAGTTGTCCTGAGTCTGATAAGGATACATACTGTGGGGGACCCCAAGTTTTCTTCTGTGGGAAATGGAGCTGTGTCACCTCAAATGATGGAGATTGGAAGTGGGCTACATCATCCACTGGGGATAGACTGACTTTTTCTTTTGCTAACTCAGGACCAGGCCCACATGCAATAATGGGACTGTATAAAGACAAGCCATGCTCCCCAACCGATTTAGACTACATAAAGATGCAATTCACTGAGAAGGGAAAAGCGACAGACTTTTCTAGATGGTACAATGGTGTGACCTGGGGCATAGTCTTTTATAAATTTGGAGGTGGGGTGGGATCTCGCCTTCTCAATCTTTAGGCCCCAATAGGGTGTTATATGAACAGAAACCACCCCCACCAGCTGCCCCAGCGGCATCTCCTAGGCCCACAGAAGGTAATATCCTCAGTTCCGTTTTCACTCCAGCCACATCCATTCCAAGCACTGGACAGAGACTGTTAAATTTAATTCAGAGAACCTTTACTGTATTAAATGGATCTCAACCTAACATGACTAAATCCTGTTGGCTCTGCCTCTCCTCAGGACCCCCTTATTATGAAGGTATTGCAACGACAGTGGCTTTTAACAACAACACCAACCACAGCGCTTGTATATGGAACAGTAAAAGTAGATTAACCCTTACTAAAGTTTCAGGACAAGGGGTCTGCATAGGAAACCCACCAGAAGCTTATAAACATCTATGCAACCAGACTCTTAAGAGCCCAAAGACCTCTGTTAACAGATTTTTAGTACCTGAAATTGATAAATGGTGGGCTTGCAGCTCTGGGCTAACACCATGTGTTTCCACTGCTATCTTTGATGAGAACAAGATTATTGTGTACTTGTTCAGTTAATTCCCCGGGTATACTATCACCCTGCAGGTACTCTTGAACATGAGTTTGAGATACACCCTAGACGCTTCAGCAGGGAGCCTGTTTCCTTGACTCTAGCCATTATATTGGGCCTGGGAGTGGCTACAGGTGTGGGGACAGGTGCTGCTGCATTGATACAGACTCCTCATTATTTTCATCAGTTGAGAACTGCCATTGATGGAGATTTGAGAGCCCTGGAACAATCAGTAACAAAGTTAGGAGAGTCATTGACTTCCCTCTCAGAAGTTGTTCTACAAAATAGAAGATGACTAGACTTGCTGTTTCTTAGGGAAGGGGGTTTGTGTGCTAGTCTAAGGGAAGAATGTTGCTTCTGTGTAGACCATTCAGGAGTGATAAGAGACTCTATGAGTAAACTCAGAGAAAGGTTAGACCAGAGACAGGAAGATAGAGAGGTGCAGCAAAGTTGGTTCAAAAGTTGGTTCAATAAGTCCCCTTGGTTGACAACCCTATTATCCTCCCTTGCTGGACCTCTTGTGATTTTACTCTTGCTTTTAACCATAGGCCCCTGCATTTTAAATAGATTAGTAACTTTTGTTAGAGAAAGGATAAGTGCTGTTCAGCTTTTTGTGTTGCGCCATCAATATAGAGCTTTACGTCAAGAAAATGATAATTATGATGACACTGGAGTTTAAACTTTTCTAAGATCCAAATCGGAAAAAGTGTGGTAGGAATGGACTTATTAATAATTGAGTTTTTATGATTAAAAACATAACCTAATCGGAAAAGTGGGGATGTAGAGTAAAAAATTATAAAGACTATTTTATGAAATATGTGTAGATTTTTTGCCTTAGACCTGAGCAGGAATAGTGCAGAGTCCAGAATGAGGAACTAAAAATAAGATTTCAGGCCTTCACTTCCCCGGAGCACATTCCGGATGGAGGACATTATTCCCTGAATCAAGCCTCAGGCAGTAGGCCCGCCTATGGGTGGAAAAGGCCCAAGGCAGGAAGGCATTCCTGACCACAGATAAAAGATGCAAGCCACCTAGGTGGGGCTATAGCAGGAAGAAGTGAAGATAGTTAATCTGAAGTAGTTGGTAAATGGCAGGATAGGACACAATGGCATGGTAAAAACCATGTTTTTGAGAAGAATGCAGGGTGATTTCCACATGACACTAATCATTTAGGGTGAGTACCTCTGAATTGTTCCACTATTTTTATGTTTTGTATCCTTGACAACCCCTCACCCCCCTTCCCACTCCCCTGGTTTGTGGTTTTTCCCTTTAAAACCCTCCACGGACTGGCTGTGGGGGTCGAACTTCCACTCCTTTGTGAGTGTGTGGTGAGACTACTGGTTGCCAGGTTTCTTCCCTAATAAACCTCTGCTGATTGCATCCAGGTATGGTTTCTTGTGGTCTTTGGGTGGTCATGATTTCCAGAGACTTGAGGAAGGGTCTCCCGAGTTTGGGGCTCTTCAGTAGCTAAAAATTAGAAGAAGCTAACAAGGAACACGTGGAGAGAGAAAGCGAGTGGGGAGACAGAAAGAAGCCTGCCTAGTCTTGTGAACTAGGCAGGGGATTGCTCACTGTCCTGGAGTTTCATGGAGAGGTTTTTTTGTGGGCAACAACTGGTGGGGAACACTCTTGGAGCTGGCTCTTTCCGTATCCTCTACCACCTGTAGGGAATGATATAGGCTTGTGCATGGGCAAGTGGGTCCCCTGCAGAACCTCGGGAGGTAGGTTGGATTCCGATGGACCTGGAGTTGTGTTCCCTCGGGGTCTCCATCTTTCATCTCTCCAATCTCACCAGCATTATGTGGAGGTCCATGGCACCTGCCATAGTAGCTGCATCTGTATCGGCGCCGATCAGCAGCATAGTGACTCCCTTCTACCGGAACTCCATCTGGACCAGTCACATTTGCTGCTTTAGGACCCCTTTTTCCTACAACCACATGAAACTCTACAGTTTCTCCATCCCCCACACTATGCAGATACTTGCATGGATTATTCTTCTTGATAACAGTCTGGTGTACAAATACATCTTCTTTGGTGTCATTTTGGTTTATAAATCCATATCTGTTTTTGACATTGAACCATTTGACAGTGCCAAGGACTTTGGTGGCATAAAACTTTCTTCTCTGCATCCTCGCTGCCCACAGGAAGGAGATGATGAGGCTGGGGCAGGCCTGGGGGCTGCGTCTCCGCTGGGGCTCCCCATGAGCAGCGTGGCGGGTGCCGTGGCCTGGGGCACACCGCTGGCCGCAGGACTCTTAGGCGCTGGGTCTGGGGGTGCCATGGATGGCACAGTGTTGGCCACGGCCTGCAGGAGCATGGTGCCGATGGTGGTGGCCCCACCCGCCTCACTCTTATAGCTCGAGGGCAGGGCACACGAGCGTTCACAGTCTCGCTGTGTCTCCCGACCCCAAGGATGGCAGGTTGTAGGACATTCATCCTTCTAATGTCCTGCCTCTCCACATTTGAAGCAGATTTCTTCTGTTTTTATTGCTGCCACAAATGCTTGAGCTATGGATACAACCTGATTTGATGGGGTTCCTATTTCTCTGGTTGCTACAATCTACCTATCGTGATGCTCTTCCTGGAGACCCTGGCAAGCTAGCCTAGACTCAGAAGTCATGCCTTCCCAAACAATGATTTTAAGAAGAAGGTCTCTAGCTGTGGGGGTTGGAGATTTTTTTTTTTCTAAGCTCATTTTAGTTCTGAGAATAAAATCAGATAGGGATTCTCCAGACTCCTGATGAAGGGAGAGCAGGGAGTGGGTGGGGTCTTGTGACCCTGAAGATGGTGGAGTGAGCCTATTCCAGGCTTGAATGGCACAGAGGTGGACCTGTTCATAGTACCCTGCTGGCTGATTTGCCTGTTGTGCCCCAGTAGAGAAATCTTCCTGGCCAAAGAGTTCTTTTAAACCCCATGGAGTGTCATTGCCCCTTCCCTGGTTTTGCCTGACTTGTTGAAGACACTCATCTCGATAATAGGCTTCCCACTCTAGAAACATTGGGCCAGGGAGAGCAGAACAGCAAATATCTGTCCAATCTTGAGGGGTGTTTAAATTGGCAATATGGCTCTGTAGGAGAGATTTTGTCCACGGTGCGTGAATGCCATCTTCCTTCACTGCCTGCCTGAGTTCTTTTAGGTCGGAGGCTTGGAGTGGGTACTAATTAAGTGGTTTAGCTCGAGTGGGGGTGGATATTAACTGGGAATGCTCGAGCAGTTTGGGTTTTATCTATGGATTTTGAAGGTCTGCTTGGAGAAGGGGGAGGGGATTTATCTCTCTTTGGTTGATCAGGAGTTGGTGGAGTAAGGGGAGAGGCAGGCAAAGCTCCTTTGGCATTTTAATAGAGCCTTGCCTTTGGGCGGGGGAGGGAGGGACAGGAGGAGCACATGGTTTCATTTCCTCCAAGGCATAAGGGTGGAGGGGTGGGTATATGGATTTTATCTCTCTTATTAGTTGGGTAAGGGCCTCGAGGGCTGAAACAAGGTAATTTGGGGGACCTTGATCTTTGGGTTCATTTGACTGAGGGGGCCCAGGAGCTGTGTTGTTGTTCTCAGTCTGTCCTATTTTTGATGGTCCTATACATTGCCGAATTGCAGCTAAGATCAGCAAAAACTCACAAGGGGTTTTTTTTTTTTTTTATCTCTGTTTTTGATAAGGGAAGCTACTTTGCTCCATGAGTCTAGACTGTAAATATTATCCTCTGCCATGCATAGTGCTATCTGAAGGACTTCCTCCCAAAACAAGGAGGTTTGCTTTTTGCCTATTCTTATTCCGTGGGTCTTTAGTAGGGAATATATTTGCCTGGCCTGGGGTGAATTTTTAAGTGACGTGGAGTTCCCCATGATAGGAAAGAGGAGAAACGCCTTGTCCAATGGGAATGTTCCCTTGGCCTATTGGCTTTTAGGGGATTCTGCAGAGATCCAAAGCGCTAAGCCTTCCTGCAGATTTAAGGACTGGCTGCCCTGTAGCATTTAACTGGCTGCTGTGTTACCAGTTTTCTTTTTCTTTTTTGATTTAAAAAGAGTCTAGATAGAGAGTCTTTGCCAACACCCATTTCGGGCTGTTGGGATTTAAGCAGAGGCCAGGGAAGCCTTTGAACCAACACCAGAGAGTGGCCCTGGCCAGGAGATAGCAAACGCTCCTTTGTGTTACTTAAATCCGTGCGATGGCTTCTGACTGAAACACAGGAGGAAAAAACAGATTGCTTGTTTCAAGAGTTGGGGGGGCTTACCTTCCTGTGGTATCAGTTTCTGTGGCTGCGTGGTTTCCAAGGCCCAATGTTTGAGGGCGCCAGCTATAGGGAAAAAATAAGGCTGGGGATCCCAATGTTTCTCCCACCATGCTGTGGGTAGTCGGCTGGGAACACTCTGGGTTCCTCCAGCTAGAAGTTGGGCCTGGCTGCTCATTAACTAAAAGCCTCTCCCTGGCTCTTCACAGTTCCTCGTAGCAGTGTGGCCCCAACACACGAGGAAGTCCTTGGGTTTCCAAAATCAGTTTATTCACATGGCAGATGGTGGATGGATCTGGATGCATACCCCCTAAAACCCAGGGTGGACCTGAGTTAAAAGGGGAGCAGAGGAGGGGGGAAGGGCTGGGGAGGAATGTTTAATTGGCTCCACCTCTGGCCTTCAGGTACCTCATTAGTATGTAAATCTCTCTAGGGCCTGTTCATGCCCTCCACCTGTGTATGTGACTGAAGGGTGAAGGTGGAATGGAGATTAGACCTCATGTTAGGCCCAACATAGTCCCACCCAAGATCCCCTCTCTCAGAAGAACAAAAGGAGTATGAACACAAAAGGAGTAGAACATGTACACACAAATTTCTGGACTTTTATAAGTGGAACACTTTAAGCAATCAGGGTCAGTTGCTGCTAATGAGCAGTGGAGATCAGTCAAGGACTACAGGAGCAGGCCAGCCAGTCAAATACCATTTATCAATGATTGTAGATTACCAGCATAGTCTGACTTCCATTGGTTACACCTGAAAGAAGTTCTAGACTCTGCTCAGCACTCCCCTTACCAATACCCCCAACCCACACAACACTCTCATGCCACATGCAATGTTTTCATCCAGCCATATCTACTAGTACACTCCATTTTATGTGCAATCCCAATTCCTTCTATCCATTTGACTTCATACCACACAAGCCATTTCTACCTTCAGTACCCAACACACCCATACACCCTCTATTTGGCACCAACTGGCTCTGTCAATAAAAGACTCAGAACTAACAAAAGAAGTTCACATGCCCAGATGCATGTATCCCAGTGACATGAAAGATCATGCCAGTATATTTCTCCAAAACTTACCAGTGCTCTAGAAATGTTTACCAATGAGATTTGCCTAGATAAGCTCCAAGACAGAGAATTTTTTAAAAGATATATAAACTTCATCAAAGAATCCAATGAATTTAAATAAGACACAAAGAAACAGCTTGTCCTAGTTAAGGTTTTATTGCTCTGAAGAGATAACATAACCAAGGCAACAATATTACTTGGGGCTGGCTTACAGAAACAAAGGTTCAGTCCATTATCAAGGTGAGAACATGGCAGTGTCCAAGCAGACATGGTGCAGGAAGAGCTAAGAGTTTTACACTTTGTTCCAAAAGCAAACAGGAGTAGACTGGCTTCCAGGCAACTAGGACAAGAGTCTTAAACCCCATTCCCACAGTGACACACCTACTCCAACAAGGCCACACCACCAAATAACAACTAATTTTCTAGGGCTAGTGAAGTCATGGATCTCAAAATAAAATTTACTACTGCCATTTTACAAGACCTACATAATTCTTTAGGTACATTCTAAGTCTTATATTTATACTCACAGCTAAGTGTAGCTATCACCCCTCATTGAAAAAGTTTCTCTTTGCAGCAAATGGAGAACATCATAGAAAGCTATAATTGGACACAATGCAAAATTAGTGAATTGCGAAGGTCCTTGCCTCAACCCAATGCATGTCCAGCAAGGCTCAGTAGAAAGTCGGCTAGTTTTTGATATCAGACATTACTTCTCTCTTATCAAGCGGTGGAGTAAAATTCACTTAAAAAGCTGTTGGTTACCACAAACATCTGAGTGCCTCTATTGGACAAGTGGCACTCTCTGGGTCAAACATATTCAAGCCACCACATTCCATGCCCTGGCACCCATAGGCTTGTTCAAACATGGGAGTCTATGGGAGCCATACCTAAACATAGCATAATACAAAATACATACAGCCCAATTTCAAAAGTCCCTGTAGTCTATAGCAGTTTAAACAATGTTAAAAGTCTAAAGTCTCTTCTGAGATACATCCAATAACTTAACTGTAATTCTCAAAGCAAGACAGAAAAGTACTGGGCAAACTTCAGACTCTGCATCTCTATGTGTGATGCCAAAGCAGTCTTCAGATAGTCAACTTCTTTTTCATCTTTGTTGACTGAAACAAACGTCTTTCTCCTGGGCTGGTTCCCACTTCCTATGTTGTCTACAAGAAAGTCATCCTAAATTTAAAGACCATGATATTGCCTTATTATAAAAGAATTAACAAAAGTACACTAAACTGAAGAAGCATTATTATCCTAATATATGACAAAATACACCTCAAGCTAAAACTAATGAAAAATGATAAGGGAGGATACTTCTTTCTACTAAAAGGAACAATTAACCAAGAAGACATTACTGTCATAAACACATGCGTACAAACTCTGAGGCACCTAATTTTATTTTTAAAATTTACAATTTAAAGATATAGATTAACATCAATTCACTAATAGTATGTAATTTTAGTACCCTACTTCCTCCAAGAGATGGGTCCACTAGGCAAACAAAAACACATCAGAATTAATTGGTATTATGAAGCAGATGAATTTTACAGATATTTGTAAAATATTATATCCAAGCAACAAATACACATTTTACTCTGCAGCACATAGAAGCAACTTTTCTTAAATAGACCACATCCTGTGTAAGGGTCCAAAAATTGATGAAGGAAAACCCCAGACTCAGATCGTATATAAAAGCAAAAAGCATTTATTCTGCAGAAGCAACTTGCATGCAAGGGTCACCATTGTTTCAGAATGGGACCCAGACAAAAACATTTGATCCCTGTTTATAACAGGGCTGCTTAATTGTTTCTGAGACTCCTAAAACTTAGGGCACATTCCAAGGGGTTATGCAAACTTTTAATCAAAAGACATAAAGAAGATACGCACCATAGGACCCCAGGTGCAAAAACTGGAGCTAAAACATTGACTGAGTGTCTTCAAGGACAGCTAAGTTACAGCCTTAACTCTCCATAACCCTATAAGACAGCAAGAAAAGGTGAATGCCAAGCCGGATAATTGCATTTAGGCATTCTGTTACAACTTCCTATTCAATTTATGGCCTGAATTCATGTGCCAACTCTTAATGAGCTTTTCTTTCAAGTGAACCGCACAGTCTGAAAGTGCTGATAGCAGAGACAGGCCTCCCTTCCCTACTTTCCTGAAACTATGCAATCCCCTGCTGAGATAAAAACAAAAGCTGTTTTACATAGCATCCTGCTGCTTTACTGTGAGGTGATCAAACAGAATACTGTAGCTTCTCACAAGCAGCTTAGCTATGGAAGCAGAGTACTTATGATGGTCCTGAAAATGTTTTATTTTATTGTTAGAGTTAGGTAATCTAAGACCTCATTATTGGGTACCAGGATGCTTAATGTGGGCTGCATTCTTGCATCCCATGGAGGAGGCTACTCAGCACAGACAGCCTATCCTGAGATAATATATCTCCCATTCATGTGGCTATCTTTAAATCTGTTCCTTTCTTGTTTTTAGACTTTGGGGTCTGCTCCTGGAACAAATAGTTTATGACCTAGTTTCTGAGAAGGAAGCAAAGTTGGATTAAAAAAAAGTCCCTACACTAAAATATGTGCCAAATCTTTACAAATTCAAAAACATATTAAATTGTTCCTTCATCTGTCTGACCACAAAGCAAAAGAAAGAAAAAAAATAGAAAGAGAAAAGAAAAAAATCTTAAAATTAACAGAAAGCAAATTTCTAGTAAATATACAAATTTGTAGAGATCAAACAACTTATTACTAAATGATCAACGAATCAAAAAAGAAATAAAAATAAAAAGCTTTCTGAAACTAAATAAAATAAAAGCAATATAACGAAACTACTGGAACACATTAAAAGAATTCATATTGGGAAATTTATAGCTCTTGGATTCTACATTTTAAAATACAGGAAAAGAAAAATTACATTTTTAAATAATTCATATACAAAGGTTTAACAAACGAGAACAACGAAATCCAAACCCTGTTGACAGCACAAAATATAATAAAGATCAAAGCAGAAACCAATTAAATAGAAACAAATGAAAGAAAACATTGCAAAGAATTAAGGCATCTAAGAACCGGTTCTGTGTGAAGATAAACAAGATTGACAGATCTTGGATCAACTAGACAAAAGAAACCAAGAGAAGAACCAAATTAACACAATCAAAATTGAACAAGAAAACATTACAACAGACACCTTAAAAATTCAGAATAATAAAAAAGAATACTTTTTAAATCCAGTATTTCATTAAACTGAAAAACTAAAGGAAAATAAAGGAATTTTTAGGTTCAACCAAACAACCAAAATTAAACCAAGAAGATACCACAACCTAAACAGGCACATAACAAATGATGAAATTGAAAGAGTAATAATAAGCTTTCGGTGTAAAAACAAGTCTAGAGCCAGATGAATTCACAGCAGAGTTATATCAGACATTTAAAGATCCTTCTTAAAATATTCAAACAAATAAAAAAAGAAAAGAAGGAAGGCAGGAAGGAAGGGAGGGAGGGAGGGAAGGAGGGAGGGAGGGAAGAAAGAGAGGGAGAGAGAAAGAAAGAAAGAAAAACTCCTGCTATAAAGCCAGAATCACTTTAATACCCAGGTAGAAACCCTTAAAAAGGAAACAAACAAATCCCAATTCAAAGGACCAGAAAATATCTTCAACAAACTCATGTCTCTAACCTAAAGAAAGAGACAGCTATAAGCATACAAGAAGCCTACAGAACACCAAATAGTCTAGAAAAGAAAATCCTTTTGAGACATAAAAATCAAAAACACTATATGTACAAAACAAAAAAGAATATTAAATGCTTCAAGGGACAAAGGCCAATTACATATAAAGGTAGACCTATCTGAATTACACCTGACTTCCAAACTTGGTCAGGAAAGAAATTTCTAGAATTCAATGAAAATGAAGGCACCATATACCCAAACTTAAGTGACTCAATGAAAGCAGGAAAATTTATGCCTTCATAAAGAAATTGTGGATAAAACTGAAAAGTAAAGCTAAAGACTACTTTTGCCAAGTGACCCAGCTGTGTCCCTCGCTCAGTTATGACCACAGAATTCAAAGTCAAATGTTCACTGTTGCTCTGTTCACAGCAACTAAGAAAAGAAAGCAGCCTAAATGTCCAACAGCAGAGAAATGGGTAATAAAAAAATCATGTTACATTGAATGGGTAAGAGAAAGACAACAGAGGTGTGTGCTCACTTATCAGAAGAACTTAGCTCCAAATCTTGAGATGTGACTACATAACCTGGAGTAGTTACAGAAGCTGGAAAGCGGTACCATTGCCAGAATATGGGTTGAAGGACAATAGAAAGGGGAGTAGCAAGATATAAGAGATCTGATCAGGAAAATGGGGAAAGATAGTGTTCTTTGGAGTTTTGAAGGGATCTAAATATAGATGCATGATGGAAGGTAAAGGCAAGTAAAATACAACTGATCTGATGGGGAAACTGTAAAAAATGGGGTGCTTTCTGTGAATGTGGGAAGGAGTAAATATAGAAGAAAGAACGAAGACATCTGAAAACATCATAGAAATCATACTGTTAACTATTTACCTAAAACAAAGAGATAATACATCTGATTCTGTGTAAGCTGACAAAGCTTCCTCCAAGAGCCAAAGATCACCTAGTACAAAAACCGATACTAGATTAGAAAAACCCTCTTTTGAGGCAGTGATGTCCAAGAGACTTGCAAAGCATACAGCTTATTGTGATTAATCGTCGGTTTTCTCTGAAATGTGGAAGGCAAATTTCTATTGCTAAAGAAACAGGGCCCAGAGACCTCAGAGATAGAACTTACCTGGACTCCTTTTCCCTAAGGACTAGCTCTAATAGAACAAGAAGGCATTATGGAAGCTTCCAAAGGAGAAAAGCAACCAACAGTCCTATACAACTATTGATGCCTATGAATCATATCAACAAGCACTATGGTTCAATAACCTCAAGGTTACTGCTATATAAAGAAACATAACTTGGCAGTAAATAACAGCTCTCTAATTAGACTTAAAACCCACACAACAAGAGAAGGACACCCTTCCTGGTTCTGGAATCCTAGCTAACTAGGAGCTAGTGAAGCCATGAATATGGGAGGGGACCTTACAATACCACTACTTTATAAGCCATTATATCCCTAACAAGAATCTAAACATATATCTTTATGACCATAGCTAAAGTAGTCTTCACCCCTCATCAGAACTTCTCTTTGTAACAGAAAAGACCATTACAGAAAACCACAACCAATCAAAATGCAGAGTTATGGAACTCAGTTCCAATGGATATATTCCAGCACCTAAGTCTCAGGGAGTACTTTGGAAGAGTCAGCAAAAAGATTGTAATAGCCAGAAGCTCAGAAGTTTGCTATGAAATTGTGTCTCTCAGTAACGTCAGAAGCTACATCTGTGTAGTTTCACCAACATGATTGCTCAAATATGCTCTGAACAAGGATAACACCAATTGTCCTGACTAAATAAACTGGGGAGAGACTAGAAATCTTTAACCTTGTGTGAAGAACTACAGGCCCACAGAGACCCTTGTTTAATACTTGCTCAGGTGGCCAAGAACTTGAGACCAGATACCCCAGGGTCATAGAATAAAAAGAAACACTTCTACTATCCAAAAAGAATGTAACAATAAAATGACTTCTAATGACATTCTACTACACTTAAAGATCAGTGCCTTGCTCGGCCACCACCAGAGAAACTTCCTGTTGCATCAGATGGGAACAAAAAAAAAGACCTACAACCAAACTCTCTGCAGAGAATACTCAGCCCTACATGAGATGTCTCCATTAGATGGCGCCTCTCAGATGCAGGGAACACAATGGAAGAGGAGGCAGAAAGAGTGTAAGAGCTAGAGAGAAAGGAGGGCACCAAAGAAACAAGGCCCCCAAATCAACAAGACCAATGCACACATGAACTCACAGCGATTGAGGCAGCATGTACAGTGTCTAAATAGGGCTGTTATAGATGAGTCCTGGAGTTAAAAGAAGAAATGGACATGTGTCTTTACATGAACCCACAAGCTATCTGCAATTGAAAACCACTTACAAATGAAAGTTCAGTTTTTTCCCCCAAGCAGTTTTCAGTCAGGAAACAAACTTCTCTTAAGGGTGGGCTCCATACCCATCAGTATATGGTCAACAGGGTACAGGAGAAGCATCTTCATCTGAAGGTTGCTAGAAGCCTGACTTCCAGGCAGCTGACTTCCAGGCCCACAGTGACACACCTACTCCAACAATTCACACCTACTAATGGTGCCACTCCCTGGGTGAACAATATATAAACCATCAAAACATGTATTTTCTCTTTTTGTCCCACAGGTTCTTTTCATATATATTATAGCTCCTGGTTTAGTGTTTTTATGGGATTCCTGAATATGGGCAAGAATGGGTCTCTGCATCTGTATCTGTTTCTCATGCCTTTTCTTGGGCCCTTTTCTTTCTGTTTCTTTGTTTTGTCCTATTCTGATCTGTTAGGTTTGTCTTATTTTATTTCATTTTATTGTTATCCCTTAGAAGCAAGCCTCTTTGTTTTCTAATGAGAGAAAGAAAGGGGTGGGTCTGGAGGTGGGAAGGAACTGTAAGACTAGAGGGAAGAGAAAACATAGCCAGCATATATTTTATTGGAAAAAAGATTCAGTGAGAAGGGAAAAGAAGAAACGCTAAGAAAAGGAGAAATAGTTTTCTTTTAAATAGTTTTTAAAATGATAAATAAAACTTTTTTAAAAGGCTTACCCATTTTTTGATCAAGTCAGTTTAAGTAATAAACAGTAGCCAATGTCTCTTATATTGATAAGGATATTTAAATATCCATAAATGAACTTGTTATCTCAGAGCATTTAACAACAAAATGTGTTAAATTTGACTCTCTCATAGTATCTAATAAAACAGATACTTTCTGACGCTGTTCCCAATACTCCTTAAATTTCTTACCTTGTTAATCTTTTTGTCTGACTTAACGTATTTATTTGCTAATCTTCTGTTTGTTTCTGTTTATTTAGGGTCTCCTTAACCAGAATGTGAGCCTCAAGAGAATAAGAACTTTGTTTATTTTGTTGGCTATACCATTCCTGGTTGTAACAGGGATTAGATTCAAACACACACACACACACACACACACACACACACACACACACACACAATGTACAGGATACTCGGCTAATGAACTACTTTGCAATTGACCTTCAGGAATGTTTTCTCACTCCCTGTCGTCTACCAAATTGCTTTCTAGGGGAAACTGGAGCCACATTCTCCTCTTTGCTCAAGTTAATGTAAAAGGAGGGATAGTTGTGACAGGCAACTAAAGATGGCTTAGTGGGCCTCACTTTTAGTACTACTGCCTCCAAATGTGTTTTCTATGAAAACAGATCCAGAAGCCAAGTCCCAACCCTGGCTCCATTCTGCTGAGATAATGTGCCTAAACACTAATGCAGGTTTTACAGAAATGTAGATTGAATGTTAGACTTCATTTGCATTATCAGACTCATATCTTAGATTGCTTCTTTATTTGGACTTGTTCCTGGAGGGATTTTAATAAGTTAAAATGGAGACTTGCTGGGTGAAAATGACTGCCTTCGACTATGTATAAGCATATTCAATTAAACTGGATTCATTGCCTGCATGGGACAAGTTAAAAGAAAACTAAACAGATAATGATTACACATTATTAAGGAAAGAGACAGTTCTGGAGACCAAAGTCTTTCAACACATCATTAAACTGAGCTCATTTCATATGCACAGTTTAACACCAGCCTATAAGGAGAACATGTTTTGAGAAAATTGGCAGAATGTTTATGAGCTCTAAAAACCTTTTAATAAAATGCAACGTTTTAGGGAAGAAGCGACTTCTAAGCTTCACTCCAATATGCTAATTAAAAAAGAGACACTCCTACTAATTCTGAGTTCTATTTGTTCTCCCGTGTTTTTAATATAGTATTTTTTTTATTGATTCTCAATGAAATTCATTCAAACAAACTATGTACTTTGATCCTATTCACTCCCCAGTCCTCCTGCTAACTGACCCAGGTCCACCCTACTCCCAAATTTTATAACATTATGTCCTATTTTTATTTTATTTCATTATGAAATTTCTGCTGTCCATACACTCGTGGGCCATGATCACAGTCTATCTATACACACTATAAACTGTCTCTCCTCCTCCAGAAGCTGTCAATTCTCAATATCCTCTCAGCTAGGAATATGGGGTCATGAGAGTCTCCCTATCCATAGTAGAATGTTACTGGCATGATATTGTGACTGTCTTACATAAGAAACAGTTCATCCGTGTGGTGGTCCTGTCTTGTCTCTCAGGTCCTCCCCCACCTCTAAGACAATCTTCCTCTAATTCCATGACTATTCCTGAGCCTTGAGGAACAAGGGTGTGATATAGATGTCGTATTTGCTCCTGAACACTTTGTGGTCATTTATTCTCTGCCCTCAAACCAATTATGAATTTGTGTGTTGATTACCATCCATTGCACAAAGAATGAGGCCTGAAAGCTGCAGCAATCAGTAAGTAGAGGGATACGAATTTACAAGGCAGTTTGATAATATGTCTATTTGTCAAAATAATAGTAGCAGATGTCTCCTGGGGTCTACATATTTTGAGAGAAATAAAATTATGGTTTATTGAACAGATTTACCATACCAGATATATGTTTTCTACTCTATAGCAGGCTTTAAACCCAATCATAAAGCTTTTGGTTACCCCAATAACATTCATTCTACTATCATACCCATGGCCATAGCTTCCAATACTAGTCATCATTTTAGCTCACAGGGTTCATAGCTAAGGCTTTCCTCTGCATAGCACCTCCTGGCATGACAAATGTTAGCCCGTAGAAAGGGAAGATTAAGTCAATACTAACTTGATATCTCCATGTTCTCTGACTAATGTATATTGTGTCCTAAGCAAGAGGGTCTTACCACCAAGTTAGAGTGGGCAACCAAGAACATTGATCATCATCTGAACAGTTGAGGCTTCTCCAAGATACCCATGACTGACTAACAACTCACAGAGAGCTATCCCACACCTCCACACCTGAAACTGGCTTTTGGTTATTTGTTGAGAGCCTTTCTACCCCACATTTGGGGGCCAAAAATGTCTCGAACCACTCTATCAATATTGGAACCCGCACTACCAAAAGCCTTGGGGGCTAAATTGTTAGAGCCTGCACTGCCCCAGGCTGCTCCAGTCCAAGGGTTGGGGTTCAACAAGAGAGAGAGTGAGGACAGACTCGAGGAATGGAGACCAGACAGAGTGTGATTCAATCCCGTTTATTCTTCAGTCTCTCTTTCTAGTCCAAGTCCCAAGTCTTGAATTCCTAGTCCCTAATGCCTAGTTCCTAGTCCCTAGTGCCTCCAAGTTCCAAGTTCCTTCTCCAAGTGCTAAGTGCCTAATACCTAATAATCCTTCTTCCGAGTTCTCTAGTCCAAGTGTCTTCTTCCTCAATGCCTAATTCCTACTGATTTCTTCTGTCTGCCTCTCACTTTTTATATGTCTCACTTCTAAGCCACACCTTTTTGTCACACCCTTAAGTCTTATCTCTAAATCTGACCTCTAAGTCACGCCCTTAAGTCACATACCTTTAAGTCTCACACACCCAAGGGAAAATCCTGGGTATCTAGAACAAGATGTTATCAGAGTGTGCTCAGCTGTTGTAGGCTATTGTAAACAAGCCTCTTGTCAGGGTATATGGCTCAAGATGGCTGCAAGGATGATAGTCGCCTTCTGTCAGCTCCCCACAGTTGTTTGTTTGTTTTGTTTTAATTTGGCCACCTGGGGCTTCCAGGAAGAGCATTATTTAATGTGTAAAATAATTTCAATTAATATTACAATGTATTAAGTGCATAAATATACACTCATGCACATATGAAGCTTATAAAATAATGGATTTCCACATAGATTTTTTCTGACATCTTTACTTAATTATCCTTCTCCTACTTTCTCCTCTATTGTACTCTTCTATTCATTTCCTCATTTAAATTTTCCTTCTGATTAGTCCCATTTCCTCTTGCTCTGTTTTACACTCACATCATCTAAGCTACATTGTATATCATTTTAAGCACTTAGAGAAATGTTCCAGATTTCTTAAAAGCATGTCAGACTGACTGCAAGATATGAGGAGAAAAACAAAAAACAAAAAACAACAAAAACAAACAAACAAACAAACAAAAACTAGATCTGTCAAGTGGATGACTTTATCTAAATTTCCTGACTAGAGCTCAGTGTACCTAGCCTGGATCTGAAACTATTTAACAAACAGACCTCATTGACTGTGGCAACAGTAATAAAAATAATTCTCATATGTTGAGTTTCTATGTTTAGGCAGGTCCTATATATAGGCTGGTCCTAATTAATAATTATCCACTCTTTGGAAGGTAGTATTTGATATTCTTATATCATAGAAACTGAAATGACAAAGTGACTTCCTTAGCATCACAGAAGTAGTGATATGTTGTGATTTATATTCAAGTGTAATAGACATAAACACCTGTATTCTCTCAGCAACTTTTAACTCATTTATGGAGTTATATTTTAGGGGAAAGAGCCTCACATAATTTAATATTGCAAAAGAGAAAAATAGCCAATGGCATTCACCATATAAACCCATCTAGAAATTTTTAATAAAACCTCCTTGGTGGATCCATATCTTAAAAAATAATTAGAATCATTGTCATGATTACTCTGAGCTACAATTTGACATTGCCTTTTTATTCCTCTTAATTCTGATAATAGCAGCCTGATATAACTTAATAGTATTAGCTCTCTTTCTTTGGATGAGGTTGGCCCAAGCCAGTCAAAGAGAAAGGAAGAAAACAATACAAAAAAATATCAATTGAGCTGATAAACAAGACGGACAGACACTTGACAAAACTAACTATAAGAAAGACAGCAAGAGAGAACAAAAATAGAGACAAAAATGATCAGGAAAACATTACAAGAGATATCAAAACATTCAGGATATTATAAGAGAATGTTTCAAAATTCTGTGTTTCATTCAGCTAGATATCCTAATAAAAATGAATGCATTCCTAGATTTAACCAAAACACTAAAATTAAGCTCAATAAAAGAAAACATCTTTAACAAATTGTTCTGGGAACATTGGTTGTCCATCTGAAGATGAATGAAAGTAGAATCATATCTGTCTCTTTGCACAACAACTAATTCAAAATGGATCAAAGATCTAAATTTGAAGACTGATGGACTGAAACTTCCAGGAGAAAAAAATAGGCAGTAACCTACATGACATAGGTACAGGGAAGACTTTCTAAATAGGACTCCATTTGCCTAAGAATGACAGCAGACAATTGACAAGTGGGACTTCATAAAACTAAAAAGTGTCTGTACAGCTTGAGAAGAGGAAGCCCACAGAATGGGAGAATCTATGCCAGCTGTACAGCCGATAGAGAAGGAATATCCAGAATGTATGAAGAACTCAAAGAAACAGACTCAAAATAACAAATAACCCATTTTTACCAGGACCTAAAATATCTCAAAAAGTGTTCAATGTCCCTAGCAATTAGGGAAAATACATATCAAAACAACTTTGAGACATCATCTTCACACTATCTGAACTGCAAAGACTGACATGATAATAGACAAAAGTGCTGGAGGTCATACAGGGAAAAGGAAGCCCTCATTCACTGCTGATGGAATTGCAAATTGGTGCAATCACTATGGAAATTAATGTGGATGATTTACAAACACCTAGAAGTAAATTTACCACTTGATCCAGCTATAACACATTTTTTGGTCTGTGAACAAAGAACTCTAAATCTACACAAATATTTGCTTAGGCATGTTCATTGTTATTCTATTCATAATAGCTAAGAAATGAAAAATATCTAAATATCCACAACCATGAAATGAATAATGAAATGTGTGTATACACTATGGAATATATTCTTCTATAAAGAAGAATTAAATTATGAACTTTGCAGGTAAATAGGTGGAATTAGAAAATATTACATTGAGTGAGCTGACTATATGTTCTCTCTCATTGGAGGCTCCTAGATGCAAATTTTGAGATGTGAATGCAAGCTTGGAGTCACTCCAAAAGTACTATGGGATCATTGCCAGGATAGTGGTTTTAGGAAGCAACAGAGAGGGGAAATAGCAGTGAATGGTTTGAAACCATAACCCTGTGACTATTTTCTTTTGAAAGTTTTTCCTGCCACACTGAAGAGATTTGTATACCATGATAGTGAACTTTAGAATGTGAATCGTAGAATGAGAAAGTTAAATTAGCATAATAGTCTAAAGTTTACTCTCCCTGCCATCTCAAGCAAGGTATTTTGATAATTTGCACCATGACTAAATTGAAATACAAAATGCCACTGAACCCCCCAAAATGAAAGTGGTGAAGAAATGATAATTGGAAGTTTTAAGCTTTAGTCGTATAATGATCTACCTCCTTACAGACTTGTCTATGGTATCTTCCATTTAATGAATCTTTGATATTTGGTCTTTTAACTTTTTGGCTTATTTTTCTTTACTTTGGGATTCTCAGATCTTCCATAAATTTTATTTATTCACTTATAGTTATTTGATAGTTATGAAAATTTAAATGAAAATAATGTCATTTTCTAAGATCTGTTCTTAAATAAATATGTAAAATCCAAATCTTTCATTTTCCATTAGAAATAAACCAATATAGATAGAACTTTCTAGCATCTAGCATTTAAGCTAGCTTGAGATCATTAAACTCATTTTCATGGCTGAGCTCTACTTGAACTCATTTCTCTGGAAATAAAAGTTTAGCTAATTACTAATTCAACTAAGAAGTAATTGGAAGACTTCACCAAATGAGGAAAATTCTCATTTTATAGAAACTTGGTACTAATTTAAATGATTTAAAAAAAAAAAAGCTTCATTGATGGCATGAGCTAATTGTGTAGTTAACATGAAATAACCTTACCTAGAATTGCAAAGACTCTTAAAGCATCCTTTTACAGACATTGATGATTAAAAGACTCTTTAACATAGGATCAAATTTCTTGTGATTTCGGCAAGTTGTATATTATTGAGATAGTCAGGTCTAATATTTTTTATAACCAAATTTAATAGAATCCTACTATAATCTCCAATATGAGACATAAAGATGGGATTTTTCTCAGGCTGAAACCTGTCCTTGTATCATGTTTTTTCAATAGTTATACTATTTATTTTAACTAAGTTGTTACTTTAAACCTTAAAAGGTCAGAGATCCAAGGAATTCCCCTAATCTTCCTTATCCAGTTGCATATCAACTTGGAGATTCCACCTATTCCTCTGTTAGTAGCATGCTTGTGGTACAGATACCCAAATGTTCCACCATTCAGTCTTATTAGCCTGCCTGCTTATCATCATCACTTGGACATTTGGTTTCTCACAAGAAAGAAAATAAGCATAAGAGAGATCTGAGGAATGATCTGTGTGTCTACTTTCAACACAGTTATATTGGAAATTACCAAATCCAAGTTGCAAATGAAGTTGTCCCCACCTTAAGGACAGGTGTTTAGCTTCTTGTTTCTACATCAGGCTTCTTTTTCCCAGGAATATGAAATTCAAAGACACACATCTTGGTATCATCAAAGTATTTACTTATTGGTAAACTTCTTTACAGAAGATGCCTCTAGTGAGCGATTATCAATTATATTCATAGCTTTGGGAAATTGAGAAGCTAGATTAGTCAACAGAGACTGTATGAACAGGGCCCAAATAGCATTTAATAATAGAATACTTAAAAGAAAAAACTAATTTTTACATATACATATTTTGAAGGTGAGCCATGGAGGAAGCATAAAAACAAGTTCAGAGAGTTTAGAGGACAACTTACAGAAACAGGTTCTCTTTTGGTCAGTGAGTTCCAGTGATCAAACTGGATCTTCTTGCCAGCTGTAGATTCTCAAATAACCCTGAACTGGAAATGTCTCGTTTCTTTGGAGACTCAGTTGTGTCATGTGATGTTTTGCTAGAAACTGCCTTATTAGAGTATGTTTTGCTGAGAACAGACACATGGTGATTTTCTAGATGCTGCCTGGAAAAGGGGGCATTTGATGTTTTCCTAGAATGGACACTTGAGAGGACATGTGATATTTGAACGGGGTATAAATATAACCCAATAGACAGCAGACAACAGTGTGAGACGTTGGTTCACTTTGCCACCCTCTGCTGGTTTTCTCTGGGCTTTGCTGATGCTGATCTTCACTGATGATGCTGTGGCATTGGTTTACCTTGCCTTCTTCACTGATCATCCTTTGTCATGACTTCACGGAGAGAAATGCACCAAAGAACTCCTCATGATATTTGGGCAGGCAGCTTCTTGCCACTTTTGTAGACTCAGGCTGATGGGCTAAACCTTGCAGTTTCTTCTGGATCAAACTACCTTTGCTGACTTGTGAATAGTGTTTGCAAGTAGATCAAGCTACCACTGATGATTTGTGTGAACTGAACTACTGATATCCTAACAACAGAGGTTAAAATCATCCAAAAGAAACCTATTTATAAACAGATACAAATCTCCCTTTCCCCTATTTACATTTCCTTTCCATTACCTCTATTGAGTGGTGGGCTAGAAGGGAGGTTAAAGCATTTAAGAACCCTTACTAAAGTAGGTTTGGAAAAAATGTAAGTCTATATCACTCCACAATACCTACTAATTATGTAACAAATTCACTCTTATTCCTCTATCTTTATTCCCAGGAATGAAAACAAGTACTGACACTACAAAAGTTTTCCTTTAATAGTTTTGTTCAGAGAAGAAAGAAAGAAAGAAAGAAAGAAAGAAAGAAAGAAAGAAAGAAAGAAAGAAAGAAAGGAAGGAAGGAAGGAAGGAAGAGATGTGTTTTTCCTTCCAGCCCCTGATCCTAGAATGAGGACTCTGAGACTAGTTATTCATTATTGAATGCTTGGTCCATAAGCTTTGGCTCATTCCCTAACTCCTAACTTATTTAACCCAAACTATTCAAACTATTCTATGTCAACCACTTGAATTGTTACCTCTTCTTCAGTCCTGACTTGCTTCTTCCTTAGTGTCCTGCTCAGCTTCTCCTCAGCATCTATCTTTATTCTATTCTGAGTTCAACTACATTCTGACTTACATGCATCAACTAAGCTTGTCTCCTTTTATTCTCTCACTATTTCCCAGAATCCCCTCTTTTCTTGTCAATGTACCACTTATTTCTTGCCTCAGCTCATTGGCCATTGGCTTTTTTATTGACAGGTGATGTTTATAAGAGATTCTCTCTACAAGACAGGGTCAGAGATATGAGTGTAATTTCATTCATCTGAATGTGAATGTCATCCAGTTTTTCCAGCACAATTCAGGCCATTGATCCTTTCTTAGTTTGTTTTTGGCACTTTGGATATATTAAAAACTTCATCCATTTATTTTAGATTTTCCAACTTAATCAAGTACAGGTTTTTAAAGTATACTTTGTAATATTCTGAATTTCCGTGGTGTTTGCTGTAATGTTTCTTTATGTATTTTCTATTGTATTCATTTGAATCCTCTGTTTCTTTAGTTAAATGGGCCAACATTCTGTCAATCTTGTTTATCTTCTCAAAGAACCAGCTTTTCATGTCTCTGTATCGTTCTGTTTGTTTCTATTTAATTAACATATGTTTATACATTTATTATTTATTGTAATCAACTGGGTTTGGGTTTGGTTTGTCCTTGTTTTTCTAATTTCTTGAGTTGCATTTTTAAGTCACTAATTTGTGCTCCTTCTGGTCCTTTAGTGTATAATAGTCATAATGTAACCTATGGCTATAAGTGTTACTCTTCAATTGCTTTTAATATACCTCAAATGGTTTGTAAATGAATGTGTGTGTGTGTGGTGTGTGTGTTCTGCAGAGATATTTTTATATATTCTTTGACCCATAATTTATTCATCTCAGAACTTCTTCTTTGACCAATTTATCATTCAGTAATAACTTGTTTATTCTCCAGAGATTATGCACTTATTAGAATTTTGTTTGTTTTTGATATTGTTTTATTACAAAATGAGCAGATGGGATACATGATGTAATTTAAACTTTGCTGCATTTGTTCAGGTTTGCTTTGGATTGCAGCATGTTGTCTGTTTTAGAGAAGCTCCTACGTGCTGCTGAGCAGAACATATATGTATTCTGCACTATTAGGTGGCAATAACTGTCTCTTAGGTCCAGTTGATGTAAGATGCCACTTATCTCAGAGCTTTTTTTCTAATTTTTCCCCAAAGTGCCTAGTTGAAAAATTGAGACTTTGAAATCACATATTATCAAGTTTACATTATGCTTATTTCCTTTAGTGTGTGTGAGTGTGTGTGCAATTTGCTTGGCACATATGCTTGTGGTGTTTCCTTGATTAATTAATCATTTTATTATATGATGTGCTCTTGTCTTTTTTGATTAGCTTTAGTTTGATGTCTATTTTGTCAGATAATATGATAATGATACCTCCTTCTTTCCTGATCCCATTTTTGTTGTTTGGTTGGTTGGTTTTTTTCATTTTTCACTTTAAAGTGATGTCTATCTTTAAGTTAAAATGCATTTCATATATAAAACAGATAGATGGATTTTTTTAATCAGTCAGTAAGCCTTTGTCTTTTGATTGAAGAACTGAAATAATTTTTAGAAATATTATTGAAAAATGTGTATAGTTTACAGTTGGTTTGTATTCTTTATTATGCTTTGTTTTTCATTAAATTACAGTAGTGTTGGTTTTTTTTTCTAGAATCTATTGACTTGCTTATTTTTCTCTTGAGCTTGAAGTTTTGCCTCTAACATTCTATTTCAGATTTTTGTTGTTATTTTTCGTGAAAAATATTCGTTCTCCTTCAACTACAGCAGACAGTTCTGCTGAGTATAGGTCGTCTAGGTTGGCGGTTGTGGTGTTTTAGTTTGAATGCATTATTCTATGTTCTCATTTTCAGTTTTCATTGATGTAGGCCGCCGACCCGACTCGGCTGGTCAAGATGGCACCGGCTTCCGATATGATCTATTGGTAAACAAGTGCACTGCTCATTCGATCACCCTTGGGCCAACTCAGTTTGGCAGCAACCCCTCCCAAGTGGGATATGTTAATGAAGCACTGCAATTCCGACCAATCACGCACCTCCATGCACATTCCCCAACCAGGGCTGAGCATATAAGCAGCTTGCTCCGGGTGTTTGGGGTTCCCTGCAATAATGATGAAGCGCTTCTGCAATAAAGGTTGTTGAGAAGGATCCGGTTGTTTGCATCTTCCTTGCTGGTCGAGTGGGGCTCGACAAGTGGTGCTGAAACCCGGGACAAGTCCGGGAACGGGGGACCCGAGACGAAATTCTTGTGGATCCAGAACTCTTCACCTTAGAAGTGACAGTACTGGTAAGTTCCCAGGTTAAAGTAGGACAATAGAGCAAGTTCCCAGGTTAAAGTGGGACAATAGAGCAAGTTCCCAGGTTAAGGTGGGACAATAAGTTAAGTTCTCGGAAAGAGACAATATTAAGTCCGTGGTATAGCGACAATTTATCCGTCAGCAGTAAAGCCATGGGGGGAAGCTTCCAGGGGAACGGAACAATACAAAAACGTTAAAGTGAAAAGTATAGGAAATTCTCAGTCTCAGCTGTTTCCTGTAGCTCTTCAGGAGTTGCTGGAGACGAAAGGGTTAAATAAGAAGAGGGGAGTGTTTACAACCTTTTTACCAGGAGTGGATAGATTGATCCCTGATTTACTGCTCTCAGGCCATTTAACACTGGCGAGCTGGGACAAATTGGGAAAAGATCAGCAAACTGGAGTAATAGAGAAACCTCTGAGAGTAGCTCTGGGTCAGAAGAGAAGAGGAGATAGAAAAAAAAAGAAAATTTGGAAGCTTTGTTAGCCAAAAATGGAGTCATTAACAGTTCAAAAGAGAAAGAAGAAGGAAGAGGCGGTCACACTTTTGGTGGGCAGGACTCTGCCCAGTCTACCCCTCCCTCTCGCCTGCAGCTTGCTGACCCACCTCCGTATGTCGTATGTTGAGCCTGATGGAGGAGGTGGGGGAGGAGGAGAGTCTTTTTGCTCAGGAGTATGGAAAGAAGTTCAAATAACCTTTCCAGTTTTTCAGAATGCTAATGCTTAGAGATATCATGAACCTTTAGATTTTAAGGTCCTTAAAAACCTTGCTGAATCAGTGAGAACTTATGACATTAATGCCTCCTTCACAGTGGCACAACTTGATATTTTAGCACACCATTTTAGCACACTCCTAGTGATTGAATGAGTACAGTAAGGGCTTGCCTATCAACGGGGCAGTATTTGGATTGGAAAGTTTTTTATCAAGAGTACGCCCAGCAGCAAGCAAATCTAAATAGACAAACAGGCAATGCTGTTTGGGAGCAAGATATGCCTTGCACTATTCCCACTCAGGAGGCCCCCGCAAATTGTACAGCCACTAATTATACCTTGGCAGGCACCTTATGTTTCACCTTCAATAAGAGTGTTGCTCCATGCATTTTCCTAGCACCCCAGTATTTAGTGAATTGGCTAGATCCCGTAGATTCAGGGGGAATGAGCACCTGAGTATTACACACAGCTCTATCACAAGTGAGCTCCGGTTCTAACCAGGGTTCGGGAGAGACGGGTACTAATTCTAGCTCCCCCCTTAATATTATCACCTTACTTATGTCTCAGTACCTGATTGTGCCCTCTGAAGCTAATTCCACCAAGGACAATTCTACTAAACGTAAAGTCCTGCCTTATTGTCCACCTTATCAAGAAATTCCCCCTGAATTTTCCCCCTGCCAGAGTCCCAATTATCGAGACACCCAGATATCTTCTGGATTTGAATTTAGCCCTCCTTTGTTTAAAGCCAAGTATATCAATAAGTCCAAGATTGCAACCAGGACAGGTAATATCTGACCCTGGTATCAATGGCTACTTTCTAACAATAAGTCAGTCTTTACTTCTCTCACCCCATTTTCTAGGTTGAGAAGGGGCAATTTTTCACTGGCCAACATTAGTGCCACTAGGCACCCTAATGTGAGTTTAACAGGTATCAAGATTAATGGACAATTATGGAACCATTCTTACACAGGGGCTCCCATTTGTGTAAAGCCCCCCTTCTTCTTTATTCTGACCAATGCCTCTAGGGAAGTGCTAAATTGCAATGCCTCTGGGTTTGCTTGTCTGATATCTGAGTGCTGGAATGGGACAAGTACCACGGCGCTGGTGGTGGGGTTACCAACCTTTGTACCCATCCCAGTTGAAGCCGATCCTGAACAGTTTCCTATACTTACCTTGATGCGCCATAAGCGTGACTTTGGTATCACAGCAGCGATAGTAGCCGCTATTGTGGTGTCTGCTGCCGTGGCCACTACTGCTGCGGTCGCTATGGCCTCTCAGGTACAGACAGCGGAGACAGTCAATTCCATTGTGAAGCAGACAGCTGTTGCACTGACTACCCAGAGAGAAATTAATGCCCATCTTACCTCTGGAATACTGCTGGCCAACCAGCACATTGATATAGTTCAAAACCAAGTGGAAGAATTATTTAAGGTCATTCAAGCCTCCTGTGTCTATTCCATGAGAGGTCTCTGTGTCACCCCCCTACAAGCTAGCTTTTCTCAGTCTGTCACTCAATCCAGGATGCTGTCAGAATACCTCCGAGGCAATTGGTTGTTACAAGCAGAAGAATTGACGACCAGATTATTTGCTCAGATCGCCCAGCTGAACGGGACCAGACTGGAGCCTCTCTCTCTGGGCGACCTCACCTCCTGGATAACCAATGCCTTTTCTTTCTTTAAAGAGTGGGTGGGTGTCTTTATTTGGGGGGCCATGGTGTTGGCCGGTTGCGTCTTTTGCATGTGGCTTCTATGTAAACTAAAAAGAGACCATGCCAGGCACAAAACCGTAGTCTACCAAGCCTTAGCCACTATCGAGAATGGTGAACCTCCCCATGTCTGGCTTGCAACCCTAAAGGAATTATGAGCGGGGTTTCAGTGAATACGAGCCCTTGAGGAGTACACTACTGGCGATTTGAGGTGTTGAGTGGGCACTCGACAGGGAATGTTCCGCAAGCGTGGATAGATTTCCTGAAAGTATGCCTGATTGCATAAAGGTTTGATGCCAAAACACTCCTTTCCCCATCAAAAGGCATCGAGATGGGTATGGGAAGTATTACTCATTGCACGACGACAAGAGAAGAAACCCATTACAATACCTCATTTTGCACAGGGGATCAGGCCTCTGCTTTCCCTCACTGTACAACTTACACTCTTGGGCAAATATCATGTACCTGTTCTGTGACTCAGGGTTTGCAATAAAACTAAAAAGGGGGAGATGTAGGCTACCGACCTGACTTGGCTGGTCAAGATGGCACTGGCTTCCGGTATGATCTATCGGTAAACAAGTGCACTGCGCATTCGGTCACCCTTGGGCCAACTCAGTTTGGCAGCAACCCCTCCCAAGCGGGATATGTTAATGAAGCACTGTTATTCCGACCAATCGCGCACCTCCACGTGCATTCCCCGACCAGGGCTGAGCATATAAGCAGCTCGCTCCTGGTGTTCGGGGTTCCCTGCAATAATGATGAAGCGCTTCTGCAATAAAGGTTGTTGAGAAGGATCAGGTTGTTCGTGTCTTCATTGCTGGTCGAGTGGGGCGCGACACATTGAGAAATCAGGTTTATTCTTATGAAAACTCTCTTGTATGTGACTTGTTTTTCTTCTCTTTTAGCTTTCAATGTTTTCTTTTTCTACCTAATTAATGTTTTAACTATGGTATTTTCTTTCCTGGTCATCTCTAGCTAGGGTTCTGTACACTTCTTGTATCTCTTAAGAGTACATCATTCCTTAGCATGAGGAAGTTTACTTCTACAGCCTTGCTAAAGATCAGGTCTACATCATCAATTTGGGATTTTTTTTCTCCCCCTTTTATGCCTATTATTTGAATACTTGGTCATTTAATGATATCCTGTATTACCCGGGGTTTTCTTGCCAGTTGCTTTTAATTCTTTTTTATATTCTTTGATCATTTCGCCTAGATCCTCTAGTTTCCCTTCAACTTCTGACATTCTATCTCCTACTTGATTCATTCTATGTTTTAGTCTTTCTACTGCATTTTCTAATTTGAGTATTGACTTTTTCACTTCCATCTTTATTTTACTTGTGTTCTGATCTCAACAATGTTTCTATCTCTACCAAATTTAGTTTTTGAATTCTAAATTACCTTTCTTGTTGTATATCTCTAGGTTTTTTGTTTTTGTCTGTTTTGTTTTACCTCAATCACATGTTCATTATCTTCTTGATATTCAATGAAATGTTTTTTTTTTTTTTTTAACTTTTTGGATTGGTTGTTAGAGTTTAATATTATTTTTTAAAATTCTGTGTCCTAGGGTTAATCTAGGTTGCTCTCCCTAGGTACCATTTCTGTAGTATTAGTGGGTTTGATGAGAGACATGCTGTCTTGGCCATATTTTGTCTTATTTTATTTTTTATGATTTGACTTGGACAGGCTAATTTCTTTCTTTGGTTTGGTGTCTGAATTCTTAATCTGGCCTTTCTTAGAATGAACCAATACATAAGATATGTGACCTAAAGTAATTCACATAAACTGTTTAAATAGTTTAGGCAAACATGGCTTCCAAAGAAGAGGTCTGGAGATAGGTCTATGGTTGCACAGATGCCAATGGTTGGTGAAAAGGATGATAAAAGATAGAATGTCTTATCAGTCAAGTGTGGCTCTTGAACAAAACAGATTGAAAGCTTTCAATATGTACATTGACTTGAGAGTGTAGAGATGGTAGCAGATAGGACAAAGGATGGGAGAGACTAAGAGATGAGAAATGGAAGATTAAGCTTCTAAAAATGGCTTACAAATAGTTAAGTTCTTAGGTAGTGGTCTCACACTCAGTTTGTGTGGTTACAGACTGAGACAAGTTAAAGGAAGGGTAGGGAAAGAAAAGGGTGACTTTCAGAGCAAAGTTGGCTCCTTAACCAAGTGGGTCACCAGTCTGGAACTAGGCTTGTGAGTGACCAGATAGTGAAGGGTGGCAGGGGACAGGGTCAGTCTAAGAAAGGGAAGATTTAACTAAGATGGTTCGCAAAGAAGCTTGGCATTTGGAACTAGGCTTGTGGTTTTTGCAGATGGTGGTGAGTTGTAGGAAGGTTTGGGAAAAAGCTGTTATGTCTTTTATAGTTTAGTGCTTCTAATAAGTGATTCCATGTCTACCTTTTTCATCAGAAATATATTTTCCTCATGAAATCCAAATTGTGTGTGTATATGTGTGTGTTCATTTCCAAATTACTTGATAGCTTCCTATTGTCTTTATAGTTAATTATAAAGTAAATACCAAGATCTAAAAAGTGCTGCAGAATCAGGCCTCTATCCCCACATCAAATTTACTAGAAATTTCTTTCTCTGCAAGGCTGAATTTCCATCTGTTTCTAAACAATGAAAAGATCTGCCTTCTGGGTCTTATTTCCTCTGGTGCAACTGTTCTTGCCACATCTCTGTACTTGGCTCATTCTTAGCACTCTGAACTGTGGTTCAAGGATACTTACTTAGAGAAGCCTCTTCTCACTAATTTAGCTCATCCACAGTTGAATTTACTACTGTTGGATTATTTTTTCCCTGAAAATCTGTCAAAACAGCCAAATATGATACATTGAAGCAAAATATCAAGTTTCTATTAACTTTAATATCTTGAATCATTTCCTTCCACACTGCATAATCTTGTAGCTTCTCTAGTTCCTCTCAAGTACTTAAATTCTAATTCAGTAAAAGCTTTAACATTTTTTTAAAAGTTCATTTACTTACAATCTTTGAAACATTTAGCTTACCAGCATGCTACTTCTTTGAGCTAAAAGGTTAATTTTTTTCATTGAGAACATAATCTTTATAATTCCATCTAGTTTCATTTACTCTCCCAGCCACATCCAACTGCATAGACTCTCTGTGTCTTCTTTAGTTTGGAGCAAGGGGAGGTAGAATTGGGTGATTATAAACTGGCCGATGGCTTATAAGCCTTGATAAGCTTATAAACAAAACTGCCTATTCTCTTTAAAGCTAGGAGATAACCTGTGTGTTATTTTCTCATAAAGTAATGCATTACATTCTGGATGGTGATATAGACTTGAATTCCTGGTATTTTGTAGTCTTCTCTTCCATACATGGTTTTGGAAATCACATCATCCAAGTACCAGTATGAATTCCAGAGACTGCATCTAAAAGAGAGAAAATTATCCAGCTTTGTACTGATAACCTGGGCATATAAGATCTGCTGTTGTGGTAGAACTTTTGGAAGCTGTCAGCCATGAGAAGATATCAGTTCTTGTATCTTCCAGACTTCTGTTTTCCAAGGATTAAGTTTCAAAGGATGAAGAAACCTGTTCCATGGAAATAAATAAAAATCTGTCCATTATACTATATCTTCAAGTCCTGGCTTGATTTGCACACTCTATAGCTTATAGGTATTTTGGGCGAAAATGTCAGAAATTATTTTATTTAGTTATTTTTTAACCAGTATAGAAGATCTTAAATTCTCAAATTTTGGGGCACTTTATATCAACTATTCTTATCTTTAAGTCTCTGTTAAAACTCAGACAGGAAGATAAGAAAAACCTGGTGTATCTAACATTGTGTTATTTGTTCCTTTTTCATCTGTGGCTCACTAAAACACAAACTATGAAAGCTCCAATCTGTCTAACTGGTTGACTCAAGAATCTGGAGTATTAAAACCAGTTCCTGTCACATACGATATGCTCAATATTTATGTAACTAGTTTAATGTTTTACATAAGTCTGTACATAAAAATTTGGTTACTTTTCATCAATAAGATAAGAGAAGCTGGCCAATAGAGGTACATGCTTTTGATCCTAGTACTTGGGAGGGAGAAGCCAGCCTGATCCACAGAGGAAGTTCCAGGATGGCCAGAGCTATACAGAGAAATTTTGTCTAGAAAAACAAGAGAGAGAGAGAGAGAGAGAGAGAGAGAGAGAGAGAGAGAGAGAGAGAGAGAGAGAGGAGGGTTATCCAGAATGCAGAGAAAGGAAAGAAGAGGGGCTTATATGGCTTATATTTATATAGTAACCTTTATGTGGGATCTGAAAATTTTTATAATATAGTCAGTATAAGAGATGCACAGCCTCAACCATTCATACTGATGCTTCTTGGGTTTTTTGTTTAAAACCTAAAAAACTGATTAATTACTTTATGCCAAATCTAAATCACTGCTAAAGGTCAGAAGTTAGCAGTCCTAGAAGATCTGAAGATGCCTATGATAACATTCAGGCTCAAATGCACATTCACGCTTATTCTTTAAAGTTTACAGTAAAATGATTTGGGTTGGTGGGAGAGATAAATGCCTGGGATGTATGGTAACAAGAAGGAAATATCAAAAAAGCTCCTTCCATTCTCGAGGATTCTTTGGCTCCTGTTAAGGACAACCTTCTATCTCTTGAGGAGTTCATCAGGGAAAGGTCTGATCTAGGTACTAAATGCTAATTCTGGGTTCTCTATCTCTGCCAGTGTCTCAGTGATTTGAAGACATTCTTGATGGTGCTCTGTGGTTCACACATCCATAAGTTCAGTTCTAAAATACTATATTATAAAGGCTGTTAGTACTTACAGTAAGTCTCAAATAGTACCCTTTTGTAAAAACTCATACACCAGACAAAACTTTGAACTGAGAAGAGCCATATGATTCTAGAGGGACCACCTGTATTTTATTTCCCTGCATATATATTTTTTCTTGGATATTTTATTTACATTTCAAATGTGATCCCCTTTCCCCACTTCCCCCCCCCACCACAAACCCCCTATCCCACCCCCCTCCTCCTGCTTCTATGAGGATGTGCCCCCATCCACCTGTCCACTCCCACCTCCCACCCATGAATTCCCCCACACTGAGGCATCCAACCTTCACTGGACCAAGGACTTCCTCTCCCACCTATGCCAAACAATGCCATCCTCCCCTACATATAAAGCTGGAGCCATGGATCCCTCCCTATGTGCTCCCAGGCTTCTGGTTTAAACTCTGGGAGCTCTGGTTGGTTGGTATTGTGGCTCTCCCCATGGGGCCCGCAAACCCTTTCAGCTCCTTCAGTCTTCTCTCTCACGCCTCCATTGGGAACCCCATGATGTGATCAGCTCAATGGTTAGCTGTGAGCATCCACCTCTGCTTAATGACACATTCTATCATGGGAGAGAAGGCCATGAGAGTGAGATTGGCTCAACCTGTAGCAGCAGGAAAGCCAGCCATCATGACAGTGTGTTCATTACCAGGAAGCAAAGAGATGAATGTTTTCTCCTCTTAAGTCAGTCTGAGATCACACATCAAATATTTTCTCACTTACATTGAGAATGAGTCTTCCCTTCTTTCTGCAAACACGAGTCAGAGTTGTCTAGCATATGTCACCTAATAAGCCCTGTCATGATTAACTATTTCAGCAATAGAACATAATTTTTATAAAACAAACAGGCATTATAAAAATTAACATTTACCTTTTTAGTTTTACTTTTTTAACATAATAACATATTTTGGAGTAGCTGTTAAGAATCAAATTAAAGTACAGTAATTTCTAACTAAAATTTATCAATCAAATTACTTGGGCATAGATATGTACCCTTAGTTCCAGTGACTTAGAAGCTGGAGTACAGGATCAATTCAGTCCAACAGTTTGAGGCCAGCATGTGCACCACAGCATGACTCTGTCTCAAGAAAGAAATTATTTGGGGCTAGAGAGGTGACTCAGTGGCAAAGAACATAAGCTACCTTGCAAAGAACCCAGGTCTAGCTATCACCTACATGATAGCCCATGACCACATGGAATTCTAATTCCAAGGCAAACAAGGTTGCTTGTTCTCTTAAAGACAAGTTAAACAGACAGGCTGGGTGCCCAGGAGACTGAAGTGAAACTTTCTGGTTTCTTTGGAAACTCAGCTGTGCTATGTGATTTTTTTTTTTTTTTTTTTTTTTTTCTGGAAATTGTCTTATGAGAGTGAGAGACAAGATCTAGACTCAGACTCCATCTTAGAGAACCCTGACCTAAGGTTACACTCAAGTTAACTAACAGGCTGGTACCTAGCACCAGTTTTTAGATCACACCCCCACCCCCCAAAAATCTGCACCTCCAGATTATAAACTTGCCCCTGACACTTTAGTTCCTAATAACCAGCAATCAGGAGAAAAGCAGAAGTTAAGTTTGTGGTTTGGCTTTCAGCACCAGACAATTATGTCAAAGGCCTTAATGCTTCCTCCCAACTCCCATCAAATGTTTGCCAGACTAAATATCCTCTTCTTGCCTCTATAAATGCTCGCCTAAAATTGGGCTCAGGTCTGCACCTTCCCATTCTACTACATTAGAGACTGTGGTGTGGCCCAAGCTCAAGCTTGAATAAAGAGACCCTAGTGCTATTGCACTGGAATCGGCTCCTTGATGGTCTTTTGGGGTTCATGAACACTTCCTAGCATAATAAGAGGATGTTTTTGCTGAAGCAGACAAGTAGGAGGATGTTTTGTTAAGAGCAGATACATGGTTTTCTGGAGGCAGCCTGGAAAAACAGCATGTGGTGTTTTGCTAGAGTGGATACTTAAGAGAACATGTGATGTTTGCAAAGCATATAAATATAGCCCAACAGACAGTAGACAACACTGGATGGTATTGGTAGACCTTGCCATTCTTCACTGGTCATCATTTGGCTTTGCTGATGCTGGTCTTCCCTGTGGTATTGGTATGTTTTACTATTCTCTGTTGCTCATCATTTGTCATGACTTCATAAAGAAAAATTTACAAAAAAAAAAAAAAAAAAAAAAAAAAAAAAAAAAAAAAACCTCTGGTGGCGTTCCAGTGGCTTCTTGATGCTTCCATATACTTGGGCTGATTGGCAGAGCCTTACAGTTTCTTCTGGATGAACCTGCCATTGTTGATTTGCGAATGGTGTTTGTGAGTGGATCAACTGCCACTGCTGATTCCTGTGAACTGAACTGCTGATATCCTGACAACACAGGTTGGATTTGCTCCGAAGAAATATTTCTAAATAAGTCCACATCTTCCTTTGCTCGATCAGCCTTTCCTTTCCACTACCTCTGATGAGTGATGGGATAAAAGGGATGTTAAAGCATTTAAGAACCTGTATTAAAAGTAGGTTTTGAAAAGTTTAAGCCTACATAAACTATCTAGCCAGGATTTAAGTGACCTCCAGGTTTACTAACTTGTGAGGTCCAGCAAAAGTTCCAGTCTTGGCCGGGCAGTGGTGGCGCACGCCTTTAATCCCAGCACTCGGGAGGCAGAGGCAGGCGGATTTCTGAGTTCGAGGCTAGCCTGGTCTACAGAGTGAGTTCCAGGACAGCCAGGACTACACAGAGAAACCCTGTCTTGAAAAACAAAACAAACAAACAAAAAAGAAAAAAGAAAAAAAAGTTCCAGTCTTTTTGAATATAAGACACATTTTCACAATAATGTACTATGCACTTCACTCTTCTAGTAAGAATTAAATACTATACATTTCCTAAAGTGATTTTCAGACCTATTTGTATTCATGGCTAACTGTATCTTACAATGTATTGACTTTTCTTAGACATTAGTCTCCATTTGGTTTAATTGGTTGTCAACTAAACTCTACCTGGAATCAACTAAAATCCAACCACCTTTGGAAACCTGTGATGAATTTTCTTCAATGAATCATCAAGTTGAGAAGATCTACCATAAATCTGGATGATCTGAGAAGACACTCACTAAATCTGGACCATACCTTCTGGTACAGCCCAACTGAAATGATGTAGATGAAAGCCTTTGCTTTTTGCCTGATTGCCTACACTCTCATTGACAGCTTCCTATATACTGCTGCAGAGGCACTTTGCTGCTATTAGGACCCACTTCCTTGAGATTTCAACACAGACTGAAGACCATCTTAGGCCTTCAGCTTTATGAACTAAACAACTATTAGATTCTCTGCCTCTCTGTTATTGGACTAGCCAGATCCTAACCTGTAATGGACACTAATAAAATCCCTAATTAAGTACCCAGAACATACTTTTCAGTCTGCTGACATCTGCAGCTACCAGAGATTCTTCCATAAGCATGGAGAGCACTAAAAATTCACGATGTGACCTATTTTAGAACTTACTGACATAAATGCATTTGATTATTTGATTCACCTCCTGTGAGGATCAAGAAATTTAGTAACCCCAAACTTCTGACAATGTGTGGATAAATATGGAAAATAACTGCTGACTGGTTGCTTCTAGCATTTCTGGATAAATTAACAAAGAAAAAACTGCCTCCATGATAAAAATTATACAACCCTAAGATACAGTGTAAAAGGGGAAAAATGAAGTTGGTGATATAATTGACTGGTTCCAGGTGCACACGAACAGTCTAAATGTTTCTAAGTGTGCTCTAGAAAATAAAGTTCTTTTCATTAGCTATGGAGCTCAAGTTGAGGAAAATCAAACAAAGATCTTATAATTTTGGCTGAATTACAACGAAAGTTTAAGCCTCAGCCTTAGTAGGTATCCGTTATTAAAACAAGGGCACAGATACACAATAACAATTGATGAAAAAAAAAAAAAGGTCATACATTTGAAGGAGAGTGGAGAACATTATATAAAACAGTTTTGAGGGAAGAAAGGAAATAGAAATGTAGTTGAAATACAATCACAAAAAACAAAAGTAAGGGCACTGATTGGTAGGGAATGAGATTCTGTTACTCAGAGTGGTGATGTATGGGAGGACCCTACTAAAGCCCTGTGAGCCCTCAGATCCTGAAAGGCTTGTCTCACCTGAGGAAATAGTGTTTCCACCCATAGCAGAGGATGCATACTCATCCCTACCTTGCAATATTGCCCTCTCTTTCTCTGTCTCTTTGTTATTGTCTGACAAACTGGCAGTGACTTTCCCTGAAGTGCCAGTCAAGATAATAATGATGTCCCTCAGGGCACACCAACTGCTGCCCCCAGATCTATAACCGGACTGAAATTAAGAGGGTTGCTAGAGGGAAGACAGAAATTGTAGACCATGAGTATTGGCTGTAGATAATTTCACTAGGTTCCTCCCAGGACATAGCAACAGCTTACATCATCACCTGGTACCAGGTGGGAGCCAGGCTCTGCACCTTATAAGAAGACTGTTCCTTACCCATTCTCTCTCTGA
This sequence comes from Arvicanthis niloticus, assembly GCF_011762505.2. Classification (NCBI taxonomy): domain Eukaryota; kingdom Metazoa; phylum Chordata; class Mammalia; order Rodentia; family Muridae; genus Arvicanthis; species Arvicanthis niloticus. Next base: position 104,672,977 of record NC_047663.1, read on the forward strand.
ACCTTCTTCTTCTTCACTCTCTTTTTCTCTGTTCCCTCATGTTCCCAGCCAAGCTTTTTCTCGTTCTTTCTCTTTCTGTCCTTTTCTCTCCCCACTTTCCAGGCCCCTGCTCCATCCCCCCAAATAAGTCTTTTTTAGGTCTGTCTTATTGCATGATTACTCAGGGGCACACCTTGGCCTACCGCCAAGTTATTCCTGCTGCCACCGCATTATACTACTTTATAAAACATAACAATAAGGAGGTTCGCTACATCGCTAAAGAGCTTAAGAAGTTCCCTAATCCATTCGAGCAGAACTCTGGGAGATAAATGTTAGGAATGAATTTTAAGGATGTGAGATAATGGTTAAAGAACCTTAAACTGGATCAGGCTGAATTTATCAAATGGGCCCATTGAGTGTAGAGCCTACATTTATATGGAAGCTCACACAGAAATGATATCAAAAGTTCAATTGGTTGTATAAAGCATTTGTCAAAACATGGCTTACCAAAAAGGAACTAGAGGTCCCTGACATTGTTGAAGAAATTGTAAGACAATAGAAATTGCAGGACTAGGGTGAATATGCTGAGTAAAACCTAAACTTCTACAACAGCAATGCTTAGAAGATACGCCCTTCTCAATCCTATAAGACAGAATGTGGTGAAAGGGTCACTGTCAGAATAAATCTTGAAAAAACTCTGACAGAGGAGAGAGTTTCGGTTCTCCTATGGCTTACTGAACACCCCTCCCGTGTGTTGAAATTCTAGGCCCTTCTCCCTCATCCCCATGGCCTAACTCAGTCACTTACTCTGACTACCAGGAAAAATCATGAACCAAAACTTTTTTATTATATTTTCTTTTATTATAATGAGAGTGACTGGAGGGTATAGTATAGTACATTATATTAATTTATATAGTATATATGTGTGCTTTATATAGTATATACTCTAATTATATAATACAATATACAGATTAGTTAAATAGTATATTAACTCTCCAACTTCGTCTCATAACTTAATTCAAATGGATACTGATAATCTATCTGTTTACCACAAAATATCACACTGGTCACACTGATGACATTATGCTAATTGAGCCAGGTAAGAAGAAGGGAACAGTCACCTGAGACATATACAAACATATACAAGACAAACGATGGGTAATAAATCTAACAACTTCTGCTACCCAGAAGTGGACAGTCAAAGCCTTACTGAGACAATCCAGAAAGACAGGGGTGAAGGAAAATCTTCAAATTTGGTGGAACTTTGGCAGTATATATGTTTGTATATTTTTCTTGGAAGTAGAAATGGCCAGATGTGTGAATGTTTACTGTCAGTGATATCAAAAGAGCATGACTGAAAAATAGTTGAGAAAGACATCTAGGAAAGAAATGTGTGGATAGATCTCACCAAATGGGCAAAGGATGTGAAGATACTTGTGTCCCACCTAAATGTTCATCTAAAGATAACTTCAGCAGAGGATTTCATTTATTAAGTAAATAAGATGACCCATTCTATAGGTAGCAGCCTCTTTTCTAAGCCATATCTACCCTTTCCCTAGTGATCTCATGAACAAAATCACTGTGATGACAGATATGGAGTCTATCACGGGCTTGACAGTTTTGTTCCTCTAAGGGATCATAAGGTATACACTTGAAGTATGGTGACTCTGAACATTGTTACCATCCTTATTACATAAACTCCTTGAACTCAATATCTGATGTTCTTTCTAGCCTGTGTACAAAAAAGTTAGTTTCTATCATTGAATTTCCTTGATAGAAATCTGAGAGTTCTCATCATTTTTAGTATCTGTATATAAATGTACATCCTTAATGTGGCAATTGAAGAGTCTACTTGTAACTGTTATTATTTACAACTCTACTTAGAAGTATTCTTCTTTTTAAAGAAGACTAAAGACTGTAAAACAAGTTTGTCACCAAAAAAAGCTGAAAGGACATTTTAACTCTAGCCAAAAATTGTCACAGATGGCTGAAGTTTGCCTCTAAGCCAAAGGCACAGTTAAGGCTATTTCTATTTCAAATTTATATGGCTTCTCAAATGCTTCTTTTTCACTGTAATGTTTTTTCACTTCTCAAGTTCTTCCATTCTTATTATTAGACTAAAGGGGACTGTCATGGTGCTCCTTTCATAAAAGGGGAGGGGCATTGGACACACGTAGTTACCTTTAATGCCTGATATTTATATCTAGTTCTCTTTCTGATGATTACATTTTAAAGCACAAAAAATGAGATTTTTTTTTTTACAAACCCTGGTTTTATGTGGTTATTCTAATCTTTACCTAAACATCTTTTTTCTTAATTGGAACTGGCTGTGCTGCACAAATCCCTCCAATACGACTTAAGATACCAGAATTTTGTTCTCACTGGTTAGAAAATGTAAATCACACTTAAGGTCTTTTGTTTTGATTTTTTTTTTTTTTTTTGTAAGTCTAGAGATCAGTCCTTGGGAACAAAGAGACAGCTCGAAATTGTTGACTTATAGCTCACAATAAAATAGGAATTTAAGATGGAAGCACTGACAAATCAAGCCAGTGCAGCACAAAGGCTGCCCTGGTAATTTATAATGTAGAGGCAGCCCTGGAGTTTATCATCATGATGACAAATGCACTGTCATTGTTAATAGAAGAATTCCTGTCCAGGACTTCTTATTACACAAGTCAGGTTTCATATGCCATGCAGCATTACAGCAATAAAGTCTATAAGAATTTGCAGTGAATTTCAATTACTAATACATTACAGTTAAATATTTACAGTAAATATAGGTTTTTATATGTGCCTTCTAGTATTCTATGAGCCAATGATTTATACTATGATTTATATTAACATTTTTCAGCATGAAAAGGCACCATTTGGTAGGAAAACACTTCATTTAAAACATACCTAAATGATAACTTTGCATACAAAATAAACAAAGATACATCATTAGATATTGATCTTTTTAAGTGCAGTGTTTTTATTTTTAATGAACACAAGGACATTGTCCCCTTTTCTGGATATTACATTCAGTTAAAAATTCTTACTATAAAGCAATAGTGTGAAAGATAATGTCTTTAAATTGAATCTGGCATCTTTGTGTTCATTTGTTTAACTCCATTCTATTATTAAGAACCCCATTAACATCTGCTATACATTGTTGTCTTGTTCTTTCAAATATTATTATAAATTTTAAAAAGAATAAGCATACATGCTAAATAAAGATGAATTTGTAATCCACAACTTGTAGTTGCTTTTGCCATAGAGACTAACCATTGTATTATAAATAACTGGGTGGGGGGGGGGAGGAGAGAGTCAGACACATAGATTTAGCAATGGTTAGGTTTCATCAATTTGACAGAAACTAGAGTCACCTAGAAAAGGGAACGTTTATTGAAAACTTCTGTGCCTTGGACTTGTCTCTGGCCATGTCTATGGGAAATTTTCTTGATTGCTGATTGATGGAGACACATCCCACTGTTGATGGTAGCAAGTCAGTAAAATTTCATCTGTGGTCTCCACTTCAGTACCTGCTTTCAGATTCCTATCTTGGTTTCTCTAAATGAAGGACAGTAACAAAGAAGGATAAACTAAAATAAACTCTTTCCTTTCCAAGTCACATTTTTGTCCTAATGTCAGAACTGCAACAGAATCCAAACTAATGCTATGGATTCACATGCATAAAGCCTGTATGCATAGACATATACATTCTGTCCAAAACAACAAAACTAAAATTGTAAACAGTAACTTAGAAAAAGCCAGGCAGTGGTGGTGCACACCTTCCCAGTGCTCAAGAGGCAGAGGCTGGTGGATCTCTGAGTTCAAGGCCAGCCTGGTCTACAGAGTGAGTTTCAGAATAACTAGGGTTACACAGAAAAACTCAGTCTGTCTTGGAAAAAACAAACAAACACACAAAAGCCAAAATAGCTACAACAAAAGGATTAATAATAATAATAATTTACTAAAAATTCCAAATTTAAAAACACTGTGAAGGCTAATCTTAGTAGTCAACTTTACTTCATACAGAATCAATTAAAACCCAAGCAGCTGAGCACACCTCTAGGAGATTTTCTTAATGCAATCATTTGAGATAAGAAGATCTACCCTAAATCTAGCCCCAAACTTCTGGTGGCACCCCACACAAAAGGACATGGAAGGAAGAAAATTTTGATCTTTGCCTGCTTGCCCTCACTCTGGGATGCAAGACCATTTATCTGCTTACCAAGGCACTCCTTCACTGGTATTAGATTTCAGTATTTGAGATTTCAATACAGACTAGAGACCCATAGGTCTCTAGAAATCTCCAGGATCCCTAGCACCTGATTAGGATTTCTGGGACACCCAGCTTCATGAACTGAACTGGTCATTGAACTGGTCATTGATGGATTAGTCTGATCACACAGCCTAAGAATTAAATTATGAAAATACAGCAACTACAATCTTGCCAAATTAATGAATATAACCTACAACTTGTCCCAGTGTGTGTATCTGTCTGTGTATGTGTCTGTGTGTGTGTGTGCACAAAATAGCTATAAAAGGATTTACTTTAGTTTTGTTAATATTTAATTATTCTTAGAAAATACATGTAATTTATTTCCAACTCCTTCCAGTTCTCTGCACCAACATGGCTCCTTTCTGACTTCATTCCCTCAATTTTTAAATCATTGTGTCAAATTCTTGCTTCCCACATATGTACATATGTACGTATATATATATGTATGTGGGGCCATCCAGTGTATCATAGGTAAGCAACCAGTGGCTATACTTCAAATTAAAAAAAAATTCACCAACCTTTAATGGTTCCTTAGCTAGGAGTGAGGGCTCGTGTTCCCCTCTCACACCCATGTTGGAATGCTGACTAGATTAACCTAGTACAAGCCTTATTCAGGTAACCACACCTGTTCTGTGCTCATGAGTACAATGGCCATATCATGCTCAGGAAACATATTTGTAGTAATTCTTCCCAGTCTATGGTTCTTATAAACTGCCTTCTGCATGTTCCATTATATTCTCTAAGTCTTCAGAGAGGAGGTGCTGTAGATGTCTATTTAGGGCTAAACACTCCACAGTTACTTAGTCTCTGCATTTATAGCAGTTTTGATTCTATTATCTATAGTCACCTGCAAAAAATAAGCTTATCTACTGAGCAGTGAGATCTATAATAATCTATGCGTATAGACATGAATATAGATATCAAAGCACCTTGATTGTTCACTTAACAATATAATAATATGAAGTTTTTCCCTAGGATTTATTACTCCTCCATCCACAGGGTCCTGGCCATAAATAAAATAAAATAGATGAATTCCCTTTTACACAACTGAACTTATATTCATTAAAATGTAGTTGGTCACTCCCATAATAACTTATTGTACCAATGGGCATACCTTGCCAGGTCAGACATTATTGTATAGTGAATAGGTCACAGCTATGTAAGACTTTTCTCTCACAACAGCCTACATGGCACCATAAAGCTCTGGTGAAAACTAGATAGCTTGGAAGAAACTTTTTGTTCAGCTTGATTTCTGCGACCAAACTATGAGGTGTCTTCAGCAATGGATCAGCATCAAATTCTGGTGGGAAATAAAAAGCAAAGCAAACAGCATTTTGTGTGTGTGTGTGTGTGTGTGTGTGTGTGTGTGTGTGTGAATTTTCTAGCAACCTCTTGACCAATATCTTGAAGGAAGGTATCTCACACCTGACACTGAGATTTTTGAACAATGCTGTCTTATATCTGTATCAATATGTCTGAGTGTATGTCACATTGTTGTGTGACAAACACGACTACTCACTCCAGATAAAAAGTCCATAACAAACCAAAGTAAAGACACTAGCAAAGTCTAACCTGATGAGCCAGGGAGTTTTATTGGGGTTACTTACAGGAATGTGGGTGAGGGTCCACTTATAGGAGCCGAAATTACTCAGACAGCTGCATCACCAAAGCACATCACCTCAGCACATGTGACAGCTCACACAAGCTAGAAGTCTGGAACATACTGCACAGCCTGTATGCAGCTCAGCAGCTTAAAAAGGGTTTTTAAAGTGCATGGTTGGTCTAATCTTCCAGGCAACAAGGCTGGTTTTTGCTTATTTGAGGTGGTTTGTGTTGTCTAAAACTCTGTAGTTTGCCTTGCTGTGGGAGGGGTAGAGGGAGTGATGGTGAATGGGTGGATGGGTGGGTTGGGGTTGGGGCAGCCCCAGCGATGGCTAGGTCCCACAGATGAGGTAAGGATTCCTAGAAGGCTCAGTGTTTGGGGGGATCTTTCAGCCTGACTGATTGTCAGTTGAGTGCTTCATTATTCATACAGAACTCAGTAAGCAAGGACAGATTGACACTGTTCCAAAACAGATCATATCATTTTTTGTCCCAGACACATGGGATTAAACTTCCACATCTGGGAATTATAAGTTTAGTCATCACTGATAAACTGTGATAGAACAGTTATTATTTACAATCATTTTCCCTTATCAATCCCATAACCCAACTTTTAAAAATTTTGCTGTTTCAAGGGTACTAGACAAAAAGAAAATTGCCTGAACAGATTGCAATGTCCCAAGCAGTGTTGTTATCAACTTTTAATTGTCAGAGTGCCAATTGTGAAGTCATTATTTAATTTCTGGTATAATACAATATTTATATTTTATATCTTTAAAGAATTTATATGTCTACTCTTGGTATCCGTTTGTTCCTTGTTCTTATGATACCACAGTGGCCCTGCACAAGCTAACCTTTCTAAGAAATAGAGGTCTTAATACTACATTTTCTTAAATAATTTTTCTACAACATTCTTTGTCCATCATTATAAGTCTCTGTGTAGAGCAGAGATAACTCCAACCAATGTAACTTTGCTACTGTATCTTTTCCTCCAGGTGTGTACCCTGTGAGCAATCTTACATGTCACATAATTGCCTGAGCATATAGTAGGAAGAGGCTCTTACTCGGATCTACTGACAACTCCTCTAGCACTCTGAATCTTGTTTACCTGTCTGAGTTTACTCTGATTATCTTGTTCCTGAGTAAGTACAGGGGTGAACATTACAAGAGGATATTGGAACCAGAGCCTCTGGTATCTTTTTGAGTCATAACTGCCAGAGTGTAAGGAAGACCTTCAAGTAGGGCCAGATAAGGATATCTCCCTAAAAGTGGGAGAAGTAATATGCTCAGGACTTTCCTGGGGAAATTTAGAAGCAGTACTCCTGGGAGAAGGAATAAATTATCCATAAGAAATTTCCCATCAATCCAATATCTCTGAGTTGTAGAAACAGTAAAAGTGTGCCCTTTCACCCCCTCAAGCATGCAACACATGGAGATCAAGACCAAAAGTGAAAGACCACACAACTGCACTTGCATCACTCAGCTTTGCTGGATCTTTGTCAAGCAGCTGTACTAGCGATATGACTTTCACTGTTCCCATTAGACATACCTGTGCCAGCTTGTCTATGACTTTACTGTTTACTCCTAGAAAGAAAGAGTCTAATAAATCTAGTCAGTTTCAGGAATTTTCTAAAGCTATTTTGAGTCATAATGAGCTTCCCTGAGGATAAGATGTTCTGTCTTAGATGAAACTGCTATACAACACACATACACACAAATCATTTAGGTATGTATTTTCACATTTAAATTACAATATTCATCTCTAGGGTATCTATAGGATAACATAAAATATTTGGTCTTTAAGACTGCAAACACGGCTCATTTCGTAAAGTATGTTGTGTACAAGCATAAGGACCTGAGTTTATAGCCCTAGAACATATCTGGAAACTGGTACATCAGTGCGTATTTGTAGTATCAGTGCCAGAAAAACAGAAACACTGGAACTTTGGAGCTCTGGCCAATCCAGCATAACTAAAATGATGAGTTCAGGTTCAGTAAGAGACCACGTCTCAAATTAAGATGAGAAGAAGCTTGATGTCACCTTCTTGTCTCCATATGCATGTATATGTACATGTCCCTACATGCACATGAATACACATTTATGAAACACACATACACATATATATTTATATATATATATAAATTATATATATATATATAATTTGAACTTTAAACTGACAAACACAGTTTTAGCCTCATCTCTAAATCTAGTCCCTAAATTCATTTTTCTATAGGTACCATGTGACATCTTGAAAGTGAACATTGGGGTGTAGACATGTGCTCAGTATTATTCTCATTTGAATAGTCAGCAAGCGTGGTCTTCTCAGAACGATAATGTCTTTAAAAACCATACAGAATGAACGGTGTCTTAAAGACAAATGCTGTTCATTGAAAGGATCTGTTAAGTATTTACACTTGTTATACAATAGTTACGTGTGAAAAAAAAAAAAAAGAATCATACAGACCTGGTAGGCATTTGACTTGGTATTTGAAGGGAGACATTTCTAGAAATGCCAATTCTGCTACTTCTTAGCTTATACGTTGGCCAAATTGTCTAAATCTAGCAAATCCCTGAGTTTATATTAGGGAAAAAATGAAAATAATAACTTACTTTTGTGAAAGTTAAGTAAAATTTAAAAAGAACTTTATACCATCTGACACATAACAGACTCTCAATTTATTTTCAATAAACTATTATTTGCAACACTTAGAGATACTAGTCTGTATAGTTCAGCATCATGTTTGCAACACTTAGAGATACTAGTCTGTATAGTTTAGCATCATGTTTAGTTTTAATTCTTAACCTGACAGAATATAGTCAATATAGGAGACACTATTTTGTAGGTTTCTGTGAAGGCATTTCCAGCTAAAATCAACTAGTATATTAAGACAATCCTTTAAAGTAGTCAGTGCTTCCAACTAGGGGCCTGAAGATAAAGTAATCTCTTGCTGCTTACTATTCTTGAGTGTGTGTATCTATTGCTGCTGCCATAAGCTTCTACTCTACTGCTGTTGGGGGCCGACTTTTAGCAGAAAGCGGCTATCAGCTTTGCAACCATCTTGAGCCATATACCCTGTCATGAGACTTGTATTACAATAGCCTACAACAGCTGAGCACACTCCGATAACATCTTGCTTTGGATACCCAGGACCTTCCTTGGATGTGTGAGATTAAAGGTGTGTGAGATTAAAGAGATCAGATTTAGAGACAAGACCTAAGGGCATGATTAAAGGTGTAACTTAGAGGCGTGGCTTAGAAGTGAGACATATAAAAGGCAGAGATATACTCTTTAGGGAGACTCTTTAGAGAGTACAGCTAGACTTGGGACTTGGACCAGGAAGAGAGACTGAAGAATAAACGGGATTGAATCATACTCTGTCTGGTCGCCATTCTTCGAGTACGTCCTCACTCTCTTTCTTGCTGAACCCCGACCTGCGGACCGGAGCGGCAGCTTGGGCCGGGATACAGTGGCCGCCATATATATGACCATGTTTGAATTCCCAGGCACTCTAGTTTAAGCCAATTTAACAAATCCTTTTTAAAATAATGCTTCTAAACCTGCCATTAATGCTTCCTCTCCCTGAGATGAAGCCCTGCAACAACATTTGTGCTTTTCAACCAAAATTTTTGGTTTCAAAAATTTGTGCTTTTCAACCAAAAATTTTCCTTCTTTTTATTTAAAGGTTTCCTTTCTCCCTAACAGAAACACCTAAAGCAACAATGTTTGTGCTTCTCAACTGAAAATTTTCTTGTTTTTTGTTTAAATGTTTCCTTTTCTCTCTAACACTCATGATACATGTCCAACATTTTTTTTCAACTTTTTGAGATTTCTTTAAGGTTCAAAAGTCATCTAATCTACTTCCACAGCTCAATTCAACATGGTGATCACTATTTTTCAATCCTTAATTAACAACTAGTTTCCTTTTACAGACAAACTGTTGCTGCCTATCCCAGATACATAATTAACATGATATTTTTCTCCCTCAGCCATCTAAAGCAGAGGTTTAGGTACTTTCCAGTACTAACATTTCCTCAAACACCTTTGCCTTTCCAGGATCTTAACGACAGACCGAGATATGCTTGCTCCAGAGTAGCTTAATACTGGCTCCTCACCCTTCACAGACACTCCCCTGTCGGGGTGCTGCTTCCCTGTTGTAACTATCCTATAGGCACACCCACAGATCCAGCAAAGACAACACCATCTTCTGGAACCTGCCTGTGATGCCAAGCTGCCTTCTTCCAGACAATGTCTGACTGAAGACTCCAGACGCGTCTGACCAAAGACTCCAGAGACATGCTGAGACTCAGAGGCGCACAATGAAACCCAAAGAAGACAGATCTAGACCTTCCAGTTACAGATGAAATCTTTTTTCTTTTTGCCAAAGTGACCAAGGATGAGTTCCCCCACCCATCTCCTGCAGTGACCAAGGATGGGTTCCCCCACTCATCTCCAGCAGTGACCAAGGATGGGTTCCACCACCCATCTCTGGCTGAAGCAAGAAGGGGTTCAGTGGGGCTTTCCCTTTACATTGAAGAGCTGAACATTAAACTTCGAGCCTTGATCAGAGAACTTTGTCTTAGCTTCATCTTTCTCTTGCCCCCTGTCCCCCCTTGTTCATTTCTAGCCCCCCTTTTAGAAGAACTTGGTTGGTCCGTGGCTGCAGACTGCTCCAGGTGGGGATGCTTGCTCTCAGGCAAAGGGAAGGGCAGATTGGGTAAAGAACTCTTGGAGGGAGAACCAAAAGGGAGGGCAACGTTTGGGATGTAAATAAATAAAATAATTTAATTTAAAAAACAAAAAGAAAGAAAAGAATTAGTATGGAGTATTTCAAAGCACATTTCCCATTCAGAGTTCTTAACGTCTTACATTTCTGGTATATTTCACTTGCTCTACGAGTCTATTTTGTTCATTTATTTCAAACTGTTATACCCTAGGAAGCCCACAGTGACCACTTTGTGTCAGATCTATATGATAATCTTTCCATTTATCTACCATAGGAAGCCACCAAACCTCAAACTCTAGTCTTCAGATAAAATGAGGCTCTTTGCTACATCAGAAATTTTATACTTGCACTTCAAGTGTTTTTCTCTCAAATCTTTGCACACCTTACTCAATTACACTTCATTAAATAAATCCCTATTCACATTGGCCTTTATATTTAAAAAATATTTTGGATATATTAAGTATTTTGCATACATGTATCTGTATGTACCACATATATGCCCATTACCCTCAGAAAAGGGTGTTAGACCCCTGAACTGTAGTTACAGATAGTAGTGTGCTGGCACTGAGAATTGAACCTAGGTCCTCTGGACTGTCTATTTCTTATTCACTCTGTTTCTTATTCACATAAGTGGCTTAGTTTGGTTTTCATTCATTCACCATGACCACAGCAACTCTTACAAGGAAAACATTTAATTGGGGTCAGCTTACAATTTCAAAGGCTCAGTCCCTTATCATGGCAGGAAGCATGGCAGCTTCCAGGCAGACGTGATGCTGGAGAAGGAGCTGAGAGTTCTACATCTTGATCTGAATACAGCTAAAAGCGGGGCCTCTTCCACAGTGGGTGAGCCTTGAAGAGCATAGGACCTCAAAGCCCATTGCCACAGTGACACACTTCCTCCAACAATGTCACATCTATTCTTACAGTGACACACCTCCTAGTAATGTAACTCCCTTGGGCCAAGCATTCAAACACATGAGTCTATGGGGGCCAAACCTATTCAAACCACTACAACAAGTCTATTTTATTTACTAACAATCAAATGTGAGGGTCCTAGTTTGCTTTTATTTTTGTGATAAACACCACGAATGAAAGCAACTTGAAGAGGGAAAGGTTTATTTCTTCTAACAGGTTAAAATCCATCATTGAGGGAGGAAAGGCAGGAAATCAAAGCAGAAACTTAGAAACAACACTCTTAGTGACTTATCCCATCCTCCTCTTGTATTCTGTCATGTTCTTATACAACCCAAGACTAGGTGGTTGGACCTTCTCGTATCAATTCTCAATTTTTAAAATGCCCTATAAGCCAATCTGATCAAGCCTCATCACTTGAGGTTCCTATTTGACAAAGGACTTTAATTTTGTGTCCAGTTGTTTTTTAAAACTTGCAAATATTACCTCATGTCTGAATATACCTTGTGAAAATTGATTATCTCTGCCCACTATTGGATCTTGGAGATTAAACTCAGCTCATCAGATTTGGTAGCAAGAATCTTTTTGTGCTATGCCATTTCACTAGCCTACAAGCATTTTTAACTCCAGTGGCTTCCTTGCTGCAAATAAATTAAACATATGAGAACCTTAGTAAATATTGGGAAAATGTGTTACTATTTCCTGATTAAGTAAACAAATGGCCAACTGTTTCAGGTTTACTATACAAAATTAGCTACCAGTCATGTTTAGCAAATCTATTTCATAATTTCCAAGAGAAACTGGTCTAATCCATTTCTGGATGACTTGTGAATTGTTATATTCATCTGTCTGCTGATATGTTCATTCATTTATGTAAACTGGACACAGAGTAGAATCACTTTGTAAGAGAGAACCTTAATTTAAAAGAAAAAATGATGTCTGCACCAGACTAGCCTATATGTAAGCTGGCATTGCATTTTCTTGATTTGTGATTGGTGTGGGAAGACTCAGCTCATTGTTGGTGTTACAAACCCTGGTCACGAGTGCTTTAAGAAACTAGCCTGAGCAAGCTATGAGGAGCAAGACAGTAAGCAGACTTCATCAACAGCTTCTGCTTCAGTTTCTGCCTTCAGGTTTCTGTTTCCTTGGATGAAGGGCTACAAGCTGTTAGGTGATATAAACCTTTACTTCCCAAGTTGATTTTGGTCGTGGTGTTTTATCACAGCAACAGAAACTATAACTAAGATGGCTGAACAGTGCTTATTTATATCACTTAGGAATGAGATTGAACCACTTCTAAGGGTGCAAAACATAGACACTTAGGAAATCAGAGGCTATGGTACTTTAATGTTTTTGCCCTGTTGGCAGGTTGGACTTCCTGAAGTACAAATTAGCTCACAGACAAACTATGGCTGAGAATTTCATTTTTAGAAACTTGGTTGGCTCCTCTATATACTAGCCTTTTGTCTTTATTTTGATTTTCCTTAATATGTATATTTTTAATTTTTGTCTTAGGCAGAATTTCCATTACTGTGAAGAGACATTATGACAACAACTTTTTTTTTTTTTAGAAATCAAAATATCTTTCTTTGCAGATGACATGACAGAAAACATACATGACCATAAAAATTCCACTGGAAAACTTCTACATCTGATAAATATTTTTAGCGAAGTAGCCAGATGTGGGCCTGTGTACTGGAGGCTTTCCACAGAGATCTCTGGTACCACGAGGTGCAAGGGTTCAGATGAAGTGGGGAGTATGGAGTGGGAATTGCCTCTTCCTCAACCATCTCCACTGTTGCAGTCGCTTCTGACAACAACAACAACTCTTATTTAAAAAAAAACATTTAATTGTGGCTTATATTTTCAGAGTTTTAGTCTATCATCATCATGGCAGGAAACATGGCAGACTGTAGGCAGTTATGATACTGGAGAAGGAGCTGAGGTTCTACATCTTGATTCACAGGCAGCAGGAGACTGTTTTCCACACTGGGCATAGCTTGAGCATATGAGACCTCAAAGCACATCCTTATAGTGACACACTACCTCCAACAAATCCACACTTACTCCAGTAAGGACGTACTTCCTAATCGTGCCACTCCCTATGGTCCAAGCATTCAAACACATGACTATAGGTGTCATACCTATTTAAACCACTACAATACTCCTGTATTTTATATTTCTATAAGCATCTAATCAATCATACTTGGAGTTGTTATTTTTGAGTAATCCTTATAAATCTGGCACTTTATAAGAATTTTCCTTATTTTAATTTCTGAACTGTTATCTAAGACAGTATGAGTGTTTTTATTTTTCATGTGATTAAATATGAGGTTAAAAAGAATAAAAGTTGTCTCTAATTATATAATCATATAGTTGGCCATCAAAACTTCTTAGGATTTGAACCTAAGAAGTCAATTGTCATGTCTCCATCTTACTGGGTTACAATGTTCATTCATCACAAAGTAGTCTTTATTTTTCTTAGAAGTATCATTCTGATGAGGTAAACATATGTAGATACACTTTCATTACATTGGTTTTCTGGTTATTTTGGTTTTGTTTGTTTAGGGTTTTTGTTTGTTTGCTTGCTTGCTTGTTTGTGATGGGGGTCAAGTCAATAATTAGACAACCGAGCCAAGCACTCTACTAACTAGACTACTAAATGGACTATTTAAATGGTAAAATATAACTCAAAAAGTGTTAGGTCTCAAATGCTGGATAAATGGCTAACTGAAGTGCCCATTAATATACTAAAGTGGACAGCCAGGTTCCCCGCTGAATCCCTCAGTCTCTATCTGCTACAGGCCTATCCGGCCTGGCATACTCATCTGCTACCCCAAATGTCTCCAGCCCAGAGGCTGGGCTGCCCTTCTTACCAGTTGCCATTCTGTATAATCCAGTCATTTTGGCTATGCCATTCTCTTGGTTAGTCTCTTGACCTAGGCTGCCCCTCTTGGCCAGCAGCTTCTCTCCCTTCTTGACTTCCACTTCTCTTAACATGGCCAAGCTCAGTTTGGTTATTGTCTACTCTAGACCTGCCCAAATATACATGCCTCTCACTACTCTTTCTCTCTCTCAAATCTACAATAATCTTTCTCCTCCACCATACCTAGGTTGTTTCCTTCTTTATTTTTTTCATTCAAAAAGTATTATTAAGTAAATATCTGAGAACATTAAATATATACTTGGATCTGCATAGTTTTATAGACTATGAATATTAATTCCTTCTGAATTTCCCATCTCATTTTATGAATGTAGAGGTCACTGACTTTTTCTTAGCTCATGATAGCAGATCAATTACAGGCTGGTAATTTTTTTCTAATGTTATCCCCTTTCCCAGTTTCCCCACTGGGAAAACCCCTTATCCCATTCCCCATCTCCCTGCTTCTATGAGGGTACTCCCCCACCCACCTACCCACTCCCACTTCACCGCCCTGGCATTCCCCTACACTGGGAAATCGAGACTTCACAGGACCAAGAGCCTCACCTCTCATTGATGCCAGACCAGGCCATCTCTGCTACATATGCAGCTGGAGCCATGGGTCCCTCCATGTGTACACTTTGGTTGGTGGTTTAGTTCCTGGGAGCTCTGTAGGGGACTGGTTGGTTGATATTATTGTTCTTCCTCTGGGGTTGCAAACCCCTTTAGCTCCTACAGTCCTTTCCCTAACTCTTCTACTGGGCTGGTAATTTTTATGATAAGAAAGTATCAGGTCTTAAAATCCTGTTTACCATGGTATATTTTTTTTCTCTTCGAATTTTTGACAACACCCTCTAAGAGCTAATGTCAGAAACAGTCACAGGTAAATTCATGTTTATACTAATTCTGAGGGAAATAACTCACTCAGTTTAAACTGAGAGTATTATTCCTTTTAAAAGTATTTCTATTGTTCTTATTCCTTTGTTGCTTGGCTTTTTGTTTAGTTGTTGTTGCTGTTATTGTTGTGCTGGGGATCAAACCCAGGGCCTTGAGTCTGCCTTGCAATTGCTGTAGCTCCTGTTCAATTTCCTGAGCCATATTTACAACCCTAAACTAAACACATAATGTATAAGGCAGATGGTTCAGAAGAATTCAGCAGTCATCCTGTTTATCAACGACCACATACGAGGCACCATACTATACTGAGAGATTCACAACAATATACAAAATAACATTCCACATTTATATTATTTTGGTTTTATCTTAATGATAAAAACAAACTTGGCAAGTCAATATATGAGTACCTTAAATCCTTTGCAATATCAGGAAATACAAGAAGAAGTCAATAGCTACATCCACTGAAACTTTCTGTTGTGACTGGACAGGACAAAGCCAAGGTTCCTCCATTTTGTTTTCTTGCTGAGACTATTTCAGGTTTCCCTAGAATTTCATCTCCTTGATGAGGAAAAGAAATTTTCTATGGAAAAATTTCCCACACTATTCTAGGAACCAAGGTCAGGATGTTCTAACTAATTTATCTTAAGCCTATTTGTGTGGAAACCCCCTACAGCTAATGACTTAATTTGGCTGCTTCTGTTGAACTACTTGCTTCTGCAAAGCTCTTCCTTCTCCACAAACCTGTGGATGCTGTCCTGATGTGGGTTTTATCTTTGAAAATCTTATGCTCTGGACACCTGGGTCTACCCAAATGCCTTTGTGTGGTCCCAGTCAGTTGAAATAACAATTTTTAATCGACTCTAAAATTATCTGAATGGTCATCTCTGGTAGGCTACCTGTAACACTATCACTAGGTTTTAGGCATGTGTGGAGATGGTTTTCTGTGTAACGCAGTATATAGTAAACCAGGCACAATGGTTTAGCCTTGTAATCTCAGCACTGATACAGCAGGCTTGCCATTACAGAGGCCACAGCACCTAGGTTACAGTTTAAAGACAGTCTGGTCTATAAAATGAGAGTCTGTCTCAAAAACAGACACAATTAAAAAGAAAAACAAAAAAGGCTTGTGTGAAATGATCTTTGTGGAACAATTATATATCAGCTCACTTTATTAAGCAAATTAAGAGTGTACCAGTCCTCTAGCCAGCTGACCAGAAGTAGGCTTGTCCCAGGGAAAAAACTCTGCCTTGACAAAAGATGGTAATTTTTTTTTTTTTTTAAATCAAAAGCCTGCAATCACACCACACCTTTGTGTGGTGAGGAATGGAGGCCATTCCTCCAGAAGAATCAAACCGGTTTTGCATATTAGCAAGGAAAGGGGCCCTTCTGGTGTTGTGAAGCACCGCCAAGAAGAGTGGAAAGCCATTTATTAACAGGCAAAAGTGGCTCTCAAAGGGAGAAGGAGCAAGGTCAGGGCAATTTGACCATTCTTAAGCTATTTTATTGTATATTTCCATTATATTAAATGAATGTCAATGAGAATTTATTTACTCTTCCATTTTTTAGAAAAGGTCTATAGAGACGAGGAAAAGGTCGTATTTATAGATAACAGTCTGTGAGCCAATCTACTTCTATCATTAACAGCATGTCCATTCCTTCCCAACAAAAGGCCGTAATTGCTCTAGAGTCTTGGTTTCTATCCTTCTGCACAAGTTGCTCCACCCTCGTGAATCATAGAGTACTCTGATCTTTCAGTAGTCTTGCTCAGGAATCTAATGAAGCTGTCTAAGAAAATTAGTTTAGTTTATGCTTATTATAAACAAAGCTTGGTTATTTGTTAATATAAACAGATTCTAAGCCACAAAGATTAACTTTGGGTTAAGAAGGGGCACAGACTCCTCAAAGTGACTCTTCCACAACATAGATGATAACGCGGCTAAGATAACACCACCTATTGCTGGGTTTCAGACCCAGGGACTGAGGTGCATATTTTACATACCAAGGCAGACCTGGCCTCCAGGTTCTCCCACCATCCCTCTGTCCCTACCTGACATAATCCATCCACAACCTTGAACTTTCCAGCCCAGGGGCTGGGCTGGCCTTCCACCAGAGGCTCTTGACTACATACATAACTCAGATACTTTGGTTTCTCCTCTCTTTCTTTGTCTCCTCACCCTCCTCCTCCTCTTCCTCTTCTTCTTCCTCCTCCTTCTCTTTTTCTCCTTCTCCCTCGTTCTCCTATCTTCTTTTTCTTCTTCTCCTCCTCTACTTCTTCACTGCTTTTCCTTCTCTCTGCATGCACTCTTTCTCTCTCTTTCTTCTCCCCTCTCTCCTTCCCTATAGCAACTTCCCTGACCTCTTTCCTTGGGGACAGTGAATTCACCTGTCTGAGAGCAGCTTCCTAATAAACATGCATATATATATATATATATATTAATCTGGTTTGAATTGGCTTATTTTACTGGGGAAGAAATATTGTATTACCTATGAGTTAAGGCTTCTGTACTATAAAAACCACAGTTCCCTAGATCCTTCTCAGTTTTGATGGGAAGTGTTAGTATTTTGTCTAAACTCCACCCCCACAGTTACCTGGCAACAGCCAGATATGCTCCTCTTCACAGTTACCCAGCAACAGCTAGGTAGGCCTGGCCCACTATAAAAGGAGCTGTTTGCCCCCTCCTCTTTCTCTTGTTCTCTTGATCCCTCTGTTCCCTTTGCCCCTTCTCCCTCTTCTTCCCCCTCTCTCCATGTGGCCATGGCCAGCCTCTACTTCTCTACTCTCTTTCTCTTTGCCTCTCTCTGCCTCTACTACCCTCTTAACTCCCCTCTCCATGCCCTGAATAAACTCTATTCTATACTATACTGATGTGTGGCTGGTTCCTCAGGGGGAAGAGATGCCTTGGCATGGGCCTGCTGAAACATCCCCTTCCCCCATACCTCTCCACACACCCACAGAACATATTCTCTTTATCTCTTTATCTTTTTATAAACATATCAAAAAGTATCATTTCATTATTGTAGAAATTATTTATGAATTACTAAATTATTTATTTATTAATTTAAAATATACTATTATTATAAGAATAACTGAATTATTTAAACCAAAACAAGAATATCAAATAAGCCTTTACAAATTCTCTAAAATCTTATTGTCCAAAGGTAACTCTTTGGAGTGAGGTTATCATTATAACTTTTATATTATAATATGCTCATAGTATCATATATGATATAATATACTTTATATACTGATATGTTTTATAAAACCAAGGGTATGTTTTGTGAAGTGCAATATGGTACAATGGGAGGACATACCTCAGCAGGCCCATACAAGCATCCGTCCCCTCTCAGGTATCTGCCATATGATGGGTCTAGTATAGAATAGAATGTATTTAGGTTCATGGAAAGGGGAGTTGAGAAGGGAGTAGAGGCAGAGAAAGAGAGGAGACAGAGAAGGACAAAGAGAGAAAGAGAGAAGAAGAGGTTGGCCAGGAACATGTGGAGAGAGGGACAGAGAGGGAGGGGGGAGAGGGAGAAAGGGGTCAGAGAGAGAGAAAAGAGAGAGAGAGAGAGAGAGAGAGAGAGAGAGAGAGAGAGAGAGAGTAGGAGTCCAAACAGTCCCTTTTATAGCAAGCCAGGCCTACCTGGCTGTTGCTACTGTTGGTTAGAGCATAGAAGAAATGCCAAAATATATTATGAAAATATTAGTATTTTAAACCTTAAAAGACCTTTTAGATGTTTCAGAAACTCAAACTTAAAAAAGGAAAAAGTGAATGGAATTGATTTGCACAAAATACAAGTTTCAGTATATGAAAAGGAGAAGAGATGACTAAATCTTAGATAACCTAGAAGAAAAACAAAGAGCCAATTTTATAATAATCCTTGTAAATATTTATTTTAGTTTTAGTTATGTATGTGAAGTGAAGCATGTACACATAAATGTTGATTCCCAGAGGCCAGTATATGGCATCAGATTCCCTAGAGCTGAAGTCACAAATGCTTATGAGGTGTGGCACATGCATGTTCCAAACTGAACCCTGGCAGGTCCTTTGGAAGAACCATCCTACCAGCCCCTGATATTATGATGCTATTAATAAAACATATTATAGAAACTACTACCTTTCCCAGAAGGAAGTGGAAAAATAAATGCTTCTGTACAAGTAGAGAAATACATACGTTTTGTCATCAGAGAATCAACAAATATCACATTACTCAAAGAATGCATGGCACATATTTTATTACTATTGGAAAGAACTTTATTATCAGTAAGCTAATGAAACTCGAGTCACATGTTTCCAGTTAGGCAGTGTTTAGACTGAGCACTATCTTTCAAGGTCACAACCAGAGCTGGCTCACATGGTTCCAAAGAACGCTTAAGTTGTCTTGGAAATTTGTTGATTTCATTTTTCAAGCGATAATATTATATCCTATTATGGAATTAATTTTACCTTCAATACTTAAATAATATGTATTTGATATGTAAATAAATCTGCATTTGGTCAAAATATTAGCTCTGAATACTCTTATGACTTATACATTTGCCTCAACTACTATAAAACTCAGATTATTGTTAAAAAGTACCTTCCCCTCTTTCTTAACACTAAATTCAGGCTCTTGAAGATCTTTCATAATTTCTGCTTTGAGATCCACTGGTGCTGTTTTGCTAAAGTTGCAGGTTTCTGTCAAAAAATCCCAAAGCAGATCTCCATTTTCATTACCATCAATAAAACAGTCTGTTATGTCCATGGTAGACAAAAGGTCATAACATTCATACTTAATACCAAGGTCATCCAGTATCTGAGCAAGATCAGAAGATGTGACATATTGGCAGAGGTCATCCCTGGGTAGGCGGGATCCATATTTTTTCCATAGCTTTTCCCAGCCACTAGTTCCTATGCAAAAAAGTTAATACAACACATAGGTTATTAGCATCAAGAAATCTGAAAACAAAACAGACCCAGGGAAGAGTATGAGAATACATGGGGTATGAATACTAGTGTACGTCCTACATACATAACAACAAAGTTGTTGTTTTCTTATTTTTTTTCTTTCATTTAGCTTCTCTCAGTCATTATAATAGACATTTAGAGTAGAGCACAGAACAAAATAATATTCATACCCTTTGTGAAGCTTAATTCAAATAGCATAACAAAACCAGGGAGAAGACTGAATAGGTAATTAAATATATCATATGATATAAAGTGCAAGCAAAAAAACAGAGTAAGGCATAAGTATGGTCAGAGACATTTAAATACTGTTGTTTTTCCATGGTGATCACAGAGTCTGTCTCATAGAGTAACACTTGAGCACAAATCTGCCCGGCGATCACGTAGACACCACAAGGAAGGTTACTCCAGATGGAAAGAACAGCTATTAGGAATTTGAAGCAAATGCAAGGCTGGCACATTTAAGAACTAACCAGCCAGCCAAGAAACTTGGAGTTGAGTGATCAAGTGGAAGAAATGAAAGACACATCCGTGAAATATTTTAATGTAAAAAAAAAAAAAATCACTTAAAATAAAATTCAAGTAGTTTACACTTTCTATCATTTCATTTTTCCATGTTGATAATCAAAAATTCTGCTAGTTAGCACTAAGTGAATATTTATAGAGTTAAAATTGCTCTATAACAAAAGCAAAGGAACACAGTAGAAAATATAAGATATAGTACACTGGCCACTAAATGACTCGATTTTCTTGATTTTGACCTGTCTTTCTTGTCCTAATCAGTTTTCCTTGTTTAGCCTACATTGTTTTATCTGACCGCCTCCATATACTGCATATATGCACCTGAACATATATAGTTTTTTCCACAGAACCTTTTATTTCAATGTAAACAAATCTGCAAATAAACATAGTTCCTGTGCTTTATATGCAGTCATTAGATTAATCATATTCTCATTTGGTTGTGCTTTAGAATACTAACAAACAACTATTCAGTTGAATTCAAACACATTGATCATTTCCTGTTAACCCACAGCTTATACAAAGCTATAATAATAAATTGAAAGGCAAAGGCACTGTTCTTTACTTTCCTGAGCTCATAAGAGCCTTTGATGTGAAATGGCAGGAAAGTTCACTCACAATACTTTGGATAAAATCTAATGCCATTTACTCCGTGTTTTTAATGGTTATGCATGAGAGACTATGAGTGGGAAAACTAGGAACAGTATAGTTAACTAAACTGGTGAAAAATGGACACCATATTTGGCAGTAATATTTCTTTAATTGGGTTGCATATCTTATTTAAGCACAAATCAAGCTATTTTAAAAGGTGTTTTTTGTTTTATAATTCATAATTTTAGTTATTTAATATTTCTGACAAGTATAAGCAAATTTCTGAAATATTTTTCTTGTTTTGCTCAGTGGTTACATTAAGAAAAAGATAATGTGACATTTCTTCACTGTAGTAAAAATTTCTTCCAGAAGTAGTGACTTTGATAATAGGAAGACGTTATCTGAGTTCCAGTGTAATGAACTGAATACTCTTAGTTCTTAACTCTCATTTCTAGGAACAATATCAATTAAAATTGCTTATTTCTTACAGATGACAATCTCCTATTCTTCAATCAGTAACAAAATCTTATGAACTACATGTTTGAAAAAGTGAAAACTATTTCTATCATATGAAGTGTATCGATTGAATAATTTCTGGCTCAAGATTCTTTTTTTTTTTTTTTTAAAGTTAATTGTTGCTACTACTGACTTTTTGGTTCCCTATAAAACCACACAGAGCTCATTTGGATCCCACGTATGGATAAATGCACATAACATGGCTCTAGCTCTCGTCAAGTAGCCTAAAATTTATATAAGTAGGACGTACACTAGTTTTCATACCCCATGTGTCCTCATACCCTTCGCTGCGTCTGTTTTGTTTTCAGATTTCTTGATGCTAATAACCTATGGGTTAAATTAACTTTTTTGCTGCAAATAGCAGACTACTGTATTTATAAGGAGCTTGGTCAATTTTAAAATTCAAGTAGAATACCATATTCTAAACCACAAAATGCTCTTCTTTCCTACTGGCAAGTACCTAGCAATTAAATATGAAACTGTTCAAAATGTCAGATTCACTAGTAGAATAGTGATTAATATAAAGTATGTCAATTCAGGATAAATTTCTGTTAAGAATAGTGTTTCTGTTTTGTTGATGCAGATCATAAGACATACCACAACATTCAAAACAAGGTTTAACTTTGTAATACAAAGTACTTTTTATCAAGTGTCCTAATTTAGGCATGGGTTAGTAGAAAACATTCAATTTACATAATCTCTTCAAAATGGAAAACCAGACCTTTCCTATATATATGAGTAATTTTAAATAACTAGAGGTAAAAATAGTATATCAGAATGCTCACTTAGGGAGTCAGTTGTATGCAAGAGTTCCTGGCTCTAAACCCTCATATGAAGTAGTACCCAGGATTATAAACACAATGACATCATCATTTAAAAAAATATTCCTTATATGTGAAAATAAATTTTGTAGTACACCGTTTCAGTGCGTGGAGCTGTTACCTGGTGATGATGACAAGGACTGTGGTGTATTTAGAAAAAGGTCATTTAACAGCAAGTGAACAATCCATGAAATCTATCAAAGAACCACTACAAAGATAGAGAATACTGGCAGGTGCCCACGATACCCAAGTTACAGAGACAGGAGGGTCATTAACTTTGAATCCAACCTACACTACACAATGAAACCTTACATATGATCTTAATGCCCATGTTGCATTTTCTTTTTTTTTTTTTTCTTTACTGGATATTTAGTTTATTTACATTTCAATGTTATCCCCTTTCCCAGTTTCCCCTCTGGGAAAACCCCCTATCCCATCCCCCATCCTCCTGCTTCTATGAGGGTGCTCCCCACCCTGGCATTCCACTACACTGGGGAATCGAGTATTCACAGGACCAAGGGCCTCTTCTCTCATTGAAGCCCAATAAGGCAATCCTCTGCTACATATGTAGCTGGAACATGGATCCCTCCATGTGTACTCTTTGGTTGATTTAGTCCCTGAGAGCTCTGGAAGGTCTGGTTGGCTGATATTGTTGTTCTTCCTATGGGCTTGCAAACCTCTTCAGCTCCTTCAGTTCTTTCTCCAACTCCTCCATTGAGGACCTCATGCTCAGTCCAATGGTTGGCTGCGAGCATCCACCTCTGTATTTGTCAGGGTCTTGCAGAGCCTCTCACAGGACAGCTATATCAGGTTCTGTCAACAAGTACTTCTTGGCATCTGCAATAGTGTCTGGGTTTGGTGTCTGTATATGTAATAGAACCCAGGTGGTGTAGTCTCTAAATGGCCTTTCCTTTAGTCTCTGCTCCACACTTTGTCTCCATATTTCCTTCCGTGTGTATTTTGTTCCCTTCTAAGAAGGACTGAAGCATTTATACTTTGGTCTTCCTTATTCTTGAGCTTCATGTGGTCTATGATTGTATCTTGGGTATTCCAAGCTTTTGGGCAAATATCCACTTATCAGTCAGTGCATACCATGTGTGTTCTGTTGTGATGGGTTTGGATGATACTTTCTAGTTCCATCCATTTGCCTAAGAATTTCATGAATTCATTGCTTTTAATAGTTGAGTAGTACTCCATTGTGTAAATGTACCACATTTTCTGTATCCATTCCTCTGTTGAAGGACATCTGAGTTGTTTTCAGCTTCTGGCTATTATAAATAAGGCTGCTATGAACATAGTGGAGTATGTGTCTTTGTTATATGTTGGAACATCTTTGGGTATATGCCCAGGAGTAGTATAGCTGGGTCTTAAGGTAGTACTATGTCCAGTTTTCTGAGGAACCTCCAGATTCATTTCCAGAGTGGTTGTACCATCTTGAACTCCCATCAACAATGGAGTATTGCTCTTTTTCCACATCCTTGTCAGCATCTGCTGTCACCTGAGTTTTTGATCTTAGCCATTCTAACTGGTGTGAGGTGGAATCTCAGGGTTGTTTTGATTTGTATTGGCCTGATGGCTAAGGATGTTAAAATTTTCTTAGGCTGCTTCTTGGCTATTCAATATTCCTCAGTTGAGAATTCTTTGTTTAGCTCTGTACACCATTTTTAGTAGGGTTATTTTGTTCTCTGGAGTCTAACTTCTTGAGTTCTTTGTATATATTGGATATTAGCCCTCTAGTGGAGGTAGAATTGGTAACAACCTTGTCCCAATCTGTTAGTTGTTGTTTTGTCCTATTGACAGTGTCCTTTCTCTTACAATTTTATGAAGTCCCATTTGTCTATTGTAGATCTTAGAGCATAAGCCATTGATGTTCTGTTCATGAAAATTTCCTGTGTCTGTGTGTTCCAGGCTCTTCCCCACTTTCTCTTCTATTAGATTCAGTGTATCTTGTTTTATGTGGAGGTCCTTGATCCACTTGAACTTGAGCTTGATATAAGGAATTAAGAATGGATTGATTTGTATTCTTCTACATGTTGACCACCAGTTGAACCAGCACTATTTGTTGAAAATGTTGTCTTTTTTCCACTGGATAGTTTTAGCTCCTTTGTCAAAGATCAAGTGACCATAGGTGTGTGGGTTCATTTCTGGGTCTCTAATTATATTCCATTATCTACCTATCTGTCTCTGTACCGATATCATACAGTTTTTTTTTTTTTTTTTTATCACCATTGCTCTGTAATACAGCTTGAGGTCAGGGTTGGTGATTGTCCCAAGAAGTTCTTTTATTGTTGAGAATAGTTTTCACTATCCTGGCTTTTTTTGTTGTTGTTGTTATTCTAAATGAATCTGAGTATTGCTCTTTCTAACTCTATGAAGAATTGAGTTGGAATTTTGATGGGGATTGCATTAAATCTGTAGATTGCTTTTGGCAAGATGGCCATTTTTACTATATTAATCCTGCCAATCCACAAGCATGGGAGATCTTTCCATCTTCTGAGGTCTTCAATTTCTTTCCTCAGAGACTTGAAGTTCTTGTCATACAGATCTTTCACTTGCTTGGTTAGAGTCACACCAAGGTATTTTATATTATTTGCAACTTTTGTGAAGGTTTTCATTTCCCTAATTTCTTTCTCAGCCTGTTTATCCTTTGAGTAGAGACAAGCTACTGATTTGTTCGAGTTGATTTTATATCCAGCCACTTCGCTGAAGTTCTTTATCAGGTTTAGGAGTTTTCTGGTGGAATTTTGAGGGTCACTTAAGTATACTATCATATCATCTGCAAATAGTGAAATTTTGACTTCTTCCTTTCCAATTTCTATCCGTTTGACCTCCTTTTGTTGTCTAATTGCTCTGGCTAGGACTTCAAATACTATACTGAATAGGTAGGGAGAGAGTGGGCAGCCTTATCTAGTCCCTGATTTTACTGTGATTGCTTCAAGTTTCTCTCCATTTAGTTTGATGTTGGCTACTGGTTTGCTGTATACTGGTTTTACTATGTTTAGGTATATGCTTGAATTCCTGATCTTTCCAAGACTTTAACCATGAAGGGGCGTTGAATTTTGTCAAATGTTTTCTCAGCATCTAATGAGATGATCATGTGGTTTTTTTTTCCCCCTTTGTGTTTGTTTATGTAATGGATTATGTTGATGGATTTCCCTATATTGAACCATCCCTCCACCCCTGGGATGAAGTATACTTGATCATGATGGATGATCGTTTCAATGTGTTCTTGGATTCTTGTTCAATGTGTTCTTGATGGACTGTAACTGTATAGCACTATAGTCCATCAAGCCAGGAAGTTAAAGCAAGAACTCAAAGCAGAAACCTGAAGGCAGAAACTGAAGCAGAGATATCAGAGGAATGTTGCTTGTTGGCTTGCTTCTAGCCCTACCTGCCTACTGATGGCTCTATTTACATTGAACCCACCTATATTAATTCACAGTGAAAAAAAATGTCCTTCCACTATGCTCACAGGCTTATCTGATGGAGGAAATCCCTCAATTGAGAATCCCTCTTCCAAGGTGTGTCTATATTTGTGTCAAGTTGACAAAGAGCAAGCAGCACAGCATCTACCTTATGGAACAGAAAATTCAAGTGATGGTAGTTTTAACATGAGAACAAGCAAGTACATTGATTATATTTACATATACTATGTCACTTGAATGTTTTTCCATAATCTTTAATTATTTTAGATGCTACCATGCATCTGAATACCATAGTATACTAATTTGCATTTCTAAAGCCATTAGCAAGATGGTTCATTGTAGCTTTTCTTGCATACCTATAAAATGTTCCATTTGTTTTACTTTTCAAAAAAGACATTTAATTAGCTTGTTGTGCCCAAGGTCATAGTCAGTGTTGCACAAATAACACAAGTAAATACTTGAAAATGCAACACGTGCCTCCAAAAGAAAACCAGAGGGAGCATATACTAGCAGCTTGACAGCACACCTGAAAGGTCTAGAACAAAACAAAGCAAATACACCTAAATGGAGTAGATGGCAGGAAATAATCTAACTCAGGGATGAAATCAACCAACTAGAAACAAAAAGAACTATTCAAAGAATCAGCAAAACCAGGAGCTGGTTCTTTGAGGAAATCAACAAGATAAACCATTAGTCAGACTAACCAGAGGGCACAGAGACAGTATCCAAATTAACAAAATCAAGAAATGAAAAGGGAGACATAACAACAGAACCAAGGAAATTAAAAGATCATCAGATCCTACTACAAAAGCCTATACTTAACAAAACAGGAAAATCTGGATGAAATGGACAAGTTTCTGCTGTGTGTATTTGTGTATGTGTGCTCGTGCATACATGTGCATGTGATGGATGTATACATATATTAAGTTAGAGTTACAGGTAGTTTATAAGCTGCCTGAAGTAGGTGCTAGAAATAAAATTCCAGTCCTCCACAAAAGCAGTATGTATTCTATTGCATCTATACAGGATGCTTTCTGTATAGATGGAAACAAAATAATTTTGTCTCCACTAGGTTCTCTAGACTGAGCACTGTTGTGAATGATATTTCTACTAATCTAGAACTTAATTTGAAATTAATTCCATAACAAGGACAAAATATACTAACTTTATCTAAACATGTGGATTTATGCATCTGTTTACAACTGATATTTTAAAATCCAGGCTGACTGAAATGGCTTACCTGACACAAGAATAATGAGAATTTTAGCATTGGGAGCTAAGAGACCATGGAAGAATTTCAGGGTGGCTGGGATATCCTTTACATAATACAGCATCTATGTAGGAGAGAAAAAAGAAATGAGATGACTCTCTATGTTGATTTGAACTACATGAACAAGCTTACATGCTTGTTGTTTAGACTAGAAACTCAGAGGAAGTTTTGATTTTTTACACTGAGTGAATTTTTATCAGGCAAAAAATCTTTAAATGTTTGTAGAGTTACAACAAAAAGACATTTGGTGATGGACAAACATGCTCTCTGCCCAACTGATACAGTTCCTGCAGGTATCCAAGTAAAGAAGCAAACTCCCAAAAACTAAGAATGAGCACTAGGTGCAAATTGACTTTGTCAGTCTGGATCAGACTTGGGAAAATCTAATAACAGCCAGTTTATGGCCAATGTATTTAAGCCCAGTATAACTGAGGGAAAAAAGTTTCATGGTGTAGTACAATCCACAGTGCATGAGAAAGTATAATCCCATTGAAACTTGATTCAGGGTGCCTGTCATTTCTTCCAAGAAGCCAATACAGGTAACCTATCTCTAGGTAGCTTGAGGGAATAAGGGTATGACCTGGTCTTGGTCATATAGACAGAATAGAGGTCATTTCAACTATTTGCCACCTCTGGTGCTGTGGTTTGAACAAAAGTGGCTCCACAGGCTAATATTCCTGAATGCGGGAGTGACTCTTTGTTGGAGTATGTATGGCCCTGTTGGAGGAAGTGTTGACTTGGGGTGGGTTTTAAGGTTTCAAAGGCCCATGCAAGGCCCAGTGTCTCTCCCTCCCTCCTGTGGCCTGCAGATATAGGTATAGAACTCTCAAGCTACCTTTCCAGCACAGTATTCATCTACATGCTGCCATGCTTCCTGCCATGATGCCACTAAACCTCTGTAAGACGTGCAAGGAAAAATAGAAAATGTACAGTTTGAGGAGAAAAGGAGCACCAGGAACTATAATGAAAATAAGTACAATGCTCAAGAAAATGAAAAGTTGAAAAAAAAAAAGCCTGACTCTAAATGGAATAGAGTGGTGACCTCAGAGCAAGACCCCATCCAGCCAAGCCAACTTATAAATGGAAATTTGAGAAAAGCTTAGCCAGTGAAGGAAATCATCTAAAACAGAAACTTGATAAGAATGTATTTTAACAAGGGGGACATGTTCTAGCCGCAGCAAGCAGAAGAACTTAGCAGTTTTGGCCATGTGGTTCTGGCTTTAGAGTCAAGGATTCAAGAAAGGAGTCATGGAATCTCCCCCAATGACTAGGGAAAGACACTGGGACCAGGCATGTGTTAGGGGGTATCCCTGCATGGAGGCCAAGAGCTACGGAAGTGAAGCCTGGATTTTGGAGAAAAGCCCCAAAATATTGGGAATGGCATTTGGTGAGATATCTGCCAAGGAGAGTTGCTACAAGGGTGTGGACCCAGCCCAAGAAAAAGAAGTATGTCACAATCAACAAATAGGAAACAAGTTGGTTAACTGAAAGAATATTTTAATATCAGATATAGAAATAGAGTTTGGAGTATGCCCTGATGGGTTTTGGTCACTATGTTCGCTTTCCTCCCTTTTGGAATGGTAATGCATATTCTATGCCACTGTATGTTGGAAGTGTGTGATATAGTTTTACCATTTTCACTTTATAGGGGATTACATGAGTCTCAGGAGAGATTACTCAATAATATTGCTGATTAGTCCACTGCTGCTAAGTCATAGAAGTAAAGTCCTTCTAAATGATTGGCTCATTTAAGTAGCATATTGTTGATCTAATATTATAAAATATGTCCCTTCTATTATATGCATACTGTCGAAGATACCTACTAGTGGGAAAACTAGGAGGTTTCAGAAAATGTCTGAATCATTTATAGATATAGGTATAGGTATAGGTGGAGGTGGAGGTGGAGGTGGAGGTGGAGGTGGAGGTGGAGGTGGAGGTAGAGATAGATAGGTAGGTAGGTAGGTACATACATACATACATACATACATACATAAATGCATACATACATACAACATTCTGGTCATCTATACCGACAGAACCATTAAAAACTCAGTGGGATATATTATCATTCTATCATTCTAAACAAGTATCCTTTTATATATTAAAGAATATTTGTATTCACCAATACCTCCTTAAGGCAGAAAGTGTTTACTTATAAAACAAAAAAACAAAAAAAAAATTCCATTGTATGCATTCTCCATACAAATCTGTGGAAAATATCTTTTTTCATTGTAATGGTCCAATGTAAGACCATTTCCTACCTGAACCATATGAATAAAATCCCACTTTGGAGGTTCTTCTTCTTCTTCCAACATACGTTCTTGATATTCAGACGATGTCTCCTTGTGCCAAGCAAATTTTATGTTCTCCGTGTTTGATGTCTTGGCTACAAGCTCTAAAATACCCCGAAAAGGTGACCGATAATCAATTTTAATTTAATTACATGCAGAACCCATTTGTCCATTTAATTTTTTAATTCAATGAATGTTACAGGACTGTGACAGCTAATCTTGGTTGTCAACTCTACTACTTCAAGAATTAATTAAAACCCAAAACATGGGCGTACCTGTGTGAGTTTGGGGGCAGGGGGGAATCTTGATTGGATCATTTGGTGTGGGAAGACCCACCCAAAATCGAAATCATTTTAAGGTCAGCATGAGCCTAAGAATTTAAGACTATCTTCTGATAGCAGCCCATGTAAATGAATGTGAAAAAGGAAGCTTTTTGCTTTTTTGCCAGCTTGTATTAACTTTAGCTAACAAGTTCATCTGTCCTGCTGCTAAGATATTCCTGTACTTTTATGACCTTATAAGTAGTATAACCTACTTCTCTGGGATTCCAACCCAAACTGAAGACCAGCTGAGTCTTACATACTGAACAACTGCTGGAATCTTAGGCCTTTGCATCCAAAGAAAGGCACTGTTGGACTAGAAAGAACATAGCCTGTAAGCCACTCTGCTACATCCCTTTTAATAGATAGATAGATGATAGATAGATAGATAGATAGATAGATAGATAGATAGATAGATAGATAGATATTAATTCCATCAGTTCAATTCCATTAGAGAATCTTAATAAGGAACATTTTTTTTTATTATGTAGCTAAGGAAATCAGGTTTGTCTAGACTTTTTTTTTTCCCTAATACTAGACAAAGTTGGAGGAGAAAGGACAAAACTAAGAAATAAATTTGAGAATGTGGTTAAGTACAGGATATATTATCTTAGTATGAAGATTAAATCAAATGCAGATTTTTATGAATAGAAATTTGATGTAAAACAGATTAATCCATGAAGTCAAGGAATTCACTGTCTGTAGTTTCAGGTCTTTTGTTCTTGCAGTCCAAGAATTAAGTTTTTCCCCAAATAAATGTAACATAAATACATAGGAGTTAGTGTATTATTAACCATTTGAAGAAAACACACACACACACACACACACACACACACAGAGAGAGAGAGAGAGAGAGACAAACAAAAAAAAACAAACGGAGAAGATAAACCTCTGAAAATAGAATTTAACACATACCTTTGTACTTGACAATTTGTTCAGCACTTGGCTCAACAACTTCATTGTTAATACAGATTCCTGGGTATTGAGCCTGAACTTTGGAGAGAATCTGAAGGTCAATTTCACCTAGAAGGTAAATAAATAAACAAGCAACATTGAATGTGGTGATAAAAAAACAGCTTGAATTAATTAACTTTTTGACTTACATTTACAAAGGATTGCAAAAACGATTAACTCTCACCCAACTGTAGCATTCCCTTAATTCCCTTATGGTGTTCAAGCACTCAGTTTGAAGTGGAAATAATAATTCAGTGTAAGGAGGAGTATGAATACCATTCATTTATTATTTCATTCACATAATCTCCATTCATACCTATTACTGGGCTTCATTGAGTCAAAGCTGTCAGGGACTGCAGGAGACAGTCACTAAGTTTCATTATAGTCAAATATAATTTTAAATATTTATCAATTGAGAGATATATTTAAGCCAGAAATATTAAAATACAAGAAAAGCACAACTTAGAACTGATAACTAATCTAGTCCAGAAGAACACCTAAAAGAATATTTAAAGTAAAAAAGGTAAGGGATGTACATATAGAATATAAAAATGTCAGATATTACTTTTCAAAAAATCATGCTAAGTACCAAGTGCCCTTTTCAAAAACCACTGTCTCAGGAGAATAAGAACACTTGCTGATCAAACTTAAGGACTTGTCAATCCTGAAAATTGTCTCTTAACACCTCCATTTGCATACACACACACACACACACACACACACACCAGCTACAGCAGACCCTTGAGGCTTCATGACATCGAATGTCTTCTTCTATGTCTGGCTCATCATTCTCCTGCCTCCCTTGTCTCCTAATACTGTGCCATATTCTTTTGCTGCTCATTATGTCTAACTTTAGAAAGGTTCTGTCAATGCCACACATACCAAAATGTTACAGGTTAACATAATTTCATATTTTGTCAAAAGATATTTACATTTTAATGAAGGTCAACATGTAACCTAATTAAATAAGAATGTCAAACTCAGTTTGGATGTATCAGCAATAGGGAAAAAATAAATAGTTTCTAAACAGAGGGTTCAAAGAACAACATAAAGAACTAATAATATTTATTCATTGTCAACTTATTTACAATTTATTTACATTGTATTTCATTATTTATCCACCACAATGAATCAGGTATTAATTATTCTTATTAATTGTTGATTATTATTATTTACTACTGCTACTATCATCATTATCATTTTCTGATGAGTAAAATGAAGTTCAGATAGTTGTCTTAGTTAGTTTTTTTATGGTTGTGATAAAACACCATGATCAAAAGTAACTTGGAGAAAAAAATTATTTTACCTTATGCAACTTGTAAGTCACAAAAAAAAAAAAAAAAAAAAAAAAAACAGAGCAGGAACCTGGAAGAAGGAACTGGGACAGAAGCCATAGGACTGTTGATTACTAGCTTTTCCCTCATGGTTTGTATAGAACCCCTGTTTTATATCAAATTTCTATTCATAAAAATCTGCAGATGATTTAATCTTTATACATCTATATCTTATATTATATATTATATAAGATATATATATATTATATATATTAAGTACAAGATATATTACAATATATCTTGTACTTAATCACATTCTCAAATTTATTTCTAAGTTTTGTCCTTTCTCCTCCAATAGCTTCTTTTTTCTCTCTCTCTTTTCTCTTGAGAGTTAAGCATATCTTATTCTGTCAAATCTTTCTCTGATTAATTGTCGCGCCCCCGCTAAATCAGCAAGAAAGATATGACAAACCGGATCCTTCTCAACAGCCTTTATTGGAAGTGCTCTTTTAGATTTCTGGGAGAGACTTCAAATGCCCAGAACGGGCTGCTTATATACCCCCAGCCCTGGGCGGAGCAAAGCGCATGGAGGTGCACAATTGGTCAATTTGCAGTGCCTCATATGCATACCCCTCAGCATACCCCGCCCGGGAGGGGGTGATTGGTCAGGTTTGTGGTACCCTAGTGGTACCTCATTTGCATGCCCTGTTCGGGAGGGGCTGGAGCCAAATTCCAAAGTGCACTGCGCGTGCACTGCGCATGCACAGATCTGCGGCACCGTTTCATCAGCCGTCAGGTCAGCGGCTTACAATTAATCACTTTGTCTGACACTCAACTGGACATCACTTTCAAACATGGGTGCTTCCTTCTGTAAACTAACTTTACCTTCATTGTTTAGGATTAAAGGTGTGTACTAAGGACATGTCTGTATTCCAGACAGAAGAATTAATGGTGTGTGCTAAGGACTTAGCCACACCACAACTCTAAACAGGTTTTTCAATAAATAACACAATCTCAGGTTTCACAGTGTAATCACATATCCTGCAACAATAAATTGAAGCTATTATACATGAATTCAAAAACAACATTTTAAACGATTTATTTTTTGCTTTTAGTTATGTGGTGTGCATGTGTCTATGTGTATCTGCAGCAGGAAAATCAGTAAAGCCATTGTATCTGGAACCAAAACAGAAGCATTGGGATTGTTTTTAGGTTCACCTAAGCCCTGAGGAAACCTTATATATCTGATCAGTGATTGTTATCAGAGATTTATGGAGCTGTATTTCTGAAGTATCTTTATGGTCTTCTCATGTCTTCAGTCTCCAAACTTGAAATTATTGTCTTCCTGAACACTGCAAATGCTGTATGGTATTGAGAAGTGAGTGGGTCATATGTTCCTCAGGCAGCACATAGATCAGATCAGAAGTTCTGGTAGAGAAACTTGACTTATTCTAAAGTTAACCCTCCTATAACAATCAATAACTGCACTTCCACAAACTGCTTGGGGTTCAGTCCTCTGAGGCTGATCCACCCTGCCGCTGCAAAGCTGTATTACATCATCGAGTGTCTCTCTTTATTTGATCAACCACATAATTCATATTACCAACACGAACCCTGTATATGCATGTGACAACACAAGCCAGAAGAGCACGCTGAATCCTTTGGAGCTGGAGTTAGAGGATCTTGTAAGCCCCTGACATGAGTACACGAAACCAAATGCCAGTCCTCAGCAAGAACAGGGAATGTTCTTAACCACTGAGCTATCTTCTCACCCTAATGTTTGTGAACTAATTTGTATTGTCTTGTTTAATAGTAAAGGTCACTTAGAACCCCATTCTCCAATTAATAGACTATACGCAAGCAGGTACAAGGATCTGCAAAATACAAATGTGAATTTTAGGAAAATTATAATACGACATCATGATCTATACACACACACACATGTAGGTAGCATATATTTATATGCACACACATGTAGGTAGCATATATATGTATATATATATATATATATATATATATATATATATATATATATTCAGACCATTGCTTCATTCTTACTAATTCTATAGCTATAAAACTGAACTTATTTGCTCTTCTAAGTATTTAATATTTTTAATATTTAAAACTTTTATTATTTCATGTGTGTTCACCTGTATCTGTGTATCTGTGCAATATATGTGTGTCACGTCCTCAGAGGCCAGAATAGGACATCGGATCCCCTAAGACTAGAGTTACCAATGGTTGTGAGCTTCCATGTTGGTAGTGGGCATCCAGCCCAGGACCTCTGAAAGAGCATCAGTGGCTCCTAACCAGTAAGCAATCAGTCCATCCCAAATATCATCTTTTAACTTACAAATGATGATTTTTTTTCTTCACTTTGCCCATTATCATTTGTTTTTCTGTTTCAAGCCTTATTAAATTAGCACAAAGAAACTTGCTTGCTCAGCTTTAAAACATTGGCACCAATGTCATGTACACTTGTGTTCCATTCTCCCAAATGTGCAAAATGCTTGTAGATAGTCCTAAGTTTTATAGACTACATCACCAAGGTCTCCATCTTTCTCAGAAAATAATAACTGCTATTTTGCTATATATTAATGATTCAAATTAGAACTGTCTTAAGTTATATAATTAAAACCTTGCCTAAAGGTGGAGTGAATGTCTAGAAGCCCATGGGAGAGGAAAAGAAAATATGATCTAAGTATATTAAATAAAAATTCATGTCTGCAACAGAAACAAACACCTTGGCAGCCATATGGCTGGAGAGAGGCCTACTTCTTACTTAAAAGGCTACTGAAAACCATAGACTTTTAGACTATAAACAACTCTAATAGCCCAAACATTCAAGATATTAGCGCCTAAGTCCTTTTCTAATGCATGTGAACAGGTTGGGTTTCCCCTCTCTATCTGCTAGCACTGAAGTAGCAAATAATTTAGCTCTCTGGGTATCCACTTCCACTTCCAAGCAGGTTTAGTTATTGGCAAATCCGCACAGTGAACTGAAAAATCACTTTCTTGGGCTTTCAATTTCTGGAAGCAAATATTTTTCAGGTTTTTCAACAAGAAATATTTGAAGGCAGCAATAAATACATTCAATTTACTTTTTCTTGTTTCTCATCCCTAAATTCTGTTTTTCATCATTCTCGATTTATTGATCTAGATAGTCAAACATTAATCTTTGCTCTCTGCCATCTCCTAGTGAAGTAAGAAATGGAAGTCATAAACCAATGTTACAAACAATTTATCAATAAACTTGTTTTAAAACATTGTTATGTAAAAGTGAAATTTAGCTAAAAGAGCATGCCTCTGCCAGCCAGGTTAGGAGGCCACAACCTTGGCTAAGAGCCACTAATTAATTCATGTGCTCCTTATCAGAAAAAGAATAATCACAGTAGGCAGGCGCAATGACTCTGGTTAGCAGTCACTATGGAAAAGCAGCCTTAGTCTGTCTAAAGATAACTACGTCAGTTATTAAATCGTAACTTTACCCATTTATCTAAACTGCTAAACTCTGAGTTTCTGTATCTGTAAAACAATTGTCCAAAGTTTAACTTAGCAACTATGAACCTGTACAATCTAAGTAGTGTTTCTGTTCAGGGATGGTCAGGGAGAGTCTGCCTTTGCTGCACTCCTCAGAACAGATCACATGCTAGCATTGCTGGAAAGACACTGTACTACCATTACACTGTTTTCTAAGCCCAACCAACAGTTCAGCCCATTAGTACCCACTCTAATTCTATTTGCTCTGCTGTCATCTAACTTAACAGATATGCCAGCCCATTTGCTTACCTAACAGCTAATATCAATAAACTTCTGTGTTCTCAACATTTTATTTGAGAAAGGAGATAAAATTAAAAAGCTGCTAAGATCATATTTTTTCTTATTCAACTTTTTTTTAAATTTACTTATTTTTATTTTATGTGCACTGGTGCTTTGCCTAAATGTATGTCTGTATGAGGGTATCGGATCCCTAGAACTGGAGTTAGACAGCTATGATCTGTCACTGGGTGATGTAAATCAAACCCCAGTCCTCTGGAAGAGCAGGCAGTGAACTATCTTAACAACTGGGCCATCTCTCTAGAAACAAACAAACAAACAAAAAATCATATTTTCACATATTTGGTCATTACTAAACCATTTATTCTCTTTCATGAGGTTAATAATTCTTATATCCATTTTGTACAATTTATTGGATCTTGGGCTTTATTCTACCTAATAATGCTCAAGTTATTTGTAAAGTAAGGATGAATTACATTTTTGTCCTCTTTCTTTCTTTCTTTCTTTCTTTTTTTGTTTGTTTGTTTTTCAAGACAGGGTTTCTCTGTGTAGCCCTGGCTGTCCTTGGAACTCACTCTGTAGACCAGGCTGGCCTCAGAAATCCACCTGCCTCTGCCTCCCAAGTGCTGGGATTAAAGACATGCGCCACCACTGCCCGGCAGTCCTATTTCTTATCCTCTATAGAATTGCTGGTTTTGTATGAACAACAAATGCTGTGTTGTATAACAAAAATAACCTAACCCAAGAGCTCTCAACTGATAGCAGTAAATTTATTACCAAAAAATTGTGAGTGAGTCCCTACCACCTGTACATAAAATAATGGGAATACAAATAAGCTGGACAGAATTAGATTGTTGAATTTTGTTCTGTCTAATTCTTGTAGTAATACTTTCTGGTACCTGAATAAATATAAGTGTCATGTATGCAAAGCCCATAGCAAGAAGAGCATATTGCCAATAACTTCTTCCTGGAGCGTGTGTGTTAAGTTAGTAGCATTGAGAATTGTTAGCATTTCTGCTTACCAAAACACTAAGGATGTCTTGTTTTCTGTGCACCATCTAGCATGAAAATGACACTTATCTTAAATTAAATGATAGTTGGTAGTAAACCCCTACCAGGTTTAATTTTAATTTAAGGAAGCATCAACAATAAAAAACAGACCAAAAAGCAAATTCTATCAGATTTTTAGTAAAAATAATGTTACTATTCTAAAAAAATAAAAAGTAATTGCTAAAGTCAATGTGACATGACTATGAAACCCTGAAAAACAAAACAAACAAAGATCAACAAAAATATTCCTGGCTGCTCATTGCTTCTTATTAAAGAATATATAGATAAAGCTCAGTTGGGCTCTAAGGTTTTGTCCATGATTTGTCTTCTTTGTCATTTGCTTATATTTTATTCACATAATATTTGTTTCATACATTTCTCCATCACTAGAACTTATAATTTGTACATAACAGTGCTACAGATGTGGAAGATTACTTAAAACCTACCCAATGGAGTTTTCCATTAATTTCCTTTCTTTTGAACTGTATAGAGTCCTAATAATTGTCTGGATTATAAATAAAAGTGTCTATGAGATTTTTAAAAAAATATCTTACTATATAAATATACATATAGCTGACATAAACACTAGTTTCTAAAAAGAAAAGAGTGCACAGGCAACTTTCTTCTCATATTCCTGAAAATAAGAAATAGCCAAAGAACATAGCACTAGTGGTACATAAAGCAGTATTGCTAAACTTCCTTCCCCCAGGAAGATGAAACTAAGGTCTATCCATTCTCCTAATGAAGATATTGAGCTTCCTTAAAGAACAAAAGTGAGGGGTTACTTGCAGAATGTGAGCACTCCTCTACTGGCCACCCTTGGAAAGTCTCAGTCAGTGGGAATGAGTGCTACCCATAGCTACCTCGATGGACCCCTCCCTAGTTTTCCACTTGGCGTATATAGGAATATATATAGTCTATATATGAATATATAGATTATACATATTCTAACCCCTCCTGTGGGCTATGTACAAGGTTGCCAGTTGGTAAAGATCAGTTGATACTTGGGGGTCAGGGTAAATAAAACTGTTAACAAGGCCAGCTAGGATGACTTTTTTGCAAGAGGATGTGGGGAGAGGTGAATGGCCCTAGATGGCAGTTGCTTGGCTCTGAGAACACTCATGATAAGTAGCAATTTCATTATGGGAATTTTTAGTTTGTTTGCTTTGGGTATGTGTTTCTCAATTATGCTGGGAGAAATGGTTTCAGTGCTGTGGATGGAAAAAACATGTTTAACAGAGGTATGTAGAAAATCAGCTGAAGTTGCCTATACATCAAAGAGTAGAACATTTAGACAGTGAACAACAGTGGACAACAGAGTGAGTGTGGTGAGATCCCATGATGTACACTATAGGAACTGAGCACAAAGTACAACACGAGACCAACAGCCAGACTTGCAAGAGATCAGAGTTCAGAGACTGATCGGAAGGACAAAGTTCAAGGATGATATAAACCTCTTAATTCAAGATGGTAAAATATGAGAGGTACTGCTTCTCTAAGGCAAGGATATGTGATTCCTCAATGGATGGTGTTTGCCTTGAGTTTGTCAGATAAGCATTACCTAGTTGCAGTATAAAAGTCCAAACGACATGAAATACCACTCATTCATAACAAGGACACCTTGTCCATACAGTTGTTAAATATACTAATTACTTATTTCATTTGGCTAATGATGCTAAGTATATAATTTTAATTTTTCTTCAAGTTCTTATATTTCTGACCAGTTTCTTAGGAAGAACGGCCTAAGGAGATGCCATATTCTCTCCTAGATAGAGCCTGGAGGTATCAATATGATACCTCCAACAAATACCTCCAGTGTACAGGTCAAATATTGCTTATAAGATAAGAAGACATAAGAATGTGGATACATAGCTAAGGGGATTGCAGCCTTTACCACCAGCACTCACTCAAGAGACAGAGATAGGAAGATTTCTGAGCTCAAGGCCAAACTGGTCTACAGAGCAAGTTCCAGGACAACCAGAATTATATAAAGAAGCCCTATCTTTCAAAGAAAAGAAAAAAGAAGAAGATACATTTCCATTATAAATTCAATTAATTATTTTATATTAAAAGACAATTAACTAAGCCATAATAGGGATTATTTTTTATTACTGTTGCTTTTTATACTCTCTAAGCACACGTGACACTCTGAAGTCATAGTCCTGATGCTAAGAGGCTGTGGGAAACTCATATGCAACACCCTGGAAATGGCCCTCTTTACTCTGTGAATTAACAGGATATTCTTTGGGTAATTCACCAACAACCAACAGTAACCTTGATTTGTCTTTATTGCTCTCTCTAGCTCTGTGGTTAAAGATAACAGAATAAATGGATTTTTAGGATTAGCCTTATTACATTATAGCACACTGAATTTTATGAAAACAAAAGAACACATATGCCACCATAAACTGGCTATTCTTTTTCACTGACAGGCTCCTGATTTCCTTTACATTAATAGGGGCTACAACACACCTCATCCATATGGCACTCAACC
Organism: Arvicanthis niloticus; assembly: GCF_011762505.2. Lineage (NCBI taxonomy): Eukaryota > Metazoa > Chordata > Mammalia > Rodentia > Muridae > Arvicanthis > Arvicanthis niloticus. The sequence goes on from NC_047663.1 coordinate 104,712,521, forward strand.
CTTTATAGTAGACAGCTCAGGACACTAAGTAACAAGCAGCAGTATAGTTTCTGCTTAGTAGACCATAACCATAACTAGAGCAGCATGTTTTACATCAATATATTAAGTCAAAGATGACTAATACCTTCATATGAAACAAATACTAACCCTTGAGAAGAAACTTGTTCTTTTAGTGTTTCAGAGAGGCAAAGTCTTTGCCTTACAGGAGGAACAGCATCTGTTCCTGTAGCTAAGACTCAGTGTTTCCATTTTACTTATGAGAAATATCTCAGCTTATGTATTAGTCAAAGTTACACAGTTCATCAGGGGCAGTTACAAAAAAACACATATACCAACCTGCTTTTCCAGAGTTAGTATTTTTCTATAATTAAAAACTCTTAAGAATAATAAGTGATGTTATTAAAACACATATAAGAAAATACTTTGACTGACTAAAAGTACTTTTAGAATTCATTCAGAAGAAGGGAGCAGTAAGGCCAATTTTCAGAGATGGAGCTACAATAATGTAAATTAACTATGATACTAAGTATATTTTTGCCCATATTGAGATGTTTTTAATGAAGGGAGCTATACACCAATTTACATTCTAGTGAAAGTTTCCTTTCCTCACAGGGACTGGTAACAGTAATAATCTTCTAAGTTTCTCTGGTTTTCTACTTATAAAAAATTTTTTTTTAAAAAAAATCTCATTTCTTACCTATCCTACAAATGATAATGAAGACTAATGTCCCAGAGCCTATACATTTCTTGAGAGCAATGAATTTGAGTTGAATAATGTTGCTAGTATTTATAACTTAATATTTTACAAAAGCAAAGTGGCTTTCTAGAGCATGAACAATATGGCTATTAAATACCATGGTACCTATAGTAGAATATAAATTTTCTATGTATTATTCATACCTGCACCTCCGCCTACACTCAGAATCTTAATTTCTGCTTTATTTTCTCCAATCCTGAAAAGCAAGCAAACACAGAATTATACAATTTAAGAAACACATGAAAAGTGCTTTGCCAATTTTTCCTATCAAGTCTATTGATAAGCAAAAGAGAATAGATGAACGGACAAGAGGCCAACATGAAAGTGACATCATGTCTGTGGCTCTTTATTTATTTCTGCCTGAAAACACAGGAGAAGGGAGCCAGGCCAGCTTGAAAGTGAGGACAGGCCTTGTTCTTCTCCTCCATTCCCTCTGTCTTATTAAAAAGCATCAGAGTACATCCCTAAAGCCGACCACCAAGGTCTATTCCCTTATTTGGCCACTTCCTCCTCTTGAGGCTGACTTCCAAGGCCCAGCTAAAAAGTATTAAAGTCCAGCAATCAAAAGCCCCCTTTGGTTCACCTAATTAACATGCCCAATCAAGATATACTACCACATCCTAGCCCATTCTAACACAGGCCTCCCTTTTTTCTTTTAAAAACTGCACCTGTAAAGTCATTTGCTGCTGTTTTTCTGCCTGAGTCAGAAAGCAACTACTTTAGCTTTCCTTTCCAGCTTAATAAAGGATTTCACTGTGAAAACAGGCATTTGGGAGTGATTTGTGCCTAATTCTGGTTTGGGAGGGAACCCCCAATATGCAGGGGTCTCCTTCAACAGGCTCCATTCCTTTCTTGAATTTGGAGACATAGAAGCACCACTGTAACCATCCAGCATGTAAAAAGTGGCATTTCTTTGGATACTAGAAAATAAGGATGCATAGTTCTGTCAATCTCTGTTGACATTTCACACTGACAATATAAAACCTGGGCCTCGGCAAGGACTTGGTGGTTTATGCTACCTCTAATGTCTTTTCCTCTTCCTTCTTTCTGTCTTCCTTTACAATAAACAAATATGTATTATGTGTTTATTGTAAACACATCCTAGGAATTATATTTCAAAAAAGTAATGTGCTTTCAGCTTAAAATCAGAGTGCATAAACAAAATCTCATGAGTCTTTTACAAATTCTACAGCCAAAATTCCATCTAGACTGGGTACATTCAGAAGACAAGGAAGGGGTCATCATTGCCTTACACCCCTCCATCTTCAGTCTAAACTGTAAGGTTGAAAAAAAAAATCAAAGATCTGGCGAAGCTAAGGGATGAATGTGTACTATCCAAACTGAAAATACTGAGAAAGTAACCTATAACCTATTGAAAAGATGACATAAGCCCTATGTCTCCATTTAAGGACCATGCCTGATTTTGAAAAGAAGGCCCTAAGGCAGAACTCCAGGAACAGACCCCAAAATCCAGAAACAAGGTCATAAAACCTCCCAAAGAACAGCCTGGGGATAACCACAAAAAAAAAAAAAAAAAAAAAAAAAAAAAAAAAAAAAATGGGAAATGCTTTATCTCAGGATGGCTCACCATTTCAAAAAATGATTAACTCCCACATGCTGGTTGTTTCTGCTGAATAAACGCTCTTTGTCTTTGCATACTAAGTTTGCGGTTTTCCTTCAGTGATTTTCAGATTTTTACACTAAATCTTTAAAATTTGAGAGAAAGTTCCAAAGAAGTAACTTATAGTTTCAGATAAAATTTTCTACTTGATATCTGCTTTAATATTTTAATGGTCTTTAGATTGAACACATCAGACATGCACATAATAGTTTGGATCAAATTCACCCATTGTTCCTTCCCTTCCAATTCTTCCTCTCTCTCCCCACAACTACAATTTCCTCCCAACTTCTTGAGCTTTTGTTGTAAAGCCTAGATCCACTTATACTTAGTGGCATCTATGAGTACACAGGATGGGTGTGGAACCAATGATTTAATTTTTATACCCTTTATCCTATTATGTGTCAATTAATGAACCTTGTTAAGATACAAAATACAAGGCTAGGGAAATGACTCAGTTTATAAAGTGCTGGACAAAAGGAGGAGGAGAAAAAGAAAAAGACACATAGAATTCTGTATTTGTCCAACAAGTCTGCTCTGGTTGACAAGAAGGGGAACTAACTCCACAGAGAAATTCAGACAGCATACAGGTTTCATTGTTGCTTGTAAATTACCTCCACAGTCAGTCACTTCTTACTAGTGTTATATAGTTACTTTTTGCAACAATTTATCCCCAGATAGGTGACTTGACTCTCTTCTGTTACCTCAATAATGCTTATCAGCTTTGAGACAAATTGAACACATTAATCAAAAAATAAAGGAGTCTGTGGGCATAGAAACCAGTTTTACTGATTATGGTAAACTAATTCTTTTTTTTTTCTTTCAGAATCATATTAATAATATTAAATTGAAAGGAAAAGATACTTTTGGGAAGAATTAAAATAAGAGAAAAAGGAGATGCATTTAAATCAGTATTATTAGAATTGAGAAGCACTAATTCTATGCTCTGGAACAAATCTCATTCTGCAATTATTTTTGTGTGATTCTATGGAAAGAATACCAGAATCTATTGGGGACTTTTAAAAACATATATAATTTGAAAGGAACCTAGAAAAAAATCCGAGTTTAATGATTTGAATCTTTTTCCCAAACAAGGTTGGGCTTCTGCCTTTAAAGGCGACAAATAGTTAACACTAGCCTGCGCTGACAGCTATACCGCAGAAATCAGTCTCGGTATTTATAGCACAAACAGAGCCGGTTAAGCGAGGCCAGCCAGTTTAGACAAGGCCAGGCTGCAGCAGGCAGCTGTGGTTGTCTATGACTCTAATCCCAGGGCCTCCTCCACCTCTGCCTACCCCCTGGGCTGGGTGGAGGGTTAGTCCGCTGCAAGAAACGCCACTTTTTGTTACCTTGCTATTATGCCTGGAAGCTTCTTATCCATGAATTCCTGCATGCACTGGTGTTCCGTGGAATTATTTAGAAACCTCCGAAAAGATTCAACGTATCTGCTGTGGTCAGAAAATAAGCTCCTCATGCAAGATGCCATATTGGGTTCTGTAATAAAAACAAGGAGGGAGCTCCGTTTTACTTCCTCTGTTCCAAGTTCCTTCTTTTCCCTTTTTCTCTCCCCTCCCCCACCAGTTTCCTTAATCCCCGAGCCAAATAAGTCTCCCAAACAGTGCGGAATAAGTAAAAAAAAAAAAAATAGTACGTGAATAAAAAAATAAACCACGGCACTAAAATCTGCTTTGCCTTTGACCGACACCCAAAACTAACTACCAAACAGAGCTTACTGTGCCACTGCTTGCAATGGACTTTCTGCACTTTAAACCTTGCAGAGCTGTAAAGCAGGCTGGCAGCTCTGGGAAGCTGCAAAAGCATTCCAATCTCTTCCTGGTTTTGTTTTTGTTTTGTTTGTTTGTTTGTTTGGGTTGGGTTGGGTTTTTGTTTTGTTTTGTTTTGCTTTCAAACAGGGGTCACAAGTAAGTTCCAAGTAAGAAAGGGGGTTTTGTGTTTTGCTTTGCTTTTAAGGCAAAAGGTCAGTTAATTTTTAGAATGACCAGGATTGCTACAAGGCTATACATATTATAACTTTCAGAAGCCTGCAACTGCTAAAATCTGTTGACAACCAACCAGCAGCTCGCTATGTGTGTTTGTTGTAGAGTTCCCTGCCTTTGTGTATCTTAGTTTTTGACTCTTAAGCTCAACTGCTGATTTCGTCAAATATTGATTGATTTGTTTGAACAAATCAGGAAAAAATTAAGCCAAGGAGGAACACAGGAGCTGTAAGAGAAATTTAAAGTAACAGGAGGCCTTAGTATTACCGTAAAAGGATTATCACAGGTACTTCTCAGTTCTGAGCCTCCTAAAACTAAAAATTCCAGCCTCAGTTGTTTCCCAGCCACCTGAAATCCCAAGTTTATCTCTACATGGTTGATAGTTAATAAAGACAAGAGCAGAAGCGTACTTGTTCTCCTGAACAAATTGCGCATAGGCTTCTGTTTGCTTAAATGGATAAACTCGTGCTTATGAACTTACACAAATGGTTACTTCCACTAGTGAGGTATTCTGTAGCGTCGCAGGCTCTGCGTTATTTCATTATCAGGTCAATCTAAGTCTTAGTAACAGCAGAGATGATTCGGTTGAGGAATTACATGCCAGAAACAGTGCAACCCTTTTCAGAATGTAGCCTGAGAATTACCTTGTGCCTCTTTGAGCCTCCTCCCGGTACTGCTGGGAAGGCTGAGATTCTAAGAGGTTGAGTACTTTGCTCAAAGCATGGCAGTGGAATATGGAAAGGCTGGGAATGTCTTAAGGATGTTCTAAGCTTTCTTAAAAATCTTTACATTCAATCCAAACCCATCTCCTTATACCTCCTAGATAGTACTTCAATTTCAGTTTGCCTAAACTAAACAAACTGTATCCAAATAATCTTGAAAGGAAAAGACAAAAATGCTAAATTTATATGCGTGAACGCACACACACACACACACAAAAGAAGAAATTCTTTAACACCCCAAACTACTTATGGAGAGCTTCCAAACATTACCTTTCGAGGATACTGTTTCCTTAGAATTTGTATCGCTGCTTTGAACATTGCTAAGACTCTTAATCCAAATTATTATTTTGATTCCCAATTTCCTTGGCCAAACTTAAACTCCCAGTAATAATGCAGGAACTTGCTTATTTATGGTATCTTCAATACACGGAAAAGATCATGCTTGCCTATGACTGTGCTAATTTGTTGCATGAAAATTGTAAATATTAACTGTTTTCATTTCATTTCATTGACAGTATGTGAGAATAAGTGTTCATTCTGTCAGCTATTTGTACTTCCTGCTTTGTGTAGCTTCCGTTCATTCCCTTCCTTCTCATTTCAATCGGATCCTGATACTTTTCTTTATGTGTATGTGCTCTTTATAAATTACATATGTTAATCTTTATATTTTAGCAAGCATTTTTCTCAATATAACATTTACCTTTAAAAAATGAAACATAGTCTTTGAAAAACTTAAAATCAAGACTTAATAAAGACAATATTACTTATCCATAAAGTATTATGTTCTTATATAATTAACTCCTTGATTTTTTGTTGTTATTGTTGTTGGAAAGACAGTAGTTTATCCTTTAAAAATGGCACTTGTAGATAAGCACAGAATGCCAAAGGCTGTCTATTCATGGATGCTATCACCTACCTGGACTAAAGCATTGTTACACAATGTTCTGCTTACTCCAAGATCTTCCAGATTTTGTTAAATGTTCTACAGAAAATTGATTATGTAGTCAAATAATTTATAATGCAATAATTCAGGATACTTATCTGTGTATTTATATGTTAGCATTTCAAATTTTTAAATAGCATTTCTCTATTGAAATATGTACTTTGTATCTGTGGCATTTTTATGATTAGTTTTGCACCCAAAATTCTTTTTTTCAAAAATGTGAATCTTGTTGCTTTTAGTTGCTTTTAGACTTGCTTTTTATTAAGTTCTGGGTTCAGTAATCACAACTTCCATTTAGTATTTCACATAAAATATTTTTCCTAATTGGTAAATGGTATGGAATTTTCTTGGGGAAAATGTCTGGTTGGAATGGCCAAACGTAGAGACTCCTCCCTTCCCTTTGGAATATTAGATAGAACACCTATCATTGCAGGAACTCAATGATAATAAAATCATTATTGCCTTTAAAATTCTTTTCAGTACATGCTGATGTACTGAAATTTAAACTTTTTAGACAAGTTTAAAATGAACTTCAGATTCTTACTTATTGTCTAATCAAACTGCAGTGCCCATTTCATTATCTATCATTTATTAAACTCTGATCATACCAAAATACCTTCTACATATTATCTCAATTAAGTATGGAATTAGTGATATTATTAGACAGAACTCACACCCTCTAAGTTATAAAAGACCACATTACAACTAGAAGAATAAATTGTTTGCTACATTATTTTTCTTAGATTATGCTATACAACTTGTATTCTGCACCATTTCAATATGAAGATTACTTTACATTATTTTTCCCAAAGACAGTTAAGGGCATTAAGAAATGGAATAGTCCTGCATTCTCTAGCATGTCTAACGCAAGCTTGGTGTCCACGTTTCTCTTTTGGTAGCCGAAAGAATACTTTCCCACACTGAAGAGACCAGAACTTAACATAAGCGTCACTTTATTCACATTCAATTCGCTGTGTGGATGTTGTTCTCAGCAATGAAGCCCCCACTGTCAGTTTGTGGAGAGTAACTGTCTGTCCTAAAATCAGTGTGGGGGGGCCTCCATGGGACCCCCTTGGCCTACAACTCAACAGAATACAACTGGAGATCTTGCCTGGCTCTAAGAGATGGGAAGTTGAGACTATTAAATCCCTCGTTATGCTTCTTCGCTAGGATCATGGCATAAATTAAAGTTTCCATTGCACTAGGTTTCCACACCAACCCCATCCAATACCTCCTAATTCCAGCCTCTCCCCACACTTGCTCCCCCACATCCATCTTATCCCTTCTTGATCTCTCCTCCTCCTCCTAGTCCAAGCACAAAATCTATTCTTCTTCCCGGGAAGAAGCATACATCTGTTCCAGATCCTTCCTCTTTCCTTAACCTCTCTGGGTCTAAGTATTGTAGCATGGTTATCATTTATTTTAGAGCTAATGTCCACTTATAAGTGAATTCATACCATATTTGTTTTTCTGCATCTTGATTACCTCACTCAGGATGATTTTTATCTAGTTCCATTCATTTGTCTGAAACTTTATGTTGTCATTTTTTTAAAAGCAGCATTTTTTTTTTAACATTGTATAAATGTGCCATATTTGGTTTATTCAATCTTCAGTTGAGAGACATCTGGGTTGTTTATAATTTCTGGCTATTATGAATAAAGACTGAATAAACATAGTTGAGCAAGTATCATTGTGGCATTGTAGAGCGTCCTTTAGTATATGCCCAGGAGTAGAATAGCTAAGTCTTGAGACAGACTGATTTTTCAACTTTCTGAGGAACCACCATATTGATTTCCATAGCAGCTGCATAAGTTTGCATTCGCACAAGTAAAGGAAGATTGTTCTACTTCCTCCACACCCTCACCAGCATGTGCTGCCACATGTACTATTGATCGTAGTCATTTTGACAAAAGTAAGATGGAATCTGTAACAGGATTTGATTTTCATTTCCTTGATGATTAAGGATGGTGAACATGTCTTTGTTTCTAAGCCATTTAGTTTTCCTTTTCTGAGAATTTCCTGTTTAGATTTGTACTCTATTTTTTAATTAGATTAATATTTTTGGATAACTAGTTTCTTGAGTTCTTTGCATATTTTAGATTATTAGTCCTCTACTGGAAGTGGATTTGCTAAATATTTTCCCCATCTTGTAAATGGACACTTGGCGCTACTTACAATGTCTTTTGTCTAGAAAAGTGTTTCAGTTTCCTGAAGGCCCATTTATTAACTGTTGATCTTAGTGCTGAGCTGTTGGTATTTTGTTCAGAAAGTAATCTTCTCTGCCAATATGTTTAAGGCTATCCCCCCGCCCCCGCTTCTATCTGATTTCATGTTGAGTCTTTGATCTACTTGGACTTGAGTTTTGTGCATGCTGATAGATATGGATCTATTTGCATTCTTCCTGCCTCGATTCTTCCTGGATATCTAGCTGCAATATCCAGCTAGACCAACATTATTTGTTGAAGATGTTTTCTTCTTTTTACCAGTGTGTATTTCTGACTTGTTTATCAAATTCTAGTATCCATAGGTGTATGGATTTATGTCTGGATCCTTGATTCCATTCTATTGATCAACAATATGTTTTTATGCTAATACTATGATGTTCTTATTACTATAGCTCTATAGTACAACTTGAAATCAGGGGTGCTGATACTTCCATCAGTTATTTTATTCTTTAAGATTGTTTTGGGTTTTGGGGGGTTTTTTGTTTTGCTTTGCTGTGTTTTTACACGAAGTTGAAAATTGTCTTTTCAAGGTCTATAAAGAATTGTGTTGGAATTTTGATAAACATTGCATTGAATCTGTAGATTGTTTTTGGAGAATCAACATTTTTTACTATGTTAATCCTACCAATCATGAGCATGGGAGATCTTTCCATATTCTGATACCTTTTTCAGTTTCTTTCTTCTAAGACTTGAAGTTACGTCTTTCACATGCATGGGTAGAGTTAAGCTAAGATATTTTATATTATTTTTAGCTACTGGGAAAAGTGTTATTTCTCTGATTTTCTTCACAGTCCATTTGTCATTTGCATATAGGACTGCTACTGATTTCTTTAGTTAGTCTTGTATCTCGCCACTTCACTGAAAGTATCACATCCAGTAGGAATTCCCTGGAAGAATTTTGGGGTTGTTTATGTATGCTATCAATCATCTGTGATACTTGGACTTCTACCTTTCTAATGTGTATCCCTTTGACATTCTTCAGTAATTTTATTGCTCCAGCTAAAACTTCAAGTAGTATATAGCATTGATATGGAGAGAGTCAACAACCTTTTCCTATTCTTGAATTTAGTGAAATTGCATTGATTTTTCTCTCTATTTAATTTGGTGTAGGTTATAAGCCTACTGTGAATTGCCTTTATTATGTTTAGGTATGTCCCTTGTGTCTGTATTCTGTCCAGAACTTGATTATGATGGGTGTTTGGTTTTGCCAAAGGCCTTTCCTGAATCTAAATGGATAATTATGTGTGTTGTAGAAATTATTTAATCCAGATTCAAAGTTTTTACCCTGCCTTTGACCGTTTATTTCTGGGATAAAAGATACACATACCCTTTATATTTATAATAAGCCTTAAATATCACAAGAGCTGGATGGATACATACTCTCTATGCTGTTAGAATCAACTTTCCTATCAATAACCCCAAATTATTACAGGTTTCATTGGGGCTGCTCTTAACTCCAATTGGCCAGCCTTCAGGTCCAGGCTTACATAACTCATGGCAACTTCTTTTTTCTCTTGCAACTTCTTCTCCTCATTGATCTCTTCTGACCCCAAGCCCAGTAAACTTAAACCCCATCTATGTCTCTTCTCCCCAGATATTGGCTGTTGGCATCTTTATTTACCAATCGTAAATAACTTGGAGGCAGAGTCACTTGAGTATATGTGCAGACTCCGGGTCTTAGGGGCCTGCACTTAGAGTAGACAACAAGACCAAACCTCAACAATTCTCCTCTTTATTTCAGTAAAGGCTCCTTTTCTCTCAGCTATAAATGTACTACAATTATAATAATTATGAAAATTATAAGGTGTGACATACATTTATAAATCTAGTCCATTATATATGGCAATTTAGATAAAGTATTTATCATCTATTCTAACTTAATGAGATTACAATTCTGTACCTCAATCACCTTTGATTTTTACTTGTGTTACCATCTGAAAACTATCTTTTAAACTTAGAACACCTTATTTAGTGCTAAACAACTTAAGTTTAATTGTGAAACTATAACTATCTAGTCTTCAATTCCATCAAATATTGGAGAAGTAATCAATATTTTAGTATGCAGGAAGTGCAGGATCACAGCTTCCTAAATTTAAACAATTTACAGAAATAGCTGACAGTCTGGACAGTCCCTAACATTCCTTATAACATTGGAGTGTCTATCATTAGTTAGCCTTCTGGCCTACAACAATGGAGGTATTGATGCTCATCACCTTCTTTGAAGTGGAAGGGGGGGTACTGTCAGAAACAGACATGTCTCTTAGTCATAAGATGTTTTAATAATGAAATAACATTAAATGCCGTATTCTCTGGCTCTCTGATGCTTTTGAAGACTACCTACCTATATATAGCATAACTGAATTGTTAAGCATTGGTTATTTTTAGCTATTATGATTTGAATAACCTTGAAAATATTTTATTGTAATTAACTAACTTAGAACATATTATGACCATGACTTGACTATCTGACTATTAACTTTCATTACTTAATTATCCTAAACAATTTGTAATAGCTATTAAAAAGACTGGGATTAAATATTGTATTTTTGCTTTGTTTTCTTTTGTTTTTCGAGACAAGGTTTCTCTGTATAGCCCTGCTGTCCTGGAACTCACTCTGTAGGCCAGGCTGGCCTCGAACTCAGAAATCTGCCTGCCTCTGCCTCCCAAGTGCTGGGATTAAAGGTGTGCACCACCACTGCCTGCCCCCCCCCCTTTTTTTTCAACCCCTTCCCTTTACCTAAAAAAAGAAAGAAGGATAGACAAGAGGAAAGGAAAGATAGAAATCCCTGAGTTTAGATTCTCGTTTTAGTTCCCTCCCTGTCCAAAGGTCTAATTACTTGTAAATTATCCCTTTAAATGACAAAATACCTATAATTCATAAAATGACCAAAACCATCTACTCCAACTTGAGGGACTGGGACAAAGATCTTCTTATGATGGCTTCCTGCTGAATTAGGGCAAAGAATTTCTGTTTGAGGACCAATAGGAAATTGGAAAAATGGTTACATTAAAATAAAACTAGCTGGCATTATTTGTTTTCCAGTCTTTATGTGTTGAGAGAGTTCAGGGCTTAACTAAAGTCCTGACTGGAACAGTCTGAAAGGCTGGATAAACTGATGTTATAGGGAATTAGCAGTTCTTTCTGAAGTTGTTATCAAAGTAAGTCTTTGGGGACAGCATCAGTTGAAGCAGGATCAGGCAGAGAGCGAGAACAGCAAGTCATTTCAGCATCCCTAAGGTGGAATCTTGTTAGAACTGCCCTTTTGGTGTTTTATTCTGTAATATATAAACCTTATAATCAATATTTAGTTCTATAAAGGTATTTGTATGGAATATGAAAGGTGCACAGATCAGTTAAGGTTGAATTTTTGCTCCTTGTTTGAGCAAGTGAAGGACAACTGTCTTTTAAATCAGCTAGGTTGATCAATAACCAAATTGTATATAAATCTTCATTCATAAAATGGCATGAAAGGATGGCATGATGAAATTTGAGGACTTTGTAGGCAACAAGATCCATTGGCTATGTAAAGCTGAAGTTCTGGCTAGAGACATTTTTACGTCTCCTCCAGTTTTAGGGCTGCTCCCATGAAGAAGGATCAGCAGATCATGTTACTTGTCTGGTCTTCTTAACTTTTTCTGTCCTGTCTGCAGCCAAGATCTTCAGGCAGTCTTCTGTAGCATGTAATTTTAAAAGTCTGTGCTTGGTCTGTCTAGCCTCTGGGACCAGAAGCCACCCTGGTCTCATTCAGTTCCCAAGCTTGCTCTCCCAGTCTCTGCTTGCTGCTGGCCCTGGTTCCCTTGGCTGGCATGCTAAGCCGACCAAACCAGTTTTTTCTGAAAATGCCTGGAACGACAGCTCCTCTTTCACAGGCATCCACCCCCATGACTGGTCTGCAGAAGCCAACAACTGCTCCGGTCTCACTCAGCTCCCTTTAGCCCCATGAAACGAAAACACTAGAAACTTATATTTATACTAGTCAGATTTGTAAAGGTAAATCTCCAACACCAATATGCTGGTGCAAAGAACACACAACTCAGTTACTATATTTACAAATGAAAGGTCTAAGACTCCCCAAAAGGGGACCCCAGGGGACCCCACTCAAGTCTCAGGATAGCACGCACCCAAAGGACACACGAGAGTCTGACTTGATGCAAGCACATGAGGCGGTTTAATCAGAGCTCTGGGCCAGTCCATATCTCCATATCTCACATAGGGGATAGAGGGACTGACCCCTCAGCTTAGGAGCCTAGGGTTTATATATGGGCAGGGTGGGGAAAAGAGGGAACTTTTGCGGGTGTACACGATTGGCTGTTTTACTTTTTAAAACATCAGCAGGCTATATCAGTCCATGGGGGCAGGGTGTAGTTCTTCTCTTGGCCGGTCAGTTTCTGGGATGTTTTAACAGGCCTTTGTCTTGTAACTCTACCTTCTCTGTAACTAATTAACTGGGCCCAAACCTGCTGGCAGGCACTTTTAACTGTTTAGGTTAGGGAAAAGGAATGGAATCACAGGGCCCTGTTATTTTTATTAGTTTGGGCCTATTTCAAAATTCTCTTTCACAAGCTGCATACCTAGATTGGGTAGATATACCATTACACTACTCTACTGTCCAGCTATGAAATCCCTGACTATTTGTAGTTCCTCCAAGCCATGTGGGGCTGCTCCATCTTCCACCTCCTCTCCTCCATCTTCTCTTGTCCTTCTGTCTCATCTTCTTCTTCCTTTCTTCCTCTCTCTCTTCTACAACTTCCAGCCCTTTCCCTTCCACTGCCCAGTCACAGGCTCTAGCCTGTTAAAATGGGGAGCAGTGTTCACATAGAATCACCTGAGTATCTACTCCTCATTGGGGGCAGGATTAGCATTAAAATATGAACAGCACCAAGGCAATCCACAACAGTCTTCCTCTATCAAATCTGACCCTTATTACTTTGGAAGGAGTGCAGGGTCTTTTTTTCTCTTCCTGTTAACACAAATACAGAGCCACTCTCCTAAAATAGAAGATGGGTATCTGCCCAGCTTCTATGATGTTTGAAGCTTATTGTAGATATAAGGCTATATGTGTCTTTTATCTGGGAACTAAATGGTCAGAGCTGGGGTAGAAACCTTGAGTCAGGATCAAATATTTCTACAACACAGTGATCGTTGAGTAGAGAGTGTTCAATTTCTGTTAGTTTGTAGGTTTTCTCTTGTTTCTGTTGTTGTTAAAGTCCAGCTTTTACCCATCTTAATTTAACTCTGTTAAGTGGTACATATCAAAATTTATACACTTTAGGCTTTTAGAGTTTCCACTGAGAAGCCAGATGTAATCTAGTAGGCCTGCTGTTATCTGTTCCTTGGCTTTCCCCTATGCAGCTTTTAATATTTCTTCTTTGTTATGTATGTTTATTGTTTTGGTTACTGTGTGGCAACAGGACTTTCTATTCTAGTCCAGTGTATTTGGAGTTCTGAATGCTTCTTAGTAAGGCACCTTCTTTAGGTTAGAAAAATCTTCTATGATTTTTGTTGAAAATATTTTCTGGGTCTTTGAGCTGGGAATCTTTTACTTCCTTTATTTCTATTCTTCTTAAGTTTGGTCTTTGCATAGTGTCCCAGATTTTCTTATTTAAATTATTTTTGGCAGCAGTATCTATTTCTTCTATTCTATCTTCAATGATTAGTATTCTCTCTTCCTTTTTTTCTTTTCTTTTCTTTTTTTTTTTTTTTTTTTTTTTTTTTTTTTTTTTTTTTTTTTTATTCTGTTGGTGATGCTTGCCTCTAGTTCCTTTTTTGCTTTCCGGAATTTCCTCATCTGAGTTTTCTTTATTTCTTCTATTTCCATTTTTAGGCCTGAGCATTTTTATTTGTTTCTTTCAATTAGTTGGTGCTTTTTGCTTCTTTCTTTCTTCCTCTCTTTCTTTCTTTCAGGAGTTTGTTCATTTCCTCTAATTGTTTTTTTTTTTCCTAAATTTCTTTTAGGAATTTATTCATTTCCTCTTTAAGTACCACAATCATCTTCTTTTAAATTGGTTTGAAGATCTTTTTTCTGTGATTCAGCTGTTAGAATATTTAGACCCTGCGGTAGAATATTCTACCCTGTGGTAGAATAGCTCAGTTCTAGTGGATACATATTGCTCTAGCTGTTACTGTGTTTGGACTCTGATACCCAGGCATCTGAGATTCGGTTGATTATAGTTCTGGGTGGTGCTGATTTCTAGGGTTGTCTTTGTTGGGTGGGTGTTTTGTTCCTTGGCTTCTGTTTCTGTAGCCACCAGAGGCTGAACTGGGTTCACCTGAAAGGAGGACTGGAAATAAAAAAGGAATGGAGGGGCAAAAGAAGAATGAAGCCAAGACAGAGTTCTCTGATCAGGGCTCAAAGTTTAATATTCAGCACTTTGTTTATATAGGAGAAGCCCCACCAGAACCCATCCTTTGTTTCAGCGGGATAATGTTACAAAGCAGGCTCAACAGACAGTCTCTTCTTCTAAGTTTTTGCAGGAAGTTGCAAATGTAAACAAAGCAGATGACTTCTCCTAGATGTTAGGGTACTTTGTACCAAACAAGATTTGTTCAGTCTGCTCAAGGCTGGGAAGGGCACATGTTTCCTCTCCCAATTTTCTGAGTGTGATGGCTGTGCGCTGCCTATTTTACTTACTGGCATGCTCAGATGGTATGTTCAGAAGGAATAACTGATGGTGTCAGACCTTGGGATGTAGTGATCAGTAGAGGGAATGGAGGCTGCAGCTGGTGTTCCATTGCAGCACTAGGGATGAGCCTGAGGGATTTGGTCTGGAGGAGCAGAGAGAGTAGAAAAGGATTGCTGGCAGCCTACGTGGTTTTTCTATTATCTTGACCAGAATAAAAAAAAAAAAAAAACCACAAGCTATTGATTAATTGATGAAAATGTTATTTTGTATGAGTTTAATTTAGACAACATCCACTTTCTGATGTTTGTGTGAAAAATGAAAAGGAGGGGCTCAGATGAAGGGTTTTGGTACATTTGTATTGATACTATTTTTCCAGTCTCCTGTTACTCCTATTGCTCTTATTTGTTGGTATTTTCCTATGATATCAAGCTTCTGGGAAGTCATTGACTCCAACTTATCCCAATTGATCCAGATAACAAACATTATTATTCATCACCAGCAGCCATATATCTTGCTTTTAACTTTTATGGTAGATTTTAGAAAGTTGTTTTAACTTCTGTATTTGCTATTTCTAGCGCAAAATATACCTGCACTGTCTGAGTCAGGGGCATGGAAGAGTACATAATTTAAGAAACAGATATGCATTTGCTTAAGCTGAAGAAGTTGATTATATAGGCTTCCAATGAAAGTAAGGTTGATTTCTACATTGTTCCATCGAAGGCAGGCTAAACAGTACACAGTGTGATAGCAATCTTAAGACTTAAGGTATATCATTAACTTCAGAAGTTCTAGTCTCTTAGCATGTAAGAGCTGCTTTAATAACCTTGTATCGTTATACTTCTCTGTCCTTCACCAACTTATTCTCTACCTGGAGGGTGGTACTTGGCTCACCCTCTTTCTGTAGGTTCATAGGTTATACAGCTGCTTTTGTTGTTAGAAAAGTTGTCTTAGTGTGATAAGCATCATGACCAAAAGCAACTTGAGAATAAAAGGGTATATTTGGCCTACACATCATGATCATCATACATCATTGAGGGAAATCAAGGCAGGATCTCAAGACAGGAACCTAGAGTCGGGAACAGAAGCAGAGCCACAGAAATGTTCTGCTTACTGGGTTGCTCCCACTGGCTTGCTGAGCCTACTTTTAAAAATATAACCCAAGATCCCTTACCCAAATGATAACACTGCCCATACTGACTTGGGCCCTGTTGTATCACTCATTGATCAAGAAAATGTGCCACAGGCTTACCTACAGTCTGATCTAAGAGGATTTTCTCATCTGAGACTCCTCCTATGTGACAACAGCTTTTGTCCCATTGGCAAACTTATCAGTACAGCCAACATTTTGCCAGATGTCAACACACACATCACTATTAAGCCATATCCTCTCCTTTCATGTCCAAGAGTAACATAAAACACGGTGACTTTAAAAAGTCCTTTAAAGTGGGCTAGAGACATATGTCAGCTGTTAGAAGCACTGGCTACTCTTCCAGAGGACCCAGGTTCAATTCCCAGCACAGACACGGCAATTCACAATTGTCTGTAACATCAAGATCTGACATTCTCACACACATATACATGCAGGCAAAATACTAAAGCATATAAAATAAAAATAATTTTAAAGTATTCTAAAATTTTAAACATTTTACAATTAAATCTCTTTAAAATATCTAATATCTCTTTAAAAGACTAGAATCTCTCAATTATGAAACTAAAAGCAAGTTAAATGCTTGTTCCAAGAGGGAAAAAATAAAAACAGAAAAACCAAAAATAGTTACAATCAAAATCAAAGTAAAACCAACATGTAGGAGAATAATCAAATCCTTCCAGTATCTAAAGTTCATGATCCTCTGGGCTTTAGACTGTTTGGGCAGCTCCACTTCTTTCATTCTGCCATCTGAAACATATACAGAGTATGGTTCTGGAGAGCCACACTCTGCAGGATCTGTCCATTGTCCTTGGCAGTCATCCCTCTGTACTGGCATCTCCAGTGTTCTGGAGTACATTCTCCACTATGACTGAAACTGCACCTTCACTGATACCCTCTCCTGGCATGTCTTCTGGTACTCCAAGCTTGTCACATAGTATTGAGGCTCAGATTCTATCAATGACCCTTTAATACTGTAGTTTCCACTGCAGCTAAAGCAACACCTTCAATCATGCCTCCGTGGCATCTCACAATGTTGGACTTTAACTGCTCTCCATGCTCTTTTTAATCCTTCAGTTTTTGTGCCACTAAGACAAGTACCATGTAGGGGAACTCTTAAATTGCCAACTTGAGATGCAACCCTAGCTTCCTCTGCAACACAATCCTGTGTGCTAACCCCAAGAAAACACCCACAGAAGACTATATCTCAAGGATACTTATTTCATCTTCATCCTAGCTGATGTCTCAGCTCCAGCAAAAAAGCATCAACTATCCCAGCAAAAGCCTAGCAACTCCCCTGAAAGCATGCACAACAGTGGTAAACTACACCCCAAACTCTATGCTTCATTTCCTGCCCCACAACTTTGCCTGCTTTGCTGGAGGCCTGCTAGAACCAGGGATAACTAGGTAAGACCCTGCCCCAAGCTCTCACCAACCAAATTCCCTTAAAACATGCTTTAAATTACACCCTATCCCTTAGATACCATTTTCCAGCCCACAACTCCACCTGCTTTCCTGCAAGGCCTGTTGGCACCAGGAACCACAAGACACACTGGTACTAGGGACCCCAGAAGTAAGGTTAGCATCCAAATCCTCATAGGCCATACAGATCACAAAAACACAAGGAGAAACACTCTACTAGACCTAAAGACATGCTAGTCACCAGAAACCCAGGCCACTTATGCAAAAACACGGAGAAAAAAAACAGAAACCAAGGGGGAGAAAAAAACAGAAACCAAAGGGAACAAAAAGGGAACCCCCATCCAACAAAAATAAACACAGAAACCAGTATCTAAACCTATAAAGACAAAACCCAGATGGCTAAAGGCCAACACAAAAGCACAATAAACAACAGTCAAGGCAACCTGGCACCATCAGAGCCTGCCTATCCAACTACAGCGAGCCCTGAATATCCTAACATAGCTGAATCCAACCTTATGAAGAGCTAGAGGCCTTTAAAGAGGAAATGAATAAATCCCCCTAAAGAAATAAAGGAAAATACAATCAAACAGGTGAAGGAAATACATAAAACTGTTTAAGACCTGAAATGGAAATAGAAACAATACAGAAAACACAAACTGAGGGAATACTGGGGATGGCAAACTGAGGTAAGATAACAGGAACTACAGACACAAGCATCACCAACAGAATACAAGAGACGGAAGAGAGAATCTCAAGCTTAGACAACACAATAGAAGACATCAATACATTGGTCAATGAAAAATGCTAAATCTAAAAAGTTTCTGACACAAAACAATCCAGAAAGTCTGGGACACTATGAAAGACCAAACTTAAGAATAATAGGAATAGATATATAAGAAGATTTCCAGATCAAAGATCCAGAAAATACTTTCAATAAAATCAGAGAAGAAAATTAATAGTGGGAGCTTTCAACACCCCATTCTCACCAATGGACAGATCATCACCAATGGACAGATCATCACCAATGGACAGAAACTAAGCAGAAAAATAATAAAACTAACAGATGTTATGAATCAAGTGGATCTAACAGATATCTACAGAACATCTCACCCAAACACAAAAGAATATACCACTTTCTCAGCAACTCATAGAACCTTCTCCAAAATTGATTCCATTCATGATCACAAAGCAAGTCTCAACAGATACTAGAAAATTAAAATAACCACCATGGATTAAATTTGGATTCCAACAACACAAACAACAAAAAGACTATAAACTCATGAAAACTGAACAACTCCCCACTCAACAACAACTGGGTCAAGGAAGAAACAAAGTAATTGAAAACTTTCTAGAATTCAATGGAAATGAATGTACAACACACCAAAACTTATGAGACACAGTGCAAATGGTGGTAAGAGGAAAGTTAATGAAAACAAGTGCCAGCATAAAACAATTCTAGTGATCTCATACTACCATCTCAGCAGCACTCCTGAAAGCTCTAGAATAAAAAGATGTAAATATATCCAAGAGGAGTAGCCTGCAGTAAGTAATAAAACTGGGGGCTGAATTCAGTAAATTAGAAATAAAGAGAATAATACAAAGAATCAACAAAACCAACAGGTAATTCTTTAAGAAAATCAACAAGATACATAAATGCTTATCCAATCTAACTAAAAGAGAGCACATATCCAAATTAACAAAATCAGAAACTAAAAGGAGAATATAACAAAAGATACAGAGGAAGTCCAGAAAATCATAAGGGAATAATTTAAAAACCTATACTCCAAAAAATTAGAAACTCAATAGGTACTACTTAACAAAGTTCATTAGATAAAAAAGTAAGATTAGATAAACAATTTAAAGCAATTGAAGATATCAAAAGATGGAAAGATCTCCTATGCCCATGGATAGGTAATGATGGTTAATGTTGGATTAACACAATAAAAATGGGCATTTTAACAAAAGCACTCTACAGATTCAATGTAATCCGCATCAAAATTGAAACACAATTTTTCACAGATCTTGAAAGAACAATCCTCAACTTCATGCAAATAAACAAAAACAGAATAAAAAACAAACAAAAACCCAGGATAGCTAAAACAATCCTGATCAGAAAAAAAAAAAAAAAAAGAATTTCTGGAAGTATCAACATCTCTGGCCTAAAGCAGCTGTCCTACACAGCAATAGTAATAAAAACTGCATGATATTGGTATAGAAACAGACAGGTGTTGTAATAATTATTTAAAACCAGCAGCTGGTCAAGCTGACTGTCTACACTGCAGCGTGTCTGACTAGATCAGACACCATGTTCTGAGGCCATGAAGCCATGTGCGCGCTGCAGCTAGAAACAGCCAGCCAGAAACACCAGCCCTGTACCCATGAGACACCAACATGGGAGATGGTTCTGCCAATCTTCCACACTGTCTCCACAAGGCTGGGCAGTGCCCGGACCATCCTGCCAACCACACAGGCTCGGTACAGATGAGACTCTAATGCTTAGATTATTCAAAGGCTTATATATTTAGTAATGATCAATAACAAGATACCCTTACAATCAGAGGTATAACCCAATACCCAACCTAGATATACCAACTACCTTTGACCTTTACAGACAAGTGAACATCTGCCTCCATGTCCCCCCTCTCTCAGTCTCCTCTCTCCCATAGCTCTTCCTCTTCCTTCTTCTTCCTCTCCTTTCTCCTTCTCTTCCTCTTTTTACTCCTCCCACCTTAGCTCCTCCTACAGACAGGCATATCAATGGAATCAAATTGAAGACCCATACACCTACAGACATTTGATTTTTGACAGAGAATCCAAAACCATACAATGAAAAACAGAATGCACCTTCAAAAAATGGTGCTGATCTAATGGGATGTCTGCAGGTAATGAAAATAGACCCATAGTTATCAACATAGTTAAAACTCAAGTCTAAATAGATCTCAAAGACATCAACATAAAACCAGACACACATTTTAAAAGAAGAAAAGGTAGAAAACAGCCTTGAATGCATGGGGACAGAAGAACATTTCCTGAACATAGCACCAATGGCCCAGGCTCTAAGATCAAGAATTAATAAGTGGGACCTGATGAAACTGAAAATCTTCTATAAGGTAAAGGACACTGTCAATAAGACAAAATGGCATCCACAGATTGGGAAAAGGTCTTCACTAACTCTTCATCTGACAGAGTGCTAATATCCAAAATATATAAAGAACTCAAAAAATTGGACTCCAGAAAAACAAATAACCCAATGAAAAATTGGGTTCAGAACTAAACAAAAATTTCAACAGAGGAATCTGGAATGGAATTTAAGAAGCACTTAAAGAAATGTTCAACATCCTTAGTCATCAGGAAAATGCAAATCAAAACGACCCTGAGATTCCACCTTACATCAATCAGAACAGCTAAGAACAAAAATTCAAGCAACAGCAAATGCTGGCAAAGATGTGGAGAAAGAGGAACACTGTTCCCTTGCTGGTGGTATTGCAAACTTGTATAACCCATCTGGAAATCAATCTGGCAGTTTCTCAGAAAATTGAAAATAGTTGCACCTGAAGACCCAGCTATACCACTCCTGGGCATATACCCAAAAGATTCTCCATAATAACCTCAGGACACGTACTCCAGTATGTTCACAGCAACTTTATTCATAAAAACCAGAAACTGGAAGCAAACCAGATGTTCCTCAATCAAAGACAGAAAATGTGGTATGTTTACATATTGGAATATTATTCAGCTATTAAAAACAAAGAAATCATTAATTTCACAGGCAAATGGATAGAACTAGAAAATATCATCCTGAGTGAGGTAACCAAGACCCAAAAAGACAAGTGTGGTATGTACTCACTGATAAGTGGATATTAGTCATGATGTTCAGAATACCCATAATACACTGCACAGATCCAAAGAAGTTTAATAAGGCCAAACAGGATGCTTTAATCCCACTTAGAAGGAGGAACAAAATAGTTATGGGAGGCAGAGGGAGGGAGGGATCTGGCTGGAAGAGGGGAGGGCTAGAGGAATAGGGATTAGGCATGGGGAGAGACAGGAGAGAGGCCCAGAGGGTCAGGAGAATGAATGGAAATATGCAGCTGCTGGGCATGGGGGAGTGAAGGGGAGAGAGGAAATAGTCCAGGAAGTCCCAAAGACCCTGGATGAGAGAGGCTCCCAGGAGTCAATGCAGGTGACCTTAGCCAAAATGCCTGACAGTAGGGATATGGTACCTGAAGAGACCACCTTCAGTAGCTAGACAGGACCCCCAGTGGAGGGATGGGGACGCCAACATACCTACAAAACTTTTGACCCAAAATTGGTCATTTGTAAAAGAAATGCAGGGACAACAATGGAGCAGAGACTGAAGGAATGGCTAACCCGTGACTAGCCCATTTTGAGACCAATCCCCATGGACAGGCACTAATCCCTCACAATATTAATGATGTAATATTTTGCTTGCAAACAGGATCCTATCATAGCAGCCCTCTGTGAGGCTCTACCTAGCAGCTGATTGAGACAGGTGCAAATAACCACAGACAAACATCCAGGAGATGGCAACCCCATAGGAAGACAAACAGTGTGAACTAACCTAGACCCCTGGGAACTCCCAGAGACTGAGACACATACGTAGCAAAGAGCTTTTGTAGCCGCCTGCAGCCACGGACCAACTGGGTTCACCTGAAAGGATGGCTGGAAATGAAGAAAGGGATGGAGGGCGAGAGAAAGATGAAGCCAAGACAAAGTTCTCTGATCAAGGCTCGAAGTTTAATGTTCAGCTCTTCAATGTAAAGGGAAAGCCCCACTGAACCCCTTCTTGCTTCAGCCAGAGATGGGTGAAGGAACCTATCCTTGGTCACTGCTAGAGATGGGTGGGGAAACCCATCCTTAGTCACAGCCTGGATGTCTCAAGGCAAGCTCAGCAGGCAATTTATTCTTCTAAGTTCCTGTAGCTGTACATGCAGCCAAGGTGTGTAACTCCACCTAGGTTCTATTATTTGGTCTATTGTTGTAAACAAGATCTTTCAGGCCTGTTCAAGGCTGCAGGGAGGGCATAGGCTTTCATGTTTGGCCTCAGTGGAAGACGATACTCCTAATTCTGCAGAGATTTGATGTGAAGGTTTTGGGGGATAAGCAGCGGATCTCTGAGGGGGAGACCAATTTTCTTGGATGTTTTGTGTCAAGAATATTTTAGATTTAACATTTTCTTTGGCCAAATTGCATTTATTTCTTCTATCATATCTTCATCATCTGAGATTCTCTCTTCTACCTGTTGCATTCTGTTGGTATGGTTGGCTCTGAAATTCCTATTTGAATTCCTAATTTCTCATTTCCAAATTTCTCTCACTTTGGGTTTTCTCTACTGACTTTATTCTCTTTTTCAGGTCTTGAACTGTTTTATTCATTTCCTTCCATAGTTTGTTTGTATTTTCATAGATTTTTTAAAATGATTTACTCATTTTCTCTTTAAAAATCTCTCTCATTCATAAAGGCTATTCTAAGGTGCTCGTTTTAGGTACAAGGTTTTCATGTTCATGGCATCTTCATGGGACAATTTTTAAGACACTGGGGCAGAGTAATTGTTATTTGCCTCTTTCTTTACCTTTAGGGTGTAGATGCAGACTGTAAGATCCTCCTCTAGGCAAGAGATGCAATATCTTGTCATGTGAGACATGAGGAGTAATTCATATTCCCTATAGTTAAGGAGGAGGTTTCCCTGGACAGGCCTACACAGCCAGAGACTGGAGCAGCAGACTTCTGATGAATCTTATTTCCCTTGTCCTCTAATGAGGCTAGCATACAATTTTATTTTGGTGAAATTGTGTCCTATCCAAGGGAAAAGGTACTAAATGAGCCGGGTTATGTCCTGCCATGCCAGTGTATTATAAAGCTAACCCAGTTTGCTCAAACATTTAAGTTTTTAATAACTAGATTTTTTATGAGCCGGGTTATGTCCTGCCATGCCAGTGTATTATAAAGCTAACCCAGTTTGCTCAAACATTTAAGTTTTTAATAACTAGATTTTTTAAATAATATGCCTAATTTTGAATATTATTTTATATTACACAAACTTGAAGTTTACTTAAACTCATCTTGACTTACTTGTTTTGGGATTAATCTTGATAACATATCCAAAAGACAATACAGTGGGGGATATAAATTAGTCTCTCCCTCCAAGATTTTTCTCCTCCAATATCTGTTCCAAATGACTCCAAAATAAAAAGAAAAGCACTTGTCAATAGCAGAATGCATTGTCATGGCCACTAGAACCAATAATTATGTGTAATTGAAAATGCTCAGAGTTAGTTTCAAAGTTTGTCACCACAAGCCAACATTAACAAGGATGTCCAAGTTCTTCTCAAAACATTGTTTTTGATGTGTGTGGGTATGCACACATCTTTGTCAACACTTGTTACTATGCAAGTTTTAAAATCACAGCCATTCTAGCATGTGTGAGGTGGTATCTAATTATCTCAGTGTAAGTCTTAATCAACTTTTGTTTGATTACCAAACATTTTATGGACTTTTAAAAACATATGGTGGTCTTTTGTATTTGTCTTTGTTCAGTTTTTATTTATGTAATTGCACTACAGTTATACAGTTAAATCCTTTTTATATCCTGGATATTAAAGCTGTCCTAGTTAGGGTTTTACTGCTGTGGACAGACACCATGACCAAGGTAACTCTTATAAGGACAACATTTTAGTTGGGGCTGGCTTACAGGTTTAGAGGTTCAGTCCATTATTACCAAGGCTGGAACATGCCAGTGTCCATGAAAGTATGGTGCAGGAGGAGCTGAGAGTTCTACATCTTCATCTGAATTCTGCTAGCAGAACACTGACTTCTAGGCAGCTAGGATGAATCTTAAAGCCAACACTCACAGTGACACACCTACTCCAAGGCCACACCTACTCAGCAGAGCCACACTTTCCAATAGTGCCAATCCCTGGGCTGAGCATATACAAACAATAACAAAATCCTTGTTAGCAATGTAGTTAGCAAATATTCTCTTTGTGTTTGTGGATTATCATCCCTTTTTTAAAAAAACATATTTTCCCTTTAATTGTGCTAAAAAGGTGAACCATACCTAAGAAAACATAAGGAATGGATAATCCAAGTAAATAAAAAAGAAAACACACACACACACAACCACTGCCACCAGCACCACCACCATCACCAAAAGGAAACACACACAACCACTGCCACCATCACCACCACCATCACCAAAAGGAAACACACACACACACAACCACTGCCACCAGCACCACCACCAGCACCAAAAAAACACACACACACACATACAACCACTGCCACCATCACCACCACCATCAGCAAAAGGAAACACACACACACACAACCACTGCCACCATCACCACCACCAGCACCAAAAGAAAACACACACACACACACACACACACACACACATAACCACTGCCACCATCACCACCACCATCACCAAAAGGAAACACACACACACACACAACCACTGCCACCAGCACCACCACCAGCACCAAAAGGAAACACACACATACACATGACCACTGCCACCATCACCACCACCATCACCACCTCATTTCCAGCACTACCACCACCACCACCACAACAAAACAGGAATCAAAAAAGTGCTCATTACTATGTCTCTATGTTCCTTTCTTAAATAGAGAATCAAAAGAAAGAGGGAAAAAATCCCACACCATAACAACAAAATAACAGGAATCAATAAACACTGTGTATTAATAACTCTCAATATCAATGGCCTCAATTCTACAACTAAAAGATACAGAGTAACACTGAATTAAAATCAGAATCTATCTATTGGCTGCAGCGATGATTCATGCCTTGCCATCCAGGATAGACATCACCTTACAGTAAAAGAATAGAAAAATGAATTCCAAGCAAACAGGAACAACAAGCAAGCAAACATAGCTATTTGTCAAAAGATTTCTATTGCCTGGGTAGCATACCATCATGAGTTACACTTGACAGCCCATATTAAAGGAAAGCAAGTCAGAAGCTCAAAGCAGTATCCCTGTCTGCCACTGAGCATTGCAGGAGACCACTGAGGATGACTAAACAGCAAAAAACGGGAAAAGTTACATTTAAGCACGCCATAACTTATTCATCTTCCATTTCCCATACCAGAATTTAAACCTGGTCACCTACTAGTAGAGAATTATGATGGTCCACCCACAGTGGGCAATGCCAGGAACAGATGACATACACTCTCCACCACCTCACCAAAATCACCATGTGAGTTTGCAACAGGAGAAGAAGAAGAAAAAAAAAAAAAAAAAAAAAAAAAAAAAAAAAAAAAAAAAAAAAAAAAAACCCTAAACAAAAGTCCTAAGGCCAGGCTTTTTTTTCTTGAAAGTACCTTTAAAGTGTCTTTGAATTTTTTTAATGCTATGTGTAGTGGTGATTTGCTTACAAGTATGTCTGTGTGGATGTGTCAGAACCCCTAGATCTGGAGTAACACAGTTTTGAGCTTCCATGTGAACCTAAATCCTCTGGAAGAACAGCCAGTTCTCTTAACCTCTAAGCCATCTCTCCAGCCACACTGAAAATAATTTAAAAGTTTGTAATTTTATTTACATTTTATATTTACATTTTATATTTTTGTGCATGGTATTAGGGATCAACCACTTTTTAATGATGATAGGTGACCATATAAGTCTCCAGAGCCTTCTCCACCTTACTTCTGACTTTATTTGTGACCATGTTTATTACAGTATTAAAGAAGAAAAAAGTATTTAAAAAAAAAACAAAATAATCTTATTCCAAACATTTCAATAAATTCTTTTATGTATGTACTTAGCTGTACTATAAATAGTTGGCTTGTATGAGATGGTTAAAAAGGCTGAAGATAAAGGGTTTCTTTCTCCCTTTTTTATCTATAAAGTTGCTGTTTGTTTGCTTGCTTGTTTGTTGACCTGTCTGATGTGTATGTATGAAAGAATGTCTAACAATAAGCCAGAACTTTATTTTGCTGAATTTTTTATTGAAAACATTTTTTTCTATAATATCTATAGCAAGGGGATAGTTGTTCATCAGATTATCAATGGATATTGAAAATCTGGTACATATATGAAATGGAATATCATTCAGCCTCTGGAGGAAAAGTGAAATCATAGAATTTGAATAAAATGGGTGTCCTTAGAATGTATAATACTAAACAAGATCACCCAAATTCCACAAGGGAAAAAATACATAGTGTCCTTCATATGAGGATCCTAGCCCATAATGCATTAATGGACCTATATATAAAAGTGTGCATATGGGCATAGTATGACATTTAGAAGGGAGAACAAGAAAAGGTCATTGGAAAAGGTAAAATGCATACTAATGAGTTCAGTTTTGGTTTATATTTTGTGTAAGTCCTTTCAATACTCTCTCAAGATATAAAACACGTTCAATGCAAAACTAAGTCCCTAACTGGTAGTGTGCACATGTGATTCCACGAAGGGCTATTACTATAATGGGGTGGTGGTCGTGATCTATGAGATCTCCGAGTGGGTTTTCTGACATAGCAGAAGAATTGTGCATCCAGAAAAATCAGAGGGCCAAGCCATTAAAAAGAAAGGAAAGCAATAGTTTCTTCCCTTTAGAATGGGAGGAGCCTGAGCCTACAAGTTTGATAAATGGATCCTGGACCCTCCTATTCCTCCTATTGGATCTGTGTAGATTGTTCCCCATATCTTTCTGCCATTTCTCCCAACAATGTCTTCTGGGAACAAGAAGCTGTCATCTCAGGGAACCAAGTTTGCTTTTCTTGTCTACCTGTGTCCCTTTAACTCTTTGTTATTTGACTAGGAAATCTTAATCACAATTTTGAGAATTTCTAGGAATTGCCTCTGAATGTCATTTGAAAACATGGAGAAACTGGGTTTTTGTTTGTTTATTTGATTGTTTCACTCTATAATTCTAAGTTGCATTACTATTTATTAATAAATGTATTTTGTTCACATTCTTTAAAAAACAAGATGACTTGTCTGTGGGTACAATAGTATGTAATACAAGGCTGTACACTGAAGCTGACTCCTCCAGCTTTCAGGTCAACTTCTTTCTTTGAGGATACAAAAGCAGAGTGTGTACTTGTGCAGAAATCTGATACACAGCTCACAGAAAGCATTGGGTGTTAACAAATCCACACTGATTTATACCAATGACATACTCACTGTCTGAACTGCAGTATCCATAGCCCCTTATTCCATGTAATGTTTCTCTGGTTTTTTTTTTATGTCTTTATTCATTCATCTTTGTTTGTTGGCCCCTATGCAATTCACACAAATGGAATCTTCCTTGGATTCTCATCTCAATCATAAATTGAACAACTTGTTTGGCAATACCTTATTTTCATGTTTTAGTGCAATCATTTTTAACAAGTTGAGTCAAAATTCAAATAATCTGTACTGATAATCTAAATACATGACAAAATAGAACTATAAAAATGTTAACTCTGAAAGTATAGTATTATATTATAGTAGATTATACAGGAAGATTATACAGGAAGTAGAATACAGGAAGAAAGGAAATGGTAAAAACATTTTCCTGCTTCCAAGAAGCAAAATATTAGAATAACACTTAGGATATTAAAATTAGATTGCTAAAAAACTAACAAACTCTGTATTTTCACTCTTCAAAGAAAGGCAAAATCATAAAGTTGACTTCTTCAGGGATAATTAACAGAAAATAGGAAACATTTTGCTTTATTTATGTGCATGGGTGTTTTATTTCCCTACATGTATGTCTAGTGCTCACAGAGGACAGAAAAGAACATCAGACACCCCAGAACAGGGGTTAGAGATGGTTATGAGACACCATGTAAGTACTAGGACTCACATCTTTGTCCCATGGAAGAGTAGGACTCCTAAACACTGAGCAATCTCTCTAGCCCAGAAAATGTATTTTTAGAAACTTCCTGCAATAAAATCAATGGCACACCCTTTGTCCCCCATACCAAGTGTAGTGGTTGGAATGAGAAATGTACCCCAAAGGCTCAAGTATTTAAACACTCAGTTCCTAGTTAATGGGGCTGTTTGGAAAGACTATGGGATTTTTAGGAAACCAGCATTTCTGGAGAAAAAAAAGTCACTAGATCTTAGCCTCTTCCCATACCCAGTTCACTCTCCTTGTTTTCTCTGGGTGGTTGAAGATGTTATGTCCCACTTTCTGCTATAGGCACCTACTGACCTCTCTTCTCTACCATTGTGAACTTTATATTGAAAACGATATGCCTAAATTAAGCTTTTTTTTTTTATCATTTGTTTTTGGTCATAGTATTTTATTACAGAAAAAAAGTAATTAATACAACAAGATACATCAGCCTGTACTCTGGGTCACAAAATTAGGACTGTAGTATGATTTTGATGTTCCTGGGAGTGATAGAGACATAAACATTAATTTCTGAGCTGTGGCCTGTGCTTATAATCTACAAGGGCTTTTCTAGAAATACAGAAGATGTCGGAGGAGGGGGATGGGTGTATTTTTCCAGTGCATTTTTCTAGAGCCTAATGCTAGCTTGCTTATTTTACATTCCTACAATGACAAAGCATGTGAACAATTTAACACCCTGCTTGTGCAAACAGATATCACAAACAAATTTTGAGGTTCTGAATGCATAATGACAAAGTCTTAAAACCCCTTAAGCATTCAGTATGGAGTAAGACCTTCTTCAATCTCTGCACATTCATCTGGCTAATACATCCACAATGACTTTTTTTCATCCATCAGGCCTAAAGTAGAAGCTGTGAGGCTTTATATTTTTTTTTCTCTTTAATGCACATGCTGCCTGTGTACTGCCTGAGTTATATTGCTTCACATTTCACAATGTACCATTATTCAGGTGCTAATAAGTCAAAATATGAAGTTTTCAGAAAAATAGATGGAGTATGAAACAATTCTACTCAGTCCAGAAAATAAATGTTATATATCTTCTGTCATTTGCAAATGTTAGCCTTAAATCCTCAGAAATGCTTGCTCCATTTGGAATACCTACAGAGGTCAGGAAATCAGTTAAGGGCCATTGTGGGAGTAGTTATCAATGCAGGAAATGTAGAACAAAGTTACGTAATAGGCTAAAGGGGAATAATGGTATAGAAAGGGTTTAATCAGGAAGGGGATGGGAGGATATATAGACAAGAGAATATGGCATGGCATAACAAAGACATTTTGAAAAGCCACATGAAACCTATTATTGTAGAAGATGACAAATACACACACACACACACACACACACACACACACACAGTATAAATAGAGGTATCCTATAACAGGCAATTTTGTTTCTATTAGAGGCTACAAAATAACAAAACAAAACTAAACAAAACCCAAAATATCCAAACCAATCAGTGGAACTCTATGGGAGAAAAAAGGAAGTGTGTTGTGTGTGTGTGTGTGTGTGTGTGTGTGTGTGTGTGTGTGTGTGTGTATGTGTCTGTGTGTGTGTGTGTGTGTGTGTGTGTATTCCTTTGCAGGTGGTTTTCAACTGGAGAAAAGCTTTTTGGTCAGAGATGAGAACTCCTGCCCAGTTCCCCTTTTAGTGCCCAACCTGGCTTAGACCAGTGAAGATCTTGTGCATACTGCCTCAGTGTCTCTGAGGTCACATGCACACCAGTCCTGCAATGTCTGGAAGACACTGGCGTTTTGTTTTTGTTGTTTCTTGGTTTTGGTTTTGGTTGCAGTCATCCATCCCCCTCTGTTTCTTACAGTTTTCCATTTTTCTTTTCTGTTTATCTCCCAGATCCCTGATTGGAGGAGTTTTGAGAAGATATCTCACTGAGAATTGAGTGTTCCAAAGTCTCTCACACATTGTCCAGTTGTGCGTTCCTGTGTTAGTTCTCATTTACTCCAAGAAGCTTCTCTGATAAGGGTCGAGCAAGACACTGATCAATGAATGATATAGTGAGTGGCATTAGGAGTTATTTTATTACTATAGATGCTCTTTACAAAATTTATGCTATGAGACTTTAATTTTCAGTGTTGGAAAAGTTGATAATATAAACAACTGTGAGATATGCCAAACTTAAAAACAGCAGGAAGTGTCTTCCATCCCATAATCAAGGCTTCCAAGGAGGTTTAGTAAACATTTCCTATTCCCTGAACCATAGTAGGACCAGGAGCCATGAGAAAGGAGCTTCCCAGAAAATTCTGAGGGTTTGAGGCTGGAAAATTAAATAGCTGCAGAAGTGTTATCATCCTGAATCTACTTTCTCTATGTTTTTAAGTTTTATATCTATTGATTGAACACTTTCTTCACTAAGAATATTTTACTTTGTACCAACTTTATAAAACCTAGAAAGAAGTTAAAGAAAAAGAAATATATGAAAGCATCCAGTGCCTAACACAAATATAAGCAACAAAGTTCATAATAAATACTACCTTTTCAATTGTCATGGTAAAATATGTATCTGCATAATACAGTGAGTGCTACTGGAATGGCTTTGGAATATTTATTAAATATTTATTAAAGTCTATTTTCATATATTTGCTAAAGTCTATTTTAATGAAAATAGACTTTAAAAAATATCTCCTAAAACCAATCACAAGAAAATGACTAAATGGAAAACAAGCACAAAAGTATTCAGCAGAGAAGTTTTAAAGCCAAAGCAATTATATTTTAGGCAACTATGTGGTTAATAACTTTAGCCTTTTGTTATGCAAAATTCTCAGTTCAATTTACAAAGCAAAGAAATATTTGGCATGGTTATCAAATTCTATTTACTGTTCTGTGAACATACTAAAAGATGCAGTGTCTTGAAAGAGTCTGTTCAAATTACCTGTGAACATAATTTTTTTTAAGATCCTCATTGGTAAACAAAGTTGCCGGAGTCAACGACATCATTTCATAGCTACAATCATCATGAGAAACTTTAGAGCAAACAATGATTCATTTGTAAAGGAAGGCAAACAATTTCCAAGTCAACATAACCAAACACAGGACAAAAGGTGCTGATTTTAGATGAACTGGCACATGTTGACATCTTCTCATGTGTGCCTTTCTTGGGAGAGCAGGAACCTGTAGAAAATTTCTCACCTATCAGAAAACAGTATTTGCTACTTCAAATCCCTATTGTCTGTGCTGAATCCCATCATCTTAAAACAAACAAAACAAAACTAGAGTCTTAGAGAGCCAATTGTCAAACCAGAAATGAGGAACTTTCAGACAATTAGACATAGTGGGGAAAGCACGAAAATCTGGCTTTCTATTGTCCTTTCTGCATTTCCATCTCTCTCTTTCTCATTGTACCTCTCTCTCTCTCTCATTTTTCATCTGTCCCCTGCCCTTCCTCACTTCTTTTCTCCACCTTACTCCCCTTCCTTCTTACTAGACTCTTTAAGAGAAATGTAAATACATGCAGAAGGAAAGAAAAAAAACTAAACCCTCTTTTTCTTCTTTTCAGTTTCTTCTTTTGATACTTTTATTCACATCTTTTTAAAAAGTTTATTTACTTTATGTGAGTATGCTGTCACTTTCTTCAGACACACCAGAAGAGGACATTGGATCTCATAACAGACGGTTGTGAGCCACCATACCGTTGCAGGGAATTGAACTCTGGACCTCTGGAAAAGCAGTCAATGATCTAAACCACCGTGTCCCTTATTCACATCTTTTCACTGTAATCATTCTGTCAATATTATTGACACTCTCCTTTCTGAAGGAAAGTATTCAGCTTCAGATACTAGGATTCAAAAAAGGACTCAAATATAGGAACTCACATCCTAAATTTTATCCGACCACCAGAGATTAAAACTGGATATCAACTACAAAAGAAGTGATATAAAATATGCTAACTAGTAGATGCTAAACAACCCACTAATGAATCAAAATTAGATAATGAAAGAAATTAAGAAGAAAAAATCCTAACGTTTATTGCAAACACTGAAGAAATTCAGAGAATTATGAGGACATACTTTAAAAGTAAATATAGTATCAAGCTGTAAAATCAAAAGGAAATGGATGAATTTCCAAAGCTAAATCAAGATAAAATAAACAATTTAGGACTGGTGAGATGGCTCAGCACTTAAGAGCACCAGCTGCTCCTTAGGAGGTCATGGGATCAAATCCCAGCAACTACATGGTGGCTCACAACCATCCTTAATAAGATCTGATGCCCTCCTGTGGGTGTTTGAAAACAGCTACAGTATACTTTGGGCCAGATTGAGCCGGGGCCAGAGCGAGCGGGGCCAGAGCAAGAGGGAGAAGGGAAGGGGGGAAAATAAACAATTTAAATATATCCACATTGTCCAAAGAGATAGAAACAGCAATTTAAAATCTTTTAACAAACAAACAAACCATACCAAACCACAGGACCAGATAGATTCAGTGCAGATTCTACCATATCTTTAGAGAAGAATTACTACCAATACTTCTCAATTATTTATTATTAATAATAAAAAGGAATGCTTTCAAATTCTTTGTACAAATTGAGTATCATCCTGATAATAAACCAGATGAAAACCCAACAAAAAGAAGAAAACTAAAGGCTAATATTTCAAATATTACCACATAAAATTTCAATAAATTACTTGTAAATCAACTTCAAGAACACATCTAACCAAATGGAGAAAAACTAAAAGCATTTTCACTAAAATAAAAAATAAGGCAATTATGTCTAACTGTTCCCCTCCAGTTCAGTGTAGTACTTGAAGTCTTAGTGAGTGCAATAGGACAAGAGCAGTAGACAAAGGAGACTCTTCCCAACACTCTGACCTTCACTGTGCACAGCCAGAATATTTTTGGTCCCTTGTATATTGTTTGGCCTAATCTTCAGTTTTAATATGATGTCATGTTTTTACATTATACTGATTTCAAAACAAAATATTTTACATTTTGAACTCCCCCTTATTGAAATCTTTGTGATTTTAAAATTAAAACTTATATCATAATATATGTAAAAAAATTTAATATCAAATAGAAAAATTGAAATTCCCAGGTAACTTAACAGTTTACAAGCTTCAACCATGAAACCCACCGAAAGAAAACCGTTAAAATAGTACACAAGAGTGGATTTCTGCAAGAAATAAAATATGTAAACTTATTAGAACAGAAGAGATGTCTCCAAGAAAGCAGAAGAATTGCTGTAACTTGGAGTGACTCAGCAGCACCTAACCAAGCTAAATTGCTGTGGGCTATTGGAAGAGGTTCCACTGTGGTTCAGTGGAAACAGAAGTTCAACATGCTAGCAACTATAGAACACAGAATTTGGCAATCAGGCAACCTCTAAGGCCAGCCCTGTCTGGAGACCATGGGACCATCAGGCAACCCAGCCCAAATGAGACACTTCATCATTAGCTGTCCAGAGGTGGTACATTCCCACTGTTGCCTCTGTTGCTCATCCCCCTGATCATGTGCTGGTCCCTATAAAGAGCCACGTTTTTTCCTCCCCAACCCCTTTTTCTTCTTTTTCTCACCCCCAAAGGCAGCCCTTACATCCATCTTGCCCTCTCTTTTAATAAACTTCCCATGAGAGAACTGTCACAGGTGTGATTTTTTCAGAACCTGTGACCTAGTTCCATTACACAGATTACTGGAGAAATCAAGTGATTTCACTAACCAATCCCTAAAGTACACTAGGTCTAGTCAGTCTGAGTCAAGCTAAAAGAACACCAAGAAGGGAGTAAATCTTAAATTCAACCCAGTTGTGTCAGAAACTCACTATCAACGGTATCTTCTCTAAACTACACTCAAGCAATATGTACTCCAATCCTTGTTCTAAAAGTTTAAACTAAAATTGCAATAAACTCATATATTTTTGTTCTCATTTCTACCTCTTTCTTTTCTTTATTCATTATTATTTCAATTTCATGTCTTCTATAGCTTTATAATCTCTGAATCTATGGCTGCTCACAGTGTCTCCCTCCCCCTTTTTTTTTCTTCCCAAGTACTTTTCCCACTCTGGTATTTTTCAAAGTTACTCTAACAGTTAATTGCATATCCTCATCCACCTTATATCTAGCTTAGTCTTAGTAACTAAAACCTTAAAATATGGCATATGTTGGCTACATAAATATGCTCAAATAGATTATTAAATCAGAGGGATCACTATTGTAAATTGGATATACAATACTTTCTTAGTGAGAAATTGCTTCAGCAGTTAATATTTTAGAAAAAAATAGGATCTGTCCCAGATACCCCAACCTTTTGTATTAAATATCTTTTAAACCACACACCTCAATTGTAACACAACCTAGCTCCATTTGAATATTGAAACACTCTACTAAAAAGGAGAATTGATAGAAATTAAACCAACAACATAATATAAAGAAATCCTATAGAGTAATAAAAAATATATAGCTCTAGGGAAACAACCTACTCCAAAAATTACTGATGCCATAATAATACCATGACAATGGATTAGATGAAATCCCAAGAAAGAACTCAGAAAAAAATATTCTGAGTGTAGTTAAAGAAAATTATTGAAGAAATTATTAAAGAATGTAACAAAACAAGAGAATGAAGTCACTACAAGACATGAAAGAGAAATTCAGTGAAGAGAGGAAATGAAAACTACAATAAGTCAAATGAAAAGATCAGAACAATAAGCTGTAACAAATACTTGGCAGTATAGGTAAACAGAAAATCAGAAGAAAATAGAACATTACAAGGAGAAAGATCAATTAAGTATGAAAGACATTTTCAAGACATCAGAAATACTATAAAAAGACCATGTCTCAGAATCCCATGATTCTATATGATTCTATAAAATTTTCATTTAAAAGCATAGAAAACTCTTTCTGTAAGTCATGAAAGAAAATCTCCATAACTTACGAAGTTAATCCAAACAAAGAAGACATTTATAACACCAAATGTCAAGACCAGAAAGGACTTCCCCATTACAGAATCAACTATAATAAACAAAGAGAGTAAGTGAAAATAACAAGACCATAACCCTGAATCAAGCACAGAGGCAAATGCATAAACAGGACAAATTTCTCAACAGAAACTTTTAAAATCAAACAACTCGAAACAGTGCATATCAAATTATGAAAGTTATTACCAGCTCAGACTATTATACAAAGCAAAGTTATAAACCACCATAGTAGAAAACATTTTGTATGTTGTACAACACATTACTTATAAACAAAAATGTACATAACACAGATAACTATTTCATAAAATAAATAATAATGAAAGATACTAAAAGAATTTAGAATCAGTAAGCCACTTTTTTAGCAAATACTTAGAGAAATCTTTCAGAATGAAGAAAAAGATAAACACATTTTTAGGGCACTTACAGGGAAGAAATAATGAATAAATTATAGTTAAGCGAAAAATAATGGAAAAAGGAAATACTTATAAAATCAATAAAATGATAGGAATTCATTCGTAGTTTTCATTAATAACTCTGAATATAAATGATCTCCTTTCTCCAGTCAAAAGACACAATGGTAAAATGCATTTGTTTGTTTTCTCCAATAAACACAACTCACAATGAAATAAATATAATATTTTAGAAAGAAAGGAAGGTAAAGAAACTCCAACAAAATAGAGTTGGGAAACAGGAGAACTTGATGCTCTAACAACTTTAAAAAGATACTTTAAACCTTAATTAGTCATAAGAGATAAGTACATTCATTTTATATTGATGAAACTATTAATTCATCAAGTAGACATACATGCATTTAACATGAAAATTATTTCATAAAACAAATAGCAAAAGTGATTTATATATCCTATTGTCAAGAATTTACTGGTTATCCTAAACAAACAATCAAAACAGAAAAATATCTGGGTTAGGTAACATCACAGAACAAATGAATATAATGGACAATGGAATAAAAATGACAAATCAACAGCAAGAAAAACTGTAGAATACATACAAGTTTATGGAGATTAGCAAGGTATTGAAGGCTGAATAAGTCAATGAATAAATCAAAAAATAATTTTGTTGTAAATCTTGGAACTGAATAAAAATGAAAATACAGCATAATAAAACCTATGGAATAAAATCAACCATAAGAGGAAAAATTATAGTTCTAAACATCCATATTTAAAAAATCAGTTATCTCAAATAAATTATTTTTATAGGGGTCTTGGAATGACAAGAACAAACCAAACCCAAAATGAATAGCCAGTGGTCTCTGTCTGTCTCTCTCAATGAATTGAAAACTGATTTGCTTGATATAAACAATATTTATAAATTGTTAACCAAACTAACCACCCCCCCCCCAAAAGGCAGAGAATGTTAGAAGACCTCACACAGTCAGGATTCCCTTTTACACCCAGGATTAGGCAAAAAACACCCAAGCGCCTATTTTCACAGGAAAGATCCTTTATTAAGCAGGGAAGAAAAGTTAAAAGTGACTGCTTCTGACTTAGGCAGAAAAACAGCAGGAAAGCAGCAGATGACATTTGCAGGTATAACTTTTAAGAAGAGAAAAGGGAGATAAACTCTCCCCTTAACTGTTAACATAACTGTTAGAATGGACTATGGTGCTGTAATATGTTTCAATTGGGCATGTTAATTTGGTGTACCAAAGGGAGCTTTTCATTGCTAGACTTCAAAACTTTGATAGATGGACCTTAGTGAACAGCCTCAGGAGAAGGAAGTGGTGAAATAAGTGAATAGACCTTGGGTGCTTAGCTGTAGGAACACAGCCTAATGATTTTTTAACAATGCAGACAGAATACTGGAGAAGGGCAAAGACTGATTAGTCATGTTGGCCAGAGTCCCTTCAGAGAGCTAAACTATAAAGTATAAAGTATACCAAACTATTTTTATGAAGCCAAAGGTACTCTGATAATAAGACCAAATACTAAAACAAACAACAAACAGAAATTTATGTACCCATCACTGATAAAGGTACAAAAATTCTCAACAGACTACTAGAAACCAGATTTCAAGAACATATAAAAGATCATTCATCAAGTCTGCTTTATTTCAGAGAGGCAGGAATGATTCTAAAAAAACATATCAATAAATTTAATTAAGTGCATGACCACCAGAATACATGCTTTTGACAAAATCCCGGTGTTCCTTCATAATAAAAGTACTGAAGAAACTGAGAATAGAAGAAATATAACTTAAATTGTATAGGCAGCATTATACTAAATGGGGACAAAAACACACTTTACTCAAATCAAGAACAAGAAAGGCTGTCCACTTTTTCCACATTTATTCATATAGTAATACAGAGTGGTATGACAGAATAAAAGAATGCATGTAGGAAAGGAAAAGTCAAAGATCTTGTTGATGATATGATTCCATAGAACAGAAAACATGGAGAACAATGCACAGTCTACAGGCAGCTCGACAGACTGGTGAGTGTCCTTCCCAAGCGACTCAGTCTAAACCTCTTTCACACAACTCAGTTACTCTCTGCTTCTTCCAGACCTGTGGTCTAGTTTAAGGATCTTATTTGCAGCTTGGCTTGTTTACTCTGACAGGGGATTTAATGAATCTGGTCAGTTTTAGGGACTTCCTGAAGCAATTTTGAGTTGTTTACCTTCCTCTGTAAAGAGCTTCTCTGCAAGATGGAATGTTTCAGTCTTGGAAGAAATTATTACACAACACTTTGAGAAGGATGAAACAGGCTGACTCCATGACAGCCTTCAAAAGGGCAGTTTAGGAGACTAGGCCTAAGAACTGGGCAATTACTTGCCCAGGCAAGTCAATTACTAATAGAAAAAAAAACCAGGCTCCATCCTTCACACCCAGATAATGGTTCCAGAATGCCTAGAAATAATGATCATCTACCTGCACTTCCAATATGCTTTAAAATGAGCCTGTGAGCTCACTTGGTGGTCTCTCTATCTTGGTAATGGAAGACCCCAGCATGCTGATCTTCTGCAGAATAAAACACTCTTTGCATTTACATACTATTTGAGTCTGGGGTATCATTCTTCAGCAAATCAAGGACCCTTACATTTGGGGGCTTGTCTAAGGATTCACTGGAGACCCCCTGACCCAAATAGTGGAGTGTTTTTCTGATAGGTAAGTCGGGGTGACTAGTTGTCTTTTGTGCTGTCCATATCTGGGTTTCTGTTTTGGGTTAAATCTGAAGGCCTAGAGGGACAAAACAGACACGTATTTTGTCAACCAGCCAAGAGCAACAGAGGATGTTCCCAAGCCTCTACCACAAGCTGGAGAACATGCTAGTTCTCATCTGGATTCTGAACTGACTGTGAGTTTATGGGCCTTCCATTCTCAGGGAGGAAGACCATCTGAGATAGCCTTTCAGTTTGATTTTGTTTTTCTGGGAATGTCCTCTGTCTGTCTGTCTGTGTGTATTCTGTTTGTGCTTTTTGTTCTCTCATACAATTTTTTTCTTGGATTCCTAGGATGGGACAGGAACAAAGCTTGGGCTTGGTCCTGAATCATTTTAAGGACTTTTGCTGAGTTACAGAAGACTCTGGTCTGGT
The DNA here is from genome assembly GCF_011762505.2 of Arvicanthis niloticus. Lineage (NCBI taxonomy): Eukaryota > Metazoa > Chordata > Mammalia > Rodentia > Muridae > Arvicanthis > Arvicanthis niloticus. The sequence continues at coordinate 104,751,328 of NC_047663.1, forward strand.
TGTTCATCCTAGTAAATTAACCATCTTTTGCAGGAATGAATGGCTCACCTATGAAATAGGATGGCCTATGCAGAGGACTTTCTACATCCCCATCATTTACAGGGTAAAGGTTTAGTTTATGAGTCCTGGGGTCACCCGGACCAAGTGTTATGGGCCTCACTACTCCCCACTGTTCTTTCTCTAAAGGAGGGTCAGCCTCTGCCCCCTCCCTTGCTAACTCTTTCTGCTTCTGGGAGGATTTTTGTGCCCTTCCTTGTGTTTTTGCTCCTGCTGCTGCCCCTGCTCAGCCAGCACAGGTGGAGAGAGGTGTACCCCCTAAGTCCCCTGACTCTCCTGATTCCACTTGGAGTCTACCTCACACTCTGGCCCATACTGCCCAGAGGGCCAACTCTACTACAGCCTTACCCATCTGGGCTAAAGAATCCCCAGATGCTCAGGGGAGATAGCTCATGACACGTGTGTCATTTGCCAGTGATGATCCTTACAATTGGAGGTTGCAGAACTCCACATTTTTAGAAGGACCATCAGCTCTTATAGGTCCTCTGGATTCAATCATGCTGACTCACCAGGTCACCTGGGACAACTGTCAGCAACTGCTCCAGGTCTTCTTCACAACAGAGGAGAGAGAGAATCATGGAAGCCACCCAGAAATTGGTTCTTGGAGTAAATGGGCTGCCCTCTCAAGTTCAGGCTGATATCAATGCAATACAGCCTTTCCTTTGACTCAACCCAGCTGGGATTTTAACACTCCTCTTAAAGGTATGGAGAGGCTCTGGATCTACTTCCAGATTCTGATGGGGGAGGCCCCAAGAGGCTGCCAGACAACCCACATATTTATGTAAGGTCAGCCAAGTGATTCAGGGAAAGAAAGAGAGCCCCGGGTAATATCTAGAAAGACTTTTTGAAGCCTATAGGACCAACACTGCTTTTGACTCAGAAGCCAGAGAGCACCAGTCAGCTGTGAACATGGCTTTTGTTAACCAAACTGCCCCTGACATCCCTTAGAAGTTTCAGCCACTGAATGGCTTTGTGGACTGCATCCGGCACCCAAAAGTCAGCCTCTATTTGCCTTTGAATGGCAAGACATGGAGAGAGGCTTCAACAGACAACTGACTTGTACATGCCTGCCTCAAAGATTCAAGAACTTACCCACTATCTTTGACAAGGCATTTTGTGAAGATTTGGGTGAGTACTGGTGAGCCAACACCTCCAAATAACAGTGCTATAGTATGCAGATGATATCTTCATAGCACCCCAACCCACAACTTGGAGACATACCAAAAGGCCACATGAGATCTGCTACAGGAGCCAAGTCAACTTAGCTAACAAGAGTCTGCTAAGAAGGCCCAGCTTTGTCAACTTTAGGTCACCTATCTGGGGTACATATTCAAAGGGGGGGGCAGTCAAATCATGTTGTCAGACACCCTGGAAGCATACTATCCTTAGTATTCCAGTCCCATCAACCCACAGTCAAGTACAAGAATTTCTTGGGTCTGCTGGGTTTTTTAAATTTTGGGTGCCAGGGTTCACTGAGATAGCCACACTATTAGGAAGCCTGACCCAGTGGCCCAAAGATGGCCAGCCTACTTCCAGATCATAGCTGCTACTGCCCTGCTAGTCAAGGATGCTGACAAAATAACCATGTGGCAGAAACTTGTTATCACCAACCTCCATGCTATTGAGGGGACCCTCAAGAATCCACTCAGCCAGTGGCTGTCCAATGCCAGGCTGTTGCACTTTCAGGCGCTACTTTAGAATTCCCCTCACATAAGATATAACCCATCATCTCCCCTAATCCTAGCCACTCTGCTACCTGACCTGTCCTCAGACGTGCAGCATGATTGCTCTATAGTTCTGGGGCATATCCAGAACATTATGTCATGCTTGACTGACATACCCTGGCCAGATGCAGAATGTATCTACTTCACGAACAGGAGCAGCTTCATCCAGAATGGAATCCTGTATGCAGGAGTGGCAGCAATGGACTTGGACTCTGTTTTTTTGGGCAACTGCTTTGCTGCTGGGAACTTCAGCCCAGAAAACTGAACTAAAGGCTCTAACCAAGACTTTAAAACTGGAAAAGGAGCCATAACGATAGAGTAAGATAAAACTCACCTACCCCAGAATTCATTAAATTACACCTGTGAGCTCAGTTGGTGGTCTCACTATCTTGGTAATGGGAGACCCCAGCATGCTGGACTTCTACAGAATAAAAAACTCTTTGCATTTATATACTATTTGAGTCTAGGGTGTCATTCTTCGGAGAATCATGGACCCTTACAACTCCTCAAGAAACCAGAGCAATATCATAATAGTAATATTCCATGAAAAAAAAATAATTTTTATGATGCAAAAGATGGAGACTTCAAAATAGCAATAATAAACATGTTCAAGGAGCACAAAGAAGATACAAATAAATGCCTGAATAAAGACTATGAATACAGGAACAATCTAAATAAAGCAATGAAAATAATTCAAGATATAAAGTTAGAATTTAATAACAAAAACATGAAATAAAAAAACACAAGAAGCCAAACAAAAACCTCAGAGGAAAGACTTACCAACAGATTGAATCAAAAGAAAGACAGAACACCAAGTCTCAAAGACAAGGTAGAAAAAATAAATTATTTAGTCAAAAAATGATAAATATAAAGTGAATCAGAAACAAATGTCCAGGAAATCTGTAACACCAAGAAAAGACCAAACCTGTGAACAAAGGGTATAAAAGAGGTAGAAAAAAAAATCTCAGGTCAAAGACACAGGGAATATTTTCAACAAGATCTAGAAGAAGAAAAAATCAAGTTGAAGGAAAGAAATGCCTATCAATTTGCAACAGACATACACCACACAAAATACACAAGACCAGAAAAGACATTCTCTATGACACAGTAATCAAACACTATGCAAGGGGGCACAGTAAAGAAAACTTCAGGCATGGCAGCTCCATGAGTAGGGTAAGAGGCTTTAATAGTAGATACAGAGACAAAATAACACAGACATCTGAGATGGAGGTGGGAGGAGTCTGCCATAGCTGCCTCTTAGGGACAGAGAGAAAAAGCAGGGAGAGGACAAATGAGGATTGTCAGGGCAATGGGTTCAGAGAAGACAATCATCATGGTAGGAGAATTCTGCCAGTTATAAGGGGTTATGTTGCAGAGGAGGAGGGCAGGTTAGCCAGAACTGCCTGGGAACTAGCATAGGGATTTGATCTGTTGGAAGCTTGTTTAATAGGAAACTAGATTCTCTCTCTCTTTCTCTCTCTCTCTCTCTCTCTCTCTCTCTCTCTCTCTCTCTCTCTTCTCTCTCTCTCTCTCTCTCTCTCTCTCTCTCTCTCTCTCTCTCTCTCTCTCTCTCTCGATTGGGGAACTATAGGAGTGGGTTAGAAAGTAATGGATAACTTTTCCAGACAAATAAAAGTCCACTTTACAAGGTTTCTGAGGAATGTTGAATGTTGAATATTTACTGGGGCAGAGCCTAACCTGAAATGAGCCCTGATTATCATTTTGTCTGGTTTTTGAACTGACAGAAGGAATATTGAAAGCTAAAAGAGAAAGATATTTAGTCTCATATATAAAGCAATCCTATCATAACTCCCAACTTCTCAATGAAGATGTTGAAAGCCAGAAGGACATAGATTGATGTTTTACAAATTCTGCAAGACCATAGATGCCAGCCTAGATGATTATATTCTGCAAAAACTATCAGTCATACCGAAATAAGAAAGAAAACTATTTAATGATAAAATTATATTTAAGGAATTTATCCACTTAGCCCAGCAATTCTCAACCTGTAAGTTGCAACTCCCAAAAGACCCTTTGAAACCATATATATTTGCATTATAGTTCATAATGGTAGCAAAATTACAGTTATGCAATAGCAACAAAAATAATTTTATGATTGGTAGTCACCACATCATGAATAACCAACCGTACTAGTGTCATAGCATTAGGAAGCTCAAGAACCACTGACTTAGTCAGCTTTACAAAATCTGCTAGAAGCAATATTTCTCTCTGAAGGGAAGATTAAACATACCCAAAAGGGCAGAAACAAAGAAATAATCTCATAGCTGTTAATCAAAAGAAGTTAAGACTAATATAATAACATTGTAGAGTTAATAAACACTGTCTAGTAGTAACTCTCAATATTAATAGCCTCAATTCCCCAATAAGAAAACATAGACCAACATATTGGATTAGAAAATAGAATCTATCTTTCTTTCTCCAAAAAAGTATACCTATCAAGGACAGAAACTGTCTGAGGATAAAAGGATATTAAAAATATATATATATATATATATATATATATATATATATATATATATATGCCAAGCAAATTGAACTAAAAAACAAGCAAAGCTATTCTAATGTCACACAAATTAGACTTCAAGACAAAACTACTCAGAAGAGATAGGGAAGAACACTATGCACTCATTAAAGAAAACACCCATCAAAAGGATATTTTAGAATAATCAAAAGGATTATTTAGAAATGTAAATTTCTAAATAATTTTTTATCTTATTCAAAATACTATTTTGATAAACAGTGCTTACTTTCCACTAAGTGTTATGATTTAATACTTAATTAAAATCATTTGCAGTTTTCAAATTTCATGTTCACTATTGAAAATCACATTGCTATTCATATTTTTCAAACAATAGCTCTCCATACATATTTTAGTATTTCTGTAAGATAAATTTGAATCTGAAAACATTACCATTAAAAAATCACAAAAATATTGTTACAATAAGAACTTTAGCCTTCCGGTCTGGGCCAGAGCACTGAGCAGATCTTGGGTGGCAGCTCTGCCCCCAACATCCAAGAACCCAGAGGAAGCAGGGATCCCAAGAGCTCGAACTCAGGCAGTATCTTAGGTAAGCAGACAGCAGGGCCCACCCTAAACAGGGAGTAACTGGGAACCAAAAGGACCCAGGAAGTCACTCCTGGCCCGGAACACTGGTTCCTTCCGGTCTGGGCCAGAACACTGAGCAGATCTTGGGTGGCAGCTCTGCCCCCAACATCCAAGAACCCAGAGGAAGCAGGGATCCCAGGAGCTCGAACTCAGGCAGTATCTTAGGTAAGCAGACAGCAGGGCCCGCCCTAAACAGGGAGTAACTGGGAACCAAAAGGACCCAGGAAGTCACTCCCAGCCTGGAACACTGGTTCCTTCCGGTCTAGGCCAGAGCACTGAGCAGATCTTGGGTGGCAGCTCTGCCCCCAACCTCCAAGAACCCAGAGGAGGCAGGGATTTCAGGCGCTCTAACTTGGACAGTGTCTTAGAAACTAGTTCTCAGATCTGAGGCCTAGATCAGACCTCTGCCAGGTCTGCTGTTGTGTGGACCCCGGATTCCACCTGAGACATACTGGAAGGTCCACTCAATCCAGATCCACAGAGGAACAAATGAACTCAGAGCTTCAGACAACATATCCTGAGATATTCTAGAGGAGACACTGCACCCAGAACAGCAGACACCTAGCTGGACTACTACCTTGGAGGCACCATATCCTGAGGCATCCTAGAGGTACCACTGTAATCAGTGCAGCTGGAAAAGATCACAGAGACATCTGGACCCCTAGGAGATCAGACACAAGCTAGATAATTAGAAAGACAGGCTTCAGTCAGAGACAGCAAGTACAGGCAGCACTAGAGTTAACCAGATGGCAAAAGGCAAGAGCAAGAATGTAAGCAACAGAAACCAAAGTTACATGACATCATCAGAACCCAGCTCCCCCATCAGAGCAAGCCCTGAACACCCCATCACACCAGAAAAGCAGGATCCAGAATTAAAATCACTTCTCATGATGATGATAGAGGGCTTTAAGAAAGACATAAATAACACTCTCAAAGAACTTAAGGAGAGCACTGGTAGACAGACAGAAACCCTTAAAGAGGAAACACAAAAATCCCTTAAGGAATTACAAGAAAATGCAACCAAACGGGAGAAGGAATTAAACAAAACCATGCAGGATCTAAAAATGGAAGTAGAAACAATAAAGAAATCACAAAGGAAGACCACCCTGGAGATAGAAAACCTAAAAAAAAGATCAGGAGTCATAGACACAAGTATCACCAACAGAATACAAGAGATGGAAGAGAGAATCTCATGTGCAGAAGATACCATGGAAAACATTGACACAACTGTCAAAGAAAATGCAAAATACAAAAAGCTACTAACCCAAAATATACAAGAAATCCAAGACACAATGAGAAGGCCAAACCTAAGGATAATAGGTATAGATGAGGGGGAAGACTCCCAACTAAAAGGACCAGTAAATATCCTCAACAAAATTATAGAGGAAAACTTCCCTAACCTAAAGAAAGAGATGTCCATAAATATACAAGAAGCTTACAGAACTCCAAATAGTTTAGACCAGAAAAGAAATACTTCCCGCCATATAATAGTCAAAACATCAAATGTACAAAACAAAGAAAAAATACTAAAAGCAGTAAGGGAAAAAGGCAAAGTAACATATAAAGGCAGACCTATAAGAATTACACCAGACTTCTCACCAGAGACCATAAAAGCCAGAAGATCCTGGACCGATATCATACAGACCCTAAGAGAACACAAATGCCAGCCCAGACTACTATACCCAGCAAAACTGTCAATCATTATTGATGGAGAAACCAAAATATTCCATGACAAATCCAAATTTACACAGTATCTCAACACAAATCCAGCACTTCAAAGAATAATTGGTGGAAAACTCCAACACAAGGAGGGAAACTACAACCTAGAAAAAGCAAGAAAGTAATCTTCCAAAAACCCCAAAAGAAGATAATTACACAAACATATCTCCACGGATGTTAGCCCAAAAGCTTGGATTAGCGAAGACTCAACCCACAGACCACATGAAGCTCATGAAGAAGGACGACCAAGAGGGGATGCCTCAGTTCTACTTAGAACGAGAAATAAAAATGCTCAAGGGAGTAAATAGGGAAACAAAACATGGAACAGAAACTGAAGGAGGGGCCATCAGGAGACCTTTCCACCTGGGTATTCACCCCATGTACAGCCACCTAATCTGTTATTGACCCCAGGTGGAAAGCAACAATACCAAACAACCAGAGCCCCCCAGGGTCTAAACTACCAGCCTGGGAACACATAGGGAGGGACCCAAGACTCCAGAGGTATATGTAGGGGAGGATGGCCCTGTCCCATAAAAAATGAATGAAAAATGAATGAATGAACACACGGGGGGGGGGGATGTGAAGGCGGGGAGGGGATAGTGAGGGGGGTAGGTGTGGTCCCTGCCTCATAGAAGCATGAGGAGGGGGATGGGATAGGTTTCTGGGTGGTGGGAGGAAGTAGGCTAAGGGGATAAATTCTGAAATGTAAATACTACAACCAATTTTAACAAGCGGAAAAAAAAGTCTTCAGAACCATCATCTTTTAAAAAAAATGTCAGCCCCCTGGGGGTGGGAAATTTTTTTTTTCTTGATACTAAAACTTGTTCTGAGAATTGTATATTGCAGAATACACAGCCTTGGTGTATCTACTCATCAAGCATACTGAGCAGACCTGCCCAAACCTCTGATGTCCTGGAATTCCATCTGGATTCAGTGAAGACACAGCATCAGAGGCTTATCAACTTACTCTCCCTCCCACCCCTCTTCTAAAATCTCAACGCCCTTAATCAGCTTGAAGAAGTTAAAGAAGAGTCAGCGCCCCTATTCCCTGAGCTTGGGGAATAATGTGATTAATAATGGTCTGTCTTTCTAGGGACAAGTAGTGATTTTGTTGGAACAGGAGGGATTAGCTAGGACTTACTGCATAGCCATAACCTACTGGTAGAAATCTGTATAATTATAATCAAGATGAAGTTATAATTTCTTAAATGGTACAAAATTTACTTTGATCTCAAATTTAAGGTTTTCATTGGTACGAGCCTCTTATTAATATAAAAATGAGATGAATATTGATACACTCATGGGCATTGTGCCTGTATAACACATTTAGGAATACAATGCCTAGACCCAGCCCTTTTTAAACTGATTTGGGACAGTTAACCTATGAGTTAAGGGACTATAGCAAATTCATATTTTTGAGTTTATTGTTAGGGTGTTTTCCATATTTTACTTAGAAATAGCTGAGAGGAGTTAATGGAAAACAGTCCAGGTTACCTTACATGGATAGTTGGTTTTCAAAACATCAGAAGTCCATAGAACTAATGCTACAAATATTTATATATTAATGTTCATATTGATTAGAGACCTGTCTGCTCCTGACAGCTTCCTGTCGTGGATTCTAAGAAGAAATTGAGCATCCTTGGAGTTACTCCAGTTGTGTGGTAACAGCCACTAGGCAAGAATTGCCTCTCTCCATCTACAGACAAATTACTGTCCAGAAAAGGACACACATACAGAATAGTCGACTGATTATATCTGCCTAGACAGAGTAATCAGTCCTTAATAATCCTACATCACCAAGGTCTGTCAGATGATTCTGGGCCAGAAGGCTGAAGATTTGATGCTCCAACGTTCGGTAGTATAGGGGCTTTTCAGGTGTTCAGAGGTCTCTATAAATTGGCTAAGTTTTAGAAGCTATGCTTTGTGCTTCCCACAATTATAGTTAACTCAGTCATTCTGGATTTCTGACGGGGTTGAAAACTTATAGCTATTTACCGTAAGAGAAAAGATTTGAGTGGATGGTCGTCAGCTGACATTCATCCTAAAGCCAGGTTCAGAACTAAATGTTTGCCGGGAGCCGGGAGCCGACCCCCTCGCCCCCGGCTTGGGGGTGAGAGAAGGGGAGGGAGAGATGCAGCTGCTTCTTCTTTCTTCTCCTCCTCCCACCGTCAGGTTCTTCTCCGAGGCAGCCCCTATGCTACTGTAGCTGACCTGCAGTCAGCATCCTGGCCCTAAGACCAGTAAGGTGTTAAGTAAATAGCCTTGTGCTATCCTAAAAACTTCTTCTGAGGATAATGGGACTGCAGGCTAGGGTGATTAACACCTGTAGCCTAACAGCAGAGGATTAGGCAACGTGGCCTTTGTTCTATCTCAGCAGGAACTGCTGGGCTCTAACTTGCAGGAAGAAAAGACACTTTAGAAAAGTTACTATAGAGTTTATTAAGTGTAAAAAGTATCCTATGAAAGCTATCTGAGGGGAAACGTGGAAAGGTCCTGAGTGGGGAAGAAGAAAAGATTCTAACAAAGTAAAATTCTAAGGGAGAAAAATTCTAGGCAGGGGGAAAGGAAAGGGCGATGGGGTCTAACTAACTAATTCCTAATTCGCGCGCCCGCCCAACTCTTTGTCTTCAGTATTTATATGCCATTCAGAGTACATGATCACATGTTACAAAGTTCATCACAAGTTCACACCAAAATTCAAGTCATAAATTGAAATAGAAGTTTACAACACAGAATGTTTACATGAATACCCATTAGGAGTAATTATCTAACTAGACATTCATCACCTGTCTAGCTCTACAGGTTCGCAGAAAGTTTGAAACTATAACTTAAGAAATTAGTGAAGTTTTGTATAGATAAACCCAGGCAATATTTTCTCTTCTGTCCTGGTACCTATAATAAATTGTGGATTCCCTCTAGTAACCTAGGCTAATGGTTTTATGACCTCTTGGAATGTGCTCTGAGCAGGAGAAGGTCCAGTTACTATCACTCTTGGGGCAATTAACTGATAACACTCAGGAGACTGGCAGAGTTCTCATTGCAGTTTGACTATGCCTAAGGGACTTAATAGCAGTCCCGATATAAAAGAACTTAATAATCACTGATATAATTTTAGGAATTCTTATAGGATCATCATTAAGACTTAAGAAGTCATCTATTTGTCTATATAGTATCACTACAAGACAGTACATCTTCGTGGATCTGCAGAGATCTGCTACAAAGGGGTGTGCTATTGCTTAGTGATTGTTACATATGTTTAATAATAGTAATAATGGGAAAAGCATATTAATAGCAGGAATCTTTCCTAAAATCACGTCCACCACAGCCTTGCTAATGGGGCACACTCGTCGCAGATTATATAATAATCCGAGGCAAGCATTTCAGGATGATCATCTGCTCATTATTAGCTTGTCCCATTATGGCTCCCGACAAATGTTTTAGTTAGAAGAGATGACAGAGGTGTTGGTTAGTCAACAAAATGATGGACTGGGTATTAGGACTATCTTGTACCTCACTGGTACAAATTGGCATAATTATGCTCTAATTGTATTTTGAGAGAAAAGTTTCATTTTAACAGGAAGGGTGATGTGTAGGAGGAGCTAAGGTAGGAGGAGTACTGAGAGGAAGAAAAGGAGTAAGAAGAGGAGGAAAAGAAGGATAGGAGAAGGTAGGTGATGAAAGAGAGAAAGAGGGGGGAGACAGGGAGGCAGATATTCATGTATCTCCACCAGTCAAAGATAGTTGTTATATCTAGGTTGGTCAGTGGGTTACACCTCTGATTGAACAATTCCAAACTTATAACGCTTATGATTAACATTATTTTTAAAAAAATGTATAAATGCAAAAAGGAAAAGGGGGCATGGGATAGGTGGTTTCTAAGGGGGGGGAATGGGGAAAGGGGATGGCATCTGAAGTGTAAATAAAATATCTAATAAAAAATTAAAATAATAATAATAATAATAATAAAAATTTAAAAAAAGAACTTTATACACTGTATATTGATAATATTAATCTCTCCCCCCACCTCCTGCCAGATCCTCCCTCATCTCCCTTCCTGCACAATTCCATATTTTTTCTTCTTTTTTCTCAAATGAAAAATAAATGAAAGTGTTGAGTTCAGTTTGTATTTTCCAACTACACCTGGACATGGGGCCTGCCATAAGAAGGTGCTCATTATGCCAAATGTCACCCTAGGTCTCATTTCTATTTTTTTCTAAGTGTTTAGTTTTATTTTTGAGTTCTTTGTATATTCTAGATACTAGCCTTATATAAGTTTTATAGTTGACAAAGATTTATCTTCCATTCTGTAAGCTACCCCTTAATTGCATAGTGATGTCCTTTGCTGTACAGAAATGTTTGTAATTGTAATTCCAAGCTACATATTCAGTGAAGAACTTTCAGTACCAGTGTATAGTCTTTCCAAGAACAGATGCTACTAACAAATGCTTCTTGCCCAACAGAACAAGTAGTCTCAAAATGTGGATCATTTATCTAGTGTACACTAGATCTTTAAGGCTATAAATGAGTTATTTGATTTGCACAAATCTATATTTTCAGACTAACAAATGTACCTTATTATCCAAGGAAGCCATTTGTCTCCACAGGAATATTAACAGACCATTACATAAATCTTCACTGAGCACCATTCACAATGTGGTCTTAGTTGAGTTCTAGTCAGATGGAGTTCAACAGTTGACAACCATGCCATGTAAATCCTTTCAACTAATAAGGCTAAATGCTAAATGTTTACCATCTTCCCCCTAAAACTGTATGAGAACAATTTTCTACATTGTGATTTATGTCACTCAGAGCAACATTTTCCCTGAAAGATCGCAGCTTAGTGTGATATTTATACACAAACACAAAAATGCAGATTTTCAAGAATCTTATAATTTATAATGAGCAAGAACAAGTAACTTTGCAGATGAAGTTCTAAAATGTTTCCAAATGGCTAGAGAGATGGTTTAGTGATTAAGACCAGTTGCTGTTCTCCCAGAGGACACAGGGTCCCGATTCCAGGACTCCCCAGTTCCCAATCACTGGTAACTCCAACTCCAAGAGCTGTTCTGTCTTCCTGATTCTGAAAATATTGCATGCATGTGGTACAATCAAAACACTATGCTCATGAAACAAAGTATATTATTTGAAGTCAGCCTGATAATTTCCTCTGCTTTCACCATGTCTTTATATGACTTCATCTTTAAAGATATAAAGTTATTCACATACATTTATACACTGCTGGACTCCTGTCTAATTCATTCACGTTATCTTTATTGTCTGCCCTTCCAAACTGTCCACTATTATAAATATGTAGATTTATATCAGATTCTTACTCCTAGGTCTAACACTATAGTTTTCTTCCCATTTTCTTTTAGCATACTTAATATTGCTAGTTATGAACACATCTTACATATCATAGTAGTTATTATGTAAAAATTACTGGTGTCAAGAATGAGTTATAATCATCCTACATTACATTATGTTGCTATGACTTTTCCACTTTCTTTTCTTTACTTTTATATATTCTTTCCCTTTTCTTCCTTTTTTCATCCCCCCTCCATCCTTCTTTCCCTTTTTCTATTGTTCTTAACCCATGAGCTAGGTATATCTAGCCAGATGACACCTAAAGGCACAATAAAAAATAATCTCTGGTACTTTGTTTCTTATTTGAATTAACTCAGAAAATAGAAACTAATAATTTATGTAAGTTAAATAAGCCAACACTGATATCTAGTGTGTAATGGAGAAATGGCTTACTGTACAAACTATTGGATGCTTGTAGGAAGTTTTATGCTCTTAATATAACAGTATCTTTCTGGAACAAGAAATTTTCTAAGTTATAATTACCAATGTGGAAACTGAGATATATAAAGCTACCTAAATGGAGATGCCTTATTTATATAAGTTCCAAGCATATGTCAATGGAAAGATGAAATTATTGCTCATGAAACATCCCCTTTCAATAAGTATATTTTCCCCAATTGGGGTACTTTTTAAGCAACTGTAAACCCAGAAAGTTGATAAATGACATAGCTTCTCTGATCTCACAAAAATAGGGTATACAAAAGGACTTGTAAATTTCTCTAAGCCCATTTCTGAGGAGATAAGTATTTATTACCTACTGCTCCTCAATTTGCATTTCTCCTTATTTCAGACACAAAGTCACTAGCCCTCAAAATTTGTATTTGTGATCAGTGAGGTGGCTCAGCAGGCAAAGTTGCCCATAGAGAACCAACTCCTACAAATTGTCCCTGGACCTCCATAACACACCATAATAAGCTTATACCATGCACCCCATCCACATGTACACAAATAAGTTTTTAAAAAAGAAAAACAAAAAAGAAATCTAAAATAATTACTTGATCATTATTATTACGTAAAGTTCTTAAACTGTACTGCATTCTTGGGGGACATTTGATTTATACTTCAGATGCCCAGCACCTGTAAGATTTCTTAGATGAGGCCTTGTTCTCATCCTCCTCCACACATTTCTACCTATGTTCTCAGCATCTTTGTCAAGTATAATATTGCTTTTATTAGTCTTTCTCATTCATTCTCTTTCTCTCTCTCTCTCTCTCTCTCTCTCTCTCTCTCTCTCTCTCTCTCTCTCTCTGTCTCTCTCTCTTTCTCTCTCTCTCTCCTTATATCTACCTATAGATAGATCCTAAGTAACATAGTCTAAAGTCTGTAATACTATTCCCACAGTCATTGTGCTTTTTGTTCATCATTTTGACTTTTCAGTGCCTTTTGTGTTTTCATTTAAGTTTTGTGACTTTTTTCTATTTCTGTGAAGAAATAGAAATACATTTTAATTGGAATGCAATAGCTCTTGTATTCAGTAAATAGCTTTTTGGAAAAAATGATCATCTTCATGATATTAATTCTACTAATCAATGAGTCTCAGATCTCTTATCACTTAATTGTATCTTTCTATTCCTTCAGAGGTTTAAAGTTTTCATAGAAGAGGTCATTCATAAATCTAAATATTTTATGTGATGGTGAATGGGAATATGTTTGTGATCTCTTTCTCTATATATTTGTTATTGGTATATAGAAAAACTATTGATTTCTGAAAGTAGGCTCTATACCTTGCCACTTTTCTGAAATTTTTTAAAATCATTTTTAGAAGTTTTCTGGTAGAACTTGTAAGGTCTCTAATGTATAGTGTCTGTCATTTGAATATAGGGATCAGTATGTATCCCTTTAATTTCTTGTCTTATCTTACTGATCCAGGAAGTACTTTTATCGCTACCCACGTCCGACCCGCAGAATAAGGCAACGGCAACTGTGTTCTTCTTCAAGCGGTTTATTTAGCTATCCCTGTACAGCTCTCTCTTTCTCTTCTCTTCCCCTTTCCCAGCTCCCGCAGCCCCTTATATGCATTGCCTTGATCCTATCAGCAGCTGCCACGAAGTCACTAATTGGCCACTCTCAATCACGCAAGGTGGGGTGATCGGGTAACCACACCTCTCAGCACATACAACTCCATATATAGAGTTGTCTTTTCTCTCAAGCAATGCCTATGCCAAGTGCCACTTTGTAATGGTGAGAGTGGAGCCGCTTCCCACAGCTCCTCCTTTTTTGTTTTATGCGAGCAGAAGGACATAGAGGTCTGACCCCCTGTATTTGAAGGGAGATTGTCAACCCCATTTTCACCACCTGCTGTCTACAGTATGGTTACCATGGGCAACCCAACCCAATGCTGTTTTCCAGGGGACAGGAACTATGGCAAAACCTGTATGCAGTCAGACATATGTCCAAGGACGTACAGCGCCCTCTGCGGTGCTATGCCCTACATCCTGCTGCATGTTACAACTCAGAGCTCTTCAAATAGCTTAGCCAGATTTGCGGGGACTGGCCTCCTTCAAGAGCAGTAAATGCTTGAACAATCATGGCATTAGCATTGCGCTGTTGCATACGCATCTTCAGAATGAACCATAGTGCAAGGCAACTGACAAGAACAAGGCAAAAGCTAAGGGCTGCAATTCCCACCCATTCTTTTAGGTGGTTCATTGAAGATCAGGTCCAGGAGGCCAGGCCCTTAGCAACAGACAGGTCAACACGGGTGGAATTCACGTGCACCATGGCTAGCCGCAGCTTCTGCATCAAGCCATCGAAATCTTCCGTCCAATTTCCTGTAAAATACTGAGACAAATTTCTAGACAAATGAGCTGCTTGACTTGCATTTTCATATCTTACAGATGTCACACAAAGACCTGTATACTTCCACTGACAGCCCAACTGAGCTAATTCCATGAGCATGTCTACTTGCTCCTGGACTAGATCCACTCTTTGATTCACCAGCATAACGCCGGCTCTCAATTGAGAATTAATCTGCCTCTGTGTATCCAGGGCCATAGCGGCATTGGCCTGCTGCAGTAGCAGCAGTAGCTGACACTGCAATAGGTGTCACAATGGCGGCAGTAATACCAAAATCCCTGCATGTCCTAAACAGGGTCATAGCTGATGGGGCCTCAACCGGCCAAGGAACTAATCTAGGCATTCCCATCTGAACTCTTTAGTTTCTCCCTGCAGGGTCAGGATCTTTTCCCCCATCACCATCAGCATGAGCATCATCTTCACTAGCAACATCATGATTAGATAGGAGCTTCTGTTGTCGGCTTTGCACTGGACAAGTAAGTCTCTCTGGAACCCACAATGGCTGTTGCCCATCTTGTGGAAAAACACAAACAGACCCTCTCGCCCACACCAACACTGGGTCTGGGCCATTCCACTGACCAGTAAGGATATCCTTCCATAACACTTGTCCTTTAAGGCCAAAGCAGCCACAGCACTTGGATAATACTCCAAGATCTTTCCAGGTGATATTTTGGATGTATCCAAAGCAAAGGTCCTACCTGCCAAAGAATTCCAGTGAGCTGCTTTGGGGTAGATAAGATACACAATTCTAAAGGGGCTGTTAAAACCCTCCTACGCAAGTAAGAAGTCGACAGGGCCTTTTCTACCTCACCCAGGGCTACTCGAGCCTCAGGTGTCAAACTTCTAGGAGACATCAAATCAACATTTCCTGGCAATATATCATATAGTGGTTGTAATTGGCTATTAGACAATCCTAAACAAGGCCAAATCCATTGAATATCCCCTAGCAATTTCTGAAAATCATTTAAGGTACACAATCCATCCTTACGTATTTGAATCTTTTGTGGCCTTATTTCTTTTGCAGTAATGACAGATCCCAAATAATTAATTACTTTGTCTTGTTGTACCTTCTCGGGGGCTATAATTAGGCCAAAATGTCTCAATTCCTCAACCATTAATGTATATGCTTCTTCTAAAATTTGTTTACTCTTTATAGCCAATAAAATATCATCCATATAATGATAACAATAAAGCTTTGGGAATTTTTGTCTAACGTTAACTAATGCCTTATCCACATAGAGCTGACACATGGTAGGACTGTTGGCCATACCTTGAGGCAAAACAACCCACTCATATCTCCGGTCTGGTTGGGCATGATTAATGGAGGGAAGAGTAAAGGCAAAACGCTTGGCATCTTGTTTGCACAAGGGAATGGAAAAGAAGCAATCTTTTATATCTATTACTATAAGCGGCCATTCCTCTGGTAAGGTAGAGGGCAATGGTAAGCCCCTCTGAACAGGTCCCATAACTTCCATCTGGGCATTAATGGCTCTAAGATCATGCAACAATCTCCATTTTCCAGATTTCTTTTTGATAACAAAAATTGGCGTATTCCAAGGGGATGTGGATGATTGAATATGCCCTAAAGCCAATTGCTCGTTTACTAATTCTGTGGCTGCCTGTAGCTTTTCTGAGGAGAAGGGCCACTGAGGAACCCAAACTGGATCCTCAACTTTCCATGTTATGGGTAATGCTTCCTCAGCGGCCCCTGGGAAAAACCAGCCCTGTTCTTCCCTTTTTCGAGTTGGGTAGTATAGGAGATTTCCTGCCCTGTAGGTACTTTCCCAACCCATGTTCAGGGTGGTGCCCCATGCATTTCATAAGCTTTGGGGCAGCTGTTCCATAATCTGCTTCATTAGTCAATATAAAACCTGTGTCTTTCAACAGATCTCTTCCCCACAATGACACAGGAATATATAAAACATAGGGTTGCATAGTGCCAGAATGACCTTCTCGATCCTTCCATGTTAAAGATCGGGCACTTATATCAGGGGATTTGCTATATCCTAGCCCTTGTAATAATTGTTCTGACTTTTGAATAGGCCAACCTTTAGGCCAATCTTTTATGGCTATAATACTTTTGTCTGCTCCTGTATCTAAGAGGCCAAGAATACGTTTTCCTTCTATCTGTAACTCAATAAGGGGTCTCTGTTCTAAATCTATGGCATAGCCTATATAAGGCGTGCCTGAGGATCCAAACCCTCGATCTTGCCTCTCTTTATCAGCTGAGGGAAACAAAGAATGGCAGCTTGGTAGCACAAGTAATTCCTGGGAGAAGATACCATGATTTTTACAATGCCAGTATAGTCAGAATCAATTACTCCAGGGTGAACAATGACCCCCTGCATAGTGGTAGAGCTTCTACCAATCAAGAGTCCCACTGTTCCTTCAGGCAATGGTCCTTTGAAATCTGAGTCTACCAACTGGGGTCCCATTTGGGGTATTAGTACAAGTCTGGTGGTGGCACAGAGGTCAAGCCCTGCACTTCCTCTTGTTGCCCTTCTTGCTGATTCCATGCCATTGGCCTTCTCAGGGATGGCCAGGATCTCTCCTCCTCCATTGCCCCATATATTTGAGGGGCCTGAGGACGGGGACCCCGTGCCCCATTTTTTGGCTTAGTGCCACCAAACCCGGGAGCAAGCAGTTGCCCATTTATGTCCTTGACTGATCTACATTCATTGGCCCAATGGTTCCCTTTTTTGCAACGAGGGCAGAGCCCTGGGGAGGGTTTAGAAACTCTCCCACTCCCTCCTTTTTGGGGGCAGTTCTTCTTTAGGTGCCCGGGCTGACCACACCTAAAGCAATTCCCAGAATTGGTTCCTTGTTTCCTCGTAAGTTGCATGACTGCAGCTGCTAAACCAGCATTAGATAGCAGTCCACCTATCTCCCTGCATATCTTCATCCAGACCTCCAATCCCTTACTTTTATAGGGGTTGATAGCCTGTCGGCACTCCTTGGTGCACTGTTCAAAAATTAGCTGTTTGATTAATGGCATGGCTACATCGGGATCCCCAAAAATTCTACCAGCGGCCTCTACCATTCTGGCCACAAAGTCAACAAAAGGCTCAGCCGACCCCTGGGTTCTCTTTGTTAGGTTCCCTTGTACTTCTCCCCTATTAGGAAGGGCCTTCCAGGCCCTGGTGCCTAATTGATTAATCTGCTCGTATACCTGCATTGGGTAATTAATCTGTTGGTTGGCAAATCTACCCTGTCCTAGTAGCATGTCTTGATTCCAGGCCTGTTGGCCTGCAGCCGCATTAGCAGCAGCCTGCTCTGCTGAGAACTCTATGAAAAATGCTTTCCAATCAAGATATTGGCCAGGAGTTAAGCAGGCCTTGGCTAGGCTCATCCAATCACTTGGGGTCATGCAAAATCGATGAAGAGATTCTAATTGTGCTATGACAAAAGCTGCACTAGTGCCATAAGCACGGACCCCCTCTGCGAGCCGTTGAATTATTTTAAATTCCAAGGGTTCATGTACTCTATTTCCCCCTCCATCCTGAAATACAGGGAAGCACTGCTGTGCCCTAGCTTCTCTCCAGGCCTCTGGACAGAAACTCCGTCCGCTAGACATAGCTAATTCTGGGACATAGGGTGGTGGCCGCGGCAAATTTGGCAGCCCTGGGGCAGAAGGTTCCACATTAAGTTCTGCTTTCTCCAGCCTTCTTACTAATTTTTCTAGCTCTTCCTCAGTATCAATATCCTCCCCATCCTCATCTGTTTCTTCTGATTCCTCTGAGTTTGCCGATCTCTCCTCTATTGATTGCTCTAACGCTTCGGATACTTTTTTAAGTTCCTTCTGACATCTTCCTTCTTTATCCTGGATGCAGCTACGCACCAACTTCCACAAAAGGCAGACACCACCTTTTAACTCTCCTTGCTCCTATACAAGATCAAGATCCCTCCCAAGTTTATCCCAGCTTCTAAGTGTCAAGTGACCTGAAACAGCAAACCATGGGGCCACTTTATCAATATCTTGTAAAAATTTTTCTAATGTAGAGGACGTTATCCCCAGCCTTTTGGCTTTTAAAAGCTCTTTCAGGGCAAAAAAGATTGGGTGACTTTGTGAAGTTCCCATCTTATAAGAAATTGTCCGAAAACCCGGAACTTTATTGGCTAGTTTCACTTTAGCGCTTTATCGTCTCTTCCGAGAGCCTGACTTGTTTCACTAACAGGGAACCTACTTTCACTTTCAACTGTCAGTTTCAACTCTCACTGTCAACTCTCATTTTTAACTCTCGCTTTCAACTGTCAGTTTCAACTCTTGCTGTCAACTCTCACTTTCAACTCTCGCTGTCAACTCTCACTTTCAATTCTCAGTTTCAACTCTCGCTGTCAACTCTCACTTTCAACTCTCGCTTTCAACTGTCAGTTTCAACTCTCGCTGTCAACTCTCACTTTCAACTCTCGCTTTCAACTCTCGCTTTCAACTCTCGCTGTCAACTCTCACTGTCAGCTCTCACTTTCAACTGTCAGTTTCAACTCTCGCTTTCAACTCTCACTGTCAACTCTCGCTTTCAACTGTCAGTTTCAACTCTCGATTTCAACTCTCGCTGTCAACTCTCACTGTCAGCTCTCACTTTCAACTGTCAGTTTCAACTCTCGCTGTCAACTCTCACTTTCAACTGTCAGTTTCAACTCTCGCTGTCAACTCTCACTTTCAACTGTCAGTTTCAACTCTCGCTGTCAACTCTCACTTTCAACTGTCAGTTTCAACTCTCGGTGTCAACTCTCACTTTCAACTCTCGCTTTCAACTGTCAGTTTCAACTCTCGCTGTCAACTCTCACTTTCAACTGTCAGTTTCAACTCTCGCTGTCAACTCTCACTTTCAACTCTCGCTTTCAACTGTCAGTTTCAACTCTCGCTGTCAGCTCTCACTTTCAACTGTCAGTTTCAACTCTCGCTGTCAACTCTCATTTTTAACTCTCGCTTTCAACTGTCAGTTTCAACTCTCGCTGTCAGCTCTCACTTTCAACTGTCAGTTTCAACTCTCGCTGTCAACTCTCGCTTTCAACTGTCAGTTTCAACTCTCGCTGTCAACTCTCACTTTCAACTCTCGCTTTCAACTCTCACTTTCAACTCTCGCTTTCAACTGTCAGTTTCAACTCTCGCTGTCAACTCTCGCTTTCAACTGTCAGTTTCAACTCTCGCTGTCAACTCTCGCTTTCAACTGTCAGTTTCAACTCTCGCTGTCAACTCTCATTTTTAACTCTCGCTTTCAACTGTCAGTTTCAACTCTCGCTGTCAGCTCTCACTTTCAACTGTCAGTTTCAACTCTCGCTGTCAACTCTCATTTTTAACTCTCGCTTTCAACTGTCAGTTTCAACTCTCGCTGTCAACTCTCGCTTTCAACTGTCAGTTTCAACTCTCGCTGTCAACTCTCGCTTTCAACAGTCAGTTTCAACTCTCACATTCAACTGTCAGTTTCAACTCTCGCTTTCAACTGTCAGTTTCAACTCTCGCTTTCAACTGTCAGTTTCAACTCTCGCTGTCAACTCTCACTTTCAACTCTCGCTTTCAACTGTCAGTTTCAACTCTCGCTGTCAACTCTCATTTTTAACTCTCGCTTTCAACTGTCAGTTTCAACTCTCGCTGTCAACTCTCATTTTTAACTCTCGCTTTCAACTGTCAGTTTCAACTCTCGCTGTCAGCTCTCACTTTCAACTGTCAGTTTCAACTCTCGCTGTCAACTCTCGCTTTCAACTGTCAGTTTCAACTCTCGCTGTCAACTCTCGCTTTCAACTGTCAGTTTCAACTCTCACTTTCAACTGTCAGTTTCAACTCTCACTTTCAACTGTCAGTTTCAACTCTCGCTGTCAACTCTCGCTGTCAACTCTCACTGTCAGCTCTCACTTTCAACTGTCAGTTTCAACTCTCGCTGTCAGCTCTCACTTTCAACTCTCGCTTTCAACTGTCAGTTTCAACTCTCGCTGTCAACTCTCGCTGTCAACTCTCACTGTCAGCTCTCACTTTCAACTGTCAGTTTCAACTCTCGCTGTCAGCTCTCACTTTCAACTCTCGCTTTCAACTGTCAGTTTCAACTCTCGCTGTCAACTCTCACTTTCAACTGTCAGTTTCAACTCTCGCTGTCAACTCTCACTTTCAACTGTCAGTTTCAACTCTCGCTTTCAACTGTCAGTTTCAACTCTCGCTGTCAACTCTCACTTTCAACTGTTAGTTTCAACTCTCACTGTCAACTCTCACTTTCAACTCTCGCTTTCAACTGTCAGTTTCAACTCTCGCTGTCAACTCTCACTTTCAACTGTCAGTTTCAACTCTCGCTGTCAGCTCTCACTTTCAACTCTCGCTTTCAACTGTCAGTTTCAACTCTCGCTGTCAACTCTCGCTTTCAACTGTCAGTTTCAACTCTCGCTTTCAACTGTCAGTTTCAACTCTCGCTGTCAACTCTCACTTTCAACTGTTAGTTTCAACTCTCGCTGTCAACTCTCACTTTCAACTGTTAGTTTCAACTCTCGCTGTCAACTCTCACTTTCAACTGTCAGTTTCAACTCTCGCTGTCAACTCTCGCTTTCAACTGTCAGTTTCAACTCTCGCTGTCAACTCTCGCTGTCAGCTCTCACTTTCAACTGTCAGTTTCAACTCTCGCTGTCAACTCTCACTTTCAACTGTCAGTTTCAACTCTCGCTGTCAACTCTTGCTGTCAGCTCTCACTTTCAACTGTCAGTTTCAACTCTCGCTGTCAGCTCTTGCTTTCAACTGTCAGTTTCAACTCTCGCTGTCAACTCTCGCTTTCAACTGTCAGTTTCAACTCTCACTTTCAACTGTCAGTTTCAACTCTCGCTTTCAACTGTCAGTTTCAACTCTCGCTGTCAACTCTCACTTTCAACTCTCGCTTTCAACTGTCAGTTTCAACTCTCGCTGTCAACTCTCATTTTTAACTCTCGCTTTCAACTGTCAGTTTCAACTCTCGCTGTCAACTCTAGCTTTCAACTGTCAGTTTCAACTCTCGCTGTCAACTCTCGCTTTCAACTGTCAGTTTCAACTCTCGCTGTCAACTCTCATTTTTAACTCTCGCTTTCAACTGTCAGTTTCAACTCTCGCTGTCAGCTCTCACTTTCAACTGTCAGTTTCAACTCTCGCTGTCAACTCTCGCTTTCAACTGTCAGTTTCAACTCTCGCTGTCAACTCTCGCTTTCAACTGTTAGTTTCAACTCTCACTTTCAACTGTCAGTTTCAACTCTCACTTTCAACTGTCAGTTTCAACTCTCGCTGTCAACTCTCGCTGTCAACTCTCACTGTCAGCTCTCACTTTCAACTGTCAGTTTCAACTCTCGCTGTCAGCTCTCACTTTCAACTCTCGCTTTCAACTGTCAGTTTCAACTCTCGCTGTCAACTCTCACTTTCAACTGTCAGTTTCAACTCTCGCTGTCAACTCTCACTTTCAACTGTCAGTTTCAACTCTCGCTGTCAACTCTCGCTTTCAACTGTCAGTTTCAACTCTCGCTGTCAACTCTCACTTTCAACTGTCAGTTTCAACTCTCGCTGTCAGCTCTCACTTTCAACTCTCGCTTTCAACTGTCAGTTTCAACTCTCGCTGTCAACTCTCGCTTTCAACTGTCAGTTTCAACTCTCGCTGTCAACTCTCACTTTCAACTGTTAGTTTCAACTCTCACTGTCAACTCTCACTTTCAACTCTCGCTTTCAACTGTCAGTTTCAACTCTCGCTGTCAACTCTCACTTTCAACTGTCAGTTTCAACTCTCGCTGTCAGCTCTCACTTTCAACTGTTAGTTTCAACTCTCACTGTCAACTCTCACTTTCAACTCTCGCTTTCAACTGTCAGTTTCAACTCTCGCTGTCAACTCTCGCTTTCAACTGTCAGTTTCAACTCTCGCTTTCAACTGTCAGTTTCAACTCTCGCTGTCAACTCTCACTTTCAACTGTTAGTTTCAACTCTCGCTGTCAACTCTCACTTTCAACTGTTAGTTTCAACTCTCGCTGTCAACTCTCACTTTCAACTGTCAGTTTCAACTCTCGCTGTCAACTCTCGCTGTCAGCTCTCACTTTCAACTGTCAGTTTCAACTCTCGCTGTCAACTCTCACTTTCAACTGTCAGTTTCAACTCTCGCTGTCAACTCTTGCTGTCAGCTCTCACTTTCAACTGTCAGTTTCAACTCTCGCTGTCAGCTCTTGCTTTCAACTGTCAGTTTCAACTCTCGCTGTCAGCTCTCACTTTCAACTGTCAGTTTCAACTCTCGCTTTCAACTCTCGCTGTCAACTCTCGCTTTCAACCGTCAGTTTCACCTCTTGCTTTCAACTGTCAGTTTCAACTCTCGCTGTCAGCTCTCACTTTCAACTGTCAGTTTCAACTCTCGCTGTCAGCTCTCACTTTCAACTCTTGCTTTCAACTGTCAGTTTCAACTCTCGCTGTCAACTCTCGCTTTCAACTGTCAGTTTCAACTCTCACTTTCAACTCATCCGAATACTGGGAACCTATCTTGTCTCCTACCGGAGAACCTAACTTGTCCCACTTACCTAGGAACTTATCTTGTCTCCTACCCGAGAACCTAACTTGTCCCACTTACCTGGGAACTTACCCAGTCGACTGTCCTGAAGCCGCAAGAAGTTCTGAACACGTCCCGAGAGGTTTCGGTGGATCCCGGGTTTCAGCACCACTTATCGCTACCCACGTCCGACCTGCAGAATAAGGCAACGGCAATTGTGTTCTTCTTCAAGCGGTTTATTCAGCTATCCCTGTACAGCTCTCTCTTTCTCTTCTCTTCCCCTTTCCCAGCTCCCGCAGCCCCTTATATGCATTGCCTTGATCCTATCAGCAGCTGCCACGAAGTCACTAATTGGCCACTCTCAATCACGAGAGGTGGGGTGATTGGGTAACCATACCTCTCAGCACATACAACTCCATATATGGAGTTGTCTTTTCTCTCAAGCAATGCCTATGCCAAGTGCCACTTTGTAATGGTGAGAGTGGAGCCGCTTCCCACATACTTTGAACATTATTTGAAAGGAGTGGGGATACTAGACATGTATGTGTCATATCTGACATCAGTTGAATTGCTTCAAGTTTTTCTCTATTTAACATTATTGCATAGGTTTCTCATATACAGCTTTGATTGTATTGAGGACTTTTATCATAAGGAATGTTGTATTTTCCTAAAGGCTTTTTCTGGAACTACAGAGATAGTCATGTGATTTTTGTCCTTAAGTCATTATAATTATAAGATTTTTTTCATTTATTAACTTGGATATATTAAACCATCCCCCTACACTTCAGGGATAAAACTGACTTTGACTTGTTAGATAATCATGTTATATTTGTCTGTACTCTGTAAATATTTCATTAAACATTTTTTATTATATGTTTATGAGGGATTTTAGCATGTAGCTTTCTTGTGTCTTTACCTGGTTTGGTATCATAATGATATTGGCTTGTTAGAAGGTGTTTGGGAAAGCTCTTTCTTTCTCTTTCATTCATTCATTTATTCATTCATTCATTCTTTCTTTCACTTATTTTGTTTCTTGTTGCTTTTGTCTGTTTGTTGTTTGCTCTTTTTGTTGTTTTTGTTTTGCTAGCTTCAGAAGATGTGGGAAGCCCTGGCAAGGCCTTACTTTTGGCAAACACTCACCGTTGGCTCTCCTATCTACTATTCTTTCTGCTTACCTTCCATGATTCACTTGTCAGTTCTCAGAACTTCTAACAAGGCCTCATAGCAACCCACCTTAGTAACCCTTCCTCCTTGATCTCTAGATTTAGCCAACATCCTGCCAGATAGATGTTTTTAGAACCCCTGGTAACGAAAAGGCTTTGTGAGAATAACTTAGTTAGACCCCACAGCTGCAGCTAGCTGCAGCTAGCTCCACCTGCAAAGCCCTCTTTCCTTTCCTACCCCTCCCCATATCCTGTTCTCAGAGTATATAACCTGTGTGAACAATAAAATCTTTGCCAGCTTGATCAGACTTCTTGACTTGCTTTGCCTTTTTATTTTCTCAAGCATCTCAGTCCTCTCCACAGGGTCTAAGGGTCCCACTTGATTGTCCAGCTGGCCTGGACGAGAGGGATTGGCTATATGTCTTTGAATGTCTGCTAGAATTCAGCTGTGACTCCATTTGGCCCTGAAATTTTAGCTGGGAAGTATTTTTATTCTATTTTAATCTGCTCATTTGTAATGGGTCTGCTTAGGTTATTGAATTCTTCTTCTCGGTTTAATTTTAGGGGTTTTACTTAATCTAGAAATTTATTGATTTCTTTTAGATTTTCTAGTTTAATGGAGTAGTTTCTTAAAATATTCCCTTATGCTATTCTGGATTTCATTGGTATCTGTTATAATATTTTGTGTCTGTTCTTGATTTTGTTACTTTGGGTCATTTCTTTATTTCTTTTGGTTAACTGGACCAAGGGTGTGTTAATCTTTGATTTTGTTCTTAGAGAATCAGCTCTTAGATTCATTAATAATTTTCTATTTCACCTGTTTCTGCTCTTACATTTACTAATTTTTGATATGGATTGAGTTTGAATTTATTTAGTTCTTGTTCTTCCAAATTTTTAGTTGCATTATTAAGCTGTTTATTTCTGATTTTTCTGATTTTTTAATGTAGGTACTTAGAGATGCAAATTTTCCTTTTAAACTTGCTTTTGATGTATCCTAAGGGTTAGTTGTGTTGTGTTTTCATTTGTATTTAATTCCATAAAATTCTTATTTTCTTTATTTCATCTTTGGCCTATTTATCATTTAGTACTGAGTTGCTTAAGAATGATATGTTGTTCATTCAATGTTCACAAACTTGCTGTGTCTCAAAGCCACCATGTGGTGACTTGTCCCAGACTCTTTGAATGTCACCTGTGTCCAAGGGCCACCAAGTTAAGGCTTAGACTAACCTACTGTCCTAGTTAGGGTTTTACTGCTGTGAACAGGCACCATGACCAAGGCAAGTCTTATAAAGAACACCATTTAATTGGGCCTGACTTACAGGTTCAGAGGTTCAGTCCATTATCATCAAGGCAGGAACATGGCAGCATCAAGACAGGCATGGTGCAGGCAGAGCTGAGAGTTCTACATCTTCATCTGAAGGCTGCTAGCAGAATACTGGCTTCCAGGCAACTAGAGTTAGGGTATTAAAGCAGACACCCATAGTGACACACCTTCTCCAACAAGGCCATACCTCCTAATAGTGCCACTCCCTGACCCAAGCATATACAAACCATCACACCTACATACATGTGCACCATGTTCCAGTGTTACCACATGGTAATACAGGCATGTTTGTTCTCACATCTTCTTTATCCTGGTTCCACCATATGATGTCCTACTCTAGTTGGTTGACACAACTGCATGAGATCCCAGATAAATGGCTGATTCACACACAAAGGAGAGCAAGTCTGGAGTAGCAATAAGATGACATTAGCCAACTTATTGCTGCTGTTTGCTGGCTCTTCCCTATGAGTCTCTCTCCTGCCCTGTCTTTGTGTGAAGAATAATCTAATACTTTTAAGTTGTGTAGAAGAATCTTCAACACACATTGTATGGAGCATCTTTTTCCTCCTCTTATTCAGTAAATATCTGTTGCCTGACTAAAACCACATCATTCTGTGGAGTCAAATGCATGTTTAGATAGGAAAATGATTCCACAGGGAACTGTCTTGACTTGGACAGTTCAGGATTGTTCAATGTTGTCTAACTATGAGGGATTGAAGTGTTTTTGAAGCTAAAGTTATTGAGCTTAAAAGTTATCTGTAAAAGTTATTTGCTGGGGCTGCTTGGTGACCAGCTCTGTGCCTCAGGCATAGATAGCAATGTGTCTATTCTTCCTTGTACACTTTGCCAGTAGGCTAAGGCAATTATCTAATACCCAAAGAACTTCAATAAGAAACTCAAATGTAGCCCAGCACTCAGAAAGTATGTACATAAACAATGATGGAATTTTATTCAACCACTAACTCAAATGATAAAATTTGCATTGTAGTGGATGGAGAAAAAATATATGTGAGATAACCCAGGCTCAGAAAGACAAATACAGCACATTCTCTTTCACATGTGTATGGTTACACAGGACTGAGTAAAGTATTTAGGTCAGGAAACTAGCACATGAACAATGCAGGGGCTTTACAGAGAGAAATAGGAAGGGTGGCGGAGTACCTGTGACATGAAAGTGAAGGAAATACAGAGGGTAGAAGGATATCACTGAGAAAGCTGATTGGCAAGTCAGGGGAAGTCAGATGAGAACCATCAACCAAAATGGGATGCGTTTGGAGATCCCCTAAGAACCTGGAGAGCTCACTCAGAAGTTAAGAGTACTTACTGTTCTTGCACAAGACCTAGGTTCAGATCCAATCTAACCTCCGAAGGCACCTGTATTCATGTAGTGAATACACACACACTCAGGCACACATATGATTAGAGAGACGCTCTGGGAGTGCCATAGGCAGCAGTACAATAGAAGCAGATAAAGCCGGGAACCACTACCCTTGTGTAAGAGTCTGGTGACACAGATACACAAATCTCACCTCAAAGCAAGTAAGAGAGAGTTTCATTCTGGAGCCAAATATGAGAGACTATGACCTCAAAACACAAACTTAGGATACTTTCAAATTCCATATTCCAATGTGAATGTAGTTTCTTGATGTTTTTATAGTACAGGGACAGACAGACAGACAAACAGACAGACAGACAGACAGACAGAGAGACAGACAGACAGAGCAAGCCAAGGCTTTTTCAAAATATATTGGTAGGTATATCAGATGGGTGGGTTATAAAAAACAGAATAAACTACAATAGGCTTTTCATGATATCAGACAATATTCTTAGTCCTTTAGCAGGTGGAAACTAAGGGTTTGTATCTGTTAGTCTGCACATGAGCATGCTGTATGTGCATGTGTGTGGTGGGTTGTGCTTTCCTCAGATACTCATCCAAATACACGTTCTAAAGGCAGCCTCATCTGTTCCAGTATTCCACACATTTGATAGAAGAATGCTAAGAGAGAACTTTTGAGCTAATCTTCTTGTAGACGGAGGAAACAGAGACAATGCCTTTCTCTTATGGTAGGAAACTAAGCCCACACAGTGGAGAGCCTGCTCCAGATGCACTGCAACTGATCTGCCTACCAAGCCAATGATGCTGCCATTCCTATTCCTTGGCCACTATTCTTTTATTGTTGCTTTAGAGGTGTGTGCATGTGCACATACACACACACACACACACACACACACACGCACGCACACGCACACCTCCACCTCAAATATGCTACTAATTTTCACTTGTTATTTCTTACTGTGAACATAAGTACTTGTGTTCACATATGTGTACGTATGTGCCATAATTTCCATGTCTTAGCTTCTACTATAGGTTCCAGAGATTGAACTCAAGTCATCAGACTTGTGAAGTAAGCTTTTTTATTTAATTTGATGAGCCATGTTACTGATACTGGACAGATGAGTGTGAGTGTGTGTGTGTGTGTGTGTGTGTGTGTGTATGTGTGTAATTTTCATATGCATGTACTGTATATTAGGTATAATCTCTTTCCTAACATATAGATATAAACACTTTTATATATCTGTATGAACTCTAGAAACCATATGTGATATAAAAATGTGATATTGGTGTCAGAAAGATGGCTCAGTGATTAAGAGCATTTACTGTTCTTTCAGAGAACATAGGTTTGATTCCTAGCTTCCACAATGTGATGGCATGGCCTCCTTGGTGTGCCCTTGTTGGAGTAGGTGTGGCCTTGTTGGAAGATGTATGTCACTGTGGTCTGGCTTGAGGTTTCAGATGCTCAAGCCTACCAGTGTGTCACTGTCTCTGCTGCCTGTGAATCAAGATATAAAACTCTCAGCTACCTTTCCAGCACCATGTCTGCCTGTAGCCTGCCATCCTTCCCTGCAAAATGATAATGGACACAACATCTGAACTGTAAGCCAACCCCAATTAAATGTTTTTCTTTATAAGAGTTGCTATGGTCATGGTGTCTCTTGTCTCTTCACAGCACTAGAAACCATAACTGAGATACATGTGGTGGCTAACAGCTCTAATTTCAAGGTATCTCACTCCCTTTTTGGGTGGCATCCTTTTGCACCAGGCTCACATGTAGTGCATAGACATACATACAGGTAAAACAGCCATATACATAAAAAAACAATTAGCAAAAAGAAAATAAATATATGATATTTGTCTTTGTGAGACTGGCTTATTTCCATTAATAGGGTTGTATCTAGTTGCATCCATGTTTTTACAAATATATAAATTAAATCTTCTTTATGATTGAGGAACAAAATCTCAGTGTGTATATAGCCCACATTTTCTTTTCTTTTTCCATTCTTTTCTTTTTTTCTTTTTTTCCTCTGTCATGGGATACCTAGGTTCCTTCCATATCTTAGCTGCTGTAATAAACACTGATGTTCAAGTATGTCTCCAATATGTTGAGTAGGAATCCTTAGGGCAGATACCCAGGAGTAATATAGCTGTCATATTGAGGCAGCAGCTAGCTGTCAGTAAGTATGAAGAGAAAAGGATCTAGGGCAAAAACTGAAGCTGATCATAGATGTTATAGTGAAGGCAGAGGCTGTAGTTAAAAGGAAGATTTAGGGTTAAATAGCAGAATTTACAATCCCAAGGAACAGACAGGTAAGAGGTCTTACAGCTAGGGGTAAGATAACCAAGTTATACAGACTAAGAGTAGGGACTGGTCGTAGCAGCCCAGCTGGCCATGTGAAGCCCTTTAGACATGTAAGGCATTATTGTTTCTTCATATATCCTCCTAATATGACTAATTTTAACTGGTTAAATTACACAATGTTTTCTAACAAGCCTGCACTCACTTCTGGAGGGATATCAGAGTGCACTGTATACATGGAGCTAAATAGGAGGTACCTAAACATATTATTAACCTATAACTAGATTTTGAAGCATTTTCCTTCTTTTCCTAATACTTTCATAGTTTCTAGTCTTATAGTAAAGTCTTTAATTATTTTGAGGTTTTTTTTTATCCAAATCGAGAAGAATCTAATTTCATTCTTCCACCTGTGTATTTCAAGTCTTTCCAATGATTGTTAAAGATACGCTTTCCTTCACTGTGTGTGTGTCTGTGTCTCTCTCTGTTTGTGTGTGTGTGTGTGTGTGTGTGTGTGTAGTCTTTGTCAAAAGTCAGCACTGGTAGCTGTACAGGTTTTTATTTGAGTATGTATATTAATCTTTAAGTTCAAACAGTGGATTAATCTAAGCATTTCTCATGAACATTTTCATATACATTTCTACATTTGAAACTGTCAGTTTTCCTGTGAAGTTGATTCCATCTTCAGTGTTGGAAGGGATTTGTGTCACTTTGATATAATTAATTCTCCTCATCTTTGATCACTTTAAAAAGAGTACTCAGTGATTTTTTTCATCTACCTGGAAAAACTCATTTATTTCCACATATGTGTCTCCTTGTGGTAGCTTGCAGGCATGGAATCAAGGACTGTTCCTGGCTGGCTTGAAACCCACAGCAGAGTACAGGACAGGGTACTGCTAACTGCTAATGTCAGGAGGAAAAATCTTCCATGTCCAATGTCACCCTGCCATGAAGCATTCTATACAGAGAACCTATACTCACTGACCCTGGAAGAGTGCCTTCAGCTAAAAGCAATTCTCCTCTGCCCTCTCCTGGCAAAGATGCACATCACAGGCACCATCAAAACAGAGGCAACAGAGGACTATTCTGAGACATTGGCAGTGACAAAGCCAGGAGCACAGCAGTGTCCACAGAGTGCTGCCATCTGTGGAGAGAGGTTGAGATGTATGTTGTTGCAGCTCTCTTTGGATTTGTTAAATAATGGCAGGAGGTGCTAGAAATGACAAAAATGATCCATTTTTGAGGAGGGAAGGGTGCAAAGATTTAGGATTCAGAAGCAGTGCCTGGCAATCCTATACATTCATGATATTTTAATAAGATTCAGAATTAGACACAAAAAAAAAAAAAAAAAAAACAAACCGTGTGTTCCATGTAACTGTCAGCTGTACTAACAGTGGTGGAATGGCTCAGTGCACACTCAGGGCAGAGTCACTGGGACACTGCTTGGGAAGGACAGAGTTCTGAGTATAGATGGCAATACACTTTGAGAATAAGATCACATGACACATACATGCAGTTGTACCTATAAGTGCACACATGTGCACGTACACACACAAACACAGAGTAATACTAAAAATAAATTTTAAAATAAAAATACATGTAGTCTTGTTCAGTATTTATTAGTATGCTTTTTCTTTTAAAATTTCTTCTGCACTCATTTATATAATATGCTCAATCCGTTTGACCCTTTTATTTAGTGTTGAGAGTGGCTTTTTCCTTTTGTTTTGTTTTTTAATTTACATTATGTTATTAAATTTTATATTCATCCCCTCTCCAAAGTCCTTCCAGATCCTCTCCCCCTCACTGCCCACCCAACTTTAAGTTCTTTCTTTAAAATAAATAAATAACCCCCCAAAACCAATAAAAAATGAAAGCACATCCTGAAAGAAAAAATAATAATAAACTACCAAACAATAATCAAATAAAAGCATACCACCCCCAAAACATACCTGGGAGGTCCATTATATGTTGGTCAACTCCTCCTGAACACGAGACCTGCCCTGGAGTGCTTGATTTATGCAGTTTCACACTACCTGAGAAAACAGAGTTTCCTTCTCCAGTAGGTATAAATGACAGTTCAGTTGTTAACCTTTAACATAGTAGCTAGTTTTCATTCATTTCTTTAAAATATAACAAAATAAAGTATAATAAAATAAAACCCATCATCCTGAAGTTGGACAAGACAAAAGAGCAGAAAGAAAAGAGTCCAAGAGAAGACACAAGAATCAGAGACCCAGTTATTTTCACACTCAGGACTCCCATAAAAACCTAAACTGGAAACTGTCATATACATGGAGAGGACCTGGTGCAGACCTGGGCAGGCCTTGGCATGCTGCTCCAGTCTTGGTGAGTTCATATGAGCTTTGCCCACTTAGAGGGTCTTATTTTCTTAGTGTCCTAATTCCCCTCTGGCTCTTACATTCTTTCTGCCTCTACTTCTAAGGGGGTTTCCTGAGCATTGAAAGCAGGGATTTGATAGAGACATCCCATTTGGGGCTGAGTGTTCCAAGGTCTCTTACTCTGCATAATGTCTTGCTGTGGGTTTCTGTATTTCTTCCCATTTGCTGAAAGAAGAAGCCTCTCTAATGATAGCTAAGCAAGGCACTGATCTGTGAGTAAAGCAGAACATCACTAGAAGTCATTTTATCACTACAGTGTGTGTGTGTTGTTGCTGCTGCTGCTGTTGTTATTTTATATCATTATTATTTGGTTCTCCCCTAGATCTCTGGGTTGTCTAGCCTTGGGTTCTTGTTTACACAAGCAGTGTCAGTCCCATACTCCGTCTGGTTAAATGAGCCTTAAGTCAAATAAGATATTGGTTGGTTACTCCCAAAAGCTTTGTGCCACCATCACCCTAACATATTTTGCAGGCAAGACACCATTGTAGATTAAAGGGTTTATGGCTGGCTTGGTATTTACATTTCTCTTTTGATAGTGTGTAGAATATTGTCCTGTACCCAAAACACTAGAATGTAGGGGTAAAGGGTCTATGTAGACACCAGCTGAAGTTCTCCATGTTCAATGAGTTTGTATAGGTGTGGTCTTAGCAATGTGACCTTGCTGTCAGTTGTGGAGAGAAACTCATAGTATCAGCAACAGTCTAGATTGTTTGGAGATTCCCATGGGACTCCTTTGGCCAACAACTCAATTAGATGTAACCCAATCCTAGTACTGGAGGTTTCATTTAGTGACAAGAGATGGCCAGTTGTGACTCTGTCTCCACTAACATTTGGCGATTTAGATTGCCTTCACATATGTATATAATTTAGGAATTTTCTATTGCATTAGATTTTCATACTACCCATCAAATGACATCTAATTTTAGCTGTCTCTTTTCTTATTCTCTCCCTCATGGCCCTTCTCCCAACACTTATCCTTTTATTCAGGCATCACTCCATCCATTGGACTATCTATTGCATTTCTCTTTCCTAATGATATCTG
Organism: Arvicanthis niloticus; assembly: GCF_011762505.2. Lineage (NCBI taxonomy): Eukaryota > Metazoa > Chordata > Mammalia > Rodentia > Muridae > Arvicanthis > Arvicanthis niloticus. The sequence goes on from NC_047663.1 coordinate 104,784,140, forward strand.
TTTTCTCTAGTTCCTTACTCTGTACCTACCATCTGTAGTTCTATAAATTGCAGCTTGACAATCATTGACTTAACAGCCAATATCCACATATAAGTGAATACATTCCACATTTGTCTTTCTGGATCTAGGATACTTCACTCAGGATGGTTTTATTCTAGTTCCATTTCATTTGCTTGCAAATTCCATGATGTCATTTTTAAAATGGCTAATACTTTATTGTATAAATATTGAGTTGTTATTTATGTATTCTTCTGCTGAAGGACATCTAGGTTTCCAATTTCTGGCTACTATGAATACAGCATCAATAAAAGTGTTTGAGCAAATGTCCTGGTAGAATAAAGCTTCCTTCCGGTAAATGCCCAAGAATGGTATAGATAGATCTTGAGGTAGATCTAGTCCCATCTTTCTAAGGAACTGCCACACTCATTTCCATAATGACTGTTTATGTTTGTGCTCCCATTCACAACGTGTAAGCATTCCTCTTACTCCACACCCTTACCAGTATGAACTGTCACTTATTTGTTATGTCAATCTCAGCCATTCTAGCAGGTGTAAGACGGAATCTCCAAGTCGTTTTACAATGTTGAACATTTCTTTAAGTGCTTCTCAGCCCTTTGGGTTTACTTTATTGAGAATTCTTTGTTTAGATCTGTACTCCATTTTTAAATTGAGTTGTCTTCTTGATATATACCTTCTTGAGTTCTTTATTTATTTTGTATGTTACCTCTCAATTAGAAGTGGGGTTGGAAAAAAAAATTCCTATCCTGTAGGCTGCAGCTTTTTCAAAATGACTGTGACCTCTTCCTTATAGAAAATTTTCTGTTTCATGAGATCCTAGTCATGAATTATTGATTTTAATATACTCTCCTTGTTCTGTTTACATCTTTTCCAGTGCTAATAAGTTCAGTGTTTCTGGTTTTATGTTGAGGTCTTTGATCCATCTGGAGTTGACTTTTGGCTGAGTGATAAGGATGAATTTATTTGTATTCCTCTAAATGGAGCCATCCAGTCTGACCAGCACTTCTTGTCTTTTTTTCAGTGTGTATTTCTGGCTTCTTTGTCAAAAAGCAGGTGTCCATAGTTGCGTGGACACCTTATGACTGGGTCTTCAATTCTATTCCATTGATTGAGTTACCTGTTTTGTGGCAATACCATGCTTTATTATTATTATTATTATTATTATTATTATTATTATTATTATTATTATTACTATTATTATATAGCATTGTAGTAAATTTGAAATCAGGGATGGTGATACCTCCAGCAATTTTTTATTACTTAGGATTTTTAGATATTGTGGTTTTTTGTTGTTGATGATGTTGTTTTCATGTGAAGGTGAAAATTTCAAGATCTTTAAAGAACTGTGATTAAATTTTGATGGGGATTGCTTAAATCTGTAAATTGCTTTTAGTAGGATGGCCATTTTTATTATGTTAATCCTATCAGTCCATGATCATGAAAGAACTTCCCATCTTTGATATCTTCAGTTTCTTTCTTCAAAAGAAAAAGGTTTTATTATATGTTATTTCCTTGCTTCATGAGAGATATTTCCAAGATATTTTATATTATTTGAGGCTATGGTGAAAATGTGTTTCTCTGATTTTTTTTCTCAGATCATTTGTCACTTGTATTTAGGAAGGCTACTGATTTTTGTGACTTAATTTTATATCCAGCTATTTTGCTGAAAGGATTTATCAACTGTAGGAGTTTCTAGGGATGTTTAGGGTCACTTATATATACTATCATATCATCTGAAAGTAAAGGTATTTTGACTTCTGTAGTAATATTTTAATATTCCTGGCATGGGGTTCCTTCCTGCCTTAATGGGTTATGTTTATAAATAAGAGACACACAGGCAGCCTTTATATTTTAATATGCCTTAAGCAGCACAATAGCTAGACAACTGCCTAACCTCATGCTTTAGAGTCTACCTTCCACTGATAACTCTGAGTTACTACTTATTAATTTCTATGTTCCATCTTGGCTGCTCTTGACCCAATTGAGCAGCCCTTTAGGCCAACGTTCTCTTGGCCCCTTTGCATGGAGGCTCTGCTTCTCTGTCCTGCCACTTCTCAGCCATAGCATCCACCTCCTCCTCTTCCTTGCAGTCTCAAACCTGGGAATCCTTAATCCCATCTCTGTCTCTCCTCCCCAGCTATTGGGAGAAGAATGTCAATGGCTCCTGGCATCTTTGTTTACAAATCAGAATTAACTGGGGATGGGTTCCCAGAAGCTACATTCAGACCCTTTTGTGGAAAGAGTTTTGGGGAACCCAATTAGCATTATAATACAAGTAGCTACAGACTTCTTTCTTTCCAATTTATATCCCTTTGATCTCCAGTTGTTTTATTGCTCTAGCTCAATTATTATATTGAATAGATATGGAGAGAGTGGGCAGCCTTATCTTGTCTTGTTTCTGATTTTAGTGAAATTGCCTTGAGTTTCTCTCCATCTAAATTGGTGTTGCCTATAGGCTTGCTATAAACTGCCTTTACTCCTTGTATTCCCTAATCTCTTCAGGACTTTTATCATGAAAGGATGATAGATTTAGTCAAAGGCCTTTTCTGCATCTAATATAGTGATTCTGCTGTTTTCTTTCAGCTCGTTTATATGACAGATTACATTTATCAATTTATGTATGTTGGTACTTCACTGCATCTCTGGGATAAAGCCTGCTTTATCATAATCTTTTTGATGTGTTCTTGGCTTTGGTTTGCAAGTATTTTATTGGGCACTTTTTCATCTATGTTCATAAGGAAAATAGATCTGTAGTTCTCTTTGTTAGTCTATATGTGGTTTGGGTATCAGAATACCTGTGGCCTTATAAAGAAATTAGGCAATGTTTCTTCTCTTTCTATTTTGTGGAATAAGTCAATAAGGAGTATTGGCATTAAGTCTTCTTTGAAGTATGGTAGAATTCTGCACTAAAACTACTTAGTTCTTGGCATTTTTCCTTGGGAAACTTTTAGTGTTGGGTGAAATGTTCTGTAAATAGATCTTAGGTCCGTTTGATTTATAGCTTTAATTGGCTCCAGAATTTCTGCTTAACTTTTGTCTGAATGTCCTTGTCTATTGGCAGGAGCAGAGTATTGAAGTCTCCCACTATCAATATTGCAGGTTAATATATGATTTAAGCTGTTGAAGTGCTTCTTTTACAAACTTGGGTACCCTTGTATTTGGGGCACAGATGTTAAGAATTGCAGTGTCATCTTGATGGTTTGTTGGGCACCAAATGTAAATGTGTTTGTTTTTTTTTGGGGGGGGGGGTTCTGTATGTGTTTTTTAAAAGTAAATATTTATCTCTATTCCCAGCTAGCTGGTAAATAAGAGAGACTGAGACTACTAGATTTACTTAGTCAGCTTTAGCATAATTACTATGGGGAATTACCCCTAGCCTATTTTCTATCACTAGACTGGCTACTTCCCAGCTGAACTCCCCAAATACTTGCTGTTTGAGTCTCATCCCAGTTATTTCTGTGTGGGGCAGTGGGCTGTGAGAGGCAGCTGGGTACTTGGTAGAGCACAGGCCTCAAACCCTAAAGGGACGGTAGGTGTTCAGCCTTGCTCCTGGGCCCTGGTTCCTTTCACTCAGGACAGTCTTCTACAGCCCCTCCCAAAGAGAGGCTTGTATCACAAAACACAGGTAGAGGGTATGACTACAGGCCACAGAGCCTCAAGAGATCTCCATATTAATGAGATACCTAAAGGCCAGAGGGTATAGCCAATTAAGCATTCCTTCCCAGACCCTCCTCCTTGCAAAAGGTATTTAACCTGAGTCCTGCCCTGAGGACACAGGGTACAGCTTCATCCACTTTTCACCATGACAATAAACCTTTTAAAACCATGGACTTCCTCTCATACTTGGGACTCCCTGTGGAGAACCATGGAGGGGGCCTTCAACTACCAGCCAAGTGAGTCACTGTGACCAAGAGTCTCATCCACTCTGCAGGGCACCACTGGAGCTTTTCTCTCTCACCCCTTTTGGCTGCAGGCAGGCTGGTCTGGCCCATATGTCCCCCCACCCCATCCTCCATCTCAGTCCTTCTGAGGCCCAGAGACCTCCAACACAAGAACTTCACCCCCACGGGACCTTAGACTGGGATCTCCTCACACCTGGAGTAGAATTCAGTGGCTTCCCCTAGCCCGGCTTATACCTGGCGCTGTGTGGAATGAACTCAGTCAAATTCCCATGCTTCTGCCCCCCAGAGCTGCCTGGGGTGGCAGACACTTGAGACCCACAAATCAGGCGAACAGAACCCATGCTCATGCTCGAGCTACAACCCCACATTTCTACTCCATCAGTCTGTCCTGGTGTATGTGTGGATGTATTTGCACACTTTCTTTGACTTTACTGATCTGTAATTATTTAATTCCTGTTTCCTTGGAAGTAGTTAACCCCTTTAGGTTGGACTTTACTTTCTAACACCTGCTGTAGTACTAGATTTGTATATAGATATTGCTTTTTTTTTTTTTTTAAATCATAGAATGTTTCATTTTCTCCTGTAAGGTCCCAACCATTCATCAGTCATACTTACTTCAAGATGCCCATGAGTGAAACACAGAGACACAGATAGATGTAAAAACAAGAGGTTTATTTTCTGGCATGTCAGGATCAACCCTCAATCAGTCCCTCAAGGCAAGTGATGACAAAGTGACCCCAAATGGCTATTAAAAGCAGTTTTTATATGTTTTAGGGGCACAGATTACATCAGCAAAGTTACAGTTTAAACTTATTGGTTAAGCATATTGATCTTTAAATCTATTGCCGAGCAACCATGACACACATTTGAACTCTACTGGAACCTTCTAGAGGGTCAGTACATTCTGAAAATTTTTTACTCAAAAATGTTCCTGTGGGTGGATAATAGAACTTGACCTAGCGTTCACCCTAGGCAGAAGGGGGAAGTTTAAGAGGGTGTGGGACTTGAAAAAGACCTTAGGGTCCTTCACTCCATCTATGGTGATTAAAAGTTTTGCTGTGCACAATAGTCTGAGCTAGCATTTGTGGTCTGAATCACATCTGTCCACACCTGCCATGTAACAGCTTGGCCATATAACAGATAGTATGACATGGTTTCCTGCCCCGGGGAACAGAGCCATCAGGGCATGGGCCTCCATGTGTTGATGGTTGCTGTGAGCAAAAGGCTCTTTTGTATAATAGTGTACACATTTTCACATTCCTCCTTCAAGGAATATCCTCTCTGCCAAGGTTAATGACTCCATGATAATCAGAAACAGCATGAGTCCAAGAGGTCAGGGTATAGCTATGTCTCAGCATAATAGTAAAACACTGTGATCTTCGGGACAGCCATTAAGGCTGTGGGAAAGAAGGCTGAAAACATGAGTTTAAAAATATATAATTTCTCAGCTATGCAATATGAGAGAGTCATAGATCTAAAGAAACAGAGACAGCTGAACTATGAGCCATCTTGCCAGAAAGATGCTAAAGGAGGAGATAGAGAGATTAGGGAGTGGTGATCACAGAACAAGATCCCACCCAGCTTGTTGTTGCTCTGCTGCTTTTTATTCTTATAAAGGCAGGTAGATTCCTGAGTTCAAGGTCAGCCTGGGGCAGAGGAAGTTTAGGTCCAGGCTCAGGAAAGATAGGAATGGTAATTTCAGGATGGGTTCCACCCAGCTATTTTATTGTCTGTGCATGTGCTCGCTGTCTATTTCTAAGAATCAAAGGTCTGGGGTCATAGGCTAATGATTCATGGGTAATTGAAACTGAACCTGGGGTAGTGACTGAACTAATATGTAATTTTTAAAAACTGGGCTTTTGATCTGCAAGAGATGAGCTATTCAGAGTTTTTAGAATAACAAGAGGCCACAGAACATAGGCCATCAGCTTGGACCCATGATTTGACTTGGAGTCATTTGTTTCACTTCTTCCAGACACCCCTTCTTTCAGAAGCCCTCTCCAAGCCAAAGCTGGTCCTTGATACAGGCTCTTCTGGCTTTTGGGGTCTCCAGTGAGAAATCAGGTGTAATTCTAATAGGTCTGCCATTATATGTTACTTGATCTTTTCTTTTTGCAGCTTTTAATATTCTTATTGTTGTTGTTGTTCTGTGTGTTTAGTGTTTTTGTTATCATGTGCTGTGAAACTTTCTTTTCTGGTACAATCTATTTTGTGTTCTGTATGCTTCTTGTAAGTTTATGATTTTGTTGAAAATATTTTCTGTGCCTTTGACCTAAGTTTTTCTTTTTTCCTTTATTTATGTTATTCTTAGGTTTGGTTCTTTCATATTGTCCCAGATTTTCTGGATGCTTCCTGTCAGGAGTATTTTAGATTTAATATTTTCTATGACCAATGTATCTATTTCTTCTAATATGTCTTCAGTGCCTGAGATTCTCTCTTCTATCTCTTGTATTCTGTTGTGACGCTTGCCTCTGTGACTGGTTCCTACTCAAGTTCCTAAATTTTTTATTTCTAGGTTTTCCTCCTTTTGGGTTCTTAAATGATTCTATTTCCACTTTTAGGTCTTAAATAATTTTATTAATTTCCATCCATTGCTTATTCATGTTTTCACAGATTACTTTACTTTTACTTTTACTTTACTTTCCTCTTCATGGAGCTCTATCATATACATGAAGGCTGCTTTAAGATCTTTTATTTGTCCTTCAAGTATATTGGAATATTCAGTGCCTGCTGTAGTAGGGTTGCTAGGGCAACCACAGCCTAGTTGAGATCTATGTCTAGTGGTGACCTATCGTCCTGGCCATTGATTGTGTTTTTATGCTGGTGTCTAGGCATCTGGAATTTGGAAAATTATAATTCTAGGTGCTGATGTCTTTGTTGGGTGGGTGCTTTGTTCCATGGTTTCTGTTTTCCCTCTGGTTTTTAGGAAAGAAGAACTTATGCTGTGTTACACATTGGAAATTTTTCTGGGGTCTTGACAGATGTGTCGGTACTGACAGGTGTGGGTACTAGCATGTTCAAGTAAAATGTGTGTCTTGATTATTGGAACCTGAGTCTTAGGAATGAGGATAGGCTGGGAGCAGTAGAGGAGCTTCACAATAAGGAGAAAATCGGGGGATTCTGCAGAATCTGCTTAATTACTTCCCAGGGAATCAGGGCAGAGAGTGAGGAAGGCCACAGCAGAGGTCTGCTACAGAGCTGGGTATGAGTCTGGAAGACTAGACTTGGAGTAATGAAGGAAGAGGTAAAAGAAAAAAAAAAAAAAACAGTCTGCTTGTTTCCCTGGTCAGAGTGACCTGTGGATTACCAGGGAGTGCCTATTGGAGTTGGAGACTGAGACAAGGCAGTGAGTGGGGAGAAGAAAGTTTAGAGTGGAAGATCTATGGGAACTACTGGATATGGGAGCTGAATGAGGAATGAAGGCTGCAACAGAAGTTCTGCTGCAGAGCTGGAATGAAACTAGGAGATTAATTTGAGGAGTAAAGGGTGAGGTGAAGATCTGTAGCTAACCCACCAACCTGTTTCCCTAGCTGGAACATGAGAGTGGCTTTTTTATTGACAGCCTTGAGGGTTTCAGAAATGTTATTCATAATATCTGAAGATAAAGAAAATTTACCACTCCTTATTTACTCTTATATCTCTATATTAGCAAGTATTAACAAATCTTCAATTGCATGATAGAATAGGGTCTCATACCAACTTCTAATTTATGCTACTAACAGGCTTAAAATATCTCCTTCCTTAATTCTGACCACAGCTCTGTGCTGCATATAAGACAGTCCCTATTTAACCAGTCATGGCAGCCTCATTTAACAGAGTGGAAAACAATGCATGGTGCTTCTGCAACCAATTCAGGCAGGTCTTTACGTGTTTTCCCAAAGAAAGTGAGGATGGGCATTTACTTGTAGAAGTAAAAATTTAGAGTACCTGAGTAGTGTCTTCTGCCTTAGTTTCTTTGGCCCATTAAATCCAAATCCAAGAGTGTGGGTAGAGTTGAGTAACCCTCATCACAAGCATGTTTCCTTTCGCAGATAGAAACCCCAACCCTACCAAGGAAAGGCACACTTGCTCTCCAGGGAGATCCACAATCACTCCTCAACCTTAACCCCATGGCACCAGATGCCCCTGGACAACTCAGACTGCTGTCTTCTCTTGTCTAATAGGACATTGACTTTCAAATACCTAGCTAAAAGTTCCCATAAACAAATGAGATATTTTATACTGAGCTAATATAAACTTAATTATTTGTGGTTGTGGGACACCAAGAAGAAACTTCCTGGTATGGTGGTAAATGCTATTTGTCCCAGCACTCAAACAGGAGGGAAAGGATAGGCAGATTTCTGGAAGTAGATTGGCCTGATCTACACAAATAGCTCCAGGCTAAACACAAATAGAAATTCCCTCTGCTCTAGTATACATTATTTAGTAAAGTGGCACTCAAGAAGAGCTTGTTATTGTAGATATTATAAAGAGTGTTGTGCTTCTTCTGGATGTAGAGTATAGGATCAATCTTCATCATTCCAAGAGAACAAATTCAGAAATCTAATAACCAATAAAGTATAGACAAAACAGAAGTGAATAAAACATCAGTACAAAAATCTAAAGCCCACAAAAACTAAGTTTTATGTGATATTTTGCAAGCCACACTAACTGAATAATGTAATAACATTAGGAGAAATGAGACAGTTAGGAAATTCTTGTGCATTTGGCTTACAAACATAATTGTTTACATGTAGTCCAGTATAATTTTCTACTATTTTACATAGATACTACCCATTTTTAACTATATTTTGTTAGGTGCAATTGTGACCTGGTTAAATATATAATGCATTTGCATTTGTACATGGGATAGTTATATCATATTTAGGCATAATTATGACCTGTTTATTGTTTCTATTTGGAAATTAATTATGACATAAACAGATATGATTGTGTGCCAAAGGGTGGACTTGGGATGGCTATTCTTGGCTACACCTGACTACATCTGGAATTAACTTAAACCAAAAAAAAAAAAAAAAAAAAAAAAAGGAGCACACCTGCACACCTGTGTGGAATTTTTGCTTAATTAAGTGGGAAGAGCCACTTCTAATCTTGGTCTTTGAGGTGGGAAAGAAATACCTTTAAACTATATCTTTTGGGATGAGAAGAGCCACCTCTAATCCGGGCTCTACCTTCTGCTGGAAACTTATAAAAGAACATGGAAGAGGGAAGTTTTTGCCTGTTTTTAACCTCACTAGCCAGTCTACTTTTTCACTAGAATTAGAGTCTACTATTTTTGGGATTCTAGTATGTACTGTAGACCAGCTGAAACATCAAGCCTCATGGACTGAATAACTACTTGATTTTTGAACCTTCTGCTCATAGACTGTCATTGTTGGACTAGCTGGACCACAGCCTGTAAGTCATTCTAATAAATCCCCTTTCTATACATAGAGATTGTTTTCTATAAATTCTGTTACTCTAGAGAACACTAGTTAGTACAACCACTCTTGGTACCCAAGAAGTGTAACCGAGAGACATTGCATCCTACCATAAAGACATTTGCTCAATTGTGTTTGTTGCTGCTCTATTCATAATAGCCCAAAATTGGAAACAACCTAAATGTCCCTCAGCAGAAGAATGGATAAAGAAAATGTGGTATATTTATGGGATGGAGTAATTCTCAGCCACTAAAAAAGTTAAATCATAAAATTTGCAGGCAAATGAATGGAACCAAAAAAATTCATTTTGAGTGTGGTATCTCATACCTAGAAAGACAAATATGGTAGGTATCTATATGGTATGTATGTAAAAATATGATATGTAACAGCTAATATCTACATATAAGAGGATAGATCCACTTCTAATATTGATCTTTGAGGTAAAAAAGACATATATTTAAACCAGATCTAATATCTACATATAAGTGGATATTAGCTGTGAAGTCTCTGTTAAACAAGCTACATTCTATAGAACCATGAAGGTTAGATATAGAATAAGGGACTAAAGAGAACAGATAGATCTCATTAGGAAAGTGAAATAAAATAGAAAATTATAGATGGATAGGGGGCTGGAATTGGAAAATTAAGTGGGGAGTGAATGAGGGAAGGTATATGGAAAGAAATAGCTAAAATTACAGGCCATTTGAGGGGTGAAGACAACACCTATACAACTCATTGAACATTAAGAAGTCCTTTGCCCCTACATTCAAGTATCTTTGGTATGTACAGGAAGGTACTCTGCTCACTATCAAAAGAGAAATGTAAATATCAAGATAGCCACAAACCCTTCAATCTACAATGGTGCCATTCTTGCAAGCTATATTGTGGCAATGGTGGCAAAAAGCTTGTAGGAATAACTCCAGTATCTTATTTAACTTAAGGCCCACTTCATGAGATAAAAACTATACCTGGCACTGCTTGTGTGAACAAAAACCTGAGACTAATCAGCTCAGGGGCCTAGAAGAAAGATCAAAAAATAATGGTCTAAGATAAAACAAAAGCAAAAATTACTCCTAATAAAACTCTGTAATACTCATAGATTAGTGCCTTGCTCAGCTATCGTCAGAGGAGCGTTCTCCTTCAATAGACAGGAACAAATACAGAGTCAGATGAGAGAGTTAAAACACCATAGAACACTCAACCCTAAATGGGATGTCCCCATCAAATCTCTCCCCTCAAAGTTCAGGGAATCCCTCAGAAGAGGATGCAGAAAAAGTATAAGAGCCCAAGGGAGGGGAGATGGAGAACATTTTTTATAAAAACCAAGCCCTCTGAATGAACATGAGTAAAGCTCATATGAACTCACTGAGACTGAAGCATGCATAGGGCCTGCACAGATCCGCACTAGATCCAATTTAGTGTTTTTATGGGAATCCTGAGCAATCAAAAAAAAAGTGAGTCCCTTGATTCTTGTGCTTTTTCTTGGGCTCTTTTTCTTCTGTTTTTCGTGTCCAACTCCATGTGATAGTTTTTGTTTTATCTTATTTTTTATTTTGTTACATTTCATTATCCCTTAGAAGGGATAATAATTCTAACTAAAGAAATGGAGTGGATTTGGATGGGATGGGAGGTGGGGAATAAATGGGAATAGGAGGGGGAACCATAATCAGAATATATTATTTGAGAAAAGAATATTTTCAGTAATAATATAGGAGGGGGAAGAAGAAAGAGGAGCTCCAAGAGAAGACCTCTTTAGGTTAAGTTGTATGACTTTGTAGTATGTGTTCCCAGCTTCTGTGGTATCAGATTACAGGTTATTCTGGTTGGCTACAGAATTGCAATGTTCTGTGGCTTTACTTGTGTAAAAGTGAATCTGAGGTCTCCTGACAAGGGAATGCTTTTTGAGCCTTGGTTGAATCTAGGACCTGTACTGCATTTGTGCCACACTCCTCAATTTTATTTTAGTATGTCTATGGGTGTTTTGCCAGCTTGCACCAGTGGCTGCACTTCATGAGTGCCAGGTGTCGGTAGAGACTAGAAGACAGTGCCGTATATCCTGGAATGGGAGTTACACATGGCTGTTCACTTCTCTGTAGGACCTACGAACCAAACCCTGGTTTTCTGGAAGAACAATCAGTGCACTTAACTGCTGAGACATCTTCCAGGCTCTGTGCCAACTTCTACCCTGTGTGGTCTTATAAAACCTCGGCTCCTCCTGTACACTTGGGTCTTGCTATAGCCTTTTTACTGGTTACTGTTGGTGTTTTCTATGCAGAAAAATATGTAATGTACATGAGAGCCAGAAAGCCTAAAACAGTGATTCCCAGGACTACATCATCCATTTAAAATATGGAACATTCCTGTAAAATTCCCTGGCAGCTTCCAGACATAACTATGATTATAAACATCCTTTTGTTGTATCATGGTCTTCTCACTGTTAATTGCAGAAAATGGAGGTCACAAAATCATCAGCACAACAACAGAACAACAGGCTGGTGGCTGCTGGAGAGCAATTTCGCATGGTCATTGTTAGTATTCTGTCTAAACTCTACCTCCACAGTTACCTGACAACAGCCAGGTAGTCCTGGTCCACTATAAAAGGGGCTACTTGCCCCCTCCTCTCTCTTAATCTCTTACCCTCTTACCTCTAGCTTCTCTGTCCCCTCCCCTTCTCCCTTCTCTTCCTCTCTCTCCATGTGGTCATGGCCGGCCTCTACTTCTCTTCTTCCTCTGTGTCTTCTGTCTTCTTCCATCTTCTTCCCCCCACCTTTGCCCTATCTCCTGAATAAACCTCCCCTTTTCTGCCTTGGAACCATGTGGTCTGGAGTGGTCTGTTCTGAGCTGTGATCAGACATCTAATGCTAACACCTAACAGTCATTTCAAACAAAGGATTTTAAATTGTGGGATATTTTCATTGGTTCTCCCCTGCTGATTTTCACAGTAGCCGTTACCAAAAGGTCTGGATTCTGTCTCTTCTATACTTGAAATAAAATTTAAAAAAAAAAAATTAAACATGAGTTTTTATTGATAGCTGTTATATTACAGATAGTATCGAGATATATAGTCGCTTGAAATTTCTATGTACTAATATATTACATACTTAAAAAATAAAGCATGGTCTTAATGCCTCAATCTAGAAAGGCCTGACATATTTCAAATTCTGAAATAAGTTTACTTGTTCTTAATTTTTATAATTAACTAACACACAATACTCATTTTGAGCAAGAAATTTTCATTTCTTAATCATTTCTTAATCTGTGTGGCTATTCACACAGAATCATTCTGTAATAAATCAAACTACACTTTAAGCTACATAGCAGACCCTGTTTCCAAAACAAGGCAAAATCAAACAAAAAAAAAGTAACCAAAATTAGCATAATAATAGAGGCCCATGGCTGCTGGAAAACATAGGATGCTTCTGGCGCCAAGTGTAGAGGAAATCAGCTCGTTCTGCTGTGCTTGGTTAAACACATATCCAAATCATTGCTAGAAGCCCAGTGATGCACTCAGAGTTTCTTAAAACTTTCTAAAATAGGATACATGTTTTCAAATGCTTCATAGATCTCGGAACGCTCTTTGGCACCTATTAAAAGAAAATCCAAGTGTATATAATCTTTAATATAAGAACACCACCAACATTTTTCATGCTAAAGTTTCATTTTGCCATGTTCAATTGTTGCCTCTTCTATTTTGGGAAACGGTCTAGCTAAACATCCCAGGGTGGCCTCAGAACAGGCTATCTGTGTCTGCCTCCCCAGCTCTGAGATTACAAGGATGCCCAGTTTCGTGATGGTTTCAAGATGACACCTCCTTAGTTGTTCACAGTTAAGTGGCATTTCTTTGTAATACAGAAAAGAATTGGAAGAGGGTCTCTAGAGCCATAGTCTCCCCAAAATACACACGTAGGGCAGGAGTTCCTTTAGTTTTCCTTCTCTGTGGATCTTGTCTTCAGTCATACAGGGCTCAGTAGAGACATGAATGCGATGCTCTATTAGAGACCTAAGACTGGCATCCTCAGCACCTGTGTCCAAACCAACTACCAGTAGAAATGACTGCTGTGGCTCCACTAACTTCTGGCTAGTGTCTTGTTTTCAATGTAGTAGGCTAGGTAGAGCCATCTTAAGAGTTTCCAATTTTAATGCCAGGAAGTAGTTAGAGGAAAAATCTTATACCATTTTTATTCTTAGAGTCTTAGGTGTCAGCAGTTGTTAACTATGATACCATGATCTATGACATGACATGACACAACACGACATCATCTACGTCATCATCTATGACATGACACAATATGACATGATATGACACAACAGGATACAATATATGACATGACACGACATGATAAATATGACATGACGTGACTGACATAGACTTATAGTGCTAAAATCAGATTAGACACTCTCTTGAGAAGTGTCAGTCAGCTTCTACTCATCTCTCACCAACAAGCATTAATCATCACACTCTTCACCATTAAAAATAGAGGACAACCCAGTGAATGTTAGGAACTAGTTTTTATGTGAGTATGGGGCTTCAGCTAAACAGAATAAGTATCAGGTATATTTGAAGGCAGAAAGCTAAGAAGAAACAGGGTCAGCGGAAGAAACAAACAGTAAAAACTCTTAGCACCCAAATGCATACCTATGCCTATCACTTGGAAGGCTGGAGCAGAAGAATCAGGAGATCAAAGCCATCCTGAGCTACACAGCCAAGCCTATGTCTAAAACAAGGCAAAAAATAAACAAAACCATAAAAACAGCCTGTTATTGTGTGAAAAACTTAAAATATCTGGAGTCATAGGCTCTTCCTTGAGAGATTGTACCCTCCCCCAGCCTTGAGCAGGCCTGAAGGAGTCATTTACCACAGTAGACCAAAACCACAGGACCTAGGAGGCATTGCTGGCAGCCTTGGCTACCCATAGTCTGCTACAGGAGCTAAGAAGAGTGGGCCGCCTGCTGAGCTTGCCTTGACACCCCCATGCTGCTAGCCCCTCACCCAGCCACTGGGCCTAACTGAGAAGAGACTCTGCGGGTGGGGCTTCCCTTTTATATGTGAAAGCAAAATATTAAGCTTCAGGCCTTGGTCAGAATATGTTGTCTTGGCCCCATGTTTTCTCTCACCCTCCATTCCCCTTTCATTCCCAGCCTTCCTTTCAGGTGAACCGGGTTACCTGTAGCTGCAGGCGGCTACAGGAGATGTGGAGTTAGAATGGAAAGGAGAAGGAGATCTGAGAGGGTTGTCTGACTTAGCTCTAGGCCTGAAGAGGGAGAAGATCAAGAAAAGAGGACTAACCAGAAACCGGAATCATGAATGAACTGCAATGCTTTTATTAAAGAAGAAACCAACTGTCAGTCAGAATTCAGAAATTCAGCAACCTCTGCACTGCTAGTGGGAATGTAAAACTGGGTTCAACTCCCAAGTTGGGGTGTTCCTCAAAAGTTAAGGAATCACTACACAACCCAGCAATTCCACCTGGATAAACCCCTCAGAAAACCCAAAGCATGCAGACTGGAATTGCATACATGCATACATGCATATATGCATACAGACTGGAATGTATACATGCATACATGCAGACTGGAATTGCAACATCAGTCATAGTAATGAAGAGATGAAACCAGTTATGTGACCATCAATGGATAAAACCATGAGTGTACACACACAATAGAGTATTACTCAGTCATAAAAGGAGAAAATCTGAACATGCCTCAACAATAGGGAAAAAAGGGCCACTCACTCCCCAGCCCCCGACCCCTGCCAGAAAGGGTAGGAATGGTTACATGTACATGAAACATCCCAAACAGGTAAATCCATGAAGACCACAGACACTGATGGCTGCTGGAGAACACTGAAGACTATTTAATGATACAGGGATTTTTTTTGGAGCCACAGAAATGTTTTAGAACTGGAGGTAATGGATAGTCACATTGCAGAAAACTACATGAACTAAATGTCCTTTACAGTTCACTTTCAAGAGGTTAAGTTTGTTACATTAACTTCATTTAAAAAAAAAAAAAAAAAAAAAAAAAAAACTTTAGTCAGAAGGAAGTCCTTAAATGTCTAATTTAGTTTTTTTGCTACTAATGACAAAATTGTGTTTATTTGTTGCTAAGGGGTTTGCAATTTTTGGGTCTGCACTCTGAAAGATGACAGAATGAGGAAAGAGGTGCACTATTAACAGAGAAGAGAAACTGCATCTTTGGGGTGAGAAATTCCCCTAGAGTCTCATCAGAGTTTGGAATATTCAAGTTTTCCTTTCCAAGATCAGTTTGGTATAAATCAAAGAGGATGTGGACTATACGAAAAATACAAGGCTACTGACAGAGAACTTGCCTCTGGCTTTATGGCTACCTTTATTTGAAACAGGCTTCTTGCCATCAGAGAATGGCATGTGGTAGGTGAAGCAAGCTTGCACACTAAAGCAGACCCAAAGGCAAGACATTCTTTTCACAATTTCTTGAGGAACATGAAATCCAGGTCTGGCATTTGGTATAAACGCTGCTCTGCTTTTTCCATAAGACTTTATATAAAATACCATGCCTAAGAACATCACATTCAAACATGAAGAGCATACCACCCAAAGACCCCTGGGAGGCAGAAACACTGGGAAGCAATATTTTATAATCATAGAAAAATAATTTCTGACACAACAGAGTGATGGTAGAGGAAGCAAGAAATTGAAGTTACCTAAATCATAAAACAGCAGCTAAGGGGGAGGCATGCAGCCTGCATTCCTTCCTTTACACTAGAAGCCATCAACCCAGTGTCATCAGTACTCATTCCCACGTGTTCAAACAAGATTTTGTCAAGTTAGTTCTAGTGATGAGGATCAGACCCAGGGCCCTTTACATTCTAAGCAGAACTTTCTCCTTCTGACTGTGTCCCAGATCTCATCCAACATTTCCTTACTAAGGTATGGACATCAAAGGAAGCCTTAGTCTCACAGCCCAATTAACAATCAATAGTGAAAACCACTACCTTACAGCAGCAGCCCCAACTATGTGACCCTATTTTAAGCAAAGCTAACCATCCCTTCTCTGTTTGCTGTAATGACTGCCCCTTTGGGGTCCACATTATCTCTAACCCTGGCCACTGAGGTAGCAAGATGTGGCCTGGTGTGCTGAAAAAGGACTGGCTTTGAAACTGGTTGAGTTTAGCCAGTGGTACAGCCCAACTGCCAACTCTACCACCAACTAAACTTTACAAACATTTAAGCATCTCACCTGACCTCCAAGTTTCAGTTTCCTTACCAAAAAGACAGCAACCTTTCTCATAGGTTAGTAAGAAACGTATGTGCACTAATGTTTGTGTGAAGTCTTTTCAAAATCATACCATTTCACAAAACCACAGGCTTTGGTTTATTAAGAACATAATGACAGGATTAGGGACACTGGATGGTTGGTCCAAGTACATGTGGCTTAATTTCTGGTTCAATGAGATTCACTGTACCATAACTCCATCTGTCTCCACAGGGCTGCATCACTGCCAGATGGGTATTTGCGTTCTAACACAGTATAGGTACATGGTAGGTACCAAAAATTAAAGAGTCTGTCATTTGGACACCAGATTTATGAATTCATCTCCTGACCCACCAGCAATACAATGACAGGAACTAACCAAGCTGTGTGTGGCAGTATGGTGGGATCTTGCTATGTAACCCTGGTTGGTGGCCTGGAACTATGTAGACTAGAATGACCTCTTATTTGCAGATATTTGCCTGCCTCTGCTACCCAAGTGCATGGAGTAAAAGAAAGTGCAACAAAACCCAGACTTCTGTGCATTTTTAAAATACCACTGGGAGTTTTAAGACACTGTTCAGAAGGAAGGTTTGGTTGTAGGAGAATATATTGTAGATGCCTTTAAAGGAACTTGGAAATTTATGCTAAGAACTCTGAGTACTTACTCCAATAATTCTCAAACAAATTAGTCAAGTTCTTTTCCCATTTATACATCACAAACACAAGTGGGCATAGAAATATCTGGGAATGGGAAGACACATTTGATTCACTAACCTGTTAAAAGGAGTAAGAAAATGCAGTGCAGCTGGCAAAGACAGTGTGCTGACTATATTTTGTCACCTGTGGACACAAAACGACTCCTCTATCTTTAAGTGATTAGGGGAAAACATGAACAGTACTATTATATAGCACTTTTAAATCATAGTCACACAATTCACAGTCCAAAGCCTCTGTATGATGCCAGGTCCTGCAGAGTAAATGTTTAGTGTTTGGCTCTTTACAGAGAAGATGTGCCAGTCCCTGCCTTAAAACATTGTACGGCTTTATTAAAAGCCCCCTTGAAGAGATTCAAGTAGCAAGTTAAGCTGCATGTGTGATAATGGTTGATATATAGCAAGATGGCAAGATGAAAATACACATCAAGTAATATGAATTTTAGGAACTGAGATCTGAGGGTGATGTCATTTTCTCCCCAGTATAGCAAAAAGTACCTGTTATGGATGGAATGCATAGCATTCCATGAAGAAAGAGCAAAGCAAACATACAGCATTGTATCTTGTGCAGTGGGATAGTAACCTCAGAACTTACCTGTTAACACAACTTTTCCAGATGCAAAGATGAGCAATACAACCTGTGGTTTTACCATCTTATAAATAAGGCCAGGGAAGAGTTCAGGTTCATAACTGCTGAGACACAGAAGGTGATAAATAGCACTGCCATCCACCGCTTTTCCAGAGCATTCAAGGTCCCACATGTTAAATCTTACCTCACAGTTGTAGAAAGTACCATTTTACTAAAAGTCTCTCAGCTCTCTCAGCAAGGGTAATGTTTTGAGTATACATTTTGTTTTTATGCTAGAATTAAACCCAGAGCCCTACACATTTTAGGCAAGTGCCATGACACTGGGCTACAACCCTGGCCCTAATTGTAGACACTTAATTCAAAAACAGAGCTTTTGGTGATTAGGGATTAGTCACTCATGCCTGTAAATCCCAGGCATGAGTGACTCATGAGACCAAGGGAGAATTGAGAGTTTAAGACAAGTCTGGGCTACATATTAAGACTGTCTCTAGAATGATTACATTTTATTGGTTTCTTAAGCAGGGTCTCCCTGTATGTTTCTAAGACTGATCCAACACTTGCTATGCGTAGCCCAGGTTGACCTTGCTCTTATGGTCTCCCTGCCTCAGCTTCCTGAGTTCTAGGGTTGTAGGCAGATGCCACC
This sequence comes from Arvicanthis niloticus, assembly GCF_011762505.2. Classification (NCBI taxonomy): domain Eukaryota; kingdom Metazoa; phylum Chordata; class Mammalia; order Rodentia; family Muridae; genus Arvicanthis; species Arvicanthis niloticus. The sequence continues at coordinate 104,802,658 of NC_047663.1, forward strand.
ATGGCCAGCTTAAGAGCTAATTTTTGATTAATGTTTCTCACATTTGTAAGCCATCCTAGATGATTAGAAAATGAGATTAACTTTCAGCATCAGATTTGGTACTAGAAGATCTTGTTAGTTAAACACTGCGTGTTACACGGAGCTAAAGCTTGCCGGTAACAGTATATAAATGTTTTTCTGAATTTTCTGAGTTCCCTATAATACGCGCATTTTGTATGCATTTATAAACTGCTAAACATTTTTAGCAAATAAAACAAAACAAAAAATAGTTTAAGATCACAGGTCTTTGAACAGCTGCTAGACAAAGAAACCAGTCACACTATACCAAACATGTAAAGTTCACAATTTGTTCTCATAAGTAGTAAATCACAAAGATTTACTAGAAACATATTCTGGATCTTCATGGAGCAAAGAACAGGGCACGGGTCCCCAATGGAGGAATTAGAGAAAGGACTAAAGGAATTAAAGAGGTTTACAATCCCATAGGAAGAACAACAATATCAACAAACCAGACACCCTTCCCCCCCCCCAGAGCTCCCAGGGACTAAAGCACCAACCAAAGAGTACACATGGAGGGACCCATGGCTCCAGCCATCTATGTAGCAGAGGATGGCCTTGTTGGGCATCAGTGGAAGGAGAGAGCCCCTTGGTCCTGTGAAGGCTCAATGGCCCAGTATAGGGGAATGCAAGGGCAGGGAGGCAGAATAGGTGGGTGGGGGAACCCTCATAGAAGCAGGAGAAAAGTGGGTAGGATAGGGGGTTTTCAGGAGGGGGGAAACCAGGAAAGGTGATTAACATTTAAAATGTAAATTAAGAAAAGATCCAAAAAAAAAACCAAAAAACAAAAAAAAAAACCAAACCCTGAGTCTCCAGAGTCAATCCCAGAGAAAGGCACAAAGCCATGGAAATAATTGAGATGTCACCCCCAGAGAGTGTACAAAAATACAACTGTTCTCAAAGTAATGGCTCATGGAGAATTCATGTAAAGAAAGTAACACATCTGAAAAGTGGCACACTAGGATCTGCCTGAATCTTTCTATGTACATAGAGGATGAACCAGAGCACACTGACAGTGCCCACAATTCTTCAACCAATAAAATTGTAGAAGCTCTTGCTGAAGACGGAAAGAGAAATGTCCTGAAGAGTATGAAGGTCACTTCCCAAACCATGTTTTTAAAGTGACAAGCAAATGAACTCCTGATTAGAGATGCATTACTTATTCTATGTATCAGTGTAAATAAGAGAGCTGAAACTGAGAAAGGGCAAAGGGTACAGACCACCCAAGAGAAGCAGACCTTCAAATACCTGACGATTTCTTGGCCACTTCACCCTTGAATCATCTTGCAATGTCATCTCTCCAGAAGCACTTTTCTGACTCTTGAGATCCACAGTAACACAAAGCACCCTGTTCATAGTCCCATAGCACACAGAGCTATCTCAGCCCCATAGTGCCTACCACAGTTCAAAATTAACATTGACAGTTTGTCTTTATTTTAGTCAGCAAACTCCATATGGGCAAGGACTAAGGCTGCATAGGTGGCCATTAGTAGCTTATCAGCTACTACACATTGCTCACCTGGATTTAAGACCCTTAACAAGGACTAATTAGCATATTTGTTTTAAAGTGGAAATGCTCACAGAAGGCTGTAAAGATGATTGTAATATAGATTGACTGTAATATGATTGATGGTAATGTAGTTCAGTGGTAGAGCACTTACTTAAGAGACAGGAGGCACTGGCTCTAACACCCCGAACTCAGTACTGCATTCTTATAATCCTAACACTCAGGAGGCTGAGACAAGAAGATTGCTATAGTGTGAGACCAACCTGTGTTACATAGCCAGGCCTTATTTCAAAACTAGGACTATATTGGATGTTGAAATGCAAATTTCCAGACCCTAAATTACTCTTGACCTGATCATGACTGATGGCTGTCATGCTTCCCACAAGCTCCAGGCATTGAGAAAAAGAGCTAAACTCTTTCTCTGCCTCAAAACGTTAAGGCTCCCAATGTGAAGAATACACACACACTGGTATGGACATCTATACCCTGTGGATGAAGGCCTGACAGAGTGCTTTTGAGGGAGGCCAGAGTGAGACTGGAGACAGTCTCCGGGAAGACAAAGTACACCTTCCAGTCAAACACAGCAAAAATGACTGGGTCCATAAACCTGGCTGGTTGGGAACACAAGACTAGTGTGGGCTGCTTCCAGAAGGTGTTCTTGCTCTTCTGGCAGTTTTGTTTTTCAGAAAGTGAAAACAGTGACAGGTGACTGTCACTGTCTATTGTGATCCCTCTGCATGTTGTTGAGAAAGGAAGGGAAGAAGGAAGATGAGTTGCACACAGCATGTTGAGCCCCAAGTGGCCTGACAAGAGAACCAGGAGTCTACCTCAGCCATGCTTCAAGTTGAGGTGGAGCTCATTCATGTGTTCTAAGAAAGGAGCTGGACCTGTGGCTCATGATTCCCAACAATAAAATGGCAGTGTTTGCATATTTTATAATGGAGTATAAAAAATGGAGTATATGCTGAGTCTATAAATTATCCCTGGGTTGAAGAAGAAAACACACCTAGAGACAATGTATATTGTATGAGGAAGGGATGAAGCTGTCCACAAAACTCAGACTTTTGAAAAAAAACAACAACAACCAGTTAACAGATAGCATCGTCACTAATAAGCAAGTTGTCTGGAAGAGAAAAAGAAAATAATTAGGAGGGAGAATGCATTGTCCAAGCTAGATCTAGGAATGTCTACAGTGTGACAGTTAGGAGAAGTCCAGATACTTTAAACTTCTTTTGGGGTTGGGTCTGCAAGGAAAGCTAACTAAGCCCCCGCACACTGCCCTTACCCACACAGTTGAACAGATTCACTGTTCATTCCCAAAGGAGGGAGAAAGGTTGAATGAACATGAACTGGTCAAGAGAATGTAAAAGTGTCTGCCATCCTACATTATTAGGTTAGGAGTTTGGCCTCAGTGTATATTCAGACACTGTGATCCCTGACACTGGAGCTGCCCTTTCTGGGAGCTGAGCTGAGCTGAGGACAGGGAGCCATTCCAGCTGTGGAGACTAGGATTAAAGAAGCCAGGAGGCAATAGGCTCCCTTAGGACAGGAATACTATAAATACAGCATTGTTACAGGTACACAAAGATGCCCCTCCCAAACAAACTCAACTAGAGAGGATGACACTCAGAGGCTGTGCCATAGTTGTCTTTCTTCCTCTCCAACTCTCTCTTACCCACTCTCCAGTAACAACAGCCTCAGCCATTCACTTCTCCCACCACCATCTCCAAAGCCACTTGGGCCCATTTTGTAAATCAGTGCACCTGAACATAGAAAGTTCCAGCCAAGAAGCACCAGAGTTGGGGAACTTTGTGGGACTGCAAGCCAACTCTCTCTTGGTGGAGATGCCCAATCAGAGATGTGCGCTAAAGTTGTGCAACTGATCACTATGCAGTTTTTCTGTGAAAAACACTATTTCAAGACAGTGGCTTCATAAAGTAACTTTTGATAACTTGGGCACAGCATCTTGATCCATTCAGATACCCTGTTCTAGCCTCCCTCCCTCCCCCCCTCTCTTTTGTAAATGGTCATTTTCTCTGAAAGCTATCTTGTATCATCAGCCTGAATTTTCTAACTGCTTTTGCTTAGTAAGTGCAAGATTAAGCTTGATACCATCATACCTACTGAACTGCCGATGGGTTAGCGCCAAGATCTCCAGCCTGATGGGAAATTTCACATCACAGCTTCCAACCATGTTCTGAATTTTAAAATTGAAGAATCTGACGGGGAACCCAAGCTTCTGCACCACACGGGCATACTTTCTCGCTGCCAGCCGAGATTCCTCTTCACTGGGGAGATGCAAGCATGATTAAAGGCATTTTTGTTGTTGTTTCTGAGTTGGCCTGGCTCTGCAGCCCAGGCTAGTGGGTAACTCGTGACAATCTTCCTGCTTCAGTCTCCCATGCCTGAAACTACTGACATGCATTACCACACCTATTTGACCAATGACATCTTAGACACCCATCTCCTCTATTTGTAGAGGAGACACTTGTAGTCTATGCTCAACTTCCAATGCACCTATGAGTCTGTAAGCTGGGATGTGGCTCTGTGACTTCACTTGCCTAATGTGTACAAGACTTGGGGTTTGGTCCCCAGAATTACAAAAATAAAATAAAAGTAAGAAGCTCCATAAGAGGGACATCCCTCCCATGCTTTGGTCTGTAATGTCTTGTCAAAGGTCTGATACAGTGTACAATGAGTTGAACTGAACCAGCTCTCCAAAAAACCTTGATTGGCCACCTCTCATCTAGAAGGTACTTGTCTTAAATGTTATTTGGAAAACTAACTACTGCACAATTTCTCAAGTGTGTCCACAGACTTAAAATCTTGTTAATGGAGTCATGAATAGGTTTGCCCTCTGTCACATAGACACTCTTGTCTGAGGCCCAGCATACTGTTGCCCACACCTCCTAAGTGATTCCAGTCCTCAACTATAGCCTGAGAACTGCCCAGGTCTAAATGAGTGGAGCCATTTATACAGTAACAAAAACATGTACAAAGAACATTAAAAACAATAACACATGAAAGAAAGTTGTGTACCAAGTGAGTGGGATAATCTTTATCAGACAAATTGTCAAGAACAAATTTAAATTCCTTAAAGCTTGACCAAGTTTTCTCAGCTTTCTCACCCAACTGCTATGACACATACTCAGCATGAGGAAAATAATGCATGCAAACTTATAGTTACATCTTTCAAATGGTCACATCCAGATCCTCGTCAGAGAATGTGAAAGTCTGGAGACTGAGCCTGTAGTTTTCACCTAACATTGTTCACCTGCCCAAACTGCAGTGAGTAGCAGCAGCTGCTGGAAAGAGGCCACACCTGGTGAGTGAATTACACATAGCTCTCCTTGTGGGGTGTCCCCATCTTTAAATTGTAAATCAGCAATTCCTAAAAGAAAAGCCAGTGTGACTCAGCTTGCATGAACAAAGGGAAGTGTTGGATTCTCTAAATCCCTCACCATCCTCTTATGTGAACTGTGTTCTATGCACTTTACTTCAATTATGCATGTTTCTCTCTAGCCAATTCTAACTCCTGACACTGCTGAGTAAAACTATGTCCTGTAGAGAATCATCTAGTGTATTGTATAGACACTTCATCTGTCAATTAAAAAGCCCATGGCCTATGGCTTAGGCAGGAAATAGAGGTGGGACATCAGGAGAAAGAATTCTAGAAGGAGGCAAGGGAGGAGCCCAAAAAGAAGTGAGGAGACAGACTATGGTACCTGAGCACAGGTAACTAGTCACATGGCAAGATGTAGGTTAAAATAAATGGGCATCTTTAGTCATGATTTAGTCAGAGTAGAGCCTAGCTATGTGGCCAAGGGATTTGTAAATTTAATTTGAGTATGAGTCTTGTTTCTAGGAGCATGGGGCTGAAAGGCAAAACCATTGCTTAACTTCAACATTGTCCTAAGTTAGCCATGGAATAAAGACATTTTATAAAGGAAGGCTTACTTTGTTGTAAATTTTACATACAAGTTCCTATTTTACCATAGCCCAAAGTGTGTGTGTGTGTGTGTGTGTGTGTGTGTGTGTGTGTGTGTGTGTGTGTGAATGTATGTATGTGTGTATTTGTTTCACAAACATTAGAAAATAAATTTAAAACTCTAAAGTCTCATCACAGGTGGCAAAAATTATTTAAATTTTACCTTCTGCACATAGCCCTAAGCAAACATGTATTCTTCATCCTTATCATTACAGAAAATAGCTGCTGTCTCTTGAACAAACCAAACACTTGTGACTCCTTATGCAAAATTCAAGAACCAAGTAGATTCAGATAGCGAGTGTCTCTACCTGAACTCACTAGCACTGACTGAATTCCAAAGCCAAATTCAGATAAGTATTCACAATTACTGTGATACGAGCATAGTGTCACAAAGTCAGATAACGAACTTACAATTTTGTCTGTTCCCCAACCAAGCAGGTGCCATGACACTACTTCTAGCTCAATGTGTGTGTGTGTGTGTGTGTGTGTGTGTGTGTGTGTGTGTGTGTGTATAGCTAGTATAAGTTCACTTTGTGACTTAAGTCAATACCCTCTTACTAGACAGTTATTAAATTTTAAACCATGCTGAAATAAACATTCTTGTATATATCTTACATGAATATCCTATAATTACTTAGGAATGGGTGTTTTGGGGACCAGAGATCCATAGACCAGTAGAATGGAAGGCCCAAAGGCTCAGTTTTACACCAGCAAAGAACTCGATATGAAAGATCAAGAGAATGGTGTCATAACACACTCTTCAATAAGTATTCCTTGGATATTGAATAATGGTTTGAAAAATATTATCATACACTGAAATAAAATTCTAGACCTACCCTATCCAATTAATTTAAATATTTCCAGTTCTTGGCAGCCACAGTGGCCACAGGCTATGCCAGTGGGCAGCAATACTCTCTTCAGACAAAGCTTGTTCTGGAACAATAGATCTCAATCGTGGGTAACAACCCTTTTGGAAAACTTTTATCTCCAAAAATATTTACATTAAAAATCATAACAGCAGCAAAATTACAGCTATAAGTGGCAATAAAAATAATTTTATTGTTGGGGGTCACCACAACAGAAAGAACTGTATTAAACTGTATTGTGTTAGGAAGGTTGAAAACCACTGCTCATCATATAGATGAGTCAAAATGCCACTCTCCCTTCTCCCAATGTAATGTAAAACATGAAAAAGACTAGAGAAATATTGAAGGTCAATGTTTATCTCATGTTCTACAAGAGGAAATGCCTTTCCAAACAAGATTCGGAATGATCAAGCAAAAGGGAAAAATGAATCAGCTGATTGTGTTTTCAAAACCTTCTTTAAAACATGGTAAATAGTTATCTGAAAAAATATTTGAAGCATAAAATTTCAAAATACTTAAGATATAAAAGTTTGCTAACAAAGGACAAGTATCTCTAGAATACTGGGCAAAAGATACAATAAGCATTTTACATGTTTATGAAGAAATATTTCATCTCACTGATCATGAAATATAAATGTAAACAATGTATGCTTTTTCAATAAATGCAGCAGCTATAAATAAGCACATGGGCAGGCTATGTTCATAGGAGGAAAGGAACCGTCTGTGCCTCCATAACTGAGCATCAGTATCACCTCTCAGAAGGGGGCACCAACTCTCCTAGCAGCTGTGTGAGAAAAGCATCAACAGTTTGGAACTTCCTCTGCAGGAGAGCCAGGGAAGAGGAATCTTTTTAGAGAAGCCTCCTGAGTGAATGTTCAAGAAATTTCCCATTTAGAAAGTTCTACCTTCTTATCTGCAATGAAGAAAATCCACAATAATGTTCTCAGGCTTACAACAACAGTTTGTTGTGACTGCAGAGAGAAAGAGAGAAAGAGAGAAAGAAAGAGAGAGAATATGTGTGTGTATACTTGTTTTTAAAGATATATATCTTTTATATACAATATATGCATGCATAATAATATACATATAACATATATAACATTGTGCGTAAGCTTGCTTTTAAAATATATATTTTATAAATATGTGTGTAATAGATTTATAACATATATGTGTTTGTGTTAAGAACAAGTTGTTACAGTCAAGTCCCTGGAATCTTAACCAGACATGGGACTATAAAGTATGTGATATAGCTTAGTATTGTATGTAAGACTACGAACTTTTAACATGCTAACTGTTTGGCAGTGAAAATATGTTGCTCCTACTATGAACTTTCACACAAATGCTATGCTTAGTTTACATAATGAGTTGCCTATAGGGTAGGAGTGGAAACGTCATCCTCATACCTTTTGGCTCCTGTACAGACCACTTTCCCAGAGCTAAATATGAGGGCTGTCGTCCTTGGCTCTCGGATCCTCATTATGACTGCAGCAAACCTCTGCAAACCAAAGCCAACGGGAGACTTAGTCTCTCCTGGAAGTTACCGCTAGCCCAGTTGGAAAGTTGGGCTTTCTATATGAAAACCTTAAGGAAACTGAAACCAGATGGGAAAACCCAAACAAAGTCTGGGTCTGTTCTCTACACATTAACAAGGATTATAATTATACGATGTTACTTTACAGCCATTTTAAAAGTAACCACGCCTATTCTATTTCTCTCATTTAGACATAGAACAAGAGTAACTTGAGATTATTGTTGCCCTTATTTAATATACATGAAATTAAGTAACTTCCAATGTTATCAGAACTTGGTAAGGATAGGATATAAAACCACAACTAGTTAGATTTACATTGCCATACTTTCTTTCTCTCTTACAGAATCCCTTTTGTAAAGGACAAGGCCAGGTGGAGAGCCGAGCACATGGCTCTGTTAGGGTGCTTGCTAACACACACACACACACACACACACACACACACACACACACACAGAGGCTGCCCAGATGGAAAGAATCCAGGTTGGGTATCTAAGCACCCTGGATATGGAGACATGGAAAAAGAAAATTCAAGATCATCCTTGGCAGCATATAAAGTTTGAGGCAAGTTTGAAATACATGAGATCACATCTCAATACAAAAACAATATACAAGTTCGATGTGGTGGTACATGTCTATAATTCCAGCACTTGGGAGACTGAGGCAGGAGGATTCCAAGTTTAAAAAAAGCCTAAACTACATGGCTAAATCCTATTTCAAGATTAAAAAAAAAAAAAAAAACATAGAAAATAAAAGTATGCTATCATGTACGTTATTACCAAGATTCTAGACTGTACCAAAGAAATTAAAATACAGAACACAGGATACATCATGAGAGACATGCTTAAAATGAAAAGAAAAGCTGTTTCATCTGGTTCCAGCCTTCCCAATCCATTTCAATGCCTGTTCCCAGTCCTGCTCTTCAGTAAACCTTTCAGGGACACACTTGAGACCAGTCAGCCAATCACCTTGATATGGCACTAAATAACCTCTTACTTTTCCTACACTCTCTTCTCCAATTTTCTTTTACCCACTAGGCCAGTAAAGACATTGGAATGGGTCTCATGCAAGACAACATCTTGTAGGGGCCAGCTACTCCAAAAGATCATAGATGACCTCAAGCTCTGACAAGCAATTGCAATTTGAACTGTAAACACTAAAAATGTCCCTGAGTCACCACCAGGAAGTTGATAAGTCCTTGTTAATGCTGTTCATGTGCCTACTAAAATGGATCGCTTTTCCTGACATTCATTAAAGTGAGGGGAGGAGAGGTGAGAGAGAGAGAGAGAGAGAGAGAGAGAGAGAGAGAGAGAGAGAGAGAGAGAGAAGGAAGAAGAAGAAGAAGGAGGAGGAGGAGGAGGAGGAGGAGGAGGAGGAGGAGGAGGAAGAGGAGGAAGAGGGAGAGGAGGAGGGAGAGGAGGAGGGAGAGGAGGAGGGAGAGGAGGAGGAGGGAGAGAAGGAAAAGGGAGGGGTGAGTGGGGGAGGGAGGAGGAGTGAAAAATGTACATACCCTCTCCATATGACCCAGGCAACCAGCCTCCTGCTCCTGCCTCTCCAGTGCTAGAATTATAGGTGCAGATGACCCATTTTGTTTTTGTGTGACAGGGTCTCACTGTGTCACCCTGGTTGGCTTTATGACTCTTTTTATAGATCTGGCTGACCTTGAACTCACAGAGATACATATCTAAGCCTCCCAAGTGCTGGTATTATGAGGTATGTACCACCATGCCCACCCAGAACAGTTATTTCTATCTGTACTTGAGCCAGAGATGTGAGACATAAAAGGGAAAGCTATAATGCATCTGGATAATAAGTAGCCCTAAATTCAGATGTCAGCAAAAGGAAATGATTATCTATAAAGACTCGATGCATGCCATCTCTTCTACTGTTGCAATTCTTTGTCATCTGACTCCACAAATCTTCCACCACTGAATCTGGGGAGCTGTTTTCCATAGGAGCAAGGTTGCTTATTGCTGCACTCCTAGTACAGGACTTGGCTTCAAACCCTGCCTTCTTCTACAGGGTACAGGCCCTGATAAAACATTAAATGCTGATGTAGCTAACATATCCAAATTCCGTATGCAAACACGCCAGTGAAAACAGAGTGCCTACCCATGGTGAGACACAAGGAACAGATTTTACTAAACAGCAGTCAGTAGGCATAAACAAGGAGGTTCCTCTGGGTTGGCAGCTGGCTTGGTTACACAGTGAGAAAAGCTTTAGGTGGGGAGTGATGGAATCATCTTCAAGTAAAGGGAAGCTTGAACCTTAGGAGCAGATTAAATGGAAAAACAGAGATATGCCAGCTGTGTGAGCCAGCATTTAGAAAAACCAGATTTCTGACCAGGCACAGTTACACACAGACCTGTGGCTCCTGGGAGAAGAGGCAGGAGGATTCCAAGTTCTAGCCAAGCCTTAGTTATATATCAAGACATTATCAAAAAATAAAAATTCCCCTGGAGGGTTGATTCTCCGGCATAGGGGAATTCGAGGGTGGTAAGGCGGGAGTGGTTGGGTGGGTTGGGGGGCACCCTCATGGAAGCAGGAGGGAGGAGACATGGGAAAGGGAGTTGACAGAGGGGAAACTTGAAAGGTAAATAAATAAAATAACCAATAAAAAAAGAAAGAATAAAAGAGAAATTTCACAGATGTCATGGCAGTTAAGGAAAGCTAGTGTTCCACAGGCTTTAAAATCTTGTTAAATGGCAAGACCAGGTTTAAAAATTGCTCGATTATTGCTTTATTCAGCATGGAGAATGAATGACCTTTTTAAACTTCAAAATAAAAAAAATAAATACTTCTGAGTAGCAAAACTTTTCACTAAGAATTTATTTTTTAGAAAATAAAGAAATGAGGTATTGTCAAAAATCACACAAAGAAAATAACCTAAGGAAAAATTAATGTCAAAACCACACAAGAAAAATAACCTAAGGAAAAATTAATGATTGAAAGGAACAGGAGGGAATCTTACCTTTGGGTTGTATTCTGTGTTTTTGGCATTCAGAGCTATTTTTCTTAGATCCAATTTACAGGCCAGATTTGCAGTGGAAACTACATTCCTGAACAAACAAGTCAACTCAGAAATCATAAAAGTACAGTTTCAACACTAACTTCTTAACTTATTTCATAGACTCTGCCTTAGCAACTTGCTAGGGGGAGAATTCTTAGTGTGAAATGTAATGTGGTCCCTGGCACACCTCGGTGTGCTAACATAACATTTCATAGCTAAAATTAAGATTTAAAACTTAAATTTTATAAATAGCAAACACTGTCTCAAAACAGAAACCACAAATCTAAAGGAGTCTCCAAATCAAACTCCTTTGTGTTTACCCAATCTTAACTCCCATAGTTAAAACTTGAGTGCTTCGATATAAACAATATGATCTTTCAAGAATGTGTCAAGAACTGGTGCTTCCTTCTATAAGTAACCAGATCGCCATTGGTTATAATCCAAGAAGGGGAAGGAGGAATGGAGAGAGGATTTATGTAAGAGGGTATTGGGAGGAACGGTGAGCTGATATTGGGATGTAAAGTGAATTAATGAATTTAATACAATTAAAAATAACTGAAAAAGAATAAAGCAATCTGAACTTCTCTGCCTTACACCAGTATCCTGAAATTAGCTGTCATTTTCTGAAATATAAACTATGCATCCAGAAGCATTCCTCACTTTAAAAACAAGTACACTTACTGTAATTGAGGCACAATTCCAGAACATTCTGGAACCGGGTTCATTGGTGTCATGGGTGGTATCAATGCCACAGGAAAGGCATTAGAGTTTGGTATTTCTGGAGAGGGCTGGTTACAGTCGGCATCATCAGAGCACAGACATGGCTGGGTGTCTTGTGAACTGCTGCCGTTCACGTTCAGCCCACTGCCCTGTTCATCAGGCAACTGTAACTGCCTTTGCCGATCTCGAGTCCTACAGCTCTCCTCACTTGCCAGCTTGTTTCCAGTGACAGTTCGGTCTCTATGTTCTTGGGTAAGTTCATCTGGTAAGAAGCTTAGATCCACAGATGAAAAGTCAGTGGATGCCTTTTTGACTCCGCCAAGATGTGAATGGAAGACAGTCTCTGGATTGGATGGATTAAGTGGGTGCCCATCTAAAGGCGCTCCTGGGCTGAACAGTTGAGACATAGCTGGAGGAAAGTCATCCTAGGCAGTTTGCAAAGCAAAAGAATCAAAACACTAGTGTCTTACACCAGTGGGATTCCACTATGGCAGGAAGGCAACGGGTTCAGTCTAGAAAGTGGTCCAAGTTGCTTAAATTCATACCCTGCCTCCTACTACAAAGTCACACCCAAGATTCTACGACAGAGTTACAGCATGCTTAAAAGTGTATCTTAGACCTGGAAAGATGACCCGTAAGAGCACTGACTGCTTTTCCAGGGGACCCAGGTTTGTGGCCCCCACATGGCTACTTTCAACCATCTGTAACTCCAGATCAGGGGGATCTGATATCATCTTTTGGACTCATTCATTGGGCATCAGGCGTACACATGATACACATACATACATGTAGGAAAAACACTCATATTCAGAAAATAAAGGCAAAAAAATCTTTTGTAAGTATATCTTAAAACATAGAAAAATCATTTATTGTAAGATGTTTTTCCTACTTCAGTTATAGCCTAAGCTGTCCCTAGCCCCAGCTGTTAAAGAGAGCAGCTGCACCCTGTTAGTTAATTATAAGCGCCAGTTGACTAGAATGTACCTTCAGTCTTAAACTTACATTTAATTTTTAAGGATTTACTTTTATTATTGTATCATTATGTATATGTATGAAGGGGATATGTGTAATCAGTGCAGAAAGCCTAAGGAATTTAGAAGGTGGCATCACACATCATTACAGAAAGTCATGAGCCACGTGGTTCCCAGACAAGGGTTCTGGGAACTGAACTCAGGTTGTATTCAAGATTGGTAATTGCTCCTAACTATGGAGGTATCTCGATGACCCCAGAAAACTCACATTTTACAGTAAGCAAGTAAACATTGGAACATAGTCTTAATTGGCTAATCAACACTAATGAAAGACTCTGCATTGCTTTTTTCTAATCAGAGAAAATATTTAAAAATTATATTAATTTAGGACAGATAATATAGATATTGAGATTTAAATGTTAAGAGTATTTTAAATGGGTATTTGTTTTGTTTTGGAGATAGGATCTCAGTGTAGCCCAGGCTGACACCAGCCTCTATAGTGCTAGATTATAACTTTAATCCCAGCACTTAGGAGGCAGAGGCAGGCAGATCTCTGTGAAGTTAGTTGTTCATTGTTAGTTAGAGAAGTCAGATACCCTAGGCCTGGACTAGACCGAGCAAAGCAGAAGCCAAAGCACTGGAACCGGAGGTGACTGCAGGCAGCATGTCACTTTACCGCCAGGACCAGGTCATCCAACTTCATGGCTAGGGTTTCTGATTGGCAGCCCTGGTTACCTCACTCAAATTCAACTGAAGAGTCTGGATAATAGAGCCTGCCTCTTAGGATTTGGCATTTCAAAGAGATCCCCAAGGCCAACACCAGCCCTGGTTCTCAGCAATGTGGCTGCCAAGCTCACCTGGATGGTATAAGGGTCCAGGAAGATGTCCAGGTACATGTCCTCCTCCATGAGGGGAGAGTCCACCAGGTAGGGCTGGGGGCAAGCAAAGGGATCAGCGTCCAGGCAAGTGGGAGGAGCTTTGTTAGAACCAGCCTGGCTGTGGGAGCAGATGCCCTTTATCAGCCTCCGGCAGCTCGCAGTGAGGCGGGGCCAGCTCTGCCCCCTGTACAGATGGCGTGAATGAGCTGCGGGGCCAGGTGAGAAGCAGAAAAGGAATTGATGAACCAGGCAAGACACAGCTGGTGGTACCCAGAAGAAGACGGCTGTTGAGCTGGCTGAGGCAATCCAGGATAGGGCCACGACTGGTGCTTCCAGGAGAGCAGCATGGTAATGTTAGCGCAGTGCACAGTGAGAAAAGAGTGCTTTTCTCTTCCACCTCTCTTTTTCCTTTTCTTTTTCTCTTTTCTTTCTCTTTCCCTTACCCTGTCTCTTCTCATGTAGTCCAGGCTAGCCACAAACTTGTTTATCCTCCAGCTCCTGAGTGCTGGGATTACAGCGGGCACGCGCACTACCATACCCAGATTCTTAGATGTGGTATTTCTAATATTGTTTTATCTTCGTTGGCGTGTGTGCATGGACACATGCACAGCGCAGAGCTCATGTGATGGCTAGAGGACAACTTTCAGGAGTAGGTCTCTCCTTCCAGCATCGGAAGAGAGGCAAGGATCGAACCCGGAGTGTCAGGCTTGGTGGCAAGCACCCTTACCCGCTGAGTCCTCTCATCTATTCGGATGTGATATTTCTGTAATTATTCTTCACCTTCACACCCCAGATAGATTTCCACCCATTACAGAGAATTTGTCTACAGCTGTGTTGCTCCACAGTTAGGTTTCAGACAACTCAAGAAGTTTATGTAAAACCAATATCCAGAGAAGCTTTTCTTTCTTAAAAGCTTTAATTCAAATGTCTTAGCTTAAATGTATTGATCTGTTCTAGAAACAGACACTTTGTTGTAAGATATTGCAAAATTAAATCTTCCATACTTAATTCTACTGTTTAAAAGGAGCAATTTGAATTATTTATTCTCATGTCTCTGTGCCCAGATCATCTCCTCAATCAATCTTGGTGGATGAAAGGACCCTAAGAATGAAGCATCAGACATTCTAATAAAAATAAGGAGATCCTTCTGAAACAGCTGGGATTTATATAATGGTGTGTGATGTAATGTAATAATGTGTGTAAATGAGACAGCCTACTGAGCTGCACCCTCGGAACCAGCCTGACAGATCAGTAACGATTGTGTTCTTAATAGCACTTAGACTGCTTATCCCTTGAAGACCACATGTGGAAGCCTCAATTCAATATATCTGATGGTTTCATGGAAATAGCAAGCTAGAGCACACAGAAACAAGGAGTGTGCATATACAAAGAAAACACTGTCAAAGGAACAGCTACCTACAGGGAAGGAGGGAGGATGGCTACAGGAGAGAATAAAGCCGCAGGGGGAACTTGATCTTAAATATCCAACCTCCAGAACCATGAAGAAGGGAATACCTGTGGTTTAAACTGCCCAGTTTGTAGTGGTTTTTTATGGCATGCCAAAATGACTAACACAGATCTAAAATTTACTTTATTTTATTATTTGTATCTTACCATCTTGTGTGTGTGTGTGTGTGTGTGTGTGTGTGTGTGTGTGTGTGTGTGAGAGAGAGAGAGAGAGAGAGAGAGAGAGAGAGAGAGAGAGAGAGATATTGTGGCTTCCACTGTGCATATGCATGTGCTAGTGCAAACTGGTGTCTAAGGAAGCCTGAAGAAGGCTTGATGATTCTAGGTCTACAGATGTAATTAAAATTGCAAGTCCATTGTTAGGAACAGGAGAGGATCCTAGCTAAGCCTAGCCTTACGACTGAGCTACCAAGAAGGAACTGTCCAGTCTTTGGGAGGGATTTGAGAGCAGGAGATGGCCATGCCATGAGGAAGAGTCTTCACTGCTGACTATGAAGATAGATGAGACCATGGTACAAGAAGTCTGGTGACTTCTAGACCCTAAGAGTGGGACACATTTGATACCTGACAAGCAAGTGAATAACTCAGCTCTATGGTTATAAGGAATTAAATTTGTCCATCAAAAGGGGTAATCTTTAATGTAGCTTCTTCATATAGCTAGACCACTCTCGAATCTCTTTGTGCTGTTGTCCTGCACATATTAACTGTACAAAATACTAGGTTTCATTATGGCATGTTCATGTGTGCATATGACATTCTTCTGTTATACAGAGCCAACAGTATCCCCATGGATCCCACACCACATCTGCTTTCCCTTTCCTTGATTATTCTTTTTGCTTTCACATCATTTCTGTTTCCCAGGCTCCACATATACCAGAAAACATGTCACCCTCATTTTCTGTGTCTGGCTTTGTTGTGTGCCTCTTTTCTTTGGGTTTAATACAACCATTGCCAACTTTATAGTTTGTCACAAGTCCTTTATGCTGCAGGTTGGACTCTTCAGGAATGAAGCTGCCTGGAAGTTACCCAGGAGCTTTCCTGGAGATGTATCTGTCTTTGAGTTGTGCATACTTCTCTAAGTAACCCCAACAAATGGATTAGTTCACTAATTTAGACATTTCCCCATGAGTGAATGCTAATGGGCTTAATCCCATGCTAGTTGTATGCTGCTCTTTGGGCTAAATGCACCCTATATGTTTGAATAGATATTTTGCAACTAGGTTATTATTCTCTCAACCTGGTTATCTCTTGTTCTATATATAAGATGATTTTGTTCTTCTTTGTGGCCAATGATCCACTGTATACCTGTGTGCACATGTATGTGCACACGTGTGTGTGCGCACACACACACACACACACACACACACACACACACACTAATCTTTGTCTTCTCCATTCACCATTGATAGGCACCCAGGCAGATGCTATAACCTAGCTGCTGTGAATACTATATTCATATATAGATATGAAAATATCTCTATCCTTTGGTGCTTCTGTTCTTTCAGGGATGAACACAGGAATGCACAACTGAATGATATATAAATTCTTATTTTTAGTTTCCTGAAGACTGTCCATATTGATTTAAGTAGGAGGTGGATAAATTTACATTCTCACCAATGGTATATAATCGTGCCATTGAATCCTTGCAAGCCTTTGTTGTTTTTAGCCAAGTCTAGCCAATCTGAGTAGGGTAAGGTGAAACCTCAAGGTAGTTGGGGTTTTGTTTATTTGTCTGTCTCTGTCTATTTATTTGGAATAGGGACAGACTACCAACCTCTGTCTGGCTTGTAAATTAGTACATAGACCAATCTGGCTTGAAACTCACAGCAATCCACCCACCTCTGCTGAGCTCAATAGTATATGACACCATACCCCACCTGTGTAGTTTAGATTTGTGTGTCACTGATACGGAGGACGGTGAGCATCTCCTCCTGTATGTAGAAAGGCATATCTTTGATTTTACCTTCAGCAGTTTCCCTCCTTACATTTCCATCAAATTAGGGGTCTATACAAACGTGAGCTTATGAGATGATAGTGTCAGAAATGAGTAAAGGAGGGGTGTGAATGTGGAGCATGCCTGAGGTCCCAGCATTAGGCAAAAGGTAAGGGATCAAATTCAAGGCCAGCCTCAGCTACCTAGTAAATTAAAGGCCAGCCTGGGCTACAGTATACCTTGTCCCCAAACCCCAAAACAAACAAATGAGTTATCAGTAGTAACCAGAGACAGAGATTTCCATGATTTGCATTCAAAATGACAAGCAGAGGAATGTGATGTTAATGAAAAGCAAATGTCGGAAAACTCAGTAGGCAAGTGTTCTGTCCACTTTGATCTTTGGAACCTTTTGTACATTTGAAATTATTTCAAATGAAAAGCTTCAAAAGAAAAGGAGTGTTTGGGGTGTGTTTCCAGGTGTTTTGTTTTGTTTTGTTTTGTTTTTGGTGACATATTAATTTCTCTAAAACCTTAAATTGTTCTTTGCTGGGGATAAAAGATTGTCATGGTTCCATCGAACAAGAGCTAATTGCTAGCAAGCATCCTTAGTAGGGCCCTCACACCAGGCTAAGTGCTTCACGTGTCTAGACTCATTTCAGTGTCACAACAAAGCTTGGAGTGAGTACCCTCCCCATCCTCTGTAGTGCTGTGGGCTGAGTCCATCATCTCATGCACAGCAGGCAAGCATTCCACCACTGAGCTACACCCCAAGTCAGTAAGCACACTGAGCCTGCCTCAGTTTGTAAATTCCTGTTCAGAGCTCAAGATCGGTGTTCTCTGTGTATCCTTTATCAACAGTCTGCATACGCCACCTTAGACTCATAGTATGCACCTCATCTTTTTCGACTCTTAGAAATTTATCATATTTTGAACTCTGGCAAAAAATGATGAAAACCAGAAAAATTACAAACAAATATTATGGAAGAATTTAAACTCACTTGTTTGTTTTGTTCTATTTTGTTTAACCTTTTCTAATGAAAAGCCCTCCAGCTGAATTCTCTTTTGAGGAAGGAGGAAGCAGAGTAAGACTAGGGTTTGGCTTTAGAGGCCTTGGACAGACACTCGACCAGCCAAGAAGTTCAGTCCCTCTGAGCCCTAAGCTTCCCATCTGTGACTAGAGAGCATTTAAAGCAGTTCTATTAGGCTTTGTGGCACACACCTGTAATCCCAGCACTTGGAAGGGTGAGGCAGGGTGATCATGAGTTGAAAGCCAGCCTGGGCTACATAATGACTCTCTGCCTTAAAACAGACAGACAGATGAACAAAGAAACTGCCCAAATAATTAATGAGTGAAACTTGGAGTTTATTGCTTAGCCATTCCCAAGGGCACAGAGAATTGCAGATATATTTCTAGAAAACAGATCACCTTACTAAAATACAAATTTGTAAGCCATGGAATCAGAAATCAACTCAAAGCCCCTTCCGGGTGCCTGCTGCATGCCTGCCACTTGCACTCAGGTGAGTCTGAGCTTTGTTTCACCTTTTCCCCGTATTTGACCACATCCTCACTCTTCTTCTTGGAGAATGGCTTAAGGGGTGGTAAGGCAGGCAGGCTTTCCTGGACACGCCCACCCTCTGCCTGGTAGAATCTCTATCTGGTAGAAATCCAGTGTTTTCTGGCTGTACTTTGCTTATCTAAAGGCTAAAAGGAGAGGGCTGGAAAGCAACCTCTGCATTCTGCCCTTCTTCCTTTCACCCAAGCAGCGTTGGAGACGCTGCTCCTAGGTCTCTGGCTATCCTCTCTCAGACAGCTCTAAGCTGAAGGAAAACTAGAAATCCACCTGCATCAGAGACCAGCCAAAGTCACTTCCTCCTGAGTCAGCAGGTGTTATATCAAGCTGCTAGCAGCTTACCCCAAAGACCCACAAAGCACTACCTCTACATAGAAAATCGTGAAAGTGAGACCAGAGTGGACAGCCTCGCTGGCTGAGGGGCTGCCTTCTTTGGGAGAAGGTGGTGGGTCCTGTTACGTACCATTACTCATTATTTCTACTACTCCCTGACAATGAAATTGGGAGCCAGATGTCATCTTCCAGATGTTTCTAACTTCCGTAGCAGGTAATTTAGTGAAGATAGTCTCAAGTGCCATCCCATATGTTTCAAGTAGCGGAGCCACTTTCCCAAGGACTTTGAGAACTCTTGCACAAGGGCACATGCATGAGTCCAGGCCCCTCAGTTCTCTGCTGCTGCTGCTGCTGCTGCTGCTGCTGCTGCTGCTGCTGCTGCTGCTGCCTCAGTCTCCCCACTCAGCATTCTGCCTTCTGTATGTCATCATCCTCTGGTATAACCTGACTACCTGTTGGACTCCTCCACAAACTCCAGTCCAGTCTTTAGGGTGTCATGATTCATGGCAGTGTTGATTTTAGTGAACATTTGAGCAATGGTCTGTGTATGGTACCGTGTGTATATGTAGAGTTTTATACATGTATGTAATTTATACAATCTGGGGTTTTCTCTCTCTCTCTCTCTCTCTCTCTCTCTCTCTCTCTCTCTGTGTGTGTGTGTGTGTGTGTGTGTGTGTGTGTGTGACACAGAGAGAGGGTATATATGTGTGAGGGCACATGTTTTATGTGATGCATTTGCATATGGTGTGGTATGTATATGCAGTGGACTTCATATGGTATATGTGTGTTGTAATAAGGTGTGTATATGGTGCAGTACAATAGTTACAGTGATGAAGTACCACAAACTGAATGGCCTAATTAAGAGGAATCTTATGGTTCTGGAAGCATCTAGAAGGGTCAGCAGAGCTGTAAGCCCTTTCAAGGCTCTGTCCTACATCTTTTCTCTATCTTTGAGTAGCTCATGGTTTGTGGTGGCATAGCTCCACACAACACAGCATTCCCTCTGTGTGCCTTTGTCCAACTGTCTGCCTCTTCTAACGACAACAGTCATAGTGGATCAAAGGCTCACTCTATTTCCCAAGTTTCCAGTTCCCAAAATTCTCAGAAGCCCCCACAATAGCACCACTAGATGGGTGCTGGGAATTCCACACGTGAGCATGTGGGAGACATCTCATATCCAAACTAGAGCAGGGGTTTGAAATATCTGTGTCACATTTTTCTTTCCTGGCTCTCTAACATTCTCAGTACTTCTGTCTCCTGGAAGAACTTCCTGTGACCATGTTCCTCTCGTCTCCCAACTTTCCCACCAAGTTGCTGGACTCCTCTTCCCAAACCTGTTTCTGCTTCTTCTGTTCTCCCCCGAAGCTACCATGCAGTTTAATAAAAATCCATTTGCATATTTTGTTCTTCCTCATGCAAGCCATTCAGGCTTGGCCTGGAGCGTGACCATGATAACTCAAAAGTCCACTAGTGATGCTTTGACGAAGATACACACTTCCTTAATATCTAACTGAGGAAGAACCCTGTGGTCACATCCTATAGTTACACTTCCCCTTTAGTCAGTGAATTAAAAGAAACTGTTAGTGAAAGTATTTGGTGAACTGGTTCTATTTATTTCTGGCTTAAAAAAAAATAAGGCCTCTTATACAATGCAGAAAATAAAAACGATCATGAGCAAGAGTGTTACCGTGCAGAATGAAGGGGAGCTCAGCACACCTCCCTTCCCTGGTGGGTGTGGTCAGAAGCACAGCGTTCGTTTCCAACAGGTGAGAGCACGGCTTCAGTGTCCCTCTCCATGGACTAGATTCAAGCTGTCCTAATGAGTCAATTAAAGTTGACAAGAGAGAGTTAAGCAATCTGCCCCACTGTGCTGGTCGGTCTGTGGAGTGAGTTTCATGCTCCAGACGATTGCTTCTCCTCATGACCATTAGCAGTCACCAGGCTTTGGACATAAACACAGCCTGGAGACTGTGGAATCTGCCAATGAGCCTACACTGGGTTATGCTGTGACGAGCAACTCCAGATCAACAAGAATTTATAAGTCTTGCCCATAACACCTGTCCTCTCAGAATGGGCTGATACTCTGTCCTGAGACAGCTCTCTTGTGGAGTTGAGCTAACAGCAGATTCTCCTTGCTAAAGAAAGAAATGAAACATGGGTGGATCATGAATTGGCTTTTAAAACTTGAGGAAGGGACCAAAGTCACTTCCACCCACATTTCACCACCTACCATAATGTCATGGACAAGGAAGAAAAGACCATTTCCCAGAGGGAGGAGCGACAGAATTAATACCCTTCCTATCTGGCATCTATGTTTTGTTATTGTTCTTACATTTAGAGGAAGTGAAGAAAAAATGGAGACCTTTCTAATCATCAATTTTAATGGCTGGAAATTTTTTTCTTATTGTCTATGGTTGAGTGTACATTATAAGATTAAAGAATAGAAATACATATTTTCTTTGGATAGCATCAGAACCTTTGGTATTCAATGTCTTTTCCAATTTGGAAAACTAATTCATTTTAATGGAAGACTGCTTAATGGGCAAGATGAGGCATATTAATGCAGACTAAGATAATTTTTTTATTAGATTTTTTCTTTATTTACATTTCAAATGTCATCACCTTTCCTGGTCCCCCCTTCGAACCTCCCTATCTCATTCACCCTCCCCCTGCTTCTATGAGGGTGTTCCCCCACCAACCTACCCATTCCTGCCTCCCCACCCTGGCATTCCCCTACACTGCTCCACTGAGCCTTCACAGGACCAAGGGCCTCTCCTCCCATTGATGCCCAACAAGGCCATCCTCTGCTACATACATGGCTGGAGCCATGGGTCCCTCCATGTGTACTCTTTGGTTGGTGGTTTAGTCTCTGGGAGCTCTGGGGTGTTTGGTTGGTTGATATTGTTGTTCTTCCTACGGGGTTGCAAACTCCTTCAGCTCCTTCAGTCCTTTCTCTAATTTCTCCATTGGGTACTCCATTCTCAGTCCAATTGTTGGCTGTGAGAATCCACCTCTGTATTTGTCAGATTCTCAGGAGACAGCTATATCAGGATCCTATCATCAAACACTTCTTGGCATCTGCAATAGTGTCTGGGTTTGATAATTGAATATGGGATAGATCCCCAGGTGGGGTGATCCTGGGCGTTTTAGAGCACCTGGGAGTCCAGCTTCCAGACTAAGGTAATTTTAGCAGTTAAATTTTTATCCCAATTTTCCAACTATTCAACAAAACGGTGGGTTGGGTTTTTTGTTTGTTTGTTTTTCACTAGTTTGTTTACCTTCATAGGAAGGCAAGCTAAACCTAATTGTATTAACCTAATGATAGCTTAAAGCTTTTAAAGTGAGCTATACTCTCATAATACTATTGATAGGCAGATAATCTTTTCATTTGGAAATACATTAAAGCACATAGGTTTAAAAGAGGATCATGTGCTGTGATGATTGTTCATGTATTCAGGTCAGAGGTTCGGTATGTGAAATGATGAAGCCATTGCTGACATGTATGTGGAGGAACATTAGGTTAGAAGATGGTACAGATAATTACAGGAAGAGAGACACAGGACACAGGCTCAGAAGGTGCTTGATAAACACAGGAAGCAGGATTTTTTGATAAAAAGAAGCCTCTAAACTCTACTATGGCATTGTTGCTACACAAGCCTGTGACTGGTAGACATTGGGAGTGCTGACAAACACAGCTTTTAATATCTGGGTGGCAGGGGATTTCATGTTATCCCAGTTGTCATAATCAGTCATCACTGAGCAGGTCTGCATGCCTTTCTGGCTACATCCTCCTGCCTGCCTGCCAGCTTCCAGCTTCACACTCTCTGGTGACTTTATATTAACCAGCCCTCTGCTTTCCTTACTTCCCTGTCTCCTCACCTTAGGCTGCATGACACCCCAATGACCTCAATTGTCTTTCTGTTCTAGCTTTTCTTGTGCCCTTTGGCAAACCTCAGCTTTCTTCTTCCATTTCACCCTGTTGGAGAAAGTCATGTGATATTCCTAGTAAGTTCTTAACATCTAACTGGCCTATTTATCCCCATATTCATCCCATTTCCCAAACAACTATTTCAAATATTTCCTTTTTCTCAGTTCTCCTTCCACTCTATTGCTACGTCACACTATGTCTTTTATAGAGAACAAATGTGTCAAATTATCTCAATCCCGAGTCTCCTGTGCCTGTCCCTACTTAGACCCCTCTCAGTTTTCCTGGAACTTTTCTCATGATTATACTTCTTTCTCGTGTGAACACATCCTACTCTATTTGTTTGGGTTTGGAGCCAGGGTCCCATTGTGTAGCCCAGCCTGGCCAGGACCTGGCTATGTAACCCAGGTTGGCACTGAATTCACAATCCTTCTGCCTTAGTCTTCTAAGAACTGGGATTATAGGCATGTAGCACCACAAATATCTAGCTCAATCTTCTTCTTTAATTGAGCTTTTCATCATCCATTGGCATTTAGACATGCTTAAGTCTTCCCATTACACAAAGGAAGGGAGAGAGGGAAGGAGGGAATGAGGAAGGGAAAGGGAAAGAAGGGAAGGGAAGAGGGAGGGAGGCTGAGAAAAACATTTTTTTTCTGTCACTTTATAACTTCTAGCTAGCCAGTCCTTTCTTTCCACTGGCCACATGCTTGCTGACTGGATCTGCCTATTCCCTCATTCCTTTACTTCTTTTATCTAAGAAAGGAAAAACTTACAGAGATGCAGCTTATGTATAAATCACACTGATTTTAATGGTGCAGTTCAGTAAAGGTTTACACATTTATAGACCCAGATCACACATATGACATTTTCAGGAATGTGATATACTTAGTGTCCCCAAACTTTGTATATCTACTTGGTAATGCACCTGGCAGACAGTTCTACAATGGAGTACCCTTTAAGATTCACTTTATGTTTAATTTGTGTGTCTGTGCAGTTAAGTACAGATACCTAAGGTGCCTATGAGTGCGTGTTGGATCCCTGGGGCAAATGTGGGTGTTTAGAACAGAACTCCCCTGTAAGAGCACAATCTGCTCTTGACCATTGAGCCACCCTCCAGCCCTTTCATAGCAGTGATTTGAAAGTGTCCTTATTTCTCTTCAGCTGCATTGTGCTGTACTCATCAGCTGTAATTGGTTTATTCTTTTACAAACAGTACTTTGATGAATAGTTTTGTGCAGGCATTTTTTGTATTTCTACCTGTGTGAATTTTACATATAATCTGGAAAAAAAGTGGTCAAAGACTAAACATATTTGTCATCTGTGTGATTATGACCTGATTTCTCCTAAAATAGTATATTATTTTTTATTTATGTCAACACTATTAAGAATACCTGCTTCAGCACAGATTTGCTAAGAACATAGGCTGGTAACCTTAATTTTATGTGTATGCCATTTTTTTTATATTTATTGCAGCTTCATTGGGCTATAATTGACACCAATAATATATTGTCACAATTTCAGGAGTTTTGCTGTGGACATATAGTATTCTTTACAATCAAATAGCTATATCTATATGATCCCAAAGTGCCCCATGCTTCTTTGTAATCTATCTATCCCTTCATACCCCATGCCTAAGCAAGGAGTTTTCAAAACTTTTACTTCTTCTATATCCTTGTTCCAGAGTCTTAGGGGATACCTCCTGTCATTAGAGTAAACTAAAAGAGAAGAAAACAGAATCGTGAGACCAGGGGATAAAGGGAAGATCTGCACTGTGACAGGGAAGAGCTATCCCAGATTTGACCTGCTGCATGTTAGGCTGATGGCCTCAGCATGAAGAGCAAGGCTAAGAGAAGCACAGAGATTATTCCGCGCCCCTTCCGAGTCCCCTCGCCCGCAAGAGAGACACGGGAGGCAGTGTTCGGGTAGTTACTACAGCGAGGCTTTATTCTTGTATCAGCTGAAGCAGAAGACCCCAAGCCCGGGAATGGCACTGCTATATGTACCCTAGAGTGGTGTGTTCACTTCTGATTGGCTGTTCACTCATCACCCCATATTACGCCCCGGGATGGGCAGTGGATTGGCACGCTTTTGCCTTTTGCACCTTCGCAGTTAGTTGTTTACTTGTGGGAGCACAGGATGTCCGCGCCATCTTGTAATGGCGAATGTTGTCACACTCACCGCGGCTCCTAACATCTCCCCCTTTCAATTTTATTAAGATGGAACAGCCTTTTGCCTATCAAGCATGGCACCAACTCAGTGAGGGAAAGCAGAGGCCTGATCCCCTGTGCAAAATGAGATATTGTAATGGGTTTCTTCTCTTGTCGTCATGCAATGAGTAATACTTCCCATACCCATCTCGATGCCTTTTTGTCGGGGAAAGGGAGCCTCCACTCTGGAGCGCCTGGCGGCCATCTGTGCACGGAGAGGAGGTTTTGGCATCAAACCTTTGTGCAATCAGGCATACTTTCGGGAAATCTATCCACACTCGTGGAACATTCCCTGTTGAGTACCCACTCGCAAACACCATATTCAGGTACCACAGTTATTCAGGCAAGGGCTGGCTAGACTTAGACCTCTCATTGACCCAGTGCAATGGGCTGAACCCTTGGGGTGCATCGACTGAGGGTCTCAGTCATCAGATACTTTCTTAGCCTAGATAGCCAAATTTCAGGGGAAGATCCTTGCTCAAGGCTACGAGTGCTTGGGCGATAGTGACCTTGTCATATTTTTGTTGGGCTCTGAGCTTGCAGACCAACCATAACATGAACACCAATCCACAACATAGGGCTGCACCAAACAGGCCTATCCCCACCCTTTAAGAAAGAAAGAAAAGGCAGAGGTAAGCCAAGAAGTAAAATAGCCAGGGGTAACGGGGTCCACTCATGTTACATTAAGGCTCGAAATCCGGATCTGCAGTTGCTGCTGCATCTGGTCCAGCTCCCTAGTCCAATTCCCTTGTAAATAAGCAGAAAGATTATGGCTTTGAATAAATGTATCGTTCATAAATCTCAAAGGTGTAATACATAGATGTGTGGTTGCTGACACGCAGCTCATCTGAACCACATCTGTGAGTTGTTCCACATGGGCTTGGAGCAAATCAACTCTCTGATTGACCAACAGAATGCCTGATGCCAAGTGCATCCACTTTCTGTGGAATGGTCAAAGCCTTAGAGGTCTTTTCTGAAATTTGATTAACAACAGTAGCTGCTGTAACTTGATTAGCCAAGGCTATGCCGGCTGTCACAGCTGCAGCTGCAGAGATGGTAATAGCCGTGATAATGGCTGCAGTAATGCCAAAGTCTCTTTTATGTCTTATTAATGATGTAATAGGGAAAGTTTCAGGATCGGCTTCTACTGGAATGGGCACAAAGGTAGGCACGTGCACAACCAAGGCTAGGTCTAGTGATCCATTCCAGCATTGTGCTAAAAAGCATGTAACATTCTTACAATCCAAGATATCAGAATTATTTTAAAAGTTGGATAACATAAAGAAAAATGGGAGGTCCACACACACCAACACCGGTTGTGCAGATGCATTCCTAAACACCTTATTAATTTTAATGTTATTCAAATGGCTAGAGATATTAGATCGTGTAGCTGAAACGTTTTGTACCTCATGAAATATCCCATTCAACAAGGCAAAGGCAGATACACTGGCACTAGCTCCAGCCTCATTACTCAACACCCAATGATAAAAGGGCCAAATATTTTCTATGCCAGTGCTCTTACCTGTATTATTCATTATAGCCAAATCGAGAGGAGGGGATAAATTAAATCCTCTGGCAATTTGTTTTTTGGGTTAAATCTTAGACTGGCAGGGTGAAAACACTACTGGAAAGGACAAATCTGGATAGTACCACGGTATCATCTGTTGCAAAGTGGCATTATTGGTATGCCAATTGGACCTCTTAATTATAGTAACATTACTTCTAATCATGGTGGTGGTAATGTTTATAGGTGCTGATGAATTCAGACCGATATTTCCCGGTCCTTCCATCTGTCCTGAACTAATCTGATTCAAGACAGCCCCTAGCACTCTTGTCTCCACCTTACTGTAAGTCACAGGATCCACCCAATTAGCAAGAGTAGCTTTCTTAAGAATCATACAAGGTGTATGTAGTTTACTTGTCTTATTACCCTTGCTTGCTGCCACAAAACAAAGTGTAAAGTTTAATGGAAAACTTGTAGCATTATATAACTCAGGCTGCTGGTGGGTGCGCCGAGAGCACGGGGCATCCATGTAACACTCAGTAGCTGTAAACAATGGCAGCACTGCAGAATTTGAATGTACTGGCATGGGAACAGGCCAAGATCTAACTATGGCCCATAGTGGTATACTTATCCCCAAATCGAACATCAGCATCAGGAGAATCAGAGCCATTATCTTGCAATCTAGCTTCATTCTTCACGATCTACACCAGCCACATAGGGACCCAAATTGGATTGTCTTCACCCTGTGGAAAAACACAGACAGCTCCCCTCCCCGGCCATGGCGGGGGGGGTCTATCGTGTCCCTGACCTTGGAGAAGGACAGCAGCCATCTCTAAATTTGATGCCACAAGTCCTGCATTAGTAAGGGGACCTCCCAAGCCACAACAAGCTCTCAACCAGTCTTGTAACCCTCTGTTCCTACGAGGGGCAATGACTGTGCGGCATTCCGCTGTAGCATTTTCAAAGACCATTTGTTCTATCAATGGCATTGCCTGCTCTGGTTCCCCAAAGATTCTGCCAGCTGCCTCAGTCATGCGGGTCACAAAGTCAGAGAAGGACTCACTGGTCCCCTGAGTTATTTTGGACAAATAAAGATTACTGCCTTCTCGCCTGGGGAAAGACTTCCAGGCCTTAACAGCAGCTGTCTCTATTTGTGCGTATACCTGCCAAGGGTGATCAGTCTGGTCATTGGCATGTGCGCCAACTCCTGCCAGCATGTCAAAAGTCCATAACTGTTGACCCTCAATGCTTGTATTAGCTCTGGCTTGTGCTTGTAACTGCTTATGCCAGAGCGCTTTCCATTCCAAATATTGGCCCATATTGGTAAGTACCGCCTTCACTGTGTCCTGCCAGTCTCCTGGCGTCATAGCAGCTGCACTTAATCTCTCCACTTGGGATACAGTAAAATTAGCCCCAATTCCATATGCACATACTGCCTCAGCTAATTCTTTGACCTGCCTATACTCTACTGGGGCATGAACACAGGCTCCCTCTGCCCCTTCAAAGACCGGAAATGCCAGCTGTAGCTGTCTCTGATCTCCTGGGCTGAGAAATGAATTAGAGACGCTGCCGGGGGCATAGGCCAGAGGCAAGGGCGGGGCCAAGGGGCTCAAGGTCTTTCTTAGTCTTATCTCAGAATGGTTAATTTTTGCATAGGCGGCTGCCTCCTCCACTAGGCTTTCTTCTTCGGAGCTGCTAAGGTCTGTGGCAGCAAGCTCCTTAATGGGGTATAGGGGGGTCCTTTTGACCTCCACTCTCTCTTCACCAGCCGGTGAAGGGTCCTTAACCTTAACAGGCCTTGCAGTGGCCCCTGTTCCTTTTGAGTACTCTTTTCTTTGACCAGGCTCCTTGGCCTGTCTCTGTTGCCCAGGTTTTTTTGCCTGCTTCTCCTTTCCAGGCTCCTTGGCCTTATCTTTTTCCCCAGGCTCCTTGGCCTGATGCCAGCTAACACTCTCTGTTTCTGATACCCTGGAGTGGACCTCTCTTGAAACCTCTTGACTTGCACTACTAGCTGTGCTGCGAGCTGGATCCCCACAACACAAATAAGCTAAAAGCAAAAGCAACACAAGCAAGAGGCCAACTAGTGCAGCAGTGGCAATGAGTGAAAATCCTCTCGCAACCAAGGCTTCCACCCCAAACATACCTCTCAGAGATGTACCTCTATCCTGTAGTCTTTTAACCCACCCCAAATCTCGGGGGTGGGAGGGTCTCCGCGGCACCTTGAAATTCCCGGGTTTCAGCACCAGATATTCCGCGCCCCTTCCGAGTCCCCTTTGCCCGCAAGAGAGACACGGGAGGCAGTGTTCGGGTAGTTACTACAGCGAGGCTTTATTCTTGTATCAGCTGAAGCGGAAGACCCCAAGCCCGGGAAAGGCACTGCTATATGTACCCTAGAGTGGTGTGTTCACTTCTGATTGGCTGTTCACTCATCACCCCATATTACGCCCCGGGATGGGCAGTGGCTTGGTGCGCTTTTGCCTTTTGCACCTTCACAGTTAGTTGTTTACTTGTGGGAGCACAGGATGTCCGCGCCATCTTGTAATGGCGAATGTTGTCACACTCACTGCGGCTCCTAACAAGAGATTGATTCTCAAAAGTGTTGACTGGAGGGCTGGACAGGTGGCTCAGTGATTGAGAGCGAGAGCAGGTACTACTCTTCCAGAGGACCTGAGTTCAGTTCCCAGAACCCACACCAGGTGGCTCACAACTGTCTGCAACTCCAACTCCAAGAGATCCAACACCCATTTCTGGCCTCTGTCATGGGCAGTCACATGCATATGCTCACACAGATATGTAGCTACCTACATAATTAAACATAAGATAAATATTTCAACAACAACGACTAAGTTTTGACTGGAAATTTTAAAACTTCAGCAAAAAGCCAGTGACTGAAAAACCAAGTAAGTAAAAAACGACACAAAGATAAACTGGGGGAAAAAGGGAAGAGATAATAATAGGTCAAATGCTTCAACTTCAGTTTGTATATTTTTGATGCTGGTCTAGCCAACACTATGAGCTGACATTCTCAGAAGAGTTGCAGAATGGAAGGGCAGTGTACATGGTAGGAGTCAAGGAGATTAATTTTTGTTTGGTTGCTTGGTTTGTAGATTTGTTGACCTGTTATCAGGGATTGAACCTAGAACCTCCTATATGTTTGGCAAGCATTCAACCAGCTATAGTACACCACTCTTTTAACTTTTTCTTAAATGAAGTAAGTCTAAGTCACCTAGGCTGGCCTTGACCACACCATGACCCACATACTTTGGCCTCCAGAGTAGCTGGGGTTATGGGCCTGTACCACAAGATTCTTATCTTCCATAGGCCATAGCCAAAAGATTGAGAAGGATCCTGGGAAGCAGGGTCTCTGCTGACTCCTCTGTGGCTTGAATATAACACCCACTACTCAATACCAGCTCTGCTAGGGAGCGAGAAGCCACCACCACTGTACCTCCTGCCCTCCCCCAACATTTCTGAATCCATGAGGAAAAATTAATTGAAAATCAGAGCATCATGAATCTGAGATATTCTTGTCTTGACTGCAGCCTTGGTTCTGAACAAGGGTAACACACAGTCTGAATTGGACTTAACGGTCAGACCATGCAGCCCTCAAAAATACTGCATGCAACACAGCAATTCAGATGTGAGATTATTCTGTTCAGAATTATAGTACAGCTTATTTTCTCTTTGTAGAAACATAGTGGCTTAATTATAGAAAATGAAGACATTTAATATTTTCCTACTATCATTCCTCTGCAGAAATTAGTAGAATGTTGGGTTGTATTATGTTCTAATATTCTTTTCTTAAAAAATGCAATTTGAGTTCCTTATGAGTTTCATAAGCAGTAGTAAAAGAAGTCTGGCTTAGTTTGGGGACAGAATTTCTAAGAATTTCTGAAATAGACCCGAACATAGGATACTCTGGATGAGTTTATGAGGCTGGAGAGTTTCTCCTTTGGGCTTACATACAGGAACAAGGAGCTTCCTGGGGGTAAATTCACTTCTGCATAAAGATCTTTTTACTCTTTCCTGGAATAGATGATTTTGTGGTGAAAAGGCTCCTAAACAATTCATTTTTGTTTAATTTTTTTTCTTTTTGTACCTGTCTAGATGGATTCTAGATGTACTCTCTTTGTCCCTGTCTAGACAGGTTCTTTGTCCTTCTTCAGAATATATCTGTTTAGTCATTCTACCTTAGTATTTCCTGGGAAATTATGGCCTTTTGTCTGAAAATTAAAGGCTTTATTTTGAAATAATTTTCTTTAATACTTTACCTGAAACATACTTCAAAACCATTAGTTTGGTTCTCTTATTCTTTGGACTTCTACTAAGAAAGACTCAGCACATGGCTGGATACAAGATCTCTTTTGCTTCTAGTGCTACCATCTTTGCTCGTCTCACTGTCCTTGTCTGTGTCTGTCTGAGACTCTTATACATGCATCTCCTCTGTGTTTACATTTTTCACCATTATTTTCTCTGCTCTATTTTTTATAATGTATTATATTTCTGTTCCATGATTTTTAAAATATTTTTAATTGAATATAAATAAATGCAAAATACTTATTCATATGTTAAGTATAAATTAGTAGGTGGTATTTGTTTATTATTGTTATTAAATATAAATAAATGTAAAATATTTGTCTCAATGTATTTGTGTCACAAATATTTTTATTACAAATATTTATTTGTATCATATGTGTATGTGAGTGCAGGTGCCATGAGACATATGTTCAGGAGCTCAGAGGACAACTATATGGAGTTAGTCTCTCCAGAGGATTCTGGGGGTGACACTTGGGTCACCGTGCTTGCATGGATGTTGAGCCATCCCTGTGGCCCTTTCGCTAAGCTCTGCTGGTTTGCTTTTCATTACCTACATTATAAAACAAACCTTCCTGCTGTTTATTAAATAACTCTCTCTTTATATGCATTCTTCAGATGGATTGTATTATATTCTTTTAGGATTGTATTTATCCTTTCTTCTCCTATGGTTGCTGGGAATTGAACTCAAGACTTCTGGAGGACCGCCAGTGCTCTTAACTGCTGAGTTATGTCTCCAGCTTCATAGGAGTGGTTTATTTCTAATGCCAACAAAAGAAGAGGGTTGGGGCTCTTACATTTTTTGTGTTTGGCATTCATGAGGTTGGTGGATATATAGTAAAAACTTCTAAACTGCTTCTGGAAAATCATGTCACCTCTAGACATGACAGGACAGCCGCACCCACAAAATTTCCACAATGTGTCTAGCTAAACAAGGCCTGGACAATTGCAACTCCAGATGACATTCCAATGTGAATGGGGGAGATTTCACAAGATCTCACTTCTAGATGAAAAGCTACAGTCTCTTCATCTGCTGAGAGTTAGAGAATCAGTTTCTCCATGGATGAGGCCCTGATACATTGCCCAATCCAATGTTGTCAGCCTAAACAAACATACATGAGTAACAGGAAATGGACTAAGCAGGGTCACATATACATATTTTTTTAGACAAGGGGGCCATGAATTTGAGAGGTTGGGACATGGGAAGAGTTGGAAGGAGAAAGAAAGCAGTGTGGTGGTGTAAATATACTACATGTCTACAAGATACTCAGAAAAGCTTTAAAAACAACAGTCAAACTCCGAGTTACTGTTGCTGAATAATCTCTCCTTCAGCTACAACTGCCAATTTGTAGTAGAGAACTCTTGTCTTCCCAGGAGCACTCAGCTTGACAAGAACTGCAGCCAGTTTTAGTCATAAGCTCTGTGGGTGACCCTGAGTAACATTGGCTGGTTATCCCCATAGTTTCTTAGAGTATTATAAATATAAAACACTTGCAGAGTGTAGCAGGTGATGCTTTATAGCCAGACGCTGGTGCCAGAAATGTGCCCACCTCTTTGATATTTGCTTGAGATCAACCAGGTACATTCCAGCTATGAGTGAGTAGCTTTTGTCACTACCAGTTTCTATTTACTCATCCTTCCAATTCAAATTGCAGGTATCCATTTGTTCTTGCTTCAACTCAAGGTAGTCCTTCCATCAGTAATTCCCCAATAAAATTATAAAGAGTGTAATCCTGGGTCTGTTTCCCCCCTCCAGTATCATCATGGTACCTCAGAATTGGTTCTCATTCACTGAGATGCTTCTTCTATTACCAACTCATTTTCTTGGATCTTGGTACTTGAACTAGGGACTCTTTAGAACTGTCACTTCTCAGACATATTTGTGCATACAGAGGTATACACACATTTCAGTGTTCAAATTTAGAAACTTGGCAGGTGCATGCTGGGGCTGGGTCTTTTCAAGCCTTTTCTCATATCCTAGGTTACCCCTTTCCATTGAAAATCTCCTCTGGGAATGTTCATCCAATAATTCACTTGCTCCTTCCCCAGCTGTACTTCTAAGTGAGCATCTCAGGACAGTTGGTACTTTGAGTATGTGACCTTAGTGTCTTCAGCCACTGTTGAAGAGCCCTGCTATTAAGGTCACAATCTGCCATGTTCAGATAGCTCTCCAAGCTCCATGCAAAATGGAGGACTCTTTCTCAGCAGGCATTTTCTTTCTCTACCTGACCTTCTCTGGAGAGTGTCTCTGAGCACAGATGCCTGACCTTATCTGAAGAATGACCTTATGCAGAACCCTCTGCAAGCACTGCACTGCATAAGTCAGCATACACGTCCCAGGCTGGTTTCCTGACTGCATGATAACTAGGTACTATGTTATGACAAATTAGCACTTTCCACCCATCCCCCCTAAGAGCCCTTATATACCCTGTTCCTCGAGCAATAAAATATCTGTCATACTCATAGCTATCTGAACCTTGAATACTGTCTCTCCCTCTTTTGTCCTTGAGGGCTGGTGGCAAGTGATACCCCAAAGAGAAGGGAAATCCAAAAGTCACCAGCTACTAAGGAGGCTGAGGCAGGAGAATCAGTTGAGCTCAGGAATTTAAGACTAACCTGGGCTATTTAGAAACATCCGGCCTCAAAAACAGAGAAGCCTTCAATGGGCCAGTGAGATGGCTTAGTATAAAGGTGTTTGCCATACAAGCCTGGCCACCTGAGTTTGATTCTTGGATCTCACAACAGGAGAGAATGTATTCCATACATACCTTACTCTCTCAAACACACTAGTAGTGTGGTTTTTTTAAAGACCATCTTCTATAACCAAGCAAGGCTTTCAGTGATGGGACTGGGACATTAACCCAGCCACAAGACCTTTGACACATAGTGGGCTGGATAATGGCCTAGAATGTGTAGGAGTAACCAACCAATAACTGGTCCAACTTGAGGCCCTTGCCACAAAAAGGAGCCATGCTCATCATTGCCTGGATGGCCAGCAATTAAAGGCTGGATAGCCCAGAGATCTAGGATAGGTAGAATGAAACATAATAGGCAAAAAAGTCTATGAAATGATTCCTAATGATATTCTGTTATACTCATAGATAGCTCAGTTGTCATCACAACAGCTTCATCTAGCAACTGATTAGAGCAGATGCAGAGACCCACAAGCAAACATTAGGCAGAGCTCAGAGAACTCTGGGGAAGGTTAAAAAGGATTGTAGGAGCCAGATGGGTCAATGACACCATGAGAACACAGCCCACAGAATCAACTAAGCAGGGCCCATAGAGGCTTGGACTAAAGCAGCAGTCATAGGATGTACATGGGTCTGTGATAGTTCCTCTGCATATATGCTATAGTTGCTAGCTTGGTGATCTTGTGGGACTCCTAATAGTGGGAAGATGGAGGCACTTAGTACTATGAACTCTTAGTGCTAAGCACTTAGCTCTTAGCAGGGCTTTCATTGTGTCCCATAAGTTTTGGTATCTTGTGCCTTCATTTTCATTGGATTCTAGAAAGTCTTTCTTTATTTCTTCCCTGACACAGTGATCTTTGAGTGAAGAGTTGTTCATTTTCCATGGGAATGTAGATTTTTTGTTGTTTCTGTTCTTGTTCAAGTCCAGCTTTAACCTGTAGGAAGCCGTGGTCAGTGGTTCCATTCCAAGATGGCGCTGGCCTCGTGTCTTCCCAGTAGTAAACAAGTAACTGCGCAGCTGCAAAGGCAGAAAGCCCGCCAAAGTCACTGGCCATTCCCGAGGCGTAATATTGGGTGGTGAGCAAACAGCCAATCAGAAGTGAACATGTCACTCTAGGGCATATTTAAGCGGGGTCTCTTCCGGCCTTTTCCGTCTTTTCCGCTTTACTGTTACAAGAAGTAAATCCTCGTTTGCAGTAATACCCGATTATTGTCTCTCATGTCCTTATTCGCGGGTGAAAAGGGACTTGGGAGGTGTGCGGAACATTAACCCATGGTCTGATAGGATTCAAGGAATCCAATTTTCTTTTGTCTGTTGAGACTTGCTTTGTGATAGAGTATATGGTCAATTTTGGAGAAGGTTCCATGAGGTGCTGAGAAGAAGGTATAATCTTTTGTGTTTGAGAGAAATGTTCTGTAGATATCTGTTAGGTCCATTTGATTTGTAATATTTGTTAGTTTCATCATTTCTGTTTATTTTCTGTCTAGATGACCTATCCATTGGTGAGAGTGAAGTGTTGAAGATTCACACTATTAATTTTTTTCTAATCAAAGCTCAAAGTTTAATATTCAGCACAGCATATATAAAAACTACAAAACCCATCCCCAGAACAGTAATGTGGGGTAGCAGCAGCACAGAAGCCAATCTGATAAGTTTTCATTTCTTGCCAGCTCGTCATTCCCAGTGCATCAAAGCTCGCAGCTGCAGCCAAGGCAGGTGTCTCTGCTCTGGCTGATAAAACCTATTGTTGAAGGTCTGTTTAGCCTGCCTGTTGTGGTAAATACTCAAGAACTGCTTAGACAAGGTCTGTCCAGCCTGCCTGGCAAATGTTCAAGGTCTGTTTAGCCTGTACAGCCTAGGGAGGCCACAGTATTTTTTTTTCTTGAAACTGAAGACAACTATGATGTTTAAAGTGTTAAGCAAATTATTTTTACATGAACATGAGCTTTTTCCTACTTACTGGCATCAAGGTGATATATAAAGACTTTAAAATATTTACAGGGTGGAGAATGAGGCTGGGCAGTTAACACAAGTTCATTCCCAGGATCAAGGTCAGTTTTTGTTCTGTTCTGTTTTGTTCTTGTTTTTACAACTTCTTGTAATTCCTGCTACAAGACAATCTAAGGATCTGATATTCTTGGGAACCAGCATGCATGTGCACAAATGCACACGTAAGACACACTGACATCACATAATTAAACTGAAAACAAATTGTTAAACAAATAAATATTTACTCATGAATGTTTTTCTTGTGTAAGCACTCAATCCTATAACCCAGGTATTGAGGCAACTAAAGGCTTACCTGCAGAGTTTTTCTTCGTCATGAATTGGCTCATAACAGAAAGCCAACATGTAGGCTTGAAGTCAGAAAAATAAACCGTTCTCAGTTGATGGTACCATTTGGAAAGATTTAGGAAATGCTGCCCTGCTAAAGGAAACATATCACTTGGAGTAGGCTTAAGAATGCTCATCCAAACACCATTCCCAGTGCCCACTCTCTGCTTCATGCTTATTCAGCTTTCCAGTACGTTTTTTGGCCCTAATCAATCAGTCACAGCTCGATACAATAAATTCTTGTCATTTGCATTGACCTGTGTTTCAGGTGTGTTTGATCTCAACTGATCCTAGAACTCAAAGAACTTACCACATTGCTACCATCATAGAGTTTCTCTCCAGTATGAATTTTTTCATGATGATGAAGACTACAGAAGTGTGCAAAGGCTTTACCATACTAAATGCACTTACAGGGTTCTTTCCAGTATAATTTCTTTCCATGCCTTTGAAGATGACTGTAACATGCAAAGGCTTTACCACATTGCTTACATTCAAAGGGTTTCTCTCCAGTATGTGTTCTTTCATGCCTTTGAGAATGATTCTGATATGCAAAAGCTTTGCCACATTGAATATATTCAGAAAGTTTCTCCCCAGTATTTCTTTCATGCCTGCAAAAATAATTGGCACATATGAAAGCCTTACCACATTTATTACACTGATGAATCTTTTTATATTTACAAATCAATGTTATAATTTGGACTGATGATAAAGAGGTATCAGATCTTAAAGTTTTATCACTTTGTTTGCATTCATGGTGTTCCCCTTCATTGTGGGTTGTTTTGCATCTTTGAAGAAACACACAGGTGCAGGAATTGAAGTTGGGTGGTTGCTTTGGGTCCAAGCTTACTGTGGCTAACTATATAAAGCATTTCTAACTGACTTCTATTGTGATTGATTTCCAAAAGCACAGAATATAACAGAATATGCAAATAACTTGGGCACGAGAAAGTTTCCTTTCATATCTTCTAGAACTTTGACAATGTTCTTCAGTATTATGGTCTTCCCAATTGCAGCCCTGCCTGAGTCAGGTTCTTTTTCATAATGGTGAACCCTGTAGCTGACTCCCTTAAACTTTATTCTGTGATCTGGCTATTGGGTAGTGCTGGGTCCAATATGGTCTTGGTAAGGGATTTCCACTATTAATGAATAGGGTTCAATGTGGGATTTAAGCTTTGGTAGTGTTTCTTTTACAAATATGGGTGTCCTTATATTTGGGTCATAGATGTTTAGACTTGAGATGTCATCTTGGTGGACTTTTTCTTTAATGTGTATGAAGTAATCCTTCTGCATCTCTTGATTGCTTTTGGTTGAAAGTCTATTTTATTAGATATTAGAATGGCTACTCCAGCTAGCTTCTTGGGTCTGGTTGCTTGAAAAACTTTGTTCTACACCTTTACTCCAAAGTAACGTTTATCTTTATTGCTGAGCTGTGTTTCTTGTATACAGTAGAATGATGGATCCTGTTTATGCACCCATTCTGTTAGCCTGTGTCTTTTTATTAGGGAATTAAGTCCATTGATCTTAATGATATTAATGACTAACTATTGTTAATTCCTGTTATTTTGATATTGGTAGTGGTACTCTCTGGTGTGTGTGTGTGTATGTGTGTGTGTGTGTGTGTGTTTCCCTTGTTTTTGCTGGTATTGTGAGAATAAAATTTGAAAATAACTTGAAACAAATAACAAAGCTTCATGGTCAGCAAAAACCACGAGGGACTTGTTGAATATAGTCATAATAAAAATATTAAGTCCCTCCAGGGGCAGGGTGACCAAAAATGAAAAGGCATGCAAGGACATGCCCAGACAAGTATAACTAGTCATCCTGTCAGCTCAAATGATTGTTTACACAAATTGCTGATGTTTGAAATATCCAATCATATGTAACCTTGTCAAATTTTCCCACTCTCCCCAACCTCTACCCATAATTATCCCAAGCTTCCAGGGCTCTGAGTTGAATCCTCTATCTCCTGCGTGAGATACGTTTCGACCCGAGGGCCCTCGCCATTAAACTGCCTCTGCCTCAAGAAGGTCTCTCCTGTGTCATTGGGTGCGCGCTAATCTGGACTTGAGTGAGGGTCTCCCTTCAGAGGTCTTTCAGTATGGAGTTACTTATTTCCTGTGTTTTCTTGGATATTGTTATCCTCCTTGGGTTAGAGTTTCCTTCTAGTATTTTCTGTAGGGCTGGATTTGTAGAAAGATATTGTTTAAATTTGGTTTTGTACTGGAATATCTTGTTTTCTCCAACTATGGCAACTGAAAGTTTGCTGGGTATAGTAGTCTAGCATCTGTGATCTCTTGGAGACTATAAGACATCTCCCTTTCTGGCTTTTAAAGTCTTTATTGAGAACTTTGTGGTAATTCTAATAGGTCTGCCTTTACATGTTACTTAGCCTTTGTTTTTTGTGGCTTTTAATATTCTTTCTTTGTTCTGTACTTTTAATGTTTTGATTATTATGTAACTGAAGGATTTCTTTTTTTGGTCCAATGTGTTTGGTATTCTATAAGCTTCTTGTACCTTTATAGGCATTTCTTTCTTTAAGTTAGGGAAAGGGTTTTTTTTATTGATTTTGTTTAAGATACTTTCTGGACCTTTGAATTGGAAATCTCCTTCTTCTATTTCTATTGTTAGGTTTGGTCCTTCCATAGTATCCAGAATTTTTCTGGATGTTTTATGTTAGAAACTTTTCAGATTTGGCATTTTCTTTGGCCGATGTATCAATTTCTTCTATCATATCTTCTATGCCTAAGATTCTTTCTTCTATCTCTTGTATTCTGTTGGTGATGCTTTGTCTACTATCCTCTTTCCAAGGTTCTTCATCTCCAGGATTGCCTCAGTTTATGTTTTATTTATTGTTTCTATTTCTATTTTCAAGTCTTCAACAGTTTTAATCATTTTTTTCACCTGTTTGATTGTATTTTCCTGTATTTTTTATATTTGTTTCTTTCCTCTTTAAGGGCCTCTATCATCTTCATAGGATTAGATTTAAAGTTATTTTTTGTGCTTCAGATATGTTAGGGTAACCAGGGCTTGCTGTGGTAGGATAGCTAGGTTCCGGTGGTGCTATATTATCCTGGATTTTGTTGTGTTCTTATGCTGGCCTTCAGCCATTTGGTTGTTCATATGTTGACAGGCCTGGGAGTCACTGATGGCAGCAGGCCTCTTGGATTGCAGATAAGGTTGTTTGTCCAAGGTAGAGCAAGCATTCATGGATGTAGCCTGTAGTCTCTTATGGTTTCACATCTCTGGTTGTTCTGGGTGGCAACAGGCCTCCACAGATGCAGGCAGAGCTGGTAGTCCCTGGTGGATGCAAGCTTCTGATGCAGGTCTCCAAGGATGCAGCTAAATCTGTGACTCAGAAACCCAAGCATTCAGCTTTTCCCCCTGATAAATCTTTCCTGCAGCCTCCCCTTTTCTTTCTTTTTTTTTTCTTTTTGAGTGTTGGTTTCTTCATGTACAACTGGAACCCTGGCAGCCATTTTACACCACAAAGAAAATCATTCTAAAGGTACAAGCCAACATGCTGATTGCCTAGGCTGATGATCAAAGAACTTTAGAATCATTGCTCACTTAGAAATATGAACCCTGAACCCTCTCAGTGCAGACTTCTTGGAGGTAAAATGGGAGATATCTTTATTAAGTCATTCTCCAAATACCTTTATGTAACAGAATCTGTACTGGCTGTTTTTGTATGTTAACTTGACACAAGCTGGAGTTATCACAGAGAAAGGAGCCTCCCTTGAGGAAATGTCTCCAGTAGATCAAAGCTGAAAGGCATTTTCTCAATTAGTGATCAAGGGTGGGAGGGCCCACTGTGGTTGGTGCCATCCCTGGGCTGGTAGTCCTGGGTTCTATAAGAAAACAAGCTGAGAAAGCCAGGGGAAACAAGACAGTAAGTAACATCCCTCCATGGCCTCTGCATCAGCTCCTGCTTCCTGACCTGTGTGAGTTCCAGTCCTGACTTCCTTTGGTGATGAACAGCAATGTGGAAGTGTAAGCTGAATTAACCCTTTCCTCCCCAACTTGCTTCTTGGTCATGATGTTTTGTGCAGGAATAGAAACCCTGACTAACAGCGAATCCAAACAGAAGCAACTGCAATCCATTCTCTTTGTCATTCACAAATATGAATGTGTAGATCCTAAATATGAGGAAATGAGGGTCTCTTACACTAAGTTAACTAGGTTTTAAAAGGTTAAAAGGTGTCTCTCTCTCTCTCTCTCTCTCTCTGTGTGTGTGTGTGTGTGTGTGTGTGTGTGTGTGTGTGTGTGTGTGTATACCCACCAAAGGTATGAATAGGCAAGTTAGGGAACAACTTGGAGTCAGTTCTTTCTTGCCCATATGAGGGTTCTAGGGATTTAACTCAGGTAGACAAGCTTCACTGCCAGCCCTTTTACACACTGACCCATCTTTCTGGCCCCTTATATTGAGTTTGTGATGGGATCTCCTGTATCTTAAGCTGGCTTCGAACTCTCTATAGATAACTTTGAACTTCTATTTCTCTATCTCTTTCTTCCAATGCTGGATAGACATGTGCCACCACACCCAGTTTGTGTGGAGCCAAGTAAGCATTCTTCCAGCTTGAGCCTTTTGCTCACAAAAAGCCAGACTTTTTCCTGCTTGGAGTCCTGTAAGTATCATTGCCCCTGAAAAGGCTAGGCTGACTCCATGTCAGGTAGTTTAGGAGACCAGGCCTAAGACCTGGGCAAGTCCAGGTAAGCCCAGGCAAGTCAGTTACTAGAGAGAGAGAGAGAGAAAAAAAAAAAAAAAACAGGATTTCTCAGCAACAGTTTCCAGCCACCACTCCCAGGTAATGGATCTGGAATGCCTAGAGACAGAACAAGACAAAGCCCACCTACCCTGGAACTACATTTTAAATTAGGCCTGTGAGCTCACTTGGTTGTCTCTCTATCCCGATAATGGGAGATCCCAGCATCTCAGACTTCTGGAGAATAAAACAATCTTTGCATTTACATACTATTTGA
The DNA here is from genome assembly GCF_011762505.2 of Arvicanthis niloticus. Lineage (NCBI taxonomy): Eukaryota > Metazoa > Chordata > Mammalia > Rodentia > Muridae > Arvicanthis > Arvicanthis niloticus. The sequence continues at coordinate 104,843,445 of NC_047663.1, forward strand.
ATCCAGGGTATCATTCTTCAGTGAATCATGGACCCCTAAACCTTTTCAGCTTTTCCTTTCTTTATTACTTTCATAAAAATTAAGTTTTTTTTTTTTTTTTAAAAATTTCATTTGTATGTACACAGGTGTATCTGAGAGAGTTTTAGTTGAATGAGTTCATGTGCCAGTGAAGGCCAGAAGAGTGTGTCAGATCTTCTGAAGCTAGAGTTCCAGGTGAAGAGGCCAGAGTAGCAGGAAAGACTCCATCTTGCTCTACAAACTCCATTTTAAGTTGCTTGTCCTCAGAGTGACACGGCCCCCACCCTTGGGCTCTGGGAAAGAGACCACAAAGTGTTCTCAGCAGTTGAAAATAGACATAACAGCTGTGGCCAACTCACAATAACAGGATAAGAATGGTCAGAGTAACAGAATGAGTTATGAAAACAAGAGTCATTCCCAGGTCAAGATGCTCCTTTTAGATGTGTGGTCTCTCCTTGTGGTTTGAACAGATGCTAGGCATCAATCAGTTTAAAGGCCAACACTTCTTTATTCATTTGCCTAACCATGTAATGCCAAGGCTTGAAAGCCCCTGCTTGCAATTTTTTTCCCTATATAAACTCTAAACCTCTAAACCCCAGTGTCACTTTTCTAACCTGTTGGGTCAAGAAGGTCTGAAGACTCTTGTATACTTGCATCAGAGTTGTGGTTCCTGATGGTCTCTTGGAGGGAGGGGGTTGTCTCACAATCTGGGCATTGTGGTATTCTCATTGTGATATGCCCTGTGTTGGCAGTGGGGTGATGTCTGACTTGCATACTAGGAACTCAACTCAGATTGTTTAAAGAAAAAAAAAAAAGCAGCAAGCTCCCTTAACCTATAAGCCAGTCCTCCAGCCTCAGCTTTTATTTTTTTAATGTCTTCTCTGACATACCTTCAGATGGTGTAAGGGGTCCTCACAGTGCTGTTTCCTTAGGGAATCTCTCTTTGATTTTTCTAGAAGACAAACTTGCTCTAGTGGGCTGCATTGGGCTTGGATGATGAGGAGCTGCTCTGGGTGTGTGGTTTCCTGCCTAGAACTATGTCTACCAGGTTGGCTGTAGAGCTTTCGTTAAACAGAGATTGCCATCTACTTAACGGCCACTTCTTTCTCCTCTTTGGTAATGGATGAAAATGGACTGGAGTCTGTCTTTGTCAATGTTGTCTTTTTTTGTTTGGTTGGTTTTTTTTTGTTGTTGTTGTTTAGCTTTTGATTTCATTTTGAAAAGTGACTTCTAATTTCTTGTCTTCATATGATGTATACAGACATGACCTTGAATTCTGTTTTGGTGGCCACCTGGGTCTACCTCTAGGGCAAAGAGATTAAAGGCAGGCATCACTACACCCAGCTTGTCTTTTCTTCTTTAATAAAAGGTTTCATCCTGGAGCCCAGGCTAGTCTGAAAGTCACTGGATAGCACAGTCTGACATCAAACTCCCTTTACTCTTGTGAGAAAAGTGAAGCAGAAAATCAGAAGGATACTGCTTTATTGGAACAGTGAGGGGCCTCATCCTTTCTGTAGAATGAAGTATATTTAGAGGATTTGGGGACTTATGATGTGTGTGTGTGTGTGTGTGTGTGTGTGTGTGTGTGTGTGTGTGTGTGTACATGTAAACATACAAAAATGTCTGGGCTTTCACAGTTAGGAATTGTTTTGACTATCAATAGAAACTTTAGACCTTTGAACCATGTTGGAACTTTTGAGATTTAGAGGTATTTTAAGATGGTTTTTTGCATTGTACAATTAACATAAGATTTCATGGCCAAGAGTGGAGTGTTAGAATTTCATATAATATGTTTGATCATCATGTTGACAAAAAAGTAAACTTGAGATGAATCATATATATTGTCCACTTACCTGGATTTACAATCACCTAGGAGTTATGCTTTAGGAAGCTTGTTAGGCTATTCCAGAGAGGTTAAACTGAGGAAATCCTCACTCTGAATATGGGCAGTATCACTCAATGCCCTGAGATGGAAACCATAGAAATACATCTGAGTACCAGTTTTCCTGCTCTTTGAAATGTGATAAGGTGAGGAATCACAGTGAGAGGTGATCTACTCTGCTGTCTCTGCCTTTGTGGATTGGATGCTCAAATCATGAGCCAACAGCAAACCTCTCCTTTTTTAAGTAACTAGTTATATGTTTGGTCACAGAAATGAGAAAAGAAACATACAGAATTATCTTTGCGAACTTGGAGACTCAATAAATCATTTACTTTCAGATTTTTCATTATGTGTCATGACAACAATTCTTGTCAATAAATCATTTATTTAATTTCAGATTTTTCATTATATGTCATGACAATTCTTCCTCCACTTCTTTCACTCTATTGACCTAGATTAATGCTGAGACATGGTTGAAACTGTTTGTGTGGCTGTCTGAGACAAGGCCATACTTTCTAGTCCAGGCTGGCCTGGGAACTCACTATATTGCCCAAGATCCTTTAACTCATGATAGTCTTGCCTCAGCCTTACACGTGCTGGGATTCAAAGTGTGAGCCACAGTATCTGATTTGGATATTATAATCTGAGTGTTCTGTGACCTCTGAAAACCTGATTTCTTAAGAAAAAAGTTGTAAATGCATTATTTTTTATTGTTTGGGTTTGGTTTGACAAAATTAGGCTACTTTAGAGAGTCATCAAACTATGGAAAGACTCAGAGACTCAGATAGTATTTCAAACTTTGCTGACCAGATGCTCTCTCTCTCTCTCTCTCTCTCTCTCTCTCTCTCTCTCTCTCTCTCTCTCTCTCTCCCCCTCCCTCCCTCCCCCTCTCCCTCCCCGTCTCCCTCTCCACCTTCTTGTCTCTCTCTCTCTCTCTCTCTCTCTCTCTCTCTCTCTCTCTCTCTCTCTCTCTCGCAATTAATCAGCTCTCCTATGGCATCCCTAAAGCAGCCATGGACAATATGTTAATAAGGACAGAACTATTTTCTAAATAAAATTTTAATGCAAAACAAGCAATAGTCTCAATTTTTCACATGGGCTTTTCAACCCCAGGACTAGAGCACTGTATTTTGAAACTATTTCATTTTTATCAAGTGCTTTGAAAAAGACCCACTACAAACCATCATTTGGAAAATACTGCTTTGGTAGCATGATAGGCAGAAAAGAGTGGTCCAGCCCAAGGCCTTCCTGGATGCGGTGAGCATTTCCAAACAGAGATCAAGACACTCTCCCTTTCAACACAAGCCCTACACTTCATCGATTTCATCAACAATGAGAATGTCTGTTTGGAAGGAGAACTCAGAAATGAAAATGGAGGTCAGTGGCTGGGAAAAAAGATAAACCCCAGTGCTGCTTGGGTCAGACTTTTAAAATGATCCACATCAGGGCCCAAGCACAATTCTGAAAAGAGGCACTTGTTATCTCTATGCCTGGTTGCAGTTCTTCACTGCAAACTTGGCACAGTTAGCAAGCTTCAGAGTTTTTCCAGCTGATGAATTGGACAAGAGAAATTCAGGAAAGAAAAAGGAAGTTTGGTGACAGCCTTATGAACCATTTCCACCCAGAGCCTTGAACTCATCGACAAAAGAGACAGCTCTATACTCTTTTAATAAATTTTTCACCACCCACTCTGCCCAGGCAGATGACAGGGCCTGACGGTAGAAGAACTTTCTGAAGCTAGGTTGGAATTTTCACAGAGGAAGAAACTTGAGTGTCAGCTAAAGATGGAAATGAGAGGAGGCCTTGGTCACATGACGGCTCAGTGTGTGTGGAATATGAAAGGTATAACCTGTAATATGCCACAGGCTAACCTTAGAGCTTACGTAAGACCAAACCTAAGAATAATAGGTATAAAAGAGAGTGAAGGTTTCCAAATCAAAGGGCCAACAAACATCTTCAACAAAATTATAGAAGAAAACTTCCCTAACCTCAAGAAAGAGATGCCCATAAACATACAAGAAGCTTGTAGAACGCCAAACAGGTGGGACCAGAAAGGAAGTTCCTCTCCCCATATGATAATTAAAACACCAAATGCACAGAACAAATAAAGAATATTGAGAGCAGTAAGGAAAAAGTCAAGTAATGTATAAAGGCAGACCTATGAGAATTATACCAGACTTCTCAACAGAGACTCTAAAAACCAGAAGATCCTGGGCAGATGTCATACAGACCCCAAGAGAACAAAAATGCCAGGCCAGGTGTGACTTAAAGGTGTGACTTAAGAAGTGAGACTTATAAAAGGCGAGAGGCAGACAGAAGGGGGACTGGAAACTTGGAACTTGGAGGTACTAGGGACTAGGGAGCTGGAAACTTGGAACTAGGGACTAGAAACTTGAAACTTGGGACTTGGACTAGGAACAAGAAACTTGAAAAGAAAGAAGAAGAGAGACTTGAGAATAAACTGGACTGATTCACACTCTGTCTGGTCTCCATTCTTCACGTCCACCCTCACTCTCTCTCTTGCTGAACCCTGACCTGTGGACCAGAGCAGTAGTAAAAGCCAGGACAATTTAGCCCCCAAAGCTTGGGGCAGTGCAGGTTCCAACATTTGGCAGAGCCGTCCTTGACACCTGACAACACTCCCATGAATTGTAAGGTTTGTCCATTGCCGGGAAGAAACTAATATTGAATTGAAATGATCCATAAGTTAAATACGAAAGCTGCTGGGTCAGGAAAAGTGTGAGTCTGGCTCCATTCATCCTGGTCTGGACTGGCTCTGCCAACTAGACTGGGAGGCATGCGGAGCACTGAACAGGAGGGGACACTGTAAGGATAGGCTGCACTTAGACACATCCCAACAGACACGTGATTGATTTATAGTCAGTCTTGCTTCAAATTTTTCCATTTTTTTTTCTGCAAGTGATATAAACAGCTCATCCTGGCAGTGAGCCCCCATAGCCACAAAGACTCAGTCTAGGCTTGTGGGGGTTTTCCTAAGGTGCTGCAGCTTTGACTTCATTATAATGTCTGGTAGTAACAGGAAATATGGGAGTGTCACATCCTAGAAGCTCCCATATATACATATGATATATTATATATAATGTGTACCATGTTACATGTAATATACTATATAAAATACAATATGTAATAAATTATATATTATTTTCTATATTATAATATATGATGTATTATCCATAGGTATAATTAAACATTATATATTAATTAATAAGCATTAATTATCAATAATCAATAATTTCTCAAGAATTAATTCTTATAAATACTATAATTAATATACATTAGTTATTGTAGAATTATAAAATATTTTTGTCTAATAACATAATGTTATATAACATATTACTTAATATAATGATATAATATAATGATATCTATGTTACATATAATATAAATTATATTTTATATAATTATAGATCATGTGTATTATACAAAATATAATATATATTCTATATAATTATATATCTATTTCATTACATATACTTATATAGGAATACATATTACATTATATTACACGTACCATTATGTAATGTATATATGTTATAATTATATATTATTATGTATGATTTATATACATTATTTACATATATACATATATTATTATACATGTAATTATACATACTATGAACATATGAATATAGCACATATACACATATAAAATGTATACCTAATAAATATAATGTATAATATATACATATAATGACATGTAAGATTTATATACACAATTCATGCATATAATTATATATCATGCATAACATATAATTTATCTAACACATTATATCATGCATGTATTATATTTTATGTTATATGTTACATACATATAACATATTGTGTTATATGTTATATACATAATAAATAATATATTCTATTATATTTTATGCATAATAAATATAAGATAAAATATATGAATAATGCATCATACATTAACTATTATATTATTTATAAAATATATAGAACATATTAATTATTTATAAGAAATATAATACATTGATTATATTATGAAATGTATTATAATATATAACATAATTATACAAATTATTTTATATAACCATATATTTGTTATATATTATATATAATACTATATACTTTACATATATGATTACATATATACATAACATGATATGTACAGTATATGTTACTATATATCACAGGTAATATTTTATATTAAATCATGTAGTACATGTTATTTATACTATATATTTTATATTAGATATAATATATACTTCAGATTATATATAAGTTATGTAATATATCATATAACTACACACATTTTATAATACTAATCTATCAATATTATATAATTATGTTAGTTGATCAATAATAAATTAATAAATATTAATTATTACAATAAATACTATAAGTATAATAATTATAACACTGATAAAATACATTTTATTTTTTATACATCTCACTAATATTAAATGCAAACATCCAGTTGCCCAAACAGGAATAATCTTGGAGAATTAGCAGCAGTCTAGTGTGAACTAAGCCAGGGAAATCTTAGTGTAGGATCAGAAGCAGCAGGGGCAGAAAGCAGGAGTGGGTCCTCTGAGGTGGGGTGACCACAGTGAGAGCTCTGTGTGTCCTACCATAAAGTGACAACTTTTGAGAGTTTTGAGCAGCGAAGTGATATGACAATAGTTCTATCTCATCCTGGTCATAGCTTGGTGGACATTTAAGTCCAAGTTTCCTGATGTTTGTGCTGCTTTAGTTTCTCCAAGAGCCCAGAACAGTCACACCTGAATTGCATTCCTGCCTTCCCTTCAATTCCTCAGCAGTCCTCCATGCCAGCTCAGGCCATGGAAGGGTATCCTGGTTCTTGGGTTGTGGGTTCAGCCACACCCCCAGAACCCAGGCTCCTGACATGAGGTCTGATCTCCATTCAATCTGTGCCCTTCAGTAATGTAGGACACAGGTGGAGGGCATGATAAACAGGCCCCAGGCCCTAGAGAGATTTACATACTAATGAGGTACCTGAAAACCAGAGGGTGGAGCCAAATAAGCATTCCTCCCCAGCCCCTCCACCCTCTTCCCCTCCCTATTTAACTCAGGACTGCCCTGGGTTTTAAGGGGGGGGGGGGGGGGCAAGGTGCATCCAGATCCATCCACATCTGCCATGACATTAAAGCCAGTAAAAACCCATGGACTTCCTCCTGTGTTGGGGCCTTGCCATGAGGAGCCCTGGAGAGGCCTTTAGTGAGCAGCTAGGCCTAACTTCCAGCTGGAGGAACCCAGAGCATTCCCAGAATTCTCTGCATTCCCCAACCATTTTTACCTACAGCTAGGGCCAGACAGGGATAGTAGTTAGAGAGTATGACAAGATTCTAAGGAGAAGATTTCATAGTGGATGTCAGAGAATATGACCATGACCCACATTTAAGAGTTCCCTGAGAGCAACATTTGGAACAGAACAAGTGGATTTCTTTCAGCGTTAGCACTGATCCACATTATTGAAGGGGAAGACTTCCTTCTAGTCTCAGTGTCCAGGCTGTGTCTGACTTGTGTGCAGAGATATGAACTCACAAACCTGAACGTCTTTCATAGCACCTTTGTCAGCTTCATGCACAGAGTCCCAACCACTTTTGTGTTTCTGTTGATACAGTATGCAGATGATCAAGACCCAAGGTGAATGTCACATAGCATCAAGAGCTTGTCCTCACACTTGGCTGCACAGTATGTCTTTTGTCATCTCTTGGGGGCTCCTTTACTGATGTGAGGAAGAGAGATGGCCTGTAAAGGACTAGTGTGAGGATTAAAAGATTACTCAGGAAATTAGAGCTCTTCAGCTTTATCAGAAACACAAGAAGCTGTCAGGAGTTGTGGCAGAGTAAAGATGTAAAATGCCTGAGATCAGGACTGGGCTTTGCCACAGATCAATGTAAATAGGGCTTTGGTGTTAAGCTGTTCACTGAGTCAAGACAGCCACACCTCTGACTCAAGGCCATCCAGAAGCCACCTTCTCCACCATGACTCAACTTCTCGCCTGTGTATTTCCTCACTATTTGCTGCTGTGATTGCTGCTTTCGTTGCCCCAGGAGCCTAGACAAGCCACACCTATATTGCCTCCCTGCCTCCTCTCCACACCCTTCCAGGCCCTTCTTGCCAGCCCAGGTTTCTTGCTAAAGTGGGCACACCCAGGATCAGAATATAGTGATACTGCCTTGATAATAAGGTCTGGAGTTACAGACTGGCCTCACTGCCTGCATAGAGAGCTACAGTCATAACTTTGATCCCAGAGACAAGACCTCTTTGGACCAAGGTAATTTCTGCTGTTCAGAGCCTTGTGAGGGAAAACATTCTCTGCTTTCTGTCCAGCCCTGGGTGTTCCTGTGGCCTTCACTCAAGATACAAGGTACTGGAAAAATTAGGAGTTGCTTATAATTAGAGTGCTGCTTGTAATGATCTCCTTCCCTGCCAAAAGACAACTCTCAAGGGAGGCATTGAGGGTCCTGGCTATAGGAGGTGATCAATTGGTTGCCATTGTAAGAGACTGTATACATCTACCTGGTGCTATTAACAGAATCTTATACCCAAACATCTCTATAGAGACAAACTTCTGATGGGGTTATGAATGGCCACATGCAGAATCCTTGGCAGTGTCTCTCTGGAGAAAGAGTAAAGGAATACAGAAGTCAGAGGGCCGGTTTGCTGCTAGATGTACAGGAATTCTGTTTAAAAGTAGGAAAAACTGTCGTTTAAGCTGTGGGAAGAGCTAGAACAGAGATGGACAAGTACACTCTACTTCCCCTAAGCCTGGTGATTCACTGCAGAAGAAATACCTGTCATAATTAAACCTCCCCACCATCCAGATGTGATGGTGGATAGCACTTCAAAGTCATCATAGCCTAGTCACCAAGTGATGGGAGCTTCCACTCAGGGATTGCTGTCCTTGTTATGTCCTAAGTACACTCTAAATAGTAATCTGTATGCTACAAAGATGGCTCAGTGTTTAAGAGCCCCTGCTGCTCCTGTGGAGGGTCAGGGTTCCAACCCTAGCATCCACACTGGGAAACTCACAACTGTCTGAGGCTCTAGTTCCAGAGCATCAGACTACCTCTTCTGAGCACCAGGAACACACATGGTCCATATACATACAAGCAAGCAAGCAAAATACTCATGCACATAAATACAACAGACAAGTCATTAAAACATTTTAATGTGAGTATAGGGTGAGGATTTAGGGAAACTCTCACTAAAGAATTCCATACAGTTCTAGGAGCATCTAAGAGAAAAATGTTTTTTTTTTTTTTCCTTTTTCTTTCTCAGGCAATGATGGCTTTCCCTCCACAATCTGATGTATGTTATACTCCTTCAAAAAGTTCTGAGGCTGGGATTATCAAAAAAGGAAGTAAGTATAAATCACAAATCAATTTTGACTATCTCTGTCTAGTCTCACCAGGGCCTGCTTCACTTTCTTAGCCACGAATCTCTTTGCTCTGGCTACAGTACTCAGAGGCGCACACACTGAAATCTCAAGCTCTTTTCCAATTAGTTGTATTTGGAATTATCTGTTCATTTTGACTAAGATGGTAAAGAAAAAATTAAACAACATACTTGTGCTTGGTTAATAGTTGTGGTTATTGTTGCCATGTAGAGACTTTACTGAACATGTCTTGCAACCAGGAATGTATTCAGTCTTTTCTGTGCCTTGATCCATAAACCCGGCTGCCTTATTTCCCTTTCCTTTGTTTTTTATGGCCATGTCTTCTCAAAGCAATACTTATCACAGAAATTCAGAATTCATTATTATTAGAATGGACCCCAGACCTTAAAGCTAATTATACCCACACCTGTGTCTTTTTCTGTTATCTGGCAGTTCAGCCATTTCCCAGAACCTACAGAGTTTATGACTCCCAGCAGATGGTGTGGGTCCTGACTGGAAATACTCTAACAGCGGTTCCTGCTAGCAACAACGTGGAGCCTGGTAGGTGGCATGCCATAGTGCTGGTGAAGAGCCTTCAGTTCCACTGGGAGTGGACGTGAGCCTGCACAAACCTTGTGCTGCTCTTTCCCTGGTCACCAATCTTATAGTTCAGAGGAAAGGCAAGAAGAAAACAGTGTTCCCCTTCCACGTATAGGAAAGCCTATACATAGAAATGACACTGCAGGGAGCCAGAAATTCCCCTCATGAAAGCATCTTCAAATAGGAAAGGTTTTTGTTCCCACAATCACTGTTTCTTTTTAGAATGGTGTTCCTCTAAATTCCAACAGGCACCTATTCATGTTTATAGATTCAGACTCTCATCTTTCCACTGTGGAGCTTACACACTCTTCTCTCTTGGCATCTCCTCTTCTAATAATGCTGAAACATCCCTTTTTCCCACTGAAAGGCAATCCATCTCAGCCTTGTCTTATTTCTTTAAGACTTCTATATTTTTCTTAACTCCTCACTTTACCTTGTCTGCTCCACACAGACCTCTTAGATCAAATCCCCAGTCTTGATACTAAAACTACCTCTTGATTCCCACATTCTCTCCCCACCACTACTTGTTTTAGTCAGATTTTCATAGTAGGACAGACTAACCTCAACACCACCTAAATAATTTTAAAGCTATGTAAAGGTTGATTTGGGTCTATAATCTCAGAGTTTTCAAAGCTTTCTGCTGGCTCCATTACTTGTTTAAGTCCATGTAAAGAGAGACACATGGTATGGTAGGAAAGAACTGCTCATCTCATGGTGGACAGAAAGTAGGAAGAAGGTTCCAATCTTCTTGCTTGAAAGAAACATCAACAGTGACCAATTAGGTCCTGTGTCAATAACTCATTCAACTATGAACTCACCAATGGATGATGAAGTGAGAATTCTCATGATCTGATCACATCTCAATAGTGCCACCAGATGGTGTTCAAACCTTCAGTATACAAGATTTTGAGGAATTATTTCATATTCAAAAGCACAACAATATTCTGTTTTCTGTTACAATCATAGACAAATTTCAATGGAAAGTTGTTTACACAACTTGCCTTCTTTGATTCTTGGACACATTTATATCATAATAGCCTGCTTCAAAGTGTTAAATTTGAGAGAGAGAGAGAGAGAGAGAGAGAGAGAGAGAGAGAGAGAGAGAGAGAATTCTGTTTGCATATGTGCTACAGAGAACTTTCTATCTGAAAGAATATACTCCAAATTGTTAATACTGGATACTCTTCCTTAGGGAATAGAGTTTGCTGGTGTTCCTTCCTGCTTTGATGTATACACCTGTATATAATTTAAATATATAACTAGCATGTGTTATTTCCATAGTCTTTATTAAATAATTTAAAATCATCTTTTAAATTTGTTACAGAATATGTACACTTATTTTCAAGAAAAGAAAGATAATAATAAATATCATTTGAGCTCCTTCCTTAAATATAATTACTATTTTTGATCTATATTTTTATTTAACAACTGGGATTACACTGTGGTTTATGGGGGTGACTGTACACTTGTTTGCTAATAAGAGAGAAGTATTGTTGTTGTATTTATTTATTTATTTATTTATTTATTTATTTATTTATTGGTTTTTCGAGACAGGGTTTCTCTGTGTAGCCCTGGCTGTCCTGGAACTAACTCTGTAGACCAGGCTGGCCTCGAACTCAGAAATCCGCCTGCCTCTGCCTCCCAAGTGCTGGGATTAAAGGCGTGAGCCACCACCGCCCGGCGTTGTTTTTATTTTTTATTGAATATTTTATTTACATTTTAGATGCTATATCCTTACCCCAGTTCCCACCCCCACCCCCACCCTCCACCCAGGAACCCCCTACTCCATCCCCCCTTCTCTTGCTTCTATGAGGATGTGCCCTACCTACCCATCCACTCCCACCTCCCCACCCTTGAATTCCTCCACACACAGCATCCAGCCTTCATGCCACCAAGGATCTCCTCTCCCACCTATGCCCCACAGGGGAATCCTCCATAACATATACAGCTGGAGCCATGGGTCCCTCCCTAAGTGCTCCCAGGGTGGTCGTTTAGACCCTGGGAGCTCTGGTTGGTTGGTACTGTTGCTCTCCTCATGGGGCTGCAAACCCTTTCAGCTCCTTCAGTCTTCTCTTGAACTTCTCCATTGGAAACCCCTTGATCAGCTCAATGGTTAGCTGTGAGCATCTGCTTCAGAATATGTCAAACATTGGCAGACCTCTAAAGACACAGCTATATCAGGCTCCTGTCAGCATTCCTGATATCCACATCAGCGTCTACCTTTGGTGACTGCACATGGGATGGATACCCAGGTAGAATGGTCTCCAGACAGCCCCTCCTTCAGTTTCTGTCCCACACTTGGTTTCCATATTGGTTCCCTTGAGTATTTTGTTACTCCTTCTAAGAAGGACTAAAGCACCCCCACTTGGTCTTCCTTCTTCATGAGCTTCATGTGGTCTATGAGTTGAATCTTGGGTATTTCAAGCTTCCGGGCTAATATCCAATAATCAGTGAGTGAATACCATGTGTGTTCTTTTGTGATTGGGTTATCTCACTCAGGATGATATTTTCTAGTTTCATCCATTTACCTCAGACTTTCTCAAATTCATTGTTTTTAATAGCTGAGTAATACTCCATTGTGTAAATTACCACATTTTCTGTATCCATTGCTATGTTGAAGGACATCCGGGTTCTTTCCAGGTTCTGGCTATTATAAATAAGGCTGCTAAGAACATAGTGGAACATATGTCCTTGTTATATGTTAGAGGAGCCTATATGCCTAGGAATGTTATAGCTGGGTCTTCAGGTAATGCTATGTCCAATTTTCTGAGGAACCACCAGACTGATTTCCAGAGTGGTTGCACCATCTTGCAATCCCACCAACAATGGAGGAGTGTTCCTCTTTCTCCACATTCTTGCCAGCATCTACCATCACCTGAGTTTTTGAACTTAGCCATTCTGACTGATGTGAGGTAGAATCTCAGGGTTGTTTTGATTTGCAATTCCCTGATAACTAAGGATGCTGAACATTTCTTTAGGTGCTTCTTGGCCATTCGAGTTTCCTCAGTTGAGAATTCTTTGTTTAGCTCTAAACCCCATTTTTAATAGGGTGATTTGGTTGTCTGAAGTCTAATTTCTTGAGTTCTTTCTATATATTGGATATTAGCCCTCTATCGGATGTGGGATTGATAAAGATCTTTTCCCAATCTGTTGGCTGCCATCTTGTCCTATTGGCAGTGTCCTTTGCCTTACAGAAACTTTGCAGTATATCTGGTTTTATGTAGAGGTCCTTTATCCACTTGGACTTGAGCTTTGTACAAGGAGATGAGAATGGATTGATTTGCATTCTACATGTTGTCCTCCAGTTAAACCAGTACCATTTGTTAAAAATGCTAATTTTTTTCCACTGGACAGTTTTAGCTCCTTTGTCAAAGATCAAGTGACCATAGGTGTGTGGGTTCATTTCTGGATCTTCAATTCTATTCCATTGATCTTCCTGCCTGTCTCTGTATCAATACCATGCAGTTTTTATCACTATTGCTCTGTAGTACAGCTTGAGGTCAGGAATGGTGATTCCTCCAGAAGTTCTTTTATTGTTGAGAAGTTTTCTCTATCCTGGGTTTTTGTTATTCCAAATGAATTTGACTATTTCTCTTTCTAACTCTATGAAGAATTGAGCTGGGATTTTAATGGGGATTGCATTGAATCTGTAGATTGCTTTTGGCAAGATGGCCATTTTTACTATACCATTCCAGCCAATCCATGAGCCTGGGAGATCTTTCCATCTTCTGAGATCTTCGATTTCTTTCTTCAGAGACTTGAAGTTCTTGTCATACAAATCTTTGACTTGCTTGGTTAGATTCACACTAAGGTATTTTATATTATTTGTGACTATTGTGAAGTGTGTCATTTCGCTAATTTCTTTTTCAGCCTGTTTATTTTTCACGTAGAGAAAGGCTACTGATTTGTTTGAGTTGATTTTATAACCAGCCACTTTACTAAAGTTGTTTATCAGGTTTAGTGGTTCTCTGGTGGAAGTTTTGGGGTCACTTAAGAATACTATCATATCTCCTCCAAATAGTGATATTTTGACTTCTTCCTTTACTGCTTGTATGCCGCCTTTGACTTCTTTTTGTTGTCTAATTGCTCTGGCTAGGACTTCCAGTACTATATTGAATAGGTAGGAAGAGAGTGGGCAGCCTTGTCTAGTCCCTGATCTTAGTGGGATTGCTTCAAGTTTCTCTCCATTTAGTTTGATGTTGGCTACTAGTTTGCTGTATATTGCTTTTACTATGTTTAGGTATGGGCCTTGAATTCCTGATCTTTCCAAGGCTTTTACCATTAAGGGATGTTGAACTTTGTCAAATGATTTCTCAGCATCTAGTGAGATGATCATGTGGTTTTTTCTTTGATTTTGTTTATATAGTGAATTACATTGATGGATTTACAAATAATGAACCACTCCTGCATTCTTGGGATAAAGCCTACTTGATCATAATGGAGGATTGTTTTGATGTGTTCTTGAATTTGGTTTTCTAGAATTTTATTGAGTATTATTGCATTGATATTCACAAGGGAGATTGGTCTGAAGTTCTCTTTCTTTGTTGGGTCTTTGTGAGGTTTGGGTATGAGTGTGATTGCCGCTTCATAGAATGAATTGGATAGTGTTTCTTCTGTTTCTATTTTGTGGAATAGTTTGAAGAGAATTGGTATTAGGTCTTCCTTGAAGGTCTGATAGGATTCTGCACTAAAATCTGGTCCTGGGCTTTCTTTTTTTTTTTTGTTGGGGAGACTTTTAATGACTGCTGTTACTTTCTTAGGGGTTGTAGTACTGTTTAGATGGTTTATGTGCTCCTGATTTAACTTTGGTACCTGGTATCTGTCTAAAAAGTTATTCATTTCATACAGATTTTCCAGTTTTGTTGAGTATAGGCCTTTGTAGTAGGATCTGATGATTGTTTTTTTAAATTTCCCCAGTTTCTGTTGTTATGTCTCCTTCCTTTTCAGTTCTGATTTTATTAATTTGGATACTGTCTCTGTGCCCTCTGGTTTGTCTGTCTAAGGGTTTATCTGTCTTGTTGATTTTCTCAAATAACCAGCTCCTGGTTTTGTTGATATTTTGTACAGTTCTTTCCGTTTCTACTTGGTTGATTTTGGCCATGAGTTTGATTATTTCCTGCCATCTACTCCTCTTGGGTATATTTGCTTCTTTTTGTTCTAGAGCTTTCAGGTGTGCTGTCAAGTTGTTAGTATAGGCTCTCCCCATTTTTTTTTTTTTTTTTTTTTTTTTTTTTTTTTTGTGGAGGCACTTAGAGCTGTGAGTTTTTCTCTTAGCACTGCTTTCATGGAGTCCTACAAGTTTTGGTAGGATGTGTCCTCATTTTCATTAAATTCTAAAATGTCTTTAATTTCTTTCTTAATTTCTTTCTTGACCAAGTAGTCATCATTGAGTAGGGCATTGTTCAGTTTCCATATGCATGTAGGTTTTCTATTGGTTTTGTCATTATTAAAGATCAGCCTTAGTCCGTGGTGATCTGATAGGATGCAAGGGATTATTTCAATCTTTTTGTATCTGTTGAGGACTGTTTTGTAACCAATTATATGGTCTATTTTGAAGGAGGTATCATGAGGTGCTGAGAAAAAGGTATATTCTTTTGTTTTAGGATGAAATGTTCTATAGATATCTGTTAAATCCATTTGGTTCATAACCTCTGTTAATTTCATTGTGTCTCTGTTTAGTTTCGGTTTCCATAATATGTCCATTGCTGAGAGTGGGGTATTGAAATCCCCCACTATTAATGTGTGAGGTGAAATGTGTGTTTTGAGCTTTAGTAATGTTTCTTTTATATATGTGGGTGCCCTTTCATTTGGGGCATAGGTGTTCAGAATTCAGAGTTCATCTTGGTAGACTTTTTCTTTGATGAGTATGAAGTGTCCTTCCTTATCTTTTTTGATTACTTTTGGTTGAAAGTCAATTTTATTTGATATTAGAATGGCTACTCCAGCTTGTTTCTTGACACTCTTTGCTTGGAAATTGTTTTCCATTTTTTTTACTCTGAGGTAGTGTCTGTCTTTGTCACTGATGTGTGTTTCCTATATGCAGCAAAATTCTGGGGTCCTGTTTATGTATCCAGTCTGATAGCCTACGTCTTTTTATTTGAGAATTGATTCCATTGATGTTAAGAAATATTAAAGAAAATGATTGTGGCTTCCTGTTATTTTTGTTATTGGAGGTAGAATTATGTTTGTGTAGCTATCTTCTTTTGATGTTGTTGGAAGTTTACATCCTTGCTTTTTCTAGGTTGTAGTTTCCTTCCTTGTGTTGGTATTTTCCATCAATTATCCTTTGACGTGCTGTGTTTGTGGGAAGATATTGTGCAAATTTGGTTTTGTCATGGAAAATCTTGGTTTCTCCATCTATAGTGATTGAGAGTTTTGCTGAGTATAGTAGTCTGGAATAGTGTTTGTGTTCTCTTAGGGTCTGTATGATATCAGTCCAGGATCTTCTGGCTTTTATAGTCTCTGGTGAGAAGTCTGTTAATTCTTATAGGTCTGCCTTTATATATTACTTGACCTTTTTCCCTTATTGCTTCTAGTATTTTACTTTGTTTTTTGCATTTGATGTTTTGATTATTATGTGACAGGAGGTATTTCTTTTCTGGTCTAGTCTATTTGGCATTCTGTAAGCTTCTTGTATATTTAAGGACATCTCTTTCTTTAGGTTAGGGAAGTTTTCTTCTATAATTTTGTTAAAGATATTTACTGGCTCTTTAAGTTGGGAGTCTTCACCCTCATCTATACCTATTATCCTTAGGTTTGCTCTTCTCATTGTGTCCTGGATTTCCTAGATGTTTTGGGTTAGGAGCTTTTTGTATTGTGCATTTTCTTTGACAGTTGTGTCAATGTTTTTCATGGTATCTTCTGCACCTGAGATTCTCTCTTCTATCTCTTGTATTCTGTTTGTGATGCTTGCATCTATGACTCCTGATCTCTTTCCTAGATTTTCTATGTCCAGGGTAGTCTGTCTTTGAGATTTCTTTATTATTTGTATTTCATTGTTAGATCCTGGGTGGTTTGTGGTTTTCTTTAATTCTTTCACCTGTTTTTTTTTTTTTTTTTTTTTTTTTTTTTTTTTTTTTTTTTTGGTGTGTGTGTTTTCTTGCAATTCTTTAAGGGATTTTTGTGTTTCCTCTTTAAGGGCTTCTACCTGTTTACCTGTGTTCTCCTGTACTTCTTTAAGGGAGTTACTTATGTCCTTCTTAAAATCCTCTATCATCATCATGAGAAGTGATTTTAATTCTGAATCCTGCTTTTCCAGTGTGATGGGGTGTCCAGGGCTTGCTATGGTGGGAGAACTGGATTCTGATGATGTCAAGTATCTTTAGTTTCTGTTCCTTATGTTCTTGTGCTTGCCTTTTGCCACCTGGTTAACTCTAGTGTTACCTGCAGTCACTGTGTCTGACTGGAGTCTGTCTTTCCAGTTATCTTGCTTCTGTCAGAACTCCTCAGAGTCCAGATGTCTCTGTGATCCTGTGATCCTAAGCTTCTGAGTGGAAGAACTCCTGGAACTCAGGCCACCACTGGGATCCTGAAATCCTCCTGCTCTAAGGGCAGTAGTTCTTCTAGGATGATTCAGGATATGGTGTCTTCACAGGAGCAGACCAGCTATGTGTTCATGAGTCTGAGTGGAGTCACTCCTCTAGAATGGCTCAGGGTATGATGTCCGCTGCTCTTAGCTCACTAGCTCCTCTAGAATGGCTCAGGATACAGTGTCTCTAATAATTTCAAATAAACTGCTTTATGAACTATTTCTTTAATTTCATGATGAATCATATGTGTTATTATTCTCCAAAGATATCACTATATACATGAGTAAAATAATCCTTACATAGAATTTTCAAAAGAAATTTGACATCTAGATTTTCACTCCCATTTCCTTCAGTTCATCTATCCAAGGCCACCTTTAGCACCCACACCTAAATAACACACCTCTGTTCTTGAATAACTTGGAAAATAATAGATAGCTTAGTCTTGAACAGTCTTCACCTTCCCTCTCTGTAAGAACAATTATTCTTGTGCGTGTAACTCTCTTCTCTTTTGAATGTCTTTGTTTCATATTCTCTTGGAAATATATGAATGATTGGACTCCTCAAAGCTCTATCTGCAGTAATACAGTCTCTGTGAAGGGATGGCAAGTTATCTTTGTTTAGTATGTGACTTCTATGCTCATGACTTTGCCACTTATGTTCCCAACAGTGACCTCTGAATGTTTTACTCCCGTCCTTTCCAAAATCTTTTGTTTTGTGTGCCCTCAAAAGGAACTGTGTATCTATCTTCTGGAAGTTGCTGAGAAGATCCATTAATGTCACTACCACCCAGTTTGTTCACTCACATCACAAGAACAGGAGGTACCCTGATGATTATGGGATGATTCAACCCAGTACAGACTGATAATTCTGTGGACAATATGCCTCATTTCTGAGACACAACCTCCCACAACCTGGGCCACCATTGTAACTCCCTCACTACCCTCCTTCCCATTTTGTTTGGATAGTTCCATCTATTCACTTCATAGCAGAACTATGAACTATCCTCTTAATATATAAGATTAAATATGGTTATGTCCATGTGTCTGTTCATGGAGAGCACAGGAGGAGGGAATGAGGCCTAAGTGCACCATTCTGCTTTCAGATCCTTGAACACAGAAGCTCTTTTGTGTGCAAAGGACTTCCTTTACATGTTGTATTCTTTCTCCAACCCCTCCACTGCCTAGTTGCCATTTTTTCATATGAGTGTTTTCTCTCTTAGCCTTACTATCTGGACTTGAAATCCACTTCTGCAAAGATGTATTCTAAATCTGGCCTCACTCTT
Source organism: Arvicanthis niloticus (assembly GCF_011762505.2). Lineage (NCBI taxonomy): Eukaryota > Metazoa > Chordata > Mammalia > Rodentia > Muridae > Arvicanthis > Arvicanthis niloticus. The sequence goes on from NC_047663.1 coordinate 104,862,131, forward strand.
GTTTCTCCAGGCTTTGATCACTTCCCCCCAAACAGTTTTTGGTAATTTTTCTTTTTACATTTCTTTCTATTTTCTCAATAGTTTATAGATTTCGTAGGAAATGATGATGGCTGTCTTGCCCTAAGTCAAATCTCCAATGCCCACATAGTGCTATGTCTTCCATGGGTAGGTATAAAGTAGTTGTTGAATGGATTTGTTTTCCTGTCCTCTGTTAAGAAATAGATACAGAATACTCAGACTCTTAGGAATCTCAGCCTAAATTATTAGATATTTAAATTCAACCAAGAATGAAAGAAATCTCACACAATGAGAACTTAAATAACACAGTGGTACATTTCTTTCATATATAAAAACCAGTGGGCCAGCCCAGGCTGGGTTCCATGTTGGTTTTATGATGCCACCAGAGGCCAAGAATTCTACCTTTCTGCCTCAGCAACCTCAAATTTACCTAAGCTATCATTTACGTGTTTGACGTAGGTAACAAGATGCCCCTAAATGTGACAGACAAAGTCTTTTGAGGTGAGTCTAGTCTTAAGGAGCAATTTTAGAAACCCTACAACATACGTCCTCTCATATCTCATAGGCTACATAAGTGCATGACTATATTAATATTTTTAGCTGCAAGGATAATAAGATTTTATTATATTTTTGGGAAACAATAGACCCAGGTGACAACTGAAGTTCTGGCATCAAGAATAAAAAAGTCTCAGGGAAGCAATGGAGAATCACTGTTGTGTAGCTAATGTGGGAAGCTTTGATGGAGAAAGATTCTCACCATCCCTGATTTGGAGGGATAGCAGGGCGGAAGGTGAAAACTGGATTTATCTGTGCTTGAAGTCTGACATCTTCCCAATTTTCCTTGTGTTTCCAGTCATTCTTAGCTTAATAGCATGTAGAGACACGGAATTCCAAGATGAAGAGAAAGGTAATCTAGTTTTCCTAGGAATCGAGAACAGAAGTCTCTGCCTCTTCTGTGCTGAGATTGAGGGCAAGCCAACTTTGCAGCTTAAGGTGAGTGGGTCCAGTCACTGATTGAAGTAAGTCAGGAAGCCTTCTGTCTGAGGCTACTTATCAGTTGCAGTATTATAGTACAGTGTAACAGTATAGCCATGCAAGCTTGTAGCATTCACAGTAAGGAAGAAACGTTCACCTGTCTACTTCCCAAATAAGTAACAGTGCTGCTGAATACATAATAGATATAGCCTTCTTTAAACCCCAGGGCAAAGATCCTGTGAAATCAGAGCATCAAAGCCATGGAAATGTTTCTGCAAAGTGAAGGAAAGGTGGCTTCTCCATCCTTGGTCCTGGATAACTTTCTCTCAGACATCCATAGACATGCTAAATTTTACAGTCAGGCACAGGATTGCTAATCTGGATTTTTCACAGTACATGTTCATATTAGTGTGCTAAAAGAAAGGATTTATAATTAAAACACAAATCCTTTACTAATGACAGAAATTATAATGCATAAATTCACTCAGAGGTTGGGACTCTAGGCTCTCTGGCATGAAGCTGTAGATGGATGCACATCAGGATGCATACCCACCCTTACCCCATTCTGTTATAGGGAACACAATGCCTCAAAGAGTCAGTAACTCTCTGTATCACAGGATCTTTAGAGAAAGACAGGTTATTAAAAATTAATGGGTGCCTGTTTTGATAGCTTGTTATTTTTTCATCTGTCTGCATCCTTAATCCCTATCTCTCCTATTAGATAACAGTTGCTTCCTTGATATGTACCCACTGCTCATTTACTGTAGCCCTTTTCACTGGTACTCTGTGGGGAAGAAAATCTCGTGGGCGGGGGGAGGAAGTCCGGCGGCAGAGTCCCAGGGCGGTCCGACATCAGGATCCCGGGCGGGCTTCCCGCGCCGCCAGCAGAGGATCCCACATTCACGAAGCTGTCGGTGGGCTGGCCAGCGGCTGCATTGGCAAGGTTCCAGGGTTCCAAAAGCTGGGAATCAGGCGGAGAGACCATGGACACGTGGAGTCCGGTTTTCCAAAGCTTTTATTGTTCATGGCATGGTGAATGGATTCAGGTGTTGTGCGCTTACCCCGCCAAAGGCCAGGGGACTCTCATTTTATAGGGAAGGAAAAACGGGAGGGAATAACTTAATTAGCTAAGCCCCTGGCTTTTTGATGATTCATTAATATTTAAATCTCTGGAGGTGGAGACTTGTTAGTCACACCCTCTACCTGTCCTATGTGACTGAAGGTAACAGGTTAAATGGAGTTACCTCGTCCAAGGCCCAACAGTACTCCTCATTAACACACCTCTTTTTTTCCCCTAGGATGTAGACATCATGAATTTGTACAATGACGAAAAAGCACAGAAAGCCTTTCTCTTCTATCATGGCACAGACGGCTCCACTTCTGTCTTTCAGTCAGTCTTCTATCCTGGCTGGTTTATAGCCACCTCTCCCACCAAAAGACATAAAATCATCCTCACACAGCAGAGGGGTGAAGTTAATAACACTAACTTCTACTTAGAATTTGAAAATTAAATATGGCATGAACCATATGTGGCCAGTTCCAGTCTAAAGAATCAAACCGTTAGAGAATCTTTTACTTGGAAACATAGCAAGGCATCTTAGAAGACCACCAAGACACCTCTTCTCCAGACATCCATGTTCAAAATGCCATTCATTTGAACATCATTCCAGCATGACATCCAAGAATCACTTTTATCCTTTTCTGATCTTGTCCACCATCCATTCAGCTACCAAGTCCAGCCAAGTCACAGTCTTCTTACATGCAACTCTCCCTCCCTGTTCTCACAGGAGCCAATGGAGCAGAGATGTGGACTCCAAACCATCAATGCAAGATTCTTCCTTCTTTACTTTATGTGTGTTTATTGTAAAGTATTATGTATATTTAAATGGATGACAAATAACTAAAAGGTAAATCCCAAGAATGAGGCGATATAAAAGAACATCTTCTGTGCCTTGGTAATTGAGATAGATTCAGAATATCATCAGTTAATAATTTGACACACAGTATAAACTTGCATTATGGTGACTTTTAACCAAAGTTAATATAAAATGAATCCAAATTTCAAAGAGTCATTTACAGCAATTAGAATTTCAAACTAATTATACTGTTTTTATTTTACTTTATAAGGTGATTGGAAATTGAAGGGTCAGCTCAGATATTTTCTTGTATTGTCAGGAATTTTAGGAATGTTTTTGGGGTAGGATCTTTAATATGCCACAGGCTAACCTTCTGGCTGATTCATCTCTGTTTTACAATATTTACATTATATCTATTCTTAATGTGGTTGCTGTCTTTCTGCTATGTCTTATTTAATCCTTCTTAACTCTTGGAAAAGCCTCTGGAGACAGGCCCATTCACCAGTGAGGTTTTCACTCACTCAAGTGAAGTCCCTGGATGGTGCAAGAGGGTTGGATGCCAGAGCTGAGAGTATGGGGGCTAGGAATAGCTGGACACCTCTAAGGGTGCTGAGTGAGCTGGGGCTTTTCTTTTTCAAACATGAATCCTATTAAGACAGAATAAGAAAGATGAACTGAAAGTGGACCTTTGCAGAGAGGGACAGAAGATGCATATCTAGTAATTGGTGCAAGAGAAGACAGGCTTGGAGTTTAGAAACCCTCTTATCTTTGGAAGGGTGCAACATCCTGACTCCATATCTCTAATGAAAAGCAAAAGCATGTCCAGCAGATGGCGCTCCCGAGTGTTCAGTGCAGCCATTCCTGAGCCAGAACCTTGATATATTCACTGCCTTGTACACACCATAACAACCCCAGGAAGAAATTATTAATATACCATTGTCTGGGTGGTAAAATTAGCCACACAGGGGTTTGCCTGACCAGGGTGACATATTGAGATTGTCTGTTTAGGAGAGAATTGTCGTGGGAGTATATAGGAAAACCAAGTCTTGTTTCTTCTTAGGTCAAATGAGACAGTGAGTACCAGATCATAAGGGTGACTGGTTCCTTCCCATACCTGTGTGGAGAGGCTTGCTGTCATTGTTCCACTGTTGTTGTGGCCGTCATGTATTCTACTGTTTCTAGTGCTGCTTTTGTTTTGTAGTTGTAAGGTTGTTAACTTCTTAACAGTGTTGTAACCCATCTGACTAGAATCCACTTTACCTGCCTGTTGAATCTGTTCTGAGGACTCCTTGTCAGTTTTGTGATCTCTACAATATGGAAGTGTCTCAAAATATATCTCTAAGACAAGCAACCCCAGCTCTTAGGAATGTATTGAAAATGGAAATTCTAAGACCCCAGCATGGACCATGAACCTCCTGCATCAGAAACTCTGGGGTTAAGGCTCAAGGGTCTTTTTTATATATAAGCTTTTAGTTTATGATGATATACACAAAAATGATAATATGACCTTATAGGAAATAGTAATAGTCACCAGAGCCTGAAAGTCATGTGTACCTCAACCTCGGCACTGGGAGGGAAGTTTGAAGAACAGAGTAGGGGTCCCAGTCGATAAGTGAGAGTATTACAACTACACAGGCTCATGATCAAGTAAGGACATGATAGTTGAAAATCACATTACAGTAAAAGCAGGTTTAAGAATAACTTACTATTTAGGAGGTGAAAGAGCAAAATACTGGCAATACCAGGGCAATGTCTGGTCTTAAATTAGTCCAGTTGAACATGACCTAAGTGATATGTGGGTCCTGACCATTCATGCTCTCTCTATATATCACAGTCTCAGTGCTCAGTCCACAACGAAGGTTGAGAACCACACTTCAGAGAAGCATCGTGGGATTTTGTAGCCAACCAGAAGGCAGAACCTCAGGCCAAGCCAAACATACTAACTACAATCTACAGGTGATTCAGGGTATAGTAATCAGTAGGGGAGGAAAGGTTTAGTTTAGCTTGGTAGCTATCAATCGACCTGTACCTGCCTTGTGAATTCATCAGACTCTGGAGGCAGAAAAGATTCCAGGGAGAATCTAGCGTAAGCCAGAACTGAGAAGCTCAGATCTCCTGTGACCTATATTGTTGTAGTTAATTAGGATCTTACATAGAGAGTCATCACTACTATAAGCACAGAGCAAACTGATACATTGGGCACACTGATACAGGTTGATCAAATGGGGCCATGAACATTTTGTAAGCAGGTCTGACTCATTAGTGCAAAAGCCACAGAGGATACAGTCCCATACCAGAAAGGAGGGCTGCAGGGAGGAGGCAGCAGGATTGTGGAGCGTGGCAGGAGGCTCCATCCCATTTTCCGAGTGGAGAAGAATCCATTGAGTAACCAGGCGCGGGCCTTGTGCTCATGCATGGGAGGAGTACAATTTTAGAATAACTCTTCATTGTAATTGCCTGCCAAAGACATATTATTATGTGATAGAGATATTATTAGCACATCTGACACACTATACCTGACCTAGTACAAAGAGAAGCCCCTGGCCACTGTAATAGATAGTACTATACATTTAAAGAAATTAGGGGTTTGAGACAACCTCTGTGAATTTTTGAAGTAGGCCCTGCAGTGTGTGTATTCCTTTTTGTACCATGCTGGGCTCCTGGGTACCCTCTGCCTCTTTCCTTCCCCCAGTCTTCATTACTTCTATCTTGGCTCTGCCCTACCTCAGTCATTGCTGTTGGTATAGTGTCCACTAGCTAATCCTGGGTCCTGTCTACAGTTCACACTCTTTCTTAGCTTGGACTAAGTCTGTGGGGCAGTAGACTGTGCCAGGAAAATTGGTAAGGTTGAGTGGGTTGGAAGCCCCATACCCTCTGAGAAGACAGTAGCAGCTTCACCAGCTTCAGGTCAGGCCCCTGTCATGCGATCACACTCCCTACACAGGAATGTGACCTGTGATTAGGTAGATCAGAACAGAGTTCTCCATGCTAATGAGGTATCTAGAGGCCCTGAGGGTTTAGCCAATAAGCTTCCCTTCACAGATATTACTTCTTGTAAAAGGTATTCAATATCTGGTCCACCCTGATGAGGTAATATGCACCCATTTTCCATGATGAACAATCAATAAACAGTTTGGAACTAAGGACTGTCTTTCCCATCAAGAACCTCTTGGGGAGCATGGAGAAAGCCTTTATCTATGGAGCTATGCAGCCTAAGTCTACTGCCAAGGCCCCTTTATGCTCTCAGACAATTTCTGATGAGCTGATCCAGAGTTCCTCCTCCCTCAGGCCCTGGGCTCCTCAACCTTCCGGCCTTTTCTGTTCCCAACATCCCATGACCCAGTGGTTTCTGGATGCCCAGGAGTTTGGGAGTTACTGACCCTGGGCTCCTCATTCCAGGCCCATGGACCCCTGACCCTCTGTCCCCAACTCTTTGTGAGGTTTCCAGCAGTGACTGGATGCATGGGAGTCAAAGGAACCCCAGCTTTGGCCTTCCACATCTTAGGCTGTGTTCCCCCCCACCTCCACCCCAGCAGCAATATATTTGCACTTCCCTTGAGCCCAGCACCTGATGCCTGCACAGGGTAAATATAGTCTAGCATCTCCATGTTTAGTGTGCCCAGCTGTATTCCCACAGTCCAGCAGCACGGGGATTCACAAGGAACCACATCAATCCTACTCATTTAAATAAGAATTAAAATTCTTCCAAACCTTTCTTGATAGGCACTTTTAGTGCTGTTCTCATTTCCTAGATGAGAACACTGAGGTTTGTCCTAAGTCCTAAAGCAGTAATATTCAAAACTTGTATTTGAATCCACACATCAAAATCCAGGTCCCATGTGCTTAAGCCTAAGACAATACTCTTATCTCACTTAAAGTCAAAATCCAGAACTTAATGAAAAAGACTTTTACCTTCCAGAAGGAGCCAGTCCTGAAACAGACCTGACAGAAGGCTACAATAAATCCCTTCATCTTTTTCAAGGCTTCAGTGGGCCCCAGCACACCTTGGAGTCAGAACCTACCCTGGTTCATCTACACTTCTTGAAATTCTAGTAACCCTGTTGGTGTGACAGATACAGTTGACAAAAATAAACACACTGAGTTTTTGTTTGAGGCTAGCAAAACTGACAGCAATTAAGAAAATACTCTATCAAATGCCTTTCTTGGAATCTTCTCTAACCCATATCATTAGCAGAGCATGAAAACTATCAAGTTCTGTGGCTATAGGTCATTTCTTATTCAAACATTAAATTTTTGATAATTCTTCTTGCTACCTTGAACTATTAGGCACCTGTGGAGCATATGATAATGTATAACTTAAGAAGGTCTAACCTGACACTTGTAATAAAAAGAGAAAAGATTTGGGTGCATGTTGCACTTTGGAGTTAGCTATATTGATGTGTTTGGTTGACACTGTGGGAACTGGCTCTAAGTAGAAGTATACAGGAATGGTTATGTCCAGGTATAGTATCCAAGGAATCGGGGTCAGTTACCATCTAGTCAAGAGATAATGGGAAGGAGTGGGTGGATCTGAGGCAGGGAGCAGTGAGGCTTAGTAACACACGTCACAGAGCCTCTAGGTATCTGTGCTGCCACTCAAAACAGAGCCTTATATCTAAGTAGGTTCTGAGTCTCCTAAAGGGTAACAGTGTTAGCAGAATAGAAACTCAGGGTCTAGAATCAGAGTAATGGGAATATTTAGAAATAAGTTGCCTTATTTCTGGCTGGTCAGTTGCAAGCAGTGATAGTTGCTTCAGGCTAAATTAAGAAAAATGTATACTAAAACAAAAAGAAGCTTATCAAAAAGAATACTGGACATATTCATATAAACAGAGATCACATGACCCCAAACCACAGAGGAGTTACACCACATGGCACAGTGGTGTCTGTACACTTTCCCTAAGTAGGAGATACCCAGCAGAAACAGTGTAGAGAAAAGCTTTTGAACATGGAACTCCACAGCATGGGAGGCTGAATTAACCTCTGCTGGTGACACTGTCAGGGTTGAGGATGGAAGGCTAAATAAGCCTAGATACAGATTCTGACCTAAAGAAGACCAATCACAATCTGGTCAATAACAAACGTATATGGAGAATTAGTGTCCAGAAATTAGAGATGAAGAGATTAGCTTGAGGAGCAAGAGGGGGTTTTGTTTTGTTTTACCACCTTTGAGGGGTTTACATGACTTTTCTATATTAATACAAAAAGAAGAAGGAACTGGAGGAGAGAAGAGGAGGAGACATGGACATTATGGACCCAGCCATAACTCCCTTTCTGGTGAAAGTGGCTTACCCCATATTGAAGTATCCCCACCTATCCATCTACATGCCTTTGGATGCATCCATCCCTTTGAGGGGCAAATGAAAGGGGCAGTGGTTTAAAGGTTAGAAGATGTGCCATAGGATGCTTAAACATACTCCCTGTCTCACAGGTAAAGCAAGCTTTGTAGAAAGGACTATGAATGAGAATGATCTTTGTGTATCACAATGACATGGGACACCTCTTCTATGGGCATTAGGGGATAGAGTGTGCTTTTTTGTGGGGCTGTTAGCTCACATGGCCAGGCATGGGTCCTGTTGAGTGGAGTTGTGGATTCCGCAGCTCCGGGGTGCAGAAGCATGGGAATTTGACTGAGTTCACTCAACGAGTCACCAGGCAGATACTGCAGGGCTCTGCCCAGAGTGAGGAGATCTCAGTCTGAGGTCCTATAGGGCAGGGCTTTTGAGTGGGGAACCCCCGGACAAGAAGGCATGCAGGGATCAACTGGTCTCAGACTCCTGGGCAACCAGGTGCCACTAAGAGCCAAGGAAGTGTTGAGACTAGGGATATATGAGCTGAACCAGCCCACAGCTGGGAGGGACAAGAGAGAGAAGCCCCGGCAGTGCCCCATGGGTAGAGACTCTTTGTTACTGGGACTCCCTTGGCTGGCTCAGCTAGCTTGTTTGGATTGGCAGCCTCCATGTGGGAAGGTACAGAAATTCTCAGCGGGAGATTAGGCGGCTCATTAGTTAAAGGCCTTCTCCACAGTTCCCCATGGTGGGGCCCCAATGATATGAGGAAGTCCATGGTTTTAAAGGGTTTATTGTCATGGCAGAAAGTGGATAAATCTGGTTGTCCCCCAACCCAGGGTAAGCCTTTGGTTAAATACTGTGTGTGTAAAAAGGTGGGTCTGGGAAGAAATACTTAATTGGCTACACCCTCTGGCCTTCAGGTATCTCATTAATATGGAAATCTCTTGAGGCTGAGGCCTGTAGTCATGCCCTCTACCTGTGGAGGGACTGGTAGGGGCTTTGCCCTACGTGACTGAAAGGCACTGATCAATGGAGGTCTTGGCTGCATGTTAGGAGCCTAGAGTCTGGGAGTGTGGCGAAATGTATGCTGTCTATAGCAAGGTCTCCGGCCATTTCTAGCCAATGCTCTACCAGAAACTAAACTATCCTTCATGGTCCCACACTTTTTTCGTTCTTCAGGCTCCAGATTAATAAGCACATATACAGACATATATAAACATGTCCACCCAAACCCTACCCTCTGGAATACCACTTCCCTTCAGCTATTAAAAAAAATGAATTCATGAAATTCCTAGGCAAATGGATGGAACTAGAAAATATCCTGAGTGAGGTAATCCAATCACAAAAGAACACATATGGTATGCACTCACTGATAATTGGATATTAGCCCAAAAGCTCGCAATATCCAAGATACAACTCACAGACCACATGTAGCTCATGAACAAGGAAGATCAAAGTGTGGGTGCTTTGGTCTTTCTTAGAAGGAATAACAAAATTTTACTCATGGGAGCAAATATGGAGACAAAGTGTGGTACAGAAACTGAAGGAGGGGACATCTGGAAACTGTTCCACCTGGGTATCCATCTCATGTGCAGTCACCAAAGGCAGACACTGATGTCAATGCCAGGAAGTACATGCTAACAGGAGCCTGATAAAGCTGTCTTCTTAGAGGTCTGCCTGAGCCTGACATATACAGAGGCAGATGCTCACAGCTGACCATTGAACTGATCATGGGGTTCCCAATGAAGGAGATAGAGAGAAGACTGAAGGAGCTGAAAGGGTTTGTGACTCCATGGGGAGAGCAACAATACCAACCAACCAGAGTTCTCAGGATCAGAACCACCAGCCTGGGAGCACATAGGGAGAGACCCATGGCTCCAGCTGTATATGTAGGGGAGGATGGCCTTGTCAGGCATAGGTGGGAGAAACAGTCCTTGGTCCTGTGAAGACTGGATGCCCCAGTGTGGGGGAATTTGTGGGTGGGGAGGTGGGAGTGGGTGGGTGGGGGCACATCCTTATAGAAGCAGGAGGAGGGTGGATGGTTTCTGGGTGGGGAGGAAATGGAGAAAGGGGATCACATCTGAAATGTAAATAAAATATCCAATAAAAATGTTTGTTGATGCCGGGCGGCAGTGGCACACGCCTTTAAACCCAGCACTTGGGAGGCAGAGGCAGGTGGATTTCTGAGTTCGAGGCCAGCCTGGTCTACACAGTGAGCTCCAGGACAGCCAGGGCTATACAGAGAAACCCTGTCACAAAAAAAAAAAAAAAAAAAAAAAATGTTTGTTGAATAAATTAACTCAATGTTGCAAAAACAATAATTAAAAAAATTAAACTCTCCTTATTTGTGAGGATAGGGTCTAAGACCTATGGTAGATGTCAGAAGTTGTATATAGTATCAACAGTTACATTCATTTTTATGAAGAAATATTTTAAGGCCTATGATGAATTCTTGAAACTCTGTATAACATCAGCAGTTAAACTCCTTGTTTAACTCTGTGAGGACGTGGTCCAAGACCCAAGATAGATGTCTGAAACTAGCAATGGTATCAACAGCAAAACTCTCCTTATTGATGAGGATGCGGATTAAGACTTACAGTGGACACCTGAAGCTCTGGATAGTATCAAGAGTTAAACTCCGAATCTCTATGAGGACATGGTCTAAGGCCTACAGTCGATTCCAAAAAAAACATGACTAGCATCAACAATTAAGCATGCCTTCTCTTTGAGGACATATTACATAAGGCCTATGGTGGATGCGGGAAGCTGCAGAGATAAACATTTAAACTCTTTTTCTCAGTGAGAACACAATCTGGGGTCTAGAGTAGATCCCTGAAGTTGTAGTTGGTATCAACAGGTAAACTCTACTTCTCTGTGGCTACGTGGTCTAAGGCCATGGATACCTGAAGCTGTGGGTATTTTCCATATCTAAACTTTCTTTCTATGGGGGGACATGGTCCTAACCCTATGGTGGAGACATGAAACTGTGGATAGTATCATGAGTTATAATCTCCTTTGCTGTGGGGTCATGGTCTAAGGTCCATTGTAGATGCCTGAAGCTGTGGCTATTATCAACAATTAAAAGCCCCTTCTCTGTTAAGACACAGTCTAAGGACTATGGGAAGTGCATGAAGCTTTGAATAGTATCAAAACTCTGCTTCTCCATTATGACATTGTCAAAGGTCTATGATGGATGGCACCACCCACAATGGGCCTCCTACCCCCTTGGTCACTAATTGAGAAAATGCTTTACAGCTGGATCTTATGAAGGCATTTCCTCAAGGGAGGCTCCTTTCTCTGTGATATCTCCAGCTTATGTTAAGTTGGTACACAAATCCAGCCAGTGCACTAAGCTATACCACTGTAATATATATGCAGAGGGCTTAAGTTAGACCCATTCTGGCTTCCTGATTATCAGTAGCCCCCCTATATGCCCAGGCTTGTTAATTTCATAGATTTTCTTGTGGTGCCCTTGACCTCTCCAGCATCCTCCTACAACCCCTCTTCCTTCTTCCACAGGAATCACTCAATTCTGCCTAATGTTTGGCTGTGGTCTCTGCCTCTGTTTCCACCAGTTGCTGGGTGGAGCTCTCTAACAGTGATTATGCCAGGCTCCTGTCTACATGTATAGCAGAATATCATTAGAGATTTATTTATTTATTTATTTATTTATTGCTAGGCATGTTTGGTTCTCTCCTAGGTTTCCAGAGCTTCCAACATTTGGTATGAACCTCAAGCTGGACCAGTTATTGGTTAGCCACTTCCAAAATTTCTGTGACACCTTCACCAGAGCACATGATGTTGGCAGGACAAATTGTAGGCCAAATGTTTTGTGACTAGGTCAGTGTTTCAATCCCTACACTAGAAGTCTTGCCTTTTTATAGGAGCTAGTTGGTTCAGGCTCCATATCCCCCATTACTAGGTCAGCCTAATAGATACCTAGAGTTTCCATTGTACTAGCTTTCTGCTTGCCCCCAATTCTAGTTGTTTTCTCCAGTACTCTCTCCCTCCATCCTCTCCCTGACTGACCCCTCCTATTCCCATCCCCAGCTAGCCTCCAGTCCACCCACAATATCTATTTAATTTCCCCTTCCCAGGGAGATACATGCATCCCCCTTCGAGCATCCCTTCTTACTTAGCCTCTCTGGGTCTGTGGATTGTAGAATGATTGTTCTTTACAGTTAATATCTACTTATAAGTAAGTATATATCACACTTGTATTTCTAGGTCTAGGTTACCTCACTCAGGATAATTTTTTTTTCTAGTTCTACGCATCTGTCTACAAGTTTCATGATATGTTAGAGCATATTCTAAAGCCACAGTGCATGCCTGAAGCTGTGGACAATATCAACAGCTACACTTTTTTCTCTGTGAGAACATAGTCCTAGTTCTAGGGTAAAGGCATGAAGTTGTGGATAAAACTAAGAGTTAACCAACAGTTGTGATGTACTAGGTCTAAGGTCTATGATGGATACTTGAATAATCTCTGGATAATATCAAAGTTAATCTCTCCTTCACTTTGAGGACATCCTTCAAAGTCTATGTTGCATTACTGAAGCTGCAGATAGCACCAATAGGTAAAATCTCTTCGTCTCTGAGGACATGATATAAGGCCTAGTGTGGATGAGTGAAGCTGTGGGTAGTACCAACAATGAACCCCTCTATCCCTGTGAGGAGATGGTATAAGTATTAGTTCTTTTAAGAAGTCCGACTGCAGCTCAGAACAGACCACTCCAGACCAGGCGGTTCCAAGGGGGAGGAGGTTTATTCAGGGGATAAGGCAAAGGTGGGGAGAGGAAGGTGGAAGAGATAAAAGAGAAGTAGAGGCCGGCCATGACCATGTGGAGAGAGAGGAAGGTGGGGGAGGGGACAGAGAGGCAAGAGGGTAAGAGAGGGTAAGAGAGTAAGAGAATAAGAGGAAGAGGAGGGGGCAAGCAGCCCCATTAATAGTGGATCGGCCTACCTGGCGGTTGCCAGGTAACTGTGGGGAGGAGCATACCTGGCTGTTGCCAGGTAACTGGGGAGGTGGAGTTTAGACAGAATACTAACAATAAGGCCTATGGCAGATGCCTGAATTAATGGATAGTATGAACATTTAAGCCCTCCTTCTCTGTGAATAAATGATAATGAAATAAGGCCTATCATGGATGCCTGAATTTGTGGATACTGAATAGTATCTGAAGTTAAATACTCCTGCTCTGTGAGGGCAAGTTTAAGGCCTTTGGTGGATGTCCAAAGCTGAGGAAAGCATAAACATTTAAACTCAACTTCTCTGTGAGGACAAAGTTCAAGGCCTCAGAACAACTTCTCCTATGTGAAACATGGTCTAAGTAAAGCCTTTGGTGGATGCCTGAAGCTATTTTTTTAATTAATTTATTTTTATTGGCTATTTTATTTACATTTCAGATGCCATCTCCTTTCCCCATTTCCCCTCCCTAGAAAACCCCTATCCCATTCCCCCTCCTCCTTTTTGCTTTTATACAAATTTTTTAATGTTAATCAAGCGCTTTATAAGTTTGGTAACACTCAATAACAAGATGCCCATAAAATCAGAAATGTAACCCAATATATCAACTAGATATATCAAATATCTTTGACTGGCAGAAACACACAAACATCTGCCTCCATGTTGTTCCTCTCTCTCTCTCTCTCTCTCTCTCTCTCTCTCTCTCTCTCATCTCCTAACACCTCTCCTCTTCCTTTCCTTCTCCTCCTCCTCTCCTTACTCCTCCCTCCTCCTCTTCCTCTCCTTACTCCTCCTGAAGACCCCCATACTCGGGAGACCCTTCCTCAAGCCTCCAGAAATCGCGACCACCCAAAGATCACAAGAAACCATACCTGGATGCAATCAGCAGAGGTTTATTAGGGAAAGAGCCGGCGGTCAAAACGACAAGCTCTTTAGCTCTAAGAGCAGGGTTTTGGCCCCGAGTGGTGGGTTAAAGGGTCTTTTATAGCATGGGGTGGGGGGAGGAAGGCATTTTCGTGCGCTTACCCATGAATGGTTGCATTACAAATTTTGAGCATAGCACTGGGAATACCAAGGGAGGGGTAACCAAGAACAGTGGAACATTTCAGAGAATATAGCCCAAATGATCTAGAGTCATGTGAAAATCACTGCACACTCATTCTTCTCAAAAATGTGGTTTTTACCATGTTGTTGTGTCCTATCCTGCCATTTACCAACTATTTCAGATTAACTATCTTCTGATTATAGCCCCACCTAGGTGGCAGCATCTTTATCTGTAGTCAGGAATGCCTTCCTGCCTTGGGCGAGGCTTTAGGAATGTAATCCAGCAAGTGTCCTTCACCTGGAATGTGAAGGCCTGAAATCTTATTTTCAGTTCCTCGTTCTGTAAGGTGAAAAATCTACACATATTTCATAAAATGGCCTTTATAATTTTTCACTCTACACTCCCACCTTAGCTCCTCCCACATATCACCCTTCCTGTTAAAATAAAACTGTAGCCACCCACGGTCACAAATCAACTGGGTTCACCTGAAAGGGGGCTGGGAATGAAAGGGGGCAGAGGGCGAGAAGAGATGAGGCCAAGACAAAGTTCTCTGATCAAGGCTCAAAGCTTTAATGTTCAGCTCTCAATTTAAAGGGGAAGGCCCAACCCACAACCCCTCCTGGTTTCAGCCGGGAGATGGGTGGGATAATCCATAATCCATTCCAGGTCATCCATAGATGTCTCAAGGCAAGCCCAGGGGCAGTTCTGCTTCTGTGTTCTGTTCAGCAAAGGTGGGTAACTCCACCTAGATCCTATCACTTGGTCTGTTGTGTTAAACAAGGTCTCTCAGGCCTGCTCAAGGCTTGGGGGGAAGGGCACATAAAACTTTTCTCTCAAAATACAATTAGATCATAACTATATCAGTTTGTGTCAGTAAGGTACAAGATAGGCCTAATACCCAGTCCATCATTTTGTTGACTAACCAGAACATCTGTCATCTCTCCTAAATAAAAGACTTAGTTCTGAACCTGGCTCTTTTCTTGGCTTTAGAATGAATGTCAGCTGAAAATCATCCTCTCAAATCTTTTCTCTCAAAGTAAATAGCCAGGATTGGCTATGAGACTCTAAATCTTCAACCCCATCAGAAATCCAGAATGACTGAGTTAACTAAAATTATGGGAAGCACAAAGCATAGCTTCTAAAACTTACCCAATTTATAGAGACCACTGAACACCTGGACAGTCCCTATACTACAAAACATTGGAGCATCCGATCTTCAGCCTTCTGGCCCAGGATCATCTGACAGATCCAGTGATCCAGAATTATTAAGGGCTGATTACTCTGTCTTGGCAGATATAATCAGTCAACTATTCTGCAAGTGTGTCCTTTTCTGGACAGTAATTTGTCTGTAGATGAAAAGAGGCAATTCTTGCCTTGTTGGCTGTTTCACTGCAACTGAGACATTCCAAGATGGCACGGGCATCCTGTCCTCCCCACTAATAAACAACTGACTGCACAGGTGCAAAGGAAAAAAGTGCGCCAAAAGTCACTGCCCATCCCGGGGCGTATTATGGGTAATGAGCGAACAGCCAATCAGAAGTGAACACGTCACTCTAGGGTGTATTTAAGCAGCGCCTCTTCCTGTCTTTCCTTTTCCGCTTCTGCTTATACAAGAGTAAAGCCTCGCTGTAGTATTACCCAAACACTGCCTCACATGTCCTTTTTGGCGGGCGAAGGGGACTCGGGAGGCGCGCAGAACAATTTGTCATATGTTTCAACAACTTCAACATATAATTTTTCCTCCTTTCTGATTACATTGAAAATATCTCACTCAAAGGAAGCAATTTACAGCTCTGCTTTGGTGTTGTTATCTGATTCCAAAAATTGACAGCATCACTGAGAACTCAAGGACTATGAGGCCAACATGAAGTGATCATTTAACACAAACATTGGGATACTGTAAGAATAAAGCCAACCATTGAGACAACTAGTCAGTAAACAGGCAAATAATATATACAGTGTGCATACACTAGAGAAGGAGTAATTTCTAAGTTACGGGATGTGGTAAAAGATTATGAGATTTTACCACTGTATTCAGAATGATACACAGTACAAGAAACTCATGAGCTATCAATTTCTGGGATTTGCCATTTAAATTTTACACAGTAGTTATAACAACATAAAATGGAATGTTTAAACACACTGCTGAGGTACAATCAGTTTGATTTTATATTTTCACTGAAATCTTCACCTCAAGTATGGTTAGTTTTAATTGTCGTATTAGTCATAGAAATATTTAAACTCTAAGCCAGGAGATGAGTCAAAGAGTAACTAAGCTAATGTAAACATTAATGTTTCCAGATAGATAGTGATTGTCATGGCTCACTAGTTGGTAAGGGAAGGCACAGCTGGAGACTGGGGAAATGTTTGGCTTTCTGTCTAAAGGTAACACACATATGGCCTATCTTTCCAATGGATACAGAATAGCAAGATAACAGAGTGCCATACTATCTTCTCTGGGTTTTCCTAGTTGCAGATGACAGTTTTTGAATAGACAGGGATCTTCTATATCAATGCATTAAATATGTTGCATGCAACCCAATGCACACAATCCTTCTCTCCAACTTTGTGCCTGTGCTCTAAGTTCCTAATCTAATTGTCTTCCCTGAATCTGATCCTGCTTAGGATCCAGGTCTCAATCTCTTCTGACCAAAATGTTCTACTGAATGACAAGGGCCCTGCTATCTGCCTTCAGGTCTCTCAGGAGCTGTCTCTGCCTACTACCTGCCCCAGAACCCTTTTCTGATTCCTCTTCTCGTGTGTTTTTTCTTGATGACCCAGCTCTCCCCTCAGAAGACTCAAATCAAAAGTGCTTTTCCATGGTCCAGAAGGCCCAGGGCCCAGTGAAACTCTTGTGTTTGTGCCAGAAGCTTGGTGAGTTTCCCTACAATCCACCTAACCTCCACATGCTGCATGACTGACTGAGAGCCTAGCATTAGTCAAGTTACCTTCTGGAAAAAAATAACTCACCAACAGGCTGCCTACATTATGGGATATATAGAATCATCCAGAAGGTCAGATATGTTTTAGAAAACAGAAATGCCTAGACATTGAGATTGTTTTTCTTCAGAAAGTTATTTCAGCCTAGAAATTTAAAATTAACTATGCACACTTTAAAGAAATTAATCACACACACACACACACACACACACAATTCCTCAAGCTTGCTGACTGCAGGTAACATTTATAAAGAGAATATATCCCCCCCCCTTTTTTTTTTTTTTTTATTTTTTATTTTTTTTTTTTTTTTGATTGGCGCCAGGCTGAAACCAGAAATTGCTGTTACAGCTGGTCTGGCCACTGTCCTGTTGTGTTTCAGTCTTCCACCTCACTGAGATCCACATTTGCATTTACAAATTCAAAATGAGTATTTTTCTGTTTCCCCAACTCCTTTGTCACTCCAACAGGTTGCCTGGGTACACTGCAGGTGCAGACAAAGTACCCGAGATTAGCAGCTGATTCCAGTGTGAAGTAGGAGCCAACCTTTTCCTTCAGGAAGGTGAAGGGCAGGAGATTCTCACAGCTCAATGAACTCAGTCCTTTAATTTTCTTTTTGAAATACAAAAGGGAATTCATTAGTAGCTACGTCAGTTGTATCTAGAAATGTTCCCCAAAGGCCTGTACGTCAAAGCTTTTGTCCTCACCTAAGAACTATTGGGAGGTGATGGAAATATTAAAAACCGAGGCTTAGTTGTTGGCCAGTACGCCCTCAAAGGGAATTGTGGGACCTCATCTCAGTCTTCCTCTTTTGCCTCCTAGACATTAAGTGAGCAGTCTAAACACCCCCTTACCCCCATGTGCTTCCACTGTAGTAGACTACCACAGGCCCTAAAGCATTAAGGTTAATTGTCCAAGAGTGTGAACCAAAATCTTGTTCTCTTTAGAATGTGATTGCCTTGGGTATTTGTTACTCTAACTGAGAATGCTAACAAGTGATGGGGCTCCTTTGTAGGGGGCAGAGAGAGATATGCAGAGATTGGGGTGGTCTAAGGCTATCAGTCTTAGCACTAAGGATTTCTACTTCCCAAAGCTGGAGGACAGGGGAGATCTCCTTGGCTCTTACCTTTAATTCTAACGAGGGACACTTTGGCCTTTTGACTCTATCACAGCAGAGATAAAGTTTTCCCTTAGATACAGCCAAAGCAATACAATTTGCCTTTAAGTCACAGACTTTGCTTTGGGGTAAAGTTGACACATAAAAGGTCTCTGGAAATAGAAAATGGGACCAGTTCTAGAATTAAAAACTTCTCTCCCCCTTTTTTCTTTTCTTTCTTCTTTTTTCTGTTGAAGTTCCCGACACAGAAAGCTTGATAAATCTTCACACTCACACTGATTCTCAGAATTTGCCCTCTCTCCATCTCTGGTTTGGTTCACTCCCCTATCTACAGAGACTTCTTTTGGCTTTGAACACCTCTGGTTCCCTCTCCTGTCTCACTCATTGGTGCTTACCACTGGTTCCAAACTCCTTTTAGGAGGAGGAGTAGAGCAGCCCCTTCTCTGTCAGGCCGTGGAAGGGTATCCTGGTTCTTGGGTTGTGGGTTGTGGGTTCGGCCACGCCCCCAGAACCCAGGCTCCTGACAGGAGGTCTAATCTCCATTCAACCCTTCAGTCAAGTAGGACACAGGTGGAGGGTGTGATAAACAGGCCTCAGG
Organism: Arvicanthis niloticus; assembly: GCF_011762505.2. Classification (NCBI taxonomy): domain Eukaryota; kingdom Metazoa; phylum Chordata; class Mammalia; order Rodentia; family Muridae; genus Arvicanthis; species Arvicanthis niloticus. The sequence goes on from NC_047663.1 coordinate 104,880,934, forward strand.
CCCTAGAGAGATTTACATACTAATGAGGTACCTGAAGGCCAGAGGGTGGAGCCAATTAAGCATTCCTCCCTAGCCCCTTTCCCCTCTTTCCCTCCCTATTTAACTCAGGACTGCCCTGGGTTTTATGGGGTGTGCATCCAGATCCATCCACCATCCATCATGCCAATAAACCCGTTTTGGAAACCCATGGACTTTCTTGTGTGTTGGGGCTGCACCGTGAGGAGCTGTGGAGAGGCCTTTAGTGAGCAGCTGGGCCTAACTTCCAGCTGGAGGAACCCAGAGCATTCCTAGCCAACTACACACAGCGTGCTGTGAGGAACTCTGTGTTTCCCAGCCATTTTACCTACACTTCTCTAAGGCCCAGGGCCAGCAGGGATGGGAGAGGGGAAACCATACCATCTCCATTGGGTAAGGAAAATTTGAGGGTCACCTCCACATTTGCCGAGCTTGTCTGGAACTGCCACAAGAGTGCCACCTTCCAGGACTAGAATTTGCTGGTTTGTGTCACGAATAAAATGTTTATTTGGGGCAGAGGGCTTAACTCTTGAACCTGGAAAACAGTAACAGAGGTTAAAAATAATAAACCAGTCTGAGTTCAGCAACAAATTTGCCTAATGCTGCAGGCTCGGACAATATACAATCCTCTTGGTTTTTTGTTTGATTGATTGTTTACTTGTTTGTTTGTTTTTGTTTGTTTTACCCTGGCTTACTGATACAGGAACTCTGGACACTTTGGAGCACTGAGACCATGCTGACTCAGGGATAATTGCCTCTTCAATCATTCACAAGATAAAAAAGTTACTACATTCCTCCAAATACCACTTTTCAGACCAATAAAATGGGCATTATACAAGGTAACTATCTTTCATAAGGTTGATATGAGGAATAAAGGAGCTTTAAAGGCTCACCATTATTTTAAATAATGTGGTATTGACAATTTGCTTGTCTGAATCCTGTCCCCGTGGGCCTATGCCTTCAGCAATGCTGTCATGCCATGGATCTCTGTCATGTTAGGTGCCCACTGTACTGACTGAGGTCAATAGAAGAACAGGGAAAAAGGGTAGGCATAAGAGGATGAAGCAGGAGGCAGCCAGGAGCAGCAACCCAATGATGGAAAAGAAGCAGAGATGGGAGGTTGCCAGAGGGAAATACCTGCACTTATTAAGGCTTTCTGTGTGTGTGTGGGGGGGGATTTCCAGCTGTGGCTGTGACTGGGGATTCATCTGAACATGGCTTTACTGTGGACTCTGGAGTTTGTTAACATCTCTATTAGACCAGATAACTTGTCTGTGAGTGACTGAGGTCAGATTTCACCTGAGGGATGAGTAAGAGGCAAATACAGGGCTGAGTCGACTTAGAATAGCAGATGATAGCATAATAGCTCAGCAGTTGCACAATTATATGCAAATATGTATCATATATATATATATATATATATATATATATATATATATGCACATGTGGGCTTATCCCTTGCCTCATAACATGTTGCATTCAGCTGGCACCTCCCGTTTATATCTCCTTCCTGTTTTCTACCCATATCCTGCCTACCCTGTGATTTATGCTCAGCTTGCCACCTATTCTGTTCTTCTTCAATAAACACTTACTGAAATCTGTTCTCTCACTAGGGCACAGAGTCCTGTACTAACTTTCAGGATTCATTCTTTCTGAAAAGTTAAGATTTTGAAGTTGCAAAGGAAAGGTCAGGTGCCCCACCACTCATTCCTTATATGTCATCAGAACAGAGGTGCTTACTTTGTTAAGGAGGCTGAACAACCCACTACCTCTCCCTGTGACCCAGGAGCCCTCTGAAGATCACCTGAGTGGCTGGGAGTCACAGAAACACAGCTGGGCTCTGACAGCAGAGTGCATTTTGCTGTTGAATCAAAGAAAACAAATTAACAAATCAGTAAATCAGTCCCATTAGCTGGCAAACTTGTAGTTAATTGGACTATGGAATTATTTCATTCCTAATGTCTACAGTGTCCAAATCATGATTAATAAGCACATATACAGAAGGTATGCAGATGCTTTTTAAAAGATTTTATATCCATAAATTTTGGAAGGTTCAGTTTCAACAATGTGAAGGAAGATCATCTTATAGCAAAAATTCTCACATTTTCTTTAAATATTTTGATAAGAATCATAAAAAGGGGGGGGGGTAGAAAGAGTACTGGTTTTTCTTCCATTGGACCTGAGTTCAATCCCCAGGAGCCATATAGAGGCTCAATATTGCTGTTAACTGTAATGCCAGGGGCATCAAATTCTCTTTTTGGCCTGAGCAGGCACTGCACACACATGGTACATGTATATGCAATGTATATACACCCAAAACACCCCTGTACATAAAAAATTAAAAAGTAAAGATTTAAAAAATAACTTTTCTCAATTACAAGAAAATTTATAATTTGCTGACCTAGCCAGATCCCTCTTGTCTGAAATATACTTTGATGATGTGTCGTTTGTTTGTTTGTTTGCTTGCTTGTTTGTTTGTTTGTTTTAAAGACGGTTTATTGGCTGCCAAACCATCCACTGAAAAAGCAATGCTTTAAAAGTTTCATCTGAACATCTGTATCTAAATTTGGTCTACAGGGCCAGCAAGATATCTCAGTGGGTAAAGGCACTTGCTGCTAAACCTGGTGACCTGAATTTGATCCCAGGGTTTAATGGAAGAGAAGAACTGATTCCCAAAAGTTGCCCTCTGACCTCTACATATCCACCACACCACCTGAGGTCCTGGCCAATTAAATACAATGTAATCATCATCATCATCATCATCATCATCATCATCACCACCACCATCATCACCATCATCATCATCGTCATCCTAAGATTGCTGACAATACATCTGGGTCCTTAACTGCTGTATGTCTGTCTGTCTTCATCACTGTCCTTGTCTACCTAATATCTTGGAGGAATTCCTGCAGCTCAGATGTTTCACAGATTGGTCTAAGAATATTTGGTGTCTGTGAGCAGATTAAGTGTGATTCCCTGTATTTAGAGACCATGATTTGAGGACAGAGATGGGTTTAAAGAAGTTTCTTACCTTCTGGCTCTGTGTGGGATTCAACCGGGTCTCTGTAGCACTTAGGATGAATTTTCACATCTGAGCAGCTATCTGGAGATGACATCATCTTTGCCGAGAGTGAACAGAGTTGGGGAGGTAAAGGGAGGCAGGACCAACATAGATAGGAGAAATTTAATTATGGAAGCTTTCAACCCTTGGAAGCCTAGTCTCACCTCTCTAATACCTGCAGGAAACAGTCCTGTCTCCACTTTGAAATGTTGCCTTAATATCAAAAGGGTAGAGTCATTCCAATTCATAGTGTAATTCTAGTTTAGTTTTACTTTAAATGGTGGCTATGGGTTTTCTTTTAAATAAACAGTTATTTGTGGACATTTATTATTTTGTATTTCTCATGTGAGTTCATTTTCCAGAAATGATATGGAAGTCTTCTGGAACACAGGTTCTGAGTCAGTTGGCCTTGACAGTCCTGAAATCCTTTTTTTTTTTTTTTTTTTTTTTTTTTTTTTTTTAACAGATTCAATTCACAATGTTGTTGTTGTTGCTGCTGCTGCTGCTGCTAGATTAGTGGTCAGGCTGGGTAGGTAGCAAGGCTTTAAAAAAACTCAACTACTAGTGACCTGGAAAAGATTAGACTCATAGTCTTACCAGTGTTGTGGGTGTTCAGGATCTCACTTTTTTGAAGCTAAATGTAGTACAGGTTAAGTTGCTACAATTTAAAAAAATGGCAACCCTAAACAATAGAATTTCTATCCCTAATTTCAAGTTCTAGTACAGAATGGGGAGGAGAGCATAGTATTGGCACAAAAACAAAAACATTGATCAATGGAATCTAATTGAACACAGAGATATAAATCCACACGCCTATAGAATCTTGATTTTTTTTATAAAGATGCCAGAAATACACATTGGAAAAAGATACCAACTTTTAAAAGTGGTGCTGGTCAAACAGGATGGGTACAGAATAGATCCATACTTAAGTCCCTGCACAAAACTCAACTCCAAATAGATCAAAGACTTCAACATAAAACCAGATACACTGAACACGATAGAAGAGAAACTGAGGAATAACCTTGAATTCATTGGCACAGGAAAAGACTTTCTAAATAGACTAAGTAAGACCTCATGAAACTGGAAAGCTTCTGTATGGCAAAAGGACATTGTTATTCAGACAAAGCAACAACCTATATGCCCAAAGGAGGACTAATATCCAAAATATATTCAGAGCTCAAAAAACTAGATATCAAGGAAACAAATAACCCAGTTAACAAGTGGAGTACAGATCTGAACAGAATTTTCAAAGAGGAAACTCAAATGACTGAGAAACACTTAAAGAAATGTTCAGCATCCGTAGCCATCAAGAAAATAAAAATTAGAACTATTTTGAAATTTCATCTTACACCTGTTAGAATATCTAAGATCAACAACACAAGTGACAGCTCATGCTGGAGAGAATGTAGAATAAAAGGATGCTCACCCACGGCTGGGAGGACTGCAAACTTGAACAGCCAGTGTGGACATCAGTGAGGTGATTCCTAAGGAAGATGGGAATTAATCTACCCAAGATCCAGCTATATCCCATTTTGGAGGATATACTCAAAAGATGCTTCGTCCTATCCTAGAAACATATTCTATCCTAGAAACAAACAACCATGTTTGTTGCTGCTCTATTCCTAATAGCCAGAAACTAGAAACAACCTAGATGTTCCTCAACTGATTAATGGATAAAGAAAATGAGGTACATTCACACAATGGAGCACTACTCGGCCATTTAAGAAAATGAAATAATGAAAATTACAGATAAATGAATAACTACAGTGAGGTAACCCAGACCTAGAAAATCAAAAATGAAAAATATGGTACATATTTGCTTATATGTGGATGTTAGCTGTTATATCAATGATAGCCATGCTACAGTCTATAAAACAAGAGGTTAGGTATAGAGTTAGAAACTAGGGGGTTCAGATAGATCTTGTTAGGAAAAGGAAACAGAATAAATAACTAGAAATAGATGCTAGTGGGGCTGCAGCAGGAGTTTCAGGTGGGGAGTGGGAGGGAAATAGGAGAGGGAGGACATGAATGACAGCTAAAATTAAGGGCCATTTGAGGGTAAATCTAGGGAATCTAATACAGTAGAAGCTTTATGAAGCATACACATGTGTGAAAATGATCTAAAGAAATTGCCAAATAATGGAAGAGACAGAGTCCTAGGTGCCCATGTCTTCTCACCAAATTAAGTTACCAGCGCTGGAATTGGGTTACATATAACCATATTGAGTTGTTGGCCAAAGGAGTCACATGGGAAACCTCAAACAATTCAGGTTGTTTGCAGTACTATTTTGCTCTTCACAAAATGACAGCAAGGCCCCACTGCTAAAGATAACACCTACACAACTCATTGGACACGGAAAAGTTCAACTCGTGTCTACATAGAGCCCTTACATTCTGGTGGTTTTGATACAGAAAGGTGCTGGGAGCGACCTTGCTTAAACATTAACTGCCTAGTCAGCTATATGTGCTTACTGGCACAAAGTCTTGGCCTCTGTGGGAAAGTATTAGCCCAGTTGAGAACAAATCACTATAGACCTTATGGACAGGTAACCCAGTTGAGAACAAGTAGCTATAGATCTTGTGGACAGGAACCTAGCAACCCATTCTGTTCTGTACTTTCTACTGGTTTTTTCACCCAGCCAACATCCTGTTCTTGAAACACCTGCACTCCCCAGAGACAAAGCGACCCTACGTCATCCTCCTACCCCATATTCTGCTTCTATGTTTATATAACCTGTGTGGGAACAATTAAAATTTGACAGCTTGATCTGATCTCTTGACTTCCTGTTCATTCTTCACATCCCTTGTCCCCCCATTCTCTCTTTCAGGTGGTCCCCCAGTCTCCATTCACCACCCCATGGGCTGGGGCAGGAAGGTACTCTACGTGTTACCAAAAAAAGAAATAGAGATACCGAGGCAGCTACAAATCCTCTGATATAAAATGGTGTCCTGCTTGTAAGATACACTAGGCCAGTGATGGCAAACTTTGTACCACCATTTCTATAATTAAAAATGAATAATATTCCTAGATCAGTGCCCCAGGAATCCCATAAAAACACTAAACTGGAAGCCATAAAATATATGCAGAGGACCTGGTGCAGACCCATCCATGCACTGTATAGGCTGACTCAGTCTCTGTAAGTTTTTATGAGCTTGATCATGTTGACTTAGAAGGTCTTGTTTTCTTTTTCATTCCCTCTGGCTCTTACACTCTTTTGCCTCCTCTTTGCAGTTCCCTGAGCCCAGAGAGAAAGGATTTGATACAGACATCCCAGTTAGGGGTGTCTAATGTTCCAAGGTTTCTCACTCTCTGCATGTCTGGCTATGGGTCTCTGAGTGCTTGAATAAGTAAGTCTCTGATCCTGGGGCTCTTTTCCTTCTGCTAGTTTGTCTTGTCCAATTCCAATGTATTTTGGTTTTGTTTTGTGTTATCATATTTTATTTTATTATATAAATAAATAAATAAATAAATACCTTTGGCATATGTGAGTCAACAACTTTTCATCATGAGACTGCAAAAAACATGGAGGCAGAGTTTTTAATTGTGCTTTTATAGGTAAAGAAACTGAAATCGAGAACTCTCCCCATGGCTAAGACCTGAAATTCAAATCCAGACCCTTAATATTTATCCTATAATACACCAATTCCTGCTGATATAAATATTCATTCAATTAAACCATTAAAGTTTTGTGGGCTCCTAAGGACACACAAGGGGTTGGTGATTGTTGGGGGCATCATGGTTCATGTGTCCACAGATAAGCACTATGAAAACCACATCCAGGACTGTCTCTTCAAAGGAAGAGAGATATATAACCTGCCTGTTTTCTTCTCAGAAGGCTGGGAATGGATTAATAGTTTCAGTGTCCTCTGTGCTTTCTATAGAGCCAAGCCACCCTTGATCCCTCCCCAAGACCTTCATAAGTAGGACTGGAATTGATTAATAGCCTAATGACCTTTTTCCTATCTATATGACCAATACCATACAAGATCCTCCCACAGGCCCTTAAGATGACACATGTAGCCTATCTACAGAACCCATCTTTGTGGAAGAGGGCACATGTACTTTGAAAAAAATTTCAATGTAATTATGCCCTTTTTGTATACATAGGATTGTGTTACAACAGGAAAAATTTTTTTCCAAATTGTACTATACTTAAATATCCCTAAAATAAACTGCCCATTCAGACTCTAGAAGTCTGAACCAACACTGGCTACTGAGTTGTGATGAACCAAATTTTTTTCTTGCCTCACACAGTGTCATTATGCTGGCCACAGTGGTCACAGAGACACTCTCCCAACCCCACAGATGAAACATGGGGAAGCATGAACATGACATTCTGTGGTCCCATCTAAGTTAGAGGATCCTTCAAACTTTAAAGTGTATGTGCATTAACTGGGGCCCTTGTTAAAACACAGGGTCCGGTTTAGTATGTCTGAAGTGGGGGCCAATGCTGCAGTACTAATAAGCTCCTGCTCACTGCAGGGGAGGAGACTGTGGGCCCTACACTCATCTCTGGCTGAATCTTGGAATCATTAGATTATCTGCTTCCATCTCAGAATCTGAACACAATTGTTCTGACATCAGTAAGTCTGCAAAGCTCTCCAAGAGGCAGAATGTGATGAAAGATTGGGCTCCTAACTGGAAACCAGTTAGGCTTTTGGATGATATGGCTTTCAGACAATTACTCAGCCCTCCACCTAGATTTTCTGATAAGAAATGAGTTCCAGTAATCTCTCATTCAATTGCTTAATGGTGATTTTGACTGCTGAACTTTATGAAAATCCTATTGGAAGGTGAATCTAGAAATGAAGAATTTTGACTAGAGCAGAGTATTAGCCCATTTGCACCAGACTGTGTCTGCTATTCGTAGTGGGACTTTATACTCTGATATCTCCTCTCCCATAATATTCAGTATTATTTTAGATCAGATACAAACACCAGCTTAGTCACAGACAAGTTCATTCTGCAACCAAGTGTGTACATGTGACTAAAGATAACCATGCAGTCCAACATGAAATTGTAAACTCACAAAATTTTGATATTAAAACTTTGTAATCAATGTCATAATTCTCAAGCATGAACTTAGAAGATGACAATGCCGTGATGTATTGTCAAGAGGTTGGATATATCTGATAGTGTTTTCTTACCTTTATATAGAAGTTGGACATGTCATTTATATCAATCACTAGCTTAGAAACATAGTTCCTTAACTATAGACCTGTAGGGCAACTCAGCATATTCACATGAACACTCTACAAAAATACAGACCCAGGCAAGACATTACCACTAAGTTGTTTCAGTTCAACTATTAATAAGGAGAACCATCAAATATCTGTTGTGGTTTAAAGATACTGTAAAGAATCCCCAAATATCAATTGGAAATAGGAAGCTTTAGGAAACTGTGGTTTAGGATACTATAGTTTAGAAGCACTGCTCTGGGATAGATAAAATCTTTTGATAGTACATTTAGGGATTCAAAGAATGTTGTTACAGTGTGACTAGGGTGTGCTTGGGGACAGGACAAGACTGATGTGACCAAATGAAGAAAGAGCAAGTAATACAAGCATAGAGAAACTGAGGAAAATTGAAGGATAAAGAGTGAAGAACTAAGATTAGATGTTCCTGGAGGCTTTGAGGGGCATGGAACACTGACTCTTGCTTGCTAGGGGTGTGTCTGATGTTTGGTGTGAGGCGATGGCATCCTGTGCCCTCTTGCTCCTTATTAGTCCAAATGTACTCTCTTGGTCTGCAAAACTATAATGGTCTACAGCTCATCAATAATGTAGAACCTGGGGCCCAATCAAAATCAGAACTTGAATTTTTAACAAGATCTCTGGCTGATTCCCACTCACACCTGCATCCTGAGTTGTGCTGTGTCATGTACCATACTATCTACAATGGCTGACACAGAACTACCCAAAGTATTTAGGAGGGTACTGAAGATTAGGTGGCACCCTGTAGAGACTCTTACTGAATAGATCTAGAAAGCAGACTAAACAGTGGTTGAAGAAATATTGGGCCAATAATATACTTTGTGGATGTTTTTATTTTATTTGAGGTGGAGAGAACCAACTTTTTAAATCAATTTACAACAAAGGGAAAATAATTGAAATATGTGAGCCTTGGGAACAAAATCAGCAAGTATAAGAAATCAGTGACACCCCAACCCCCCGCCCCCCAAGAGCCATCTGTGAAGTATTAAGAAATTAGATAAGGAAAACAGGGACAGGGGTTTGAGTCAATTTTTACTTCAACTCTACAGATAGAATGATATCAATATCTCTGAGGTCTCAAGGACATCAGGGGACTAACATGTCATGTTACAGACTACTGCAGATTGGATGTGGTTTAACTCTTTAGAGTTCAAATGTTGTTTCCCAGTGTTAATAGGTAGGACCTGCATCAGGATCATCCCAATTGCAGGTCATTACTAGCATATAGGGAGATCATTACCTCTCTGTTCTGCTATGACTGACTCCCTCCCACAGCACTAAGAGCTAAGTGGGACAATTGGAAAGAGTTCTTGCATCAAGTGGCATCATACTGTTTAGGCTTTAAGATAATAAACCTTATTTCCTTATGACCTACAGAGTCTTATGTGACTCATTATATAAGAGTGAACTGATAAATATGCACACAGAATTGGCCACAAGGCGAATAAAATTCATATCAGTTCTTTAGTTGGTATCTACTCAGGTGACAACAACATATCTGTTCATTTAAAGAAGTGCCGTTTTTGGTTATCAGGAGTCAATGTCTACTTAGAAAAGAAAGCCCAAAGAGGTGATATCTGAAAGCCCTTTCCAACATAAATTTGCTATTTACCTTTAGAAGCCAGTCACAACACCAGAATTGGGGACCAAATGTTGCCAACGATACTCTGCTACAATGCACCAAGGAATTATATGCTCAAACTTCATTCTCTACATCTGCTCAGACTTCTAAGAGACTATTAATTCCTGGTACAAACCCTGTTGGGTAGAACACCCGCTTTTGTACCTTGTGTAAATCATTCATCATACATCTTAGAGATAAATTTGAAAGAAGAACCACAAGAGAAAAGTCCAGACAAATTCAATAACTGCTGTTCCATTTCCACAGTAATGCAAGCCTACAGATAAGGAATGATGAGATTTAGGTTTGGGTCAATGATAAGGAATAATAAAGTAATAGGTGCTACAGCCCAGGGGCTATGCCAGACTACATACCTGGGTCAGGGATGTGCATTTCTGCAGCTCTGAGCAGATGCTGGAACGTCTGTAGAGTCTTTGGACACAATGATCCCAGAGACTATTGCTTCACTAGGAGTAATAAAATGGGAGTGGATAGACATGACGTTGTCATCCAATCGTTTTGTTGGCTTGTCACATTGACAATGAGTGCAGGGTCCTTGATGTTTTTCTGCTTGTCAGGTGAGGTCCCCTCCTCTGGCTCTGACTGATGACCATCAATAATAAACAGTAGGATTGATGGACCCACTTGCTACAGCCTTTTCCTGGCTATGAAAACATTGCCTTTTGCTCCTAGTCCCCTGGAATACATCTTAGAACACAGCTGTGTAGGTATAAGAAGTCTGAAGCATGACAAGACCCATGTTATTAACAGTCCCAGGGGGTGAATTCTTATCAAGCAACCAGAACCAAATGGTCAGCCTAATAAGTTAGTCACCTAGCATTACATCTCCAGCCATGCATGAGCTACATGGAACATAATAACACTCCTTGGCTAAATTGCAGAATTATGAGCTACAAATTTTTAGGATAGTTCATCACATATAACCAGAAAATAACTTGGTGCCAGTGTAGAATGCTATAGTAGCTGACGAAGAAATATTGGCCTTGGTTCTATCTGGCAGGGAGAAGGTAGAAGCCACGGGAACCCTGGAAGGAATGACTGTAGTGAGGAAAATTCTTCAGAAAGCTAAAGAAAATATGATGTATTTATAGGGTGGTAGGAAATTTAACAAAACTGTGAGACCCCAGAAAGATGTAAAAACATGTTCTCCAAGAAATGTGAGTGTCTGTGCACAGAGGAATCACAGGTGATTCAAAGCTATCTTGAAAAAAAAAAAACCCTATAAATAAATACTGTTTTCTGCAATCAAATTGGTCATACAGTAATAATGTAAACTGCTTCTGACAGTTATACTTCCTTAGGCTGAAAGCAACAATGACACAAAAAAGGCCTTAATACACTATTATACATGCATTTTGCAATAATTTTCGTTATTGAATGTGATTTGGTGAAGTAATGTGAGGGAAAGAGGGCATTTTGATAGGCAAGGAATATAATTTGTACAATGGAGTAGGAATAATGAAGATTTCTTAACACTTCTGAGAGATGTTGTCTGCGTCCTCCCATTGTATCAGTGTAGACCCTTTGACTAATTAAGAGATTGTGACAAAAGCAGGCCTCAGTCTCTACAGATAGATAACTTCTGTTCTTCTTCCACATGTCCATAGTCTGGGATGCTTGCTCTTGGCATCCAGCTGTAATCCAATAAAATAAAATGAAATAAAATAAAATAAAATAAAATAAAATAAAATAAAATAAAACCAAGAAGCCCCTCAGGAGGCAGAGAGAGAGAGGCAGAGAGGCACTGGACTCTCGCTCATCAGCCCTAGATGAACAGAAGCCACATCATACAGACTGAGAAGGTTGTATCTAGGAATGTATATGTTTTATATACATGTGTGCAACAATAATGAATGAAAACATTAACGTGAACTTGAAGGAGAACAAGGAAGAATACTGAAGGATTGCAGGGGAGGAAAGGAAACATAGAAATGATATAATTATACTATAATCTCAAAAATAAAAGAAAAAAATAAAAATTCAAACCAATTAAGTATGTAGCAATAAGATATCCAAATACTAGTTTTCATAAATTCAATAACCAAAAAAAATGAGTGTTTTACATAAGCACTTAGAAAAAAAATTTTAAAGCCTGAATTTCAAGGGCTGGAAAAATAGCTCAGCAGTTAGGAGCACTGGCTGTTCTTCCAGGGACCAGGGTTCAGATCCTAAGCACCTCTCTTCCAACCTCCATGGACGAGGCATGCACATCGTATAAATACTCAAAAGCAAGCAAACACTCATACGTATAAAATTAAAATAGTAATATCTTTTAAAATGTGTTTTTCAGAAGATGCAAAGGCCAACAATTCAATTTAATGAACTTATTTAACTGACTTCAACTGTTCTTTTTGTACTTTTTATTATGAAATTATACAATTAGACTTTATCGAATTAATACTGAAGGCCGGTTATATTTATAGAGAGAGGAACTGAGCTTCGATGTAGAATGTATTTCCAACATGGGTTCAATCCAGTAAATGAAAGGTTAAGAACAGTTCTGTGGTTACGAGTAAAGTCTTATCCAGGTTCCACCATGTGTCTATGGCATGGACTCAGGGCATGGCTCTTTAATGTCATCATGCTGTCCTCTGCAGATCTGGGGAGGCTCAGCTCTAACGGCAGCTCCAACAGGACAAAAGACTTGACTGTTTTCTGCAGGTGATGGAAAGAGCTCTGGTCTCACTAGCAATAGAGCATCTCAGTAGGGGGACCCAGGAGGTAAGAGGTGAGGATGGCTCTTTAAGGAGTTCGTGATAGGTCAAATGTAGTAATCTAATGATCTACAGTACCTAAGCTATTGAGCAGTAAGGAGATTAAAGGTCTTCCTGTAGTACTCAGACTTCTCCGCAGGCCTAACAGGGTCGCTAAAGGGTTTTACACAGACCATGATGTGACGGGATGAGCTAGCTCTGCATTGCAGGAAAATTCCACAGGCAATCAGACAGGCAGTTAAAGGTGGGTGGATAATTATGGGTTGGATCGGGTCCATGACAAATGATATTCTCCTCAGGTGAGTAGCCCATATATCTCTACCTGCTCCACCTATGCCCATGAGCTCACCTATGGGCTGTTTCAGTCTCTCAGTTGGGCGCAAGAAATAAGAGCTGAGAGGGAGGAGTTCAAGTGTAGTTCCATTTTTTTTTTTTTTTTTTTTGCAAGTTGGCAAAGGGTGTATTCTGCTACAGATAGCCACAGCTCTGTTCTTCTGAACCTCAAGAAACGAGGTCATGTAGTAAACCAGTGTCCTATCTAGGGTTACTATTGTTTTGATGAAATATCATGACCAAAAGAAACTCTCGGAGGAAAGGGTTTGTTTGGCTTATATACCCTGTATCACAATCCACCTGGGGAAGCTTAGGTAGGAATTCAAACCCGGAGGGAACCAGGAAACAGTAGCTGATGCAGAGATCATGGAGGACTGTTGCTTACTGTTTTTTTTTTTTTTTTTTTTTTTTTTTTTTTTTTTTTGAGAACCCAGGACCACCTGTCCAGGGATGGCACCATCTTCAATGGGTTCAGCCCTCCAACATCAACCACTAATTAAGAAAATGCCCTCTAGGCTTACCTGCCTACAGCCCAATCTTATGGTGGCATTCTCCCAATTGAAGTTTCTTCCTCTCAGACGACTCCAGTTTGTGTCATGTTAACACAAAGCTAGTCAGCACAACCAGTTACAGGTCAGTCCCCGGCTCCTTCTCCTCTGTAGAGGATGGTGGATTTCCACTGTCTGTAGCCACCAGTGCTTCATTATTATATCCCGCTGCCATTATTACAAATATTCTCAACTCTGCAGTCCCTCCCATGCACCTCTTGAGTGTGTGCTCTGTCTATTGTCAGGGCCTTGGCCATACTAAGGGGTGGACATTTATTTTTCAGACAATAGGTAAGTGGGTTCTTGAAGGGCTTTAGATCATTTAGTATTGAGAGCTGTTGTCTTTCCTGAAGAGGAGGGTCAGGTATAAATGAGTTGGATACTCAGACTGAGCTTGAGTCAAACAAAGCATTGTGAGAACAAAATTTGAAAGCAGTATTGTAACAATAACAAAAATTCATGGTCAGCAAAGACCACCAACAATTTGTTAAATATAGTCATAATAAAATATTAAGTCCCTCCAGGGACAGGGTGACCCAAATGAAAAGGCATGCTAAGACATGCCCAGACAAGCCCAAGTGAGTAATGGGCCATCTGGTGTTTACTTTTCTCTCCCCCTTTCTGAGAAGTCCAAGGTTTCACGGTCAAAATAACTAGTCATCCTGCCAGCTCACACGTAGCCACTTCTGCAAGTTGCTGATGTTTGAAATATCCAATCATATGTAAGCGCGCCAAATTTTCCCGCTCTCCCCAGCCCCTACCCATAAATATCCCAAGTTTCCTGGGTTCTGGGTCGGAACCTCTATCTCCTGCGTGAGATATGCTCCGGCCCAAGGGCCCTCGTCATTAAACCTCCTCTGCAATTGCATCAAGAAGGTCTCTCGTGTGTCCTTGGGGCATGCAGGTCCGGACTTGGGTGAGGGTCCCCTTGTGGGGGGGGGGGGGTCTTTCAGCATGACTAGTCAGCAGCAGGAATACATGAAGTTGGTTAAGGGGCGGAGGGAAGCCAGGCACTAGATGAGGATGTCTGCACACATTACTTGGTAATTAGCTTCTGCAAAATGAATGTGCATCAAAGATACCCAGAGTATAATGTTCTGTTTTGCCCTGACGTGCACTTTCTGGCACTTGTTACATAGCTAAGCTAGCAGACTCCTTTATTGGCCTTTCTGGGACAACTGCTAAACTTCTCAAATGAATGTTCCATCAAAATACTATGTGAGTTGCATATATGAGTTATATATGTAGTTTAAATGTTTTCAGATAAAGTCTAGTTATGTATCTCAGGGTGGCCTTTACTATGTAGCCCAGGCTAGTCTCAAGCTTCCTTCTGCCTCAACTACCCCAGCAGCTACAATACATAAGTGTAATTTAAAATTGAGCACATACTACTCTTGCAGAAGACTTGAGCTTAATTACTGTCTGTAACGTCAGCTCCAAGGTGATCTCCTGCCTCTCACTTCCACAAACCCCTGAACTCATGTGACAAACCCCACAACACACAAACACGCACACACAATTAAAAATAAATGAAACTTTAGAGCATAAGTCAATACAAATAATTGAATAAAATAAATAATATTAAAAATAAAAATGTTAGTAGTCACATTTACAAAAATTAACAAAAAACAGATGAAACTAATTTTAAAAAGTTATAGTTTGTTATAGTTTGAATGATAAATGTCTCCCATAGGCTGATGAATTTGAACACTTGATTCCCTATTAGTGGTGTTTGCATTTGATTCCCTGTTAGTGGTAATGTTTGAGTAGGTGATGCAGCCTTGCTGGAAGAAGTGCATTCCTGGCAACAGACTTGGAGAGCTCATAGCCTCATCCAACTTCTAGTTTGCTTCATGTTTTCAGAGGAAGATGTGACCCAGGTTCCGGCGCCTGCTGCCGTGCCTGCACTGCTATTGTGGACTCCCCCCTAGAACTAAAATGTAAAGTAAACTCTTCCTTCTGTAAGCTGCTTTTGTGTAGCTCTGGCTGTCCTGGAACTTACTCTGTAGACCAGGCTGGCCTCGAACTCAGAAATCCACCTGCCTCTGCCTCCCAAGTGCTGGGATTAAAGGCGTGCGCTACCACCGCCCAGTAAGCTGCTTTTGGTCATGATGTTTTATTACAGTAACAAAAAGTGACTAATATTCAGTACATTACCAATTCAAGTTGCAATTTATATATTTAAAGCATTTCACATTTTATGTTAGTTATTTTTAAATTTGAAAATAAATGAAACCATATATGTCTAAGAGCTCGGATGTGATGATTTGACATCTGTATATTGTATATAATGATTACCACAATCAACATATCCACTACAAACCATGGCTATTCTGACATTCTTTGCAATGAAAATGAAAGCTGTTTCTTTGATTCTTTCCTTTGGAAATATTTCAAGAAGTGGGATTGTTAGGCCAACTGGAATGTTGGTTAACTTGCTCTAAATGTAACAGAATCCTGACATAATTTAAAGGAATAAAACTTTTTTTAAAGATTTATTTTATTTATATGAGTACACTGTAGTTGTCTTCAGACACACCAGAAGAGGGCATTAGATCCCATTACAGATGGTTGTGAGCCACCATGTGGTTGCTGGGAATTGAACTCAGGACCTCTGGAAGAGCAGTCTGTGCTCTTAACCGCTGAGCCATCTCTCCAGCCCAGGAATAAAACTTTAATTTAGCAATTACATTAAATTTCATTGTTGATCCGGGGATCTGATAAAACTAAATGTCATAGCAGCAGGGCATACCACATAGATTACTTATCTGATGGGCAGGAAGTGGAGAAAGAGAAGTGGCCAGAACAAGGTATGGTTTTTAGTGACTTATTTCCTGTATATAGACCCTACCTGATACTTTCCACCATATTCAAACAACGCATCATATTGTAAGTCTAATAAGGGATTAAATCATTGTCTAGATCAGAACCATTAGGGTCCAGTAATTTCACCAAAGACCATCAACTACTAAGCAAGCCTCAGTGTATGAACCTGTAGGGGACATTTCACATTCAGATCATAGCAGATGGTTTAATTCTATTTTTCCCCAGAATCTTTATCAGGATGGTATGTCAGAACATGGTCCAGGAATGGAGTCATGTGAGGAGAGTTCTGGGTCCTTGTGAGACACTCCAAAAAACCAAGAGTCTCATAAATTCAGTTTCTTCAAAGCACAGAATTGTTGTTTGTGGAATGTGTTTTCTGTTTTCCCAGTGATAGCGAATAGGAGTGAATTGACTTCTGACTGCTCATTATTGCTTGCTGTTGTTATTCAATTAAATGTTTAAATAATCCTTTGTATGCCTTTAAGGGGGGAATACATGGTTTTTCCTTGTGATTGTATACACCTTGAATTTATGAGAGCTTTACTTCTTAATCCTCAAGAGTACAAACAGAAAGAGTGCCCAACGGCTGGGCAGTGGTAGTGCACGCCTTTAATCCCAGCACTTGGGAGGCAGAGGCAGGCGGATTTCTGAGTTCGAGGCTAGCCTGGTCTACAGAGTGAGTTCCAGGACAGCCAGAGCTACACAGAGAAACCCTGTCTCAAAAAACAAAAACAAAAAAACAAAACAAACAAACAAACAAAAAACAAGAAAGAAAGAAAGAAAGAAAGAAAGAAAGAAAGAAAGAAAGAAAGAAAGAAAGAAAGAAAGAAAGAAAGAAAGCCTACCCAATGGCCTGTTACAGAGGTGAAATAAACCCTACTAGGGTTGGGAACATGAGTTAACAAACTGCTACAAAGTTGCAAGGCATAGGCTCAGAAGACAGAATGGCAGTCCTACAGCCACATGTTACTCATGTTCCAATTAATCTTTAAGGAAGACACCTTCTACAACAGACTAATGTAGACATTTATATTCCCACCTCCAATGCTGCCTATTCTTCACAGGCTTGATGGCTAATGAAAAGAACGAAATATCCAAAAAGGAAAGGATAGGAAAAGAGTTGCAAGGGATTCTGGAACCTGTAGTCCCACAAGGACAAAATCATAAACATGGATTGAGTTTTTCATAGGGGCCAGTGAGAAAAATTCCCACCTATAAAAATTACATGGAGCCGGGCGGTGGTGGCGCACGCCTTTAATCCCAGCACTTGGGAGGCAGAGGCAGGCGGATTTCTGAGTTCGAGGCCAGCCTGGTCTACAGAGTGAGTTCCAGGACAGCCAGGACTACACAGAGAAACCCTGTCTCGAAAAACAAACAAACAAACAAACAAACAAACAAACAAAAAAACAAAACAAAAAAAAACAAAACAAAAAAACCAAAAATTACATGGAAATCTAGTGAGCCTGTCTAGACACCCCAATGACCTCTTTCTTAAGAAAATTTACAGGCTCTGCACTGAGCAGTCAGAGAACAGTTGGGGAACATCTAATCCTCTTTTTCTCCCTGGATTTCTCCTGTTTTTGTAAATGGAGATTGTTGGTTGACTTATGGAATGTTAATGCCACCATGTGGAGAATAGGAGCTTTACAGCCCGGTTTACCTAAACTAACAGCTATTCCTAAAGGCTGGCCTATAGTAGTTTTGGATTTAGGGATTGCTTTCATACTATACATGTTCAGCCTGATAATAATGGATTTCACCTTTTCTGTTCCCTTGCTCAGTCATAAGGAACTTCACCTCCAATATCCAGGATTGTATTACCTCCAGGTATGCCAAACTCCCCTGTTACATTTCAATACTAGGTAGGATGATATCCTATTAGCCACCTACAAAGAGGAAGAGCTACAATCCAAAGATGACATGACTCAGGATATGCTACATACAAATGAGCTTATTATTGTACCCGAAAAGTACAAAGATCAGACATTGTACTAGTTAGAGAACAACTGTAAAACCACACATACACTAAAGTGCATTGCACATGACAATTTAAAAACGCCCGACAACTTTTAGAAATTATTAGGAGATATTAATTGGCTAAGTCCTACTAAAGTAATACCTTCTTCTAGGAGAGGCAGTGTTGGGCAGTCCTTGCATATTAGCTTGAGAGGCAAAGGAAGAACTGTGGCTGCATGAGTCCAGACTAACAAGGCGTCTGGGATCATGTGGCTCCTTTACTGTCTTTAAACTTACTTATTTCCCCACTAAATTGTCTCCTACAGATATTATAGCACAAGAAGGTAACCTTTGTAATGGATTTTATTACATCCTAAGGGCCATGAGATACTAACTGCTTGCCTTGCTCTTCTTGCTCAATTAATGAATCCGGGAGAACCCAATGTCAACAATTACCTGGGTTTGAACCTTGCTGCATTACATTAGCCTTAACTAACAGTCAGCGTTTAATAGTGTCACAGATCTCTGTGGATTTCTACATTTCATTTGCAGATTACTATGGAAAAATAAGAAATCATTATCCGACTGGTAAGCTATGGGATTTTCTCATAGGAACTGAATTTGTGATTACAAAAATTGTTCAAGCTTCTTGATTCCATGGTCAGATACCTATTTTATTGCGGTTCATCTAAAGGTATGGGAGAGATTAATGATCCAGATATTCACCAATCTATTAATACTTCTGTTTTCTCAGCCCAATGGGTGGAAATGACTGGTTCAATTATTCTATTATAGTTAATTCACAAATCCATAAACGTAGTTTCATATTCTGTTTATGTTGTAGGAGAATTTCCAGTGGTAGAAGTGACTTTCATTTCATTTTCACATGCTGTTATGCTCCCATTGCTACAGGAACTGTTGTAACACAGCACACATTCCTTGTTCGCTACACATACTCTAACCTTCCCTATTTTATTGCAGAAGGAAACAAGCAAACTAATGCATTAACCCGCCTTGTTTTTACTCTTTTCAGAATAAGAATATCAATACTTGTACACTAATGCTATTGACTTCATGTGCAACATTACATCCTGCCTAGACAAGTGAGACAATTTCTTCAGAGATGTCTTTTCTGGGCTCCCTTACATTGTCATAGCTATATAGTCATAATCCCAGGGGTAAAGCTGCTGATGGATGTCATTAACTTTGCTCTTACACCTCATATGCCACACCTGAACATTTTCATGGATATGTATTCTAAATGTCCTTGTCCTCAATGCTCACAGAATGCTTCTGCAGTATGTTCTTCTTTTATCAAGGGACTGCTTCTATAAAACTTGACAATGGACCAGCCTATAGTAGTAAAAAGCTTAATAACTTTCATAAATAATGGAATGTTCATCATACTACAGGCATTCTTTGTCATCTCCAAGGCCAGAGAATCATTGCAAAGAGCCCATAGAATGTTAAAATAATTATTTAAAAAATTAAAAAGGCCTTCTGGTTTCCATCTGTGACCAGGAGCTTACCCTGTGCCACAGATCTTCGTTCCTAAATCCCACCTGAAGAGAGCTGGTCTCGCAGAAGTGCTGACACACCTAATATCACAGGCTCACAGGAGGGACAAGCTGCAGTCAGAGACAGCAAGACCAGCTAACACCAGAGAAAACCACAAGGTGAAAAGCAAGCACGAGAACATATGCAACAGAAGCTGAGGCTACTTGGCATCATTAGAACCCAGTTCTCCCACAAAAGTAAGCCCTAGCTACTCCAACACACCAGAAAAGCAAGATTCTGATTTACAATCACATTTCATGATGATGATAGAGGATGTTAAGAAGGACATAAATAACTCCCTTTAAAAAATACAGAAAAACACACCAAACAGGTGAAACAATATAGCAAAAGCATCCAAGATTTAAAAACAAAAAAGGAAACAATAAAGAAATCACAAAGGGAGAAAACCCTGGAGATAGAAAACCTAGGAAAGAGATCAGGAGTCACTGATGTAAGCATCACCAACAGAATACAAGACAGAGAACAGAAAATCTCTGGTGTAGAAGATAACATAGAAAACATTGACACAACAAAGAAAACTTAAAATGCAAAAAGCTCTGAATCCAAAACATCCAGGAAATCCAGGACACAATGACAAGACCAAACCTAAGGATAATAGGTGTAGAAGAGAGTGACGACTCCCAATTCAAAGGGCCAGTAAATATCTTCAACAAAAATATAGAAGAAAACTTCCCTATCCTAAAGAAAGAGATGCCCATAAACATACAAGAAGCCTACAAAACTCCAAATAGAGTAGACCAGAAAAGAAATTTCTCCCATCACATAATAATGCAAACACCAAATGCACAAAACAAAGAAAGAATATTTAAAACAGTAAGGGAAAACAGTGAAGTAACATATAAAGGCAGACCTATCAGAATTACACCTGACTTCTCAACAGAGACTCTAAAAGCCAGAAGATACTGGGTTATACAGACCCTAAGAGAATAAAAATGCCAGGCCAGGCTACTATACCCAGCAAAACTCTCAATTACCATAGATGGAGAAACCAAGCTATTCCATAACAACCCCAAATTTAAACAGTATCTTTCCAGCAATCCAGCCCTACGAAGACAATAGATAGAAAACTCCAACACAAGGAGGGAAACCACACCCTAAAAAGCATAAAAGGTTTCTTCTTTCAACAACCCCAAAAGAAGATAGCTACACAAACATAATTCCACCTCTAACAACAACAACAATAAAACAGGAAACAACAATCATTGGTCTCTTAACACCAATGGACTCAATTCCCCAATAAAAAGACATAGACTAACAGACTGGATATGTAAACAGGACCCAGGATTTTGCTGCATACAGGACACACATTTCGGTAACATAGATACACACTACCTCAGAGTAAAAGGCTGGAAAACAATTTTCCAAACAAATGGTCCCAAGAAAAAAGCTGGAGTAGCCATTCAAATATCAAAATCAACTTTCGACCAAAGGTTATCAAAAAATAAAGAAAGAAAGAAGGACACTTCTACTTCTCAAAGGAAAAATCTACCAAGTTGAACTCTCAATTCTGAACATCTATGCTCCAAATGCAAGGGCACTCACATATGTAAACAAAACTTTAAAAAAGATCAAAGCACACATTGCACCTCACACAATAATTTTGGGAGACTTCAACTCCCCATTCTCATCAATGGACAGATCATGGAAACAGAAAGTAAACAGAGACACAGTGAAACTAACAGAAGGTATGAATTAAATGGATTTAACAAATATCTATAGAACATTTCATCCTAAAACAAAGAATATACCTTCTTCTCAGCACCTCATGGTACCTTCTCCAAAATTGACCAAAATTATAATCAGTCACAAAACAGGCCTCAACAGACATAAGAAGATTGAAATAATCTCATGCATCCTCTCAGATCACAATAGGCTAAGGCTGGTCTTCAATAATAACAAAAACAACAGAAAGACCAAAGTTGAAGCTGAACCATTCTCTAATCAATGATAATTTGGTCAGGATAGAAATAAAGAAATTTAAGACTTTAGAATTTAATGAAAATAAAGGCACAACAAAACCAAAATGATGAGACACAATGAAAGCAGTGTTAAGAGATAAAATTCATAGCACTGAGTGCCTCCAAAAAGAAACTAAAGAGAGTATACACTAGCAACTTGACAGCACATTTGAAATCTCTAGAACAAAAAGAAGCAAATAAAACCATGACAAGTAGACAGCAGGAAATAACCAAACTCAGGTTTGAAATCAACCAAGTAGAAACAACAACAAAACAAAACAAAACAAAGAAACTATACAAAGAATCAACAAAACCAGGAGCTGGTTCTTTGAGAAAATCAGCAAGATAGATAAACCTTTACCCAGACTAACCAGAGGGCACAGAGACAGTATCCAAATTAACAAAATCAGAAATGAAAAGTGAGACATAACATAAGAAACTGAGGAAATTAAAAAATCATCAGATCCTACTACAAAAGCCTATACTCAACAAAATTGAAAAATCTGGATGAAATAAACAATTTTCTAGACAGATACCAGGTACCAAAGTTAAATCAGGATCAGATAAACCATCAAGACAATCCCATAACCCCTAAAGAAATAGAAGTAGTCATTAAAAATCTCCCAACCAAAAATAGCCCAGAACCAGATTATTTTAGTGCAGAATTCTATCAGGCCCTCAAAGAATACCTAATACCAATATTCTTCAAACAGTTTCACAAAATAAAAACAGAAGAAACATTACCTAATTCATTCTATGAAACTACAATTACTGTGATACCTAAAATACACGAAGACCCAACAAAGAAAGAGAAAGTCAGACCAATTTCCCTTATAAATATTGATGCAAAAATACTCAATAAAATTCTTGCAAACTGAACCCAAGAACACATAAAAACAATCATTCACCTCGATCAAGTAGGCTTTATCCTAAGTATGCAAGGATGGTTCAATATATGGAAATCCATCAATGTAATACACTATATAAACAAACTCAAAGACAAAAACCATATGGTCATACCAGTAGATGTTGAAAAATATTTGACAAAATTCAACACTGTTTAATGTTAAAAGTATTGGAGAGATCAGTAATTCAAAGCCTGTACCTAAACATAATAAAAGCAATATACAGCAAACCAGTAGCCAACATCAAACTAAATGTTGAGAAACTTGAAGCAATCCTACTGAAATCAAGGACTAGACAATGTTACCCACTCTCACCCTATCTATTCAATATAGTACTTGAAGTTCTAGCCAGAGCAATTAGACAACAAAAGGAGGTCAAAGGGATACAAACAGAAACGAAAGAAGTCAAAATGTCACTATTTACAGATGATATGATAGCATACTTCAGTGACCCCAAAAATTCCAACAGAGAACTTCTATACCTAATAACTTCAGCAAAGTGACTGGATATAAAATTAACTCAACAGGCAGGAATATCAATGGAATAAAATTGAAGACCCAGAAATTAACCCACACGACTATGGTCACTGGATCGTTGACAAAAAAAGCTAAAACCGTCCAGTGGAAAAATAGTATTTTCAACAAATGGTGCTGGTTCAACTGGAGGTCAGCATGTAGAAGAATGCAAATCAATCCATTCCTATCTCCTTATACAAAACTCAAGTCCAAGTGGATAAAGGACCTTCACATAAAACCAGATACACTGAAACTAATAGGAGAGCAGGTGGGGAAGACCTTCAAATACCTAGGCACAGGGGACAAGTTCCTGAACAGAACACCAATGGCTTATGCTCTAAGATTAAGAATTGACAAATAGGACATCATAAAATTGCAAAGCTTCTGTAATGCAAAGTACACTGTCAATAGGACAACCAACAGATTGGGAAAAGATCTTTACCAATCCTATATCGGATAGAAGGCTAATATCCAATATGTACAAAGAACTCAAGAAATTAGACTGCAGACAACCGAATAACCCTATTAAAACGGGGCACAGATCTAAACAAAGAATTCTCAACTGAGGAAACTCAAATGGCCAAGAAGCCCTAAAGAAATGTTCAGCAACCTTAGTCATCAGGGAAATGCAAATCAAAACCCTGAGATTCCACCTCACACCAGTCAGAATGGCTAAAATTAAAAACTCAGATGACAGCAGATGCTATAGAGAATGTGGAGAAAGAAGAAAACTCCTCCATTGTTGGTGGGATTGCAAGCTGGTACAACCACTATGGAAATCAGTCTGGCGGTTCCTCAGAAAATTGGACATAGCATTACCTGAGGACCCAGCTATACCACTCACTCTTTGACATATACCCAAAAGATGATCCAACATATAACAAGGACATATGCCCCACTATGTTCATATCAGCCTTATTCATAATAGCCAGAAACTGGAAAGAACCCAGATGTCCTTCAATAGAGGAATGGATACAGAAAATGTGGCGCATTTACACAATGGAGTATTACTCAGCTATTAAAACCAATGAATTCGAGAAATTCTTATGCAAATGGATGGAACTAGAAAATATCATCCTAAGTGAGGTAACCCAATCACAAAAGAACACACATGGTATGTACTCACTGATAAGTGGATATTAGCCCAAAAGTTCACGATACCCAAGATACAACTCACAGACCACATGAAGCTCATGAACAAGGAAGACCAAAGTGTGAGTGCTTCAGTCCTTCTTAGAAAGGGGAAAAAATACTCAAGAAAGGTAGAGGGTAGGAGGAACTTGGGAGGAAGAGAGGAGAGGGAGGGGAAAAGAGGGCAGGATCAGGTATGGGAGGAGAGGGGGTGATAGACAAAGGGTCAGGAAATTGAACAGAGGTGTGTGCAGTGGGGGATGGGGAACTAGAAGTAGCCACCAGAAAGTCCCAGATGCCAGGATTGCAGAGAAGGCTTCCAGGACCCAACGGGGATAACATTAGCTGAAATACCCAACAAAGGGGAGGGAGAACCTTTAGAGACTATATCCAGATGTTAGGCAAGGACCCTGGTTGAGGGATGGGACCACCCACCCATCTCCAAAATTTTAACCCAGATTTGCTCCTGTCTAAAGGAAATACGGGGACAAAGAGTGGAACAGAGACTAAAGGAAAGACCATCCAGAAACTGCCCCACCTGAGGATCCATCCCATATGCAGATACCAAACCCAGACACTATTGCTGATGCCAAGAAGTACTTGCTGACAGGAGCCTGATATAGCTTTGCCAGAGCCTGACCAGTACAGATGCAGATGCTTGCAGCCAACCATTGGACTGAGCATGAGACCCCAAAGGAAGAGTTAGTTGTTTTGTTCTGTTTTTTATTCTTTTCTCATACATTATATCTAGACTGTAGTTTCCTCTCGCTCTGCTCCTCCCAGTTCCCCCTACATACCTTCTAGAACAGAATGATAATCATGTTAGCAGTCAGTGTAGTACCATATTACCTATGGTTAATGCAAAAATTCTAAAAACTGAAAACAAATGAACCAATAGCTCTCCAAATCTAACTGTATCAAAGTATTTATAATCATATAGGCTTTACCCTCCAAACTCAAAAATTTCATTACAAAATTTGTTTTATTAATTATTAAAATTATAATGTTATCTCACTTGATACAGAAAAGTGCCAGGGACCGAACTGCTAAATGTTGGAGCCCACACTACCCCAAGCTTGGCGACCAAGTGTCCCAGCTCATACTGTTGTTTCAGTCTGCGGGTCAGGGTCCAGCAAGAGAGAGAGAGTGGGGACAAAGGGGAAGAGATGCGAAGAATGGAGGCCAGACAGAGTGTGATTCAGTCCCTTTATTCCCCGTCTCTCTCTCCCTTCTGGTTCTTTTCTTCTCTCTTCTCTCTCTTCTTCTCTCTTCACCTATCTCCTCCTCTGTCTCGCTTTTTATCTCACTCTTAAGTCTCACTTCTTAAGTCACGACCTTAAGTCACACCCTTAAGTCTCACCTTTAAGTCTCTTCTCTCAAAGGAAAATCCTGGGTATCTAAAACAAGATGTTTATCAGAGTGTGCTCAGCTGTTGTAGGCTGTTGAAAACAGTCAAGTTGTTAAGATTTTAAGCATCACAAACAACTTCATCTTGTATCTTCCACTTCCTGATGACTTTACCCTTATTAATACTGCCATTGTAAGAAAATTTTCTAACAAATAAAAAGAAAGAAAGACTCTCAGAGCAGTATAAAATGTGTGTGTCTGTTGTGTGACATAATGTGGACTCTAAATTCATTTATTCTTGAAACTTTTACCTGCTTTCTTGTTTCTAAATAAGGTCTCTGCAAATATGACTAAGCCAAGATGCAGTCATACTGTATCAGAATGGGTAGAAATCAATGACTATCCTTAGAAGAGGGAACTTTGCTTCTGCACAGCAAAAAACAAAACAAAAAAACAAAAACAAAAAAAACCAAACAAACAAACAAAAAAAAAACCAGTTAACAGCATGAAGAGACCTCTTATAGAAAGAGGGAAAATCTTGACCACTTCTATATCCAAGCACTAAGAGGAGAGAATTGTCAACAAATGGGCTTATGCAATGACAGACAGTTCACAAAAGAGAACATTTGAATAGACAGCCAGCACGCATTTACAACTTTATTTGCCAAAAATGCAAGTGAGAACCACACTGAGATTATACCTTACCCCAGTCAGAATGGTAGCTATAAGAAAACAAATAACATCAAATGCTCTTGAGGCTGTAGACAAAAGGGAAGGTAGTACTTATCCAACTCTCTATAAACCAGTGTGGAGGTGTCTCAGAAAACAAGAGTGCTCCCATCTGACCCAGCTGTCTTCCAGGTATTTACCTCAAAGACTACAGAGTCCACATATCGCAGAGATTGCTGTATTATTACAGCAATACTCTCAATAGCTGAGGTGTGGATTCTTCCCAGATGTCCAACAACGGAAGAGTAGATTAAAAAAATGTGTTCTGCACACATGACAGAAAAAGGCTCAGCCATGAAGAAGAGCATGTTGTATCATTGCGGGTAAATGGATGAAACTGAAGATAGTCATATTAAACAAAGTTAATTCAGTCTCACACAAACCTAGCACATTTTTTCTCATCTGTTTTCCCTAAATTGTATATAGTCACATAAACTGTCTAGGTATGAAGCAGGTACAAGTGAAATGGCATTGTTTATGTGAACAAGAGGGACTAAGGGCAGTAGAGAGAGAAAAGGAAAAGGAAGGAGAGTGAGCAGGACAGGAACACACTCTACCAAGAATATATCTTGAGAAAAACTTGAAAACTTAATGGAATAGAAACATAAAATGTGGTTTTTCACAATAAGAACTTTCGAACTGTATGATGGTTTAGGGACTAAATAAAATCACTGTAACAAAGAACAGACAAAACCCAAAATAACAGCTCTGATCCATTATATAAAATCCAGCTACCAATGGCAGAGGCAGCCATGAGACCAAACAGGCAGATCTAGGGCTGCAGAGAGAGATTCAGTAAGGATTCACAGGCAGAAGCAACACAGAGAACAGCTTCAAGACAGAGCCTTGTATCCCAGGGGGAGAACACACCCTTCTCAACATGGTCAAAGGTCAGTTAAAGAGGAGCCTGGGTATTGACTATCAAGATATCATGCTTCTCTGGCTCTCTGATACTGTACTCTAGGGCTTCAGATGCTATGCTCACTAGGATCACCCAGCAACTTGTGGTGATGATCAAGGTAGCTATTGCCATGTTGATAGTACACAGGCAATTGAAATCATGTCAAATTACTTCACTGAGTGTGAAGGAGTCATGATATGTTATTACATGTATTTAAAAATCTATAAAGGTATCTTACAAATAGCTTCACAGGTAATTTTATTACATATTATAAACAATATTATATTATTAAGTGGTTACAATGGTTTGCAACCAACTAGCCATAATTGAAAAAAAACCTGTGTAATAGTGAATGGAGGGGGCAAGAGGTCTTGAAAACAGAAGGCATTCTAGACTTTCAAACCAGAAACCAGAAGGATATTGAAACTTTCATTTTAAAAGCTCAAATGTCAGTTTCCAAAGCACACCTAAGACACACCTAAGACTCTGGACTACTTTCCCTTAGTATGAGCTGTATCCATGGTAACTGGTCTGTGTCCTGTATGACTTCATCAGGAGGACCATTGTGAGGGTGTCTGAACCAGCAGATATATGGGAGGATGAACAAGGATGGCTTTCTGTTGGTGTTTGGAGAGGCGTCTGATCAATTACACAGTGTTCTGTGTAATTTGACTGATTTATAGTGAACTTGTATGAGTGTGTGTGTGTGTGTGTGTGTGTGTGTGTGTGTACTTTTGTATGTGTATGTGTTTGTGTGTGTTTAGCTGGGTGTTTGGGTTTTTTGGCTTTTGCTTGGTGTGCGTATTTTAGAGAGAGGGTGGATTTTGTTTTGTTTTGATTTTTTTAAATTTATTTTCATTTTACCTATTAATTTTTTATATCTACCTATCATCTACCTACCTATCATCTACCTACCTACCCATACCTACCTGTCCTCTACCAACCTACCTACCTACCTACCTACCTACCTACCTAGTTTGTTTATCTGTTTGTCTGGGTAGCCTTGCTACCAGTAATGTGTAGTCTAAAGGATGAGTTGACAGCAGAGCCCACCCCTGCATCTGAGCCCCTCGGGGCCCAGTACGACATTTTAAGGACCATAGGCGAGGGAAGCTACGCCCAAGTGAAACTGGCCAACCACCGGCTCACGGGCACAGCCGTGGCGATAAAAGTCCTGCTAAAGGAGAAAATACACTACTACCTAATTAGTACGGAAGTGGAGATAATGAAGAGGATGAACCATCCCAACATCGTTTCTCTGCACCAAATCATTGAAACCGAGAAGAATGTCTTTCTGATCCTGGAACTGGCTGATGGACATGAGCTACTTAACTGGATTAAGCAATCTGGCTTCCTGCCTGAGGGCCTAGCCCGGAAAATATTCAGGCAAATCGTTCATGCCATGTGCTACTGCCACGACATCTGTGTAGTTCACCGAGATCTCAAGCCAGACAATATTATGGTTGATTCTACAGGCAACGTCAAAATTGTAGACTTTGGGCTGGGTGCCTTCATCAAGCCTGGAAAGAAGCTGTCTAGGTTTTGTGGTGCCTTACAATTTTCTGCACCGGAATTCTTCCTGGAACAACCGTACGATGGCACCAAAGTTGACACATGGAACTTAGGCGTCATTCTGTATTTTATGGTGACCGGAGCCCTGCCATTTCAAGGTGCTACCTATAAAGAACTTGAAAGGCAAGTTTTACTAGGACGGTATGTTATTCCCCGCCACCTCTCAAAAGAGCTACGAGGGATTATCCGGTTACTTCTAACCGTAAACCCTCTAGAAAGACCAGCACTGAAGGACATCATGGAACACCCGTGGCTTAAGAAAGAAGAGCCAAGTTCATCAAGTCACTCTGATAAGATGGACCCTAGCCACCTGGACCCTGAAATCATGACGGTCATGGCAGATATGGGGTTCGACCCACGTGAGGTCCAGAAATCTTTCACTGATAAGCTGTATAATGAACCTATGGCAACTTACAGCCTACTACAATGCCAGGCACGCCAGCAGGATGACTACACCAGCCAGCCTGAGCCAGTGAAACCAGGAGTAACACCTTTCCCCACTCTCACAGATCCTACCACCTTCCCTTGTTACCAAAAGAGGATGACTAATCCACCAGCCATTCGAGTCTTTCTTTCATTATCTTCAAAAACTGACCCTTCTGAGAACAAAGAGCAAGCGAGGCAGAGGCTAAGAAGAACTGCCACTGAACCTGTAATGCTGCCCCACTGCCCACAGAAAAGGATGATCACTTTTTATGAGGACAGTGTCTCCACAGGGACACAGCGCAATCTGAGTGTGAACTCAATCCGAGGTGCATACAGGAGCTGGAAGAAGTGGACAAGGAGGATTGGGGAAAGTTTATTACAACTCTGCTGCTGCTGCTGTGTGCCACGCAGGAAGAGAAGAGTGGTGCCCCAAAGGGAGGCATAGCAGAAACGACAGGAAGCCAGAGGCCAGCTAAAGGTGCTGAGTCCTGTGGATTATGAGGTCACGGTGTTGGGGATCATTCATGAACAGACTCAAGGAGCTGCTGGGAGGGATCCATGCAGAAACTCTAGAGGCCTGGAAAGATCCAAAGATCCACACCAAATGGCTCAGGAGTCTTGGTGTGGATTCCATTCCTCAGGGATATAGGCAAGACAGCCGCCTTCCGGAGGATCCCAGGTAACAGACTGAACGTGAGCTTGAAGACAGAAGATGCTCTTCTGCCTGCCAAGTATCTTGTTGGACTGGGGCATGTCCCTGTGCTGCTCCTCTTGATGGGGTAGATTATAGTGGTTGTCAAATCACTCTATTACAATCAAATTTATCATAAAGACTGCACACTAATCTTAGAATAAAGTCTATAGAGGCAGAATATCATTGAATGATAGAGATATGGATAAGTGATGTGTTGATAAGCCAAAGTTTGCTGATAACCACCAGAACCCTGAAAGAAAGACAAAGAAATTCCCCCATAGAGCCAGTAAATATGGCACTGTCTTTTTCTTGTTACCTTCTATCCTCATGGGGGACCAGCTTTAAACTTCATTGCCCCTTTCTCTGTTAACTCTAATTTTAAGAAAAAGAAGCATAATGGCCCCCTCAAATCAAAATTTAAGATACCATATGAAAGTGGGTGGAGAGAGCAGAGTCACTCAGAAGATCATTATGGGAAAGTGGTCTCTTTGTGGACAGGAATAGAACCTGAGTTCTACCTCTGGCCCTGGGCAAAGACATAACATTCTAAGCTGCCCAAAGCCTGAAGTCATTGTCAGGAGCCATCATAGGACAAGCTAATAACTAGCTCAGGTGATCTTCCTGAGATCGTCTCCTAGAATTAGGATAATCCACAACAGATTTTCTCCTATAGGCAAGGCCCATGAGAAAATTATTTTAGGAAAGATTCTGCTTGATATGCCTTCCTGTTATTAAACATGTATCACAATCACTAGGTATTAGCCCACCGTTTTGAGCAGCTCTCTGTAGAACAGTGATGTACTGTCTTTTAGTGATGCTGTATCCACAAATAGATGACTTCTTAATTTTTTAATGATCCTATAAGAATTCCCAAAATTATATCAGTATTTATTAAGTTATTTTATAGTGAGATTGCTATTAGATTCTTTATGATAGTCAAAACTGCAATGAGAACTCTGCCAATCTTCCAGGTGTCACCAGTTAATTGCTTCTAGATAGTATCCAGTCATTCTACTACTCAGAGCACATTCTAAGAGGTTGTAAAACCATTAACCTAAGGTCATAAAAGGAGAACTAATGATTTGTTATGGGTGCTAGGACAGAAGATACAATATTGTTTATCTATGCAAAACTTCACTAATAACCTTTAGTTATGTTTTTGACCCTCCATGTACCTGTGGAGCTATGACATGTGCTGAGTGTTTAGCCAGATGATTACTTCTAATGGATATGCATGTAAACTTTCACTGTTGTAAACTTCTTATTCGATTTATGATTTGAATTTATGTATAAACTTGTGATGAAATTTTTACCATATGATCATGTATTCTGAAAGATGAATAAGTGCTGAGGACAAGGAGAAGAGCTCTCTCTCTCTCTCTCTCTCTCTCTCTCTCTCTCTCTCTCACACACACACACACACACACACACACACACACACTCATTCTCCTTGTCCAGGTCTTGCTTAGCATTATTCCCTTTATTCCCCTCTTTTTAGAATTTCCCTGTCCCACTTAGGATTGTCATGATCATTATGCTTTCCCCCTTTTTCTTGGAGAGTTTTCATGGAAACTTTTACAACTTAGAAATAAATGCTCAAATCACTGTTCAAAGTGTTCTTTTTCTTCCTGCGACTTGAACTAGCAAGCTGAAAGTTAGAGGTGCACAATTCCTGCAGTGATAGATCAAAGGCTACTTTACTTAATCCTCCACTATTAGGCTACAGGTGTTCATCACCCAAGCCAGTGGCCTTTAACCCTCAGAATGTACAAGGAAGATTTTAGGACGTTTTAGAAGTTATCAGCATCCAATATAGTTAGAGAGCTAGAATATCCCAAGACCATCAGTGTTTAAAGCCACACCAGAGTCCTACCCTGTGTCCTAATTCAACCCGCTCCAGGCTGGGAGGCATGGGACCCTTTCTCTATGTTCTCTGAATGCCATCCAAAGTCCTAAGCATGCTTGCACTGATCCATTGCTGTTTTGGATGTAAAATCAAGAGGGCACAGTTGTTTCTCCTCTCACCAAGGTGCTTAGTTTTAGCTTCCCTATCTCATTTTTCTTTCAAACTGTAATAAATGGTCCTTAAGCTTCTGAGTTGCTTTTAAATCATGTTTCTCATCATGGTGTACAGAAGGGGGAAACTCCAGTATGCAGTAACATGCTACCTGTGGGTTGTGTTGTATTTTTACTCACCATACTGAATTTGCTTAAATTGAGCACATTGTCTTAACCCACAGAAGCACTTAGAGACCTGTTAATTTCTCTGTGGATCCAGGGTCCCACCTGTCTTACTTTTAACACCCACAGGACGGATGGCAGGAGGTTGAACACCTACATATGAAACACCTCACATGAGTGAGGCATGGGGACTGAGTTGATGTTGCTTTGGGGAGCATTGAGGCTCATAGGCATGCTCAGGATCCAACCAGCTCCCCAATTTTCATGCTGAAGGAAGTGGTAGAACAAAGGGAGAGTATGCATTAAAGTGGCTGTGCCTTGTCTGTCCATCATGCCTTGTGTTTCTCTTAAACTCATATTCAGTAAAGGTTGTATATGGTTAATACATTTTTAAAAACTCCTACTCTCATTATAAAGTACAGATGATCCTTGGTTTTTGTGGGTTATGGTCCAGTAAATTTGTAAGTTAAAAAAGTCAGAGTGCATCCCTCCACCTCCACCTTTCACCCCTCACCTTTCCCCCCGCCACCCCTAGTATATGTCTTCAGTGCCTGCATTTGAAGGTGCCTTCAAGTGGGAGGACTCACTTTCTACCTTAGTAGAGACAATGTCTCTGGTTTCTGTGCTGTGTAAGTCAGGCTAGCTGGCCTTTTCTTTTGGGGGCCCTTCTTGCTTCTGCTGTCCACTTTGGCAAGGAGCTATGGGTGTACAGATGTGCATGCTATTGTTCCAACTGTCAAATGGATTCTGGGGGTTTGTACTCAGGTTATTGCTCTAGGACAGCATTTTTTATTCTGAGCTACCTCATTGCCCCCCCCCTTTTCTTTGAGACAGGATGTCAATGTATCCCAAGTTTTCATTGAACTCTTTATGTAGCTGAGCATGACATGGGACTTCTAGTCCTGCTGCCTTGTTTCTGTTTTAGAACTCAGGCGTTCATGCATGCCAGTCAGCCACTCTACAATATAGCTACATCTCCTGTTATTTTGCACAGCCACTGTCGGGGACTGCTCTGACAAGTGTTGAAACCTGCACTGCCAAAAGCTTGGGGGCCAAAATTGTTAGAGCCTGCACTGCCCCAAACTTTGGGGGCTAAATTGTCCCTGCTCATACTGCTGCTCCGGTCTGCGGGTCAGGGTTCAGCAAGAGAGAGAGTGAGAGCAGACGTGAAGAATGGAGACCAGACAGAGTGTGATTCAGTCCCGTTTATTCTCAAGTCTCTTTTCTTCTCTCTTTCCAAGTTTCTTGTTCCTAGTCCAAGTTCCAAGTCTCGAGTTCCTAGTCCCTAGTTCCTAGTCCCTAGTGCCTCCAAGTTCCAAGTTTCCAGTTTCTAGTCCCAAGTTCCTAGTCCCTAGTGGCTCCAAGTTCCAAGTTTCCAGTTTCTAGTCCCAAGTTCCTAGTCCCTAGTAGCTCCAAGTTCCAAATTTCCAGCCCCCTCTTCTGTCTGCCTTTTATAAATCTCACTTCTTAAGTCACACCTTTAAGTCACACTTTTAAATGACACACACCCAAGGGAAAATCCTGGGTATATAAAAGAAGATGTTATCAGAGTGTACTCAGCTGTTGTAGGCTGTTGAAAACAAGTCTCTTGTTGGGGTATATGGCTCAAGATGTCTGCAAAGATGATAGCTGCCTTCTGCCGGCTCCCCACAGGTCCCCCTTTTAAAAATTTTTTTCAAAAGGGAAAGCTGGGAAAACTTACAGAAACCATGCCTGCCTTAGGCCAAAACAAAGGACCCCAGCCTCCCTTTCCTATCTTTGGATACTCAACAGCCATTGCTTGAGCTCCTGTCTGATTTCCAAATAAGATAGTCACCGCCACTAAGAACTGCTCTCACTAACGTATTCCAATCACTAGGAGTCAGCCACTCTTCTGCAACAAACTCTAAAATTGCAAGAGTAAAGGGAACAGTGGCATCGTATTGTGATACTGCATTTTTAATTCCTTAATCATTGAAAATTAAACCCTGTGTGATGTCTCCAAGAAACCCCTTGATTGTCTCTGGTCTCTGATACAGGTAAAGCCTCAGAGTCTCCCTTCTCTGGATGATCTGTGGCTAATCTTAAGCTAGGTGATAAGGACTGCCTTTGGACTCCTGGCTGAGGAATGCAAGGAGCCAGGGGATTTTCGCAGTTTACCTCTTGAGACATCTTCCTGGTCTTTAATTTTTGTAGCTGATTAATTAAGTCCTGATACTCTTTTTCTAACTCTATTTGTTGTTTAAGAACAGATATTTTTTCTGTAACTCCTTTCTGGGATCTATAACCACCACCTCCATGGTGGGAGCATTTGCAGGTGGAGGCACATAGGGAGGGGGACTTTGGGAAGAGGACTATGCAGGGTCATAATGTTCGGCTGCCTCTTCCTCTAGGTCAGCACAATCTGGCTCTGACAAATCATCACCAACCTTTGGTTGTATTTTAGATTCTAATTTCGGATAAATACATTTCTTTTCACTTTGAACATGAAAGACAGCATTCAAACAATGAAACAAAAGCAAACAATTAATACACGTGAGCAGCAAACAAAATAAAAACAGAGAGTTGAGTGCAGGCTGACTTATTTCTTGTCCCATGTTCATTAACATGACTTACCTTTCTCGACGCAGCAGATTCCCGAAGAAATCACCTTCTTTTCACTTCTGAATTTTCAGCAGATCCTTCTTCCAATAACGTCTCTAACTGGGTCTCTTGTACTTGCTGCCCCATGTTGGGCACCAAAATGTTGCAGACCACTCTGCCCCACGTTGGGGGCCAAAATGTTGTGGCCTGAGCTGCCCCACGTTTGGGGGCCAAAATGTTGAGGACTGCTCTATAAATGTTGGAACCCGCACTGCCAAAAGCCTTGGGCACTAAACTGTTAGAGCCTGCACTGCCCCAAGCTGATCCAGTCTTCGTGTCGGGGTTCAGCAAGAAAGAGAGTGAGGACAGACTCCAAGAATGGAGACCAGACAGAGTGTGATTCAATCCCATTTATTCTACAGTCTCTCTTCTCTCCAAGTTCCAAGTCTTGAGTTCCTAGTCCCTAGTTCCTAGTCCCTAGTGTCTCCAAGTTCCAAGTTACTTCTTCCAAGTGCTAAGTGCCTAATATCTAATAATTCTTCTTCCGAGTTCTCTAGTCCAAGTGTCTGATGTCTAATTCCAAGTTCTTCCCCCAAGTGCCAAGTGCCTAATACCTAGTTGCCTGTCTTGAGTCTCAAGTGCCTAATATTTAATAATAATTTCTTCTGAGTTCTCTAGTCCAAGTGTCTTCTTCCTCAATGCCTAATTCCTACTCATAGTTGTACTGAACTCTTCTGTCTGCCTCTCACCTTTTATATGTCTCATTTCTAAGCCATGCCCTTAAGTCACACCCTTAGGTCTTATCTCTAAATCTGATCTCTAAGTCACACCCTTAAGTCTCGGCTCTAAATCACAGCTTTAAGTCTCACACATCCAAGGGAAGATCCTGGGTATTTAAAACAAGATGCTATCAGAGTGTGCTCAGCTGTTGTAGGCTATTGTAATCAAATCTCTTGTCAGGGTATATGGCTCAAGATGGCTGCAAGGGTGATAGCCACCTTCTGTCAGCTCCCCACAACCATCCAGTGGGGAAAAGACAGCATTATCAACAAATGGTGCTGGTTCAGCTGGAGGTCAGAATGTAGAAGAATGCAAATTGATCTATACTTATCTCCTTGTGCAAAGCTCAAGTCCAAGTGTATAAAGGACATCCATGTAAAACCAGACACACTGAAACTAATAGAAGAGAAAATGGGAAAATGCCTTGAACACATGGGCATGGGGGAAAATTCCTAAACACAACACCAATGTCTTATGCTCTAAGATCAAGAATTGACAAATGGGACCTCATAAAACTGCAAAGCTTCTGTAAAGCAAAGAAGACCATCAATAGGACAAAGTGGCAACCAACAGCTTGGGAAAAGATCTTTACTAATCCTACATCTCATAGAGGGCTAATATCCAAGGTATACAAAGAACTGAAGAAATTAGAGTCTAGACAATCAAATAACCTGATTAAAAATGGGATACAGAGCTAAACAAAGAATTCTCAACTGAGAAAACTCGAAGATGAGGAGAAAGTGGAACACTCCCTCATTGTTGGTGAGATTGCAAGCTGGTACAACCACTCTGGAAATCAGTCTGTCCATTTCTCAGAAAACTGGACATAGTATTACTTGAGGCCCCAGCTATATCACTCCTGGGCATATACCCAAAAGATGCTCCAACATACAACAGGGACACATGCTTCACTATGTTCATTGCAGCCTTATTTATAATAGCCAGAAGCTGGAAAGAACTTAGATGTCCTTCAACAGAGGAATGGATACAGAAAATATATTAGCTCAAAAGCTCATAATACCTAAGATAAAACACATAGACCACATGAAGCTCAAGAAGAAGAAGGAAGACCAAAGTATGGGTGCTTTGGTACTTGTTAGAAGGAGTAACAAAATACTCAACCAGAGCTCCCATGGTCTAAATCTGTAGCTTGGGAACACAAAGAGAGGGACTCATGGCTACATCTGTATAGGTAGTTGAGGATGTCCTTGTCAGGCATGAGTGTAAGAGGAGGTCCTTGGTCCCTGAAAGTCTGGATGCCCTAGTGTTGGGGAATTTGAAAGCAGGGAGGCAAAATGGGTGGATGAGTGGAGGCACACCCTCATAGAATTAGGAGGAGGGGGAATAGAATAAGGGGTTTGGGGAGGGATGGGAAAGGTGATTACATTTAAAAAGTAAATGAATAAAATATCCAATAAAAAACAGGTAATGGAAATGGCAATTGTAGTCGAACAGTTGAAACTTTCTGTCAACAGTTTATTACTGGGTTTCCTTATAATCCTCAA
The DNA here is from genome assembly GCF_011762505.2 of Arvicanthis niloticus. Classification (NCBI taxonomy): domain Eukaryota; kingdom Metazoa; phylum Chordata; class Mammalia; order Rodentia; family Muridae; genus Arvicanthis; species Arvicanthis niloticus. The sequence continues at coordinate 104,918,028 of NC_047663.1, forward strand.
GGACAAGGTATTGTGGAAGTGGCCCATGGAACTTTAAAACAATATCTTCATAAAATAAAAAAGGGGGAGGTATATACCTGAACACCACAATTTTATTTAAATCATACTCTTTTATTTTAAATTAAAAAAAAAACCTTTTTGGATGCCAAGGAACTTTCTGCTTAATGTTTATGGCACCCTTCATCTAGGCATGCTTATGCCTAGGTGAAAAGGAAGGATTCAATTACAGGCATATAGCATGATCCCGACCAGGTATCTAATATGGGAAGAGGGCATGCTTGTGTTTTTTCTTCAGGATGCTATAGAACCATGGTGGCTGCCAGAATGATTGGTGAGACATGTTGTTGCTGAGACAAAGAATGATGCTGACCTGTGAGCTTGCTGAGTACCCTGACAAGCTTGCTGGGAAGCTGTATTGGACATATGTTCCTGACCCACCTATATCCCAGATGAGACAAGCTGTCTTGCCTCAAGTGATCTTGTGGGACAGAGAATCAAAAAGAGAAATTATAATGATTCTTGTGTTTTTCTTAAATGTTACCAGTTATTCAGACTCAATCATCTACTGGTCTAGAAATCAATCCAACATTGGAAATAACAGTCTTCATTTGGAAGGCTGAATCTGGACATTTTCAGAGACATAATGGGAAGTTAGCTGCAGTTCTCTATGATGTTAAGTTAGCAAGAGATAAAGTTGGGACAGGATCTGGATTTCAAACAAGGGTTAGTGCCTGTTTTAAGGCTCTTTTAATTGTCAAGATAAAATTGGTTTTGTCTCTTCTACAGCATTTATTGTAAGTTGCATTGACTGTATACTTTCTAATTGTGTTAGTGTGTTGAAACCTGGCATGTCTGTTATGGGGAGGTCTGTCAACAAGCTTTTGTCTTACTTCCCTGAGTATTAGAAAACCTTGATTCTCTGAAAAAAAAAAAAAAAAGACTTGAAGGTGCTGGAAGAAGTGAGTTAGGCTTTAAGCAGAAGCAAGATGGTAGTGGGCTTGATTATTGCTAGTATAACAGCTTTAATTTCATGAATTGCTAGCACCACTGCTTCTGCAACAGCTTTGACAAGGAGTTAACAAATGTTACTAATGTATTGAGTATACAAAAGGATTTATATAGGTGTCTGGAACAACGAATTGATGCTCTATATTCTATTCAAATTATCTGAAGGAGGTTCAGAGTTCAAGAGTTAGGAGCCATCTCAAGTGTCATGACAAATACCATTGGAGTAGTGTTACTTCTAAAATTTACAATGATTGTCATTATAATTAGAAAAAGTTTAAAGACACTTGCAGTGTATTTGGCATAATTCTAATACCTCTCTGAGTGTTTTAACTTTCCATACTGAGATTATAAATTTAAAGAATGCTACTATGTTTAGCTCTGATGCTGCAAATAATGCCGATAAAATTATCCATGGCCTGAGGTCAGTATTTCCATTTTGGTCAACCCTCAGGAATGGCTTGATCATGCTAGCCCTTCTTGTCCTAAGAATACTTTCATTCCTGCCCATCATGTTAAAGATTGTCTCTAACTACATCAACAAGTTGGCAGCCAAAGTACATGACTTTAAACATGGACCCCCAGATAGAGTTATTAATTTAAGAGGTTGGCAAGCCAAGGACGAGTAAGATTCTACACAGAGCCTTACCAACCTAAGACTGAAGTGCATTGCTTTTGATAATGCATATTTCATGACAGGTAAGGAAGGCATTCTTGTCAGAATGACCTAAAACAGATTCAGTCTGGTGTCAGGGGTAGCCCTGCTTATACACTGAAGGCCTAAAATCAGAAATAGGCCTGACATACATGCCTGCTAACACAAAGTCTTGGGTCTCTGTGGAAAAACACTGAAACAGATAGCTATAAGATATTGTAAACAGGCAGCTTTGGTGGAAATTTACCAGCCTGGATAGGAACAAGTAGTCATGGGTCTTGTGGTCATAACCTTGGGTAGCCTTGGTGGATAAGTACCAACTTGGATAAGGACAAATAAATCATAGGCAGAGTTATAGTGACCTGTCCCCTGAACCATAATCCAGCTGACACTCTGTTCTGGAAGATATCTGTACTCCCCTTGAACACCTACGCTCCAGTTCTCTCTTCCAGGGCTTCTGATCCCAGTTCAATGCCTCCTGGGACTGTGGCATTCTGGTGCCTCGAACAGGAGCTCTGGAGATTGAGGAGGAGAATATGCCAGCTCTGCAGGAGGGGTAGGTAGGCCTACCCAATTTTCAGGAGCATTGATGGTGACTGCCTGGAGTGCTTAAGGGCACTTCGCATTACGGAGAACTCTCTAGACTGTCTCCCAGAGGCACTAAATAAGCGACCTTTGCATTTTCTAGAACACCCAAGAGGATGACTCCCAAGGTGTCTGAGAACACCTCACATTCGCAAGGACACCACAGTACAACCTTCTGTGAGACAGTCCATGTGTGGGAGAATCAGAGCATCAGAGTGGCCAGACCTTTGAGGTAAAGGGATAGGACAGGCATTTCTAAGCAGTCAGTATTTGTGAGGGACTCAAGGAGTCTACACAGGACGAGAGGAACTAGGGTTAAGAAAAAAGGATCTTTAAAAATTTTTTGTTTTCATTAGTGTTGTTTTCCCAAGAGAGGACTATTGATAAAAAATGTTATACCTCCTATGGAGAAGATAAAAAGTTAAACCTTGAAAATCAGAGAGAGAAAGGACGAAAACGAAAGCCTGCTCGCTCTCTGGAGTGTTAACAAAAGAAAAATAAAAAAGCTTATTACAGAGCCCTTCTCGGAGCAGGAAAAAATCTTACTGGAGAGATTCTCAGTTCTGCATTTTCTGTTTACTGGGTGTCTTTAGCATGCCAATCTGTCCATGTCTGTTCATTGTCTCTCTTTGTTTCATTATTTGAATGATTGTTGTTCTATGTTTCATGTTCAAAAGAGAAACTGGTTAAAACTGATTTAGTTTGAAACTTGCTTGGGAGACAGTCTCAACTTACACAATAAAAACTAATAACTTGCCCTGCTCTGTGGCTGAGAGTATGCTCTATTTGTCCTGGTTATATATTATTGGGTATGATTATAAGTTTATAAATTTGGTAACAAAAAACTAGATTAAAACTGGTAATTCGGAGTTGGAGTCATTCAAAAACCAGATGTATAAAAGAGATCTCAGTAAGAGTTTTATCTGGGATCAAACAAGGCCCTGATGAACACCTTCCTTTTGTTACACAATTGGCTTATTAGTTGATCCCTCTAAAGGAGTTTTAATACAAGCCTTTGCTCTCATACAACAAGCTTTAAATTTTTAGAGACTGTTTGTTGATCCACAAAACATCCAAAGACATCTTTTCAATATATGAGACATCAGCTATATTCCTAAATAAATTATGACATAGAAAATTCAAATAAGAAAAGATAGTTTACTTATTTTAAATTATTTTCAAAAGTTTCTAGGAGATGCTAATTGGCTAAGATCTTTTTTTAAGCTCTCCACAAAAGAATTTAAGCCTCTGTTTAAAATTCTCAAGAGATACAAATCCTAATTTCCCTTAACAATTAATTGACAAAAAAGAAATAATTTTTTCAAAAGTAAAAGAAGTCATTATTAATAGATATATTATATAGCTTGATTAGTTGTTGGCTGTTTTATAGCAGTCCTTTGATAAAAGAGATTATTAATATAGATTTATATTTCTTTATTTTTAAAAGAAGTTTGAACATCCAGTTTTAAAGCTGTTGCTGTGTTAATATAAAAGTATAGGTTAAGCTCACAAAGGTATTTTAAGGAAGAACTTAATGAAATATTCCTTATTCCAAACAATAATATAATCAGTTATTAAAGATACTGATATTTGACCTAATACATGATCAATTTGTTACAGTTTTCCCCTATAAAAGGTATATAGCCCATAAAAGGTGTGTTTACTGTATTAATAAACAGCTCATCAAATAGAAAGACAATGTATATAATTAGATTACATGTTTACTCTCTTGAGTTCCCCCCTGCTTCAGCACAGATAATTGAACTACATACTATAGCCACTATTTAAAATGCAAAAAATTAAGCTTTCAGTTGGTATACTCATAGCCAGTATATAGCTCATGGTTTATAATTGCTTAAAATTTTTCCTTTACTAGATATTGCTAATTTTCAAATTTTATAAATACAGCTCAATTTAAAAACCATGTATCCCTTAAGAGCTCATACTGGATTGCCTGGACCCAAGAAAAATGCCAGAACAAATCTGTATATCAGATAGATTACAGACTTTTACAAAAGCAATTGGCCATACAATTTTATTCTTTACATTGGGGTTGCTATATAATAAAAGTGTTTATCTAGATTGCTGTGCCACTGTAGCTGATCTGCCGTTTGTAATTCTTTTGAGACCAGAAGCTGCAGTTTTTGGCACTTAGCACCTCATTCAAAAACAGCCAAAGATAGTAAACAGCCTTTGTTTGTCTCATCAATGCTGTGCTCTGACTTCTGCTGCTAGTCTGAGGCCACTTAAAAAGTTATTAAAGAGGTTATTATTAAGTGTAAAAAAGGTTTTCTATGAAAGCCATCTAAAGAAAAAGTACAAAAAAACTTTTATTTTATTTGAGAAAGAGAAAATAGTTCTATTTTATATACTATCCTAAGTGGGAAAAGGCAAAGAATTCTACTTTCTCTCTCCATTATATTTGTCCTCATAACCTTCTGTCCTCAATATTCATATGTTTTTTAATATGTGATCGCACGATACAAAGTTCATTACAAGTTTATACCAAAAATTAAATTGAAATAAAGGTTTATAATGAAGAATGTTTATATGCATATTTGTTGGAAGTGATTGTGTGGCTAAACATCCATTACCTGTGTGGCTCCACAGGTTCACTGAGGGTTTAGAACCATAACTGGGTGATCAGTGAAGATTTGTGTAGATAAGCCCAGACAATGTTTTATTTTCTATCCTAACACTACAATAAATTGTTGGTTTCTTTTTATTGATCTTTGTCAGATTGTTTTATAACCTTTTGGAATGTGCTCTGAGTGGAAAAAGTCTGGTTATTATCTAAAAACAATTAACTGATGTTATTTGAGAAACTGACAAAATTCTTATTACAGTTTTGACTATTAGAAAAAGGCCTAGTAACAGTCTCGTTATAAAAGAGCTTAATAATCATGAATATAATTTTAAAAATTTTATAAGATCATCATTAAGATTTAAAAGGTCATCTATTATATAACATCACCTCAAGATAGTACATCTTTATAGATCTATGTTTAATAATAATAGCTTAAGACAACAATTTGATATTTTTAGAGAATGTATAGGTTACATTACAAAATTTGTTTTTAGTGTCCTCAATTTTTTCATAATAGTGTTAATTCTTGAGGACTTATATCTAATCAATTATAATAAGTGGATGTTAGTTATTTTGATTTTAAAAATGAAAATATGTATACGTGACTTGATACCTTTTTAGGCTTTCTGGTTACAATTAGTTTAACAAGAGATACAATTAAAAATGCAATTAGTTATTGCCTATATTATCTTTTTATGCTTGGTGCTCCATATCAGATTAAGATAAACAAAACTGACTGTTGCAATCAGACATTTGAGATGTTTTGTTGATAATTTGGTATTACCCATGTTACTGGAATTCCTTGTAATCCTCAAGGACAGGGTATTGTAGAACAGATACTGTAGAACTTTAAAATAGTGTCTTCATGACTCTCTGAGTGTAGAAAAAGCAGCCGCTTGTGCTTCTACCCTGGTTTTACTAAGAACTCTAAAAGAATTGACTTTTAAGAACAAAAGAGGGGGAGCTACACCCCCCAGAAGTAGTCTCCCAGAAATACTCTCCATCATACCTTGTTCATTCTCAATTTTCTAAATCAGAAAGCTTATGGCAAACCTGCTGCTGACTGCCTTTGGCATGCTGAAACCAATAAAAACTATGCCACAGTTATGTAGAAGGACCCTCTTACCTTTAAACGTAATGGCCCAGACACAGTTCTCATATGGTGCCAAGGATTGATACACCTGTTTGATACCAAAGAAAGCACAATTAAATGGCAGCCAAAAAAATTAATGAAATAAATAGATACCCTCACAAAGCCAGGCCCGATTATAAATAACATGAATCACAATTGACATCCAGGGAAGAGAAATCTCCCTGAGAATTTCCTTCTTTTTTCTTTCCAGGTAAAAATGAATCACCTGTGGTGTCTGCTGTTGGAAGTTCTAATCCTGATGCTGGCCTCCAGACCTTACACTACTCAGAACTTCAGATACATTATCATAAGTTAGCTGTTGAGGACCACGAGACTCAAGACAAGGTTATTACTCTACCAAGGGTGTTCCCAAAACCCATCTCCACCCAACGTAAAGGAGGGGACTTTTGCCCCTAGACCAAGCAGAAAGGGTCCACCCAGAACCCCCTCTGACTGGCGATCTAAGTTCTTGCTTAGGCTGCGAGGTTAAGCACTGCAAGGAAATATAAATAAAAATTAAAAATACCTTTCTGGGTTCCCTGAAGGACAAGCCTGACGGCATAGGGGTTGATGTTAAAAATATTCCAGCTCCAGGAAAAAGACATTGGGATGGGTATGGCCCTCATGCCTCACTGAACAATGACAAGAGGACCACAGCCATTACAAGGTCCCCTTTAATTACTGGAAGTCAGGCCTCTATCCCTGCCTTTGCAAGATTGGAATCGTCAAGGTCCTTCTATACTTGGAGAAGGGAGGAGATGTCAGGTGCAGTCTTGCTTATACACTGAAGGCCTAAAATCAGCAATAGGCCTGACATACATGCCTGCTAACACAAAGTCTTGGGTCTCTGTGGAAAAACACTGGAACAGATAGCTATAAGATATTGTAAACAGGCAGCTTTGGCAGAAATTTACCAGCCTGGATAGGAACAAGTAGTCATGGGCCTTGTGGATAGTCATAGACCTTGGGTAGGTAGCCTTGGTGGATAGTATCAACTTGGATAAGGACAAATGAATCATAGGCAGAGTCATAGTGACCTGTTCCCCAAACCAGCTGATACTCTGTTCTGGAAGATATCTGTACTCCTCCTAAACACCTATGCTCCTGCATCATCCCCTTCCCCACATTCTGCCTCTATGTGTATATAACCCCTGTGTGAAAAAAGTAAAATCAGTGGTTTGATCTGCCTATAGACAAGCTGCTCGTTCTTTGTGACCCCTGTCCTCCAGTACTCTCTTCCAGGTCTTCTGATCCCAATTCAATGCCTTGTGGGACTGGGGCAGTCTAGTTTATGCAATAAAAAGGGGGAGATGTGAATAGCTTTTGGGGCTGCCTAGCAAGAATCTGAAATTGGCCAAGGCCAAGGAAATGGACTACAGGCAGGAATCTGACATTAGGCTAGAACAAAGCAGTAATTTCAGGCAGAAATCTAAATCCTAGGCTAGAACAAAAAAGAAATTTCAGGCAGGAATCTAAATCTTAAGCTAGAATAAAGAAGCAAGCTTCCAGTATGAAAATGACCTTGGGCTAGGACAGGGAAGTAGGCTCAAATATTTTGGTCATCCTGATAAGCCCTTAGAAATAGTGATCACAAGATCGATCACAGAACTCTGTTTATTGCCATGTATGTTCTCTGACTGTCTGAGTTCATTGTCTTACTTGTTCCTTGGCTATTTGCATCAATTGTATGGCTAGCTCCTCAACCTAGAACTGATCTTAATACTTGCATGTAATTTAAACGGCATAAAAGCAAAAAAGGAGAAGAAGGGATGGGATAGGAGATTAATGGAGGAGATGAGGAAAGGGGATAATATCTGAAATATAAATAAATAAAATATCAAATTAAAAGAAAAAGAATTTTGGGCAACTTCCTCTGAGTTGAGTAGCTGAGTTTTCTGCTCTTCAAAGACTAACCTGCATCTCTGCTTTATCATCATCACTCCTACTGTGGTCTGAATATGGCTTGAGTATGGCCCACAAGTATTCATGCATTGGAAGACTGGTCCCTAGTGTGGTTCTAGTAAGAGCTAAGTAGACCATAGAAGGTGAATCTAGAAAAGGGGATTATGGGGGGGGGGGGGGACGGGTGGCAACCTTGGAGGACATTAACTAACATAATATTATGCCAATACGCCATAATTAACATGAATTAACATAGTTCTTTGTGGGACCCCAGTTAATTCACCTGAGAAAAAGTTGTTATAAATGAGCCAGATTGGCTTCTCCCTCCTTATTGGCTTCCTGTCTCTCCACAGGATCACCCTCAGGGCTAATTTGTTTTTCTTCACATTTCCATTTCCTTTCACTTCTCTCTCCTTTGAAATCCAGACTAAAGTTTAATTATAGAGCCAAATGCTGAACTTAAAGACATCAACAGACTACACAGGCTTTTACAAATTTTTAGCCATGGAAAATTCAAGCTATACACAAAGGCTTTTTTATACAAAGGCTTTTAAATGCATGAAAATATTTCCCTCTGAGGTGTGCTCTACAATACAAGCCTTCTGTACATCTCCATGATCACATCCACCAGATTGTGTATTCTTTTTAACTTTTTTGTTTTTGAGATTATAATTACATTTTCCCATCCCTTTCCCCTCTCTGAGCCATCCCATATATCCCAGCCTGCTCTTCTTCAAACTCTTAGCCCCTTTTCTCACTGTTATTGTATATACATATATATCCTTAATTTTAAGTTGTTCAGTCCGTTTGTTACCTGTATGTATGTCATCAGAGCTGACCATCTGGTACTAGGAAACCAATTGGTATGTTTTTTGCATACCATTCTTAAGAGTCATCAGTTGGTGCAGGATTTTTCATTAGCACCACCTTGGGATTTCCTAAGGCATCAATCCCAAGATTCTTCATTTAAGCTCCCGTGGTTTGGTTTGTTTTTGTTCTTTTATCCATTTCTATAACTGCTACTATCTGTAATTCCCTATAGATAGAATTCATGTTTCCTTTTATTTTAGTTTATTTAGTTTATTTTATTTTAGTCTCCCCAAGCCTTTCTGTAGAGGTAAGCCCAATTTCTTGTCCTTGGTTCCCTCCATTTAACATCCTAGTGCAGGTTCTTCTGCAATCTGATTCTTTTATAACAACATTTTCTTGGGTCCAAATTGGATTCTGACTAAAACAGAGTATGAAGGAATTTGGAAGGCAGATGGTACCTTTTTGATGATGCTTTGTGGTGACCATGCCAAGGAAGAGGATATTTTGACTGATAAATAATGGAAGGAATGCAAGAGAGGTGGCAGGCACCAAACTTGATCTCAATTCACCTCTACACTTTCTCCCAAGGCAACACAAAACCATACTTCTCCAAGGACAGAATGAGATCCAGGTGGAAAGGAAGAAACATGAATAAGGGAGAGACTATTAAGATGCCAGAGCAGAATTTTGGATGTCCAGGTTCCAAGAGCCATCCCTATAATTTGTTTTTCCAGAATTTTTGGTCTAACCCCAAACTGACAGATCAGGTCAGCTAAGCTCTGGGGAAATCCCATAATCTCTACCTTTTGAGAAACCTATAGTTTGTTAGTAGGTCTGTTTCCCGGTGACTGACCTATGGGGCTGGGCTTCCTATGCTTCTTAAGGAGCTCAGACAAGTCATACTCATGCTGATTCTGAGATCTCTTTACCTTAACTTCCCAGAAGGAAAGTTCTGGCAAGAGGAACTGGATTTCTTCTATGCTGTACATTTGCCACACCCCATAAAAGAGGCTGATGCCTCTGGTACTCACCTAGGTAAAGGATCCAGACTGGGTCGGACTGCATCATTACACCAGGGAGCTGTCCAAGCTGCGATTTGGTCTTCTGGACTTTTCACAAGGACTCTTTCTTGCCAGGTACACCCAGAACTACAAAACCCTCTGTGGAGTTTTCTGCAATTTGGGGCTCAGTGAATGGACAGATCCATCTTGCTGTTAGTGATCCTGTGAGTACTCTGTGACTGACCCTCTGTCTTTCACTTCTGAGTTGCTGGGATTCTGGCTGAACTGCCCAACATGAAGACCTCCCTTGCCTTAGGCATAAAGAAATGACAGTGAAAAGGAAGGGTTTCTGGGGGGATTGGGGGCTGGGAGAATGTTAAAGGCCAAATGCTATTTATGGTCTTAAAACTTGTAGGGAGATAATGTTACTACGATTTCTGTGAGGAGAAGAATTCTGCCTGCTCTTCCATCTCCAATGTCTTAAGATTTTTGTCTCAGTAAGTAGCTTAGCTTTTCTGACAAGAGCATCATTTCAGCTCTCTGTCCTGAATGAGACCCTGAGAAACCTGGGTTTTAGAAACTTTTGGAAATGTTCCTGAAGTTTATCTTCTTCCTGTGTCTTCTCCCTCAGGCACCAGAACAAGCTCACAAATGGAAAACAATGTAGAAAAAAAACCCATTTATGGAAGTGATGTTGAGATAGGATTCTAGAGAGTTGGGCTATTTGTATCCTCAGCTATGTCTTCCAAGTGCCCATCTTTGCCAGCCATCTCAGGTATGATTCTCAGCACACAAGAAGGTGCCCATATGTCACTAGGCCTTCGTTTTCTAGAGGGTGGAGACCACTACTAACATCAGGCCAAGCACAGTGCAAGCACAAACAAGAGCAGCTGGGTCCCAGTGCATATGAACTGTGGAACTTCTTTTTACTCTGGCTTGCTGCTTTGTCCCTTAGATCAGTAATCACCCTGGGTAGCCTTTGTTTCCCATAGATTTACTACAAAGAACGTCTGGGTTGATGGGTTACAAAGAAAAAAGTTGCCAGTTTGGATATATAGACACCTGGTCTTCATTGCAGAATGGGTCTAGATTTAGGTAATCATCTCTGTCCTATTCCAGAAACTTAAGCTTCACATTTATTTGTTTTTATTCAAACAGGAAAAGATATTCCTGACTTTGGGGTGGTTTTTGACATGGACCAGCAGCTGTGGATCTTTTGTGATCAGGCCCTTGTGTCAGTTCCACAAAACTACACTGTAACTCCATGTCAGTGGTCATCTATTACTGCTTTGCTCATCACACTGCACAGACTTCATTAAGGGAAGGCATTAGTACCCTATTGTGCAGCAAGATGGCAATGATTAATAGTAGTTAGAAGAGAGTATCTGGGTTGTTCTATAGATGAATGTTAAATATATTATCTAAAGCATATACGATTACCCTGGTTTCATCATTGTCGTTTGACACATACATGTATTAAATCAATACTCTGCACCTCAAAATCTAATTATGTACCAAGCTTAACTTTCAATGAGGGCCACCAGGAAGAGGCAGAGATTTACACCTGCCTAGGGAGAGAAGTCAGGGAGAGGGTTGTCACAGACTAAGGTAAGGCAGTCAATGTGGGTGGAAGAGCCTTCTCAGACATGAGGAACTTGTACCGTGGATCTAAAGCAGATGATCTGTACTTTGGAAGGAGATATATGTATGTTCTATATGACATCAAGGCATCCTAAAAGAATTAAATGAGAGAATAACACAGACAGGAAAATTCCAACATCCCTTTAGGCAAACTTTGCTAATGGTCTAAGAGCTCTCCGTGGCTCAAAGGAGCTGCTTAGGATAGGAATGACTGCCACCAGGTGTTCAAGCACAGGTATGAGAATGTAGATTCTACCATATGTTCCTGCTCCAATAGCTAGGCCAGTTGCTTACCTATCAGGATGGATAGGCAGTTGGGTAGAGGACCATTTGATTGGTCTAGGTAGTAGGGATTACATTCTACGAGTGTCTTCTGGCCTCACCTGGCAAATGCTGCTCTGCTAAATCAAAACTATTAGAGCATTCCGTCTTCCTGGCTTCAAAAGGAAACTGTTATCTTCTTATTTTTATAGTTACTGTGACTATCCTCCCATGCAAGTACCCAGAGTCTCTTGAACAAGGCAAAGGGATTCCCATTTATTTGGGAATACAGTATCCAGATAAATGCCTGTTTTGTAAGGAAGTTAATGGACACCCCACTTTGCTGCTGAAGTGACCCAGAAAAATGCCATTTAAAAACTGTGTTTTTTCTCTTATACTTTTTATCTTTAAGTTAGCATATAAGCCAGTAGGTTCCATGTGGCATTTTTAAACAAGGCATGCTGTAGTAGATTCTCCACACCCCAGCTCCCTCCTTTACCCTCACATCTAACCCTCTACCATCTTCTCTCTATTTTATGTCACACTGCCATTTTTCCCCCACCTAGTTGCCACCCTTTTCATTCCCCCCCCCTCTCTTGGATTTCTTTCCATGTATCTTTATATGGTTTATTTGATGGGAGATCAAATGTTACAATTAACAAAGAAACTTTATTTTCTAAGCATGTTCATTTCTAGCTCCTTTTAAAATGTAAGCATGTCTTGTAGAAGACAACATTAGTTAAATTAATTGACACGAGAAGACCAAGCCTACTGTGAACAGTACCATTCCCCAGGCAGGGAGTCCTAAACTGTAGAAGAATGGAGAAATCTAGCCAAGAACAAGCAAGCAAGTAGGCATGTTCTTAGACATGGTGTGACTAGCTAGATGCCTCAGGTTCCTGCCTTGACTTCAGACTGATGGACTGTAGCTTAGCATTGTAAGCCAAATGGCCTTTTTCTCCCCTAAAGTAAAATTTTAAAAATGAACACATAAAACACTTTATCTTGACTTTTCTAGTTGAGAAATTTTGTCTTTCTTAAATGTTAACATGTCTGCAGTCATTGTGGACATTTGTATGACCTCTCCCTAATTCTCCTGTATTTCTCATTTCATAATTTCTATTCACCAATCAGTGGAAATCTTAGGCCTCCCCTGAGTATTTTACACTATCTTATGTAATTGCCATACTTTCTGTCTTTCCATTATTTAATTGCTTTTTGGCCTTTCATTCTATGAGAATTTCTTGGTACAATATACTAGTTTATAAGTATGCTCATTCTCTTGTCTTATCTGCTCAATGACCCTTCCTTAAGCTTTTCTGAAATGTTAATCTTTGCTCTTCCAATTCCTAAACCTCTCAAGATAATTGTATATATATATTCATACATAGAAGTGTATATAAATAGATATAATTTTGTTTGTATGTAAGGATATATGTTACATATATCTCTTCTTGTTCTATAAACTTTACTTTAATTAGCTTTATTCAACTTAATCCAATTTAACTCAGCAAACATGCAAGAAATTAATTGTACCATATGAGTACATGGGCTATCTTTGAACAGAATGGTAAAGAGCTTTGACCTTGTACATCCAGGATTCTAGAAGGAAGGGAAACATGCAAATGATAAATATAATAGTCCATTTATGATATGCCAAAGGCTATCATATGTCATAGGAAAAACAAAGCAAAACAAAACAAGTTCAGTAAAAAGCCAATCCAGTCAGGGCAGAGCCTGAGAGCAGCAGAAACAAGATAGAGTCAGGCAACAAAATGTGTGGTAGGTGCCATTGTACAGGAGTAATTCTAGGAGAGAGCAGGAAGCAGGGAATTTAGTCAGCATCTGAGGGTAAATCCAGGAACCAGTGAAGACAGGTATATGGCACTGAACTAAGACCAGAAAAAGACTTGCCAGGACTTGGCCACTCCATCCAAGTGAAAGGAGATACCTGGGTTGTTTTGAACAGAGTGACCCAAAACAACTTAGGTTAGAAATGGATAATCTGACATTAGGTTGATCAGACATTGCAGGGGTCAAAAGTGAAAAGTCCTCTGGAGGCTATATGGCAAGCTGAGTGTGGCTTCATGGTTCTGGGATGATGATGGCGTTGGTAGGGGTAGACTCTGGAAATAGTTTTAAGTGTCAGCAACAATATTTGTGGACAGAGTAAATGTCATTCCAAAGTCTGTCATGCCTTTGCTAAGTTACTCTTCTGTAGGACTTTTGTCCTCAGAAATTGGTCATTGATAATGCATGGGCTTTGGGGGGAATTTAATGAAACAAGTGTTAGGGATGAAAAGGTTGCTACATGGAGTGAGTTTTTTTAAAAAACCAGACAGCAGATTTTGGCAGCCATCTGGAGGGTTTTCTGTAAAGCAAGAACTGACAGTGGGCTTGGATCATTAAAATACACTCATGTGACACATGACAACATTTTGACTAACAATGGACTTCACATACAGTGGTCTTCTAAGGCCATGTCATCATTACATGACATTGTAACTACCTTAGGTTGTGTGAGCACATTTACAATGTTGACACATGGATAATCACCAATGATTATGTTTAGTAATGAAGGGAAAAAAACAAAAAAAGACAATGATTGGCAGGAAGACTTGAAGCTTGCCTTCCTTCCTTCCTTCCTTCCTTCCTTCCTTCCTTCCTTCCTTCCTTCCCTCCTTTTCTCCTTCTTTCCTTCTTTCCTTCCTTCCCTTCTCTCTTTCCTTCCTCCCTTCCTTTGTTCCTTCCTTTCCTTTCTATTTATTTTCTTTCTTTCTTTCCTTTTTATTTTTTTTTGGGGGGGTGGGTGGGAGGAGAGTTAGTGGGGACTGAACCCAGGGTCTTGAACTTGCTAGGCATTTTCTACCACTGAGCTAAATTCCGCACCTCTGAAATGTCCCTTTCTTATCCTGCTGTAAGAGAGGCTTCCTCAAACTCGAGAATATTTTGTGGTTGTGAAAAAATAACTTTGCCTATCAGAAGTCTATTTTTGCTCATGAATATTCTCTTTCACATGTAGGAAGAGAAGATTTTGGATTTGTACCACCATCCCAAGCCAATGAAGCCATTCTTGTTTTACCACACCCGAACAAGTAGAATGTCCACCTTCAAGTCAGTGGCTTGCCCTGTCAGTTTTATTGCCTCCTCTAAAATTGGCAGACCCATCTTCCTCATATCAAAAAAGGGGGAACATTATAACATTAACTTCAATTTAGATATAAAGTCTTGAACTCAGCATGGGGGTGGAGGGTTGGTTAGAACTCTTCCTCTTAAAACTTCAAATGTTATCATTTGTTTGATCTGTGGTGTTTTCATACTGAAAGGTGAGCAGGACCAACATTATCTCATTTCATAGATGAAGAAGCAACAAAACAGAACTCATACTCCAAAGTTGGTGGAATGAGAGTGGTATAAGGCTGTCCTCTAAGACTGAAGTGGTCCAACAAAAATATGCCTGAGAAATAGGATGCTGTGCCACAGTGTATAAAACCTAGAGTGCCCTTTGTGTGAGTGGTGACATCCTCACTTCCAGCCATTGGCCTGATTCATACCAGGTTTTCACACACTTGTAATATCAACTCCTTGCGTTTGGATGGCAGAGGCCTCACGATGACATTTGCTGCAACAGCTAATAGCTTTGATCCTTCAGCAACTGACTGCTGTGTAGATCTGGACACACTAAGAAAGGAGTTAGAATCCTGAGTGAATGAATAGTTTTTTAAAATGACTACAGTTATTTAACCTATGTTGGGGTACAGTGGTTTATCCTTGAAGGGTGAGGATATTACCTAGTAAACATAAACAGTTAAGTCAATTAACTCAGCTTGAACAATTCTTTCCTGGGATCAATGTGTACAAGTAATAATGCACATCATTAAAACACTACTTTTTATTATTCTGGACTTCCATAAATGTTTTAATGTTTTTTTCTATTATAATGTGCATCTGTTGTTAAAAACACTACTACTATCTTGCCCCAGTCCTGTCTCTGTAAGACATGTTCTCTTGCTCAGTTCTTTTGCCTCTACAACTTGCTTCTATGCACCCAGGTAGAGGTGGGCACAAGCACTGAATCAAACATAATTGGACCCACTGACAGTGGGACTGCTCTTAGAAGGACCTGATACACAGTGGCCCAGGATGATCATTTTGCCTGGTTTTAGAACTTGGATAATTTATTTTATTATTTGTGTGTGTGTGTGTGTGTGTGTGTGTGTGTGTGTGTGTGTGTGTGTGTGTGAATGCAGGTACTTATGGAGGCCAGATAAGGGTGCTGAATTCCCTGGAGCCTGGAGTTAAAGAAGGTTGTGAGCTGCCCAATAATGAGTGCTAGGGACCTAACTCAGGTCGTTTGCAAGAGAGGTACATGCTCTCAACCATTGATCCATCTCTTCAGTCCATGAATAATTTTTAAGTGGCGTTATTTCCACCTGCCTTTTATTTTATGAGTGAGGACAGGAAGAAATATGGAGTCAGCAAGAAATGCTGAGGACAGCATTGACATTGAATACTATAACTGGAAATAATGATATTCTTGATATTTGGACTTTAAATATCTATCTGCAGAAGTTGGGTCATTATGAAACACAGTATAACAAATCAGCAGAAATGATCCTGAGCAAGATTGAAGCAATCCACATGAGATAGTTCATGACAACCATGTTGGTTAATCCTATTAAAAGTTTTGAGTCCTTTATTAATGGCCAGACAAAGAGTGGATTCATACCTCTGGAAAGTCTCTTAGTCCCCAACCATAATTACATCTGTGCTAATAGGAAGGCATTGCATTATTGAGGCATTGGGAGTTCCCTAGTAACATCTGCTTTCTTTACAAGGCTCAGCAATATCTTACAGATAATATACAATATGGCTAGAGTGTGGTCAAGATCATGGCTAGTCCCAGAAGTGTTGCCAAGGTGAATGTGGCTGTTGTGGGTGGAAGGCTGAGAAGTGATCCGGCAGGCACAACACTATGTTGGGATAGCATAGTATTATCTTAGTCATTTCAAGATAGCATGATGTGTATGAAAAACTTTTACTGTAGGGACACAACACATGTCTACTTCCCCAAGGAGGGATCCCACGACAGACCAAGGTACAGATACACCAAAGTCCAACTTGGTGAAGCAATAAGTTTTATTGAGTTTAGTAACAAGAATACAGGTGAGGGATTTCTTACAGGAGCAGAAATGACTCAAAGACAGCTGCATTACCAAAGCGCACTCCAGCATTAGTAACAATGCACAAAAGCTAAGGAGCCTGAAGCATGCTACACTGTGTACAGGCAGCTCAACAGGTTAGAGAGTGTCCTTTCCAGAAGCCTTCATTGCTTTAAATCTCCCCAAGAGATTGAGCATCTTTGGAGTTATTCCAATTGTGGTGAGTCAGCCACTAAGCAAGAATTGCCTCTTTCCATCTACAGACAAATCACTGTCCAGAAAAGGACACACTTGCAGAATAGTCGACTGATTATATCTGCCAAGACAGAGTAATCAGCCCTTAATAATTCTGCATCACTAGGTCTTTCAGGTGATCCTGGGCCAGAAGACTGAAGATCAGATGCTCCAACATTCTGTAGTATAGGGACTGTCCAGGTGTCCAGCGGTCTCTATAAATTGGCTATGTTTTAGAAGCTATGCTTTGTGCCTCCCATAATTTCAGTTAACTCAGTCATTCTGGATTTCTGATGGGGTTGAAAACTTATAGTCTCATAGCCAATCCTTGCTATTTACTTTGAGAGACAAGATTTGTGAGGATGGTTTTCAGCTGACATTCATTCTAAAGCTAAGAAAAAAAAAAGCCAGGTTCAGAACTAAGTCTTTTATTTAGGAGAGATGACAGAGGTTCTGCTTAGTCAACAAAATGATGGACTGAATATTAGGTCTATCTTGCACCTTACTGACATAAATTGGTATAGTTATGCTCTAACTGTATTTTGAGAGAAAAGTTTTATTTTAACAGGAAGGGTGATATGTAGGAGGAGCTAAGGTGGGAAGAGTAAGGAGAAGAAGAGGAGGAGTAAGGAGAAGAGGAGGAGAAGGAGAGGAGGGGCTAGGTGATGAGAGAGAAAGAGAGAGGGGGTCAGACATGGAGGCATATGTTCACATGTCTCCGCCAGTCAAAGATAGTTGATATATCTAGGTTGGGTACTAGGTTACACTTCTGATGGATATCGAGCATTACCAAATTTATAAAGCCATTGGTTAACATTTTAAAATTTGTATAAAAGCAAAAAGGAGAAAAGGGTATGGGATAGGGGTTTTCTAGGGAGGGGAAATGGGGAAAGAAGATGGCATCTGAAATGTAAATAAAATAGCCAATAAAAAAAACATGCGGAAAGAAAAAAAAGGAGAAGTTATAATGACTCTTGTATTGTTCTTAAATGTGACCAAACTCAATGTGATTCAAACTCAATCATGGTCTAGAAATCAATCCAATATTGGAAATAACAGCCTTTATTTGGAAGCCTGGTTCTGGACATTTACAGAGACATATATGGAAATTAGCTGCAGTTCTATATGATGTTATGTTAGCAAGAGATAAAGTTGGAGTAGAATCTGGATTTCAAACAGGTGTTAGCACATGTGTTAAGGCTTTTTTAATTGTCAAGTTAAAAATACTTTTGTTTCTTCTACAGTATTTAATGTAAGTTGCACTGATGGTACACCTTTTAATTGTTTTTGTGTTTTGAAATCTGGTATATCAGTTACGGAGGTCTATCAACCAGCTTTTGTTTTAGTGCCCTGAGTACCACAGAACCTTGGTATTCTAAAAATAGCTTGCAAGTACTGAGAAATGAATCAGGCTTTAGGCAGAAACAAGATGGTAGTAGGCTTGATTATTGCTGGTATAATAACTTTAATTACATTAATTGCTAGCACCCCTGCTTCTGCAATTGCTGTGACACAAGAAGTTAAGACAGTTACTTTTGTTAATCATTTAGCAAAAAAAATGTTACTAATGTGTTGAATATACAAGAGGATTTAGATAGACATTTGGAAGAATGGATTGATGCTCTTTATCCTATTCAGATTATTGAAAGGAGGTTCAGAATTTAAGAATAAGGAGTCATCTTGAGTGTCATGCGAAATACCATAGGATTCATGTTATTAAATTTACAGTGGTGGTCAGTATAATTAGGAAAAAGTTTAAAGACACTTGCAGTGTATTTGGCATAATTCTAACAACTCTCTGGATGTTTTAACGTTACATAGTGAGCTTATGAACTTCAAGAACACTGCTCTGCTGGGTGTTGATGCAGTAGATACTGCAGATAAAATTACCTATGGCCTGAGGTCAGTATTGCTATTTTGGTCAAGCTTCAAGAATGGCATATATAGCTTGATCATACTACTAGCCCTTTTTATCCTGGGAATACTTTTATTCCTGTCCATCGTGTTAAAGCTTGTCTTTAACAACATCAACATGTTGGCAGCCAAAGTACATGGCTTGAAGCTGAAAATGGACCCCCATACAGAGTTACTAAATTAACAAGCTGGCAAGTCAAGGATGGGTAAGATTCTGCACAGAGCCTTACCAACCTAAGACATAAGTGCATTGCTTTGGATAATGCATTCTCCATGAAGGGTAACGAAGGCATTCTTGTCAGAACGACCTAAGACAGGCTCAGTCTTGTTAATGAAATAAAAAGGGGGAAGAGGCAGAGAGCCATTGTGGCTGCTTGGCAAGAATCTGACATGGGCCAAAACCAAGAAAATGGGCTGCTTAGCAGGAAGATGACATTGGACAAGAACAAGGAAGTAGGCTTCAGGAAGGAATCTGATATTAGGCTAGAACAAAGAAGTAATTTCAGGTAGGAACCTAAATCTTAGGGTAGAACAAAGAAGTAATTTTCAGAGAGCAATCTAAATTTTAGGCTAGAACAAGGAAGTAGGTTTCAGACATGAAAATGACTTTGGGCTAGGACAGGGAAGTAGAAGAAATAGAGGAAAACACAGGTAAACAGGTAGAAACCCTTAAAGAGAAAACATAAAAATCCCTTAAAGAATTACAAGAATACATAACCAAACAGGTGAAGAAATTGAACAAAACCATCGAGGACATAAAAATGAAAGTAGAAATAATAAAGAAACACAAAGGGAGACTACCCTGGAGATAGAAAACCTAGGAGAGAGATCAGGAGTCATAGATGCAAGTATCACCAACAGAATACAAGAGATAGAAGAGAGAAGAGAATCTCAGGTGCAGAATAAACCATAGAAGATATTGACACAATTGTCAAAGAAAATACAAAATGCAAAAAGTTCTTAGCACAAAACATCCAGGAAATCCAGGACACAATGACAAGACCAAACCTAAAAATAATAGGTATAGATGACAGTGAAGATTCCCAACTTAAAGAGCAAATAAATATCTTCAACAAAATTATAGAAGAAAACTTCCCTAACACAAAAAAGAGATGCCCATGATATACAAGAGGTCTACAGAACTCCAAATAGACTAGACAAGAAAAGAAATTTCTTCAGTCACATAATCAAAACATCAAATACACAAAACAAAGAAAAAATATTAAAAGCAGCAAGGAAAAAAAGGTCAAGTAACATATACAGGCAGACTTATAAGAATTATACCAGACTTCTCACCAGAGACTATAAAAGCCAGAAGATCTTGGACTGATATCATACAGACCCTAAGAGAACACAAATGCCAGCCCAGACTACTATACCCAGCAAAACTTTCAACCATTCTAGATGGAGAAACCAAGATATTCCATGACAAACCAAATTTATGCAATATCTTTCCACAAATCCAGCCCTACAAAGGCTAATAGATGGAAACCTCAAATACAAGAAGGGAAACTACAACCTAAAAAAAGCAAGAAAATAATCTTCCAACAAACTCAAAAGAAGATAACTACACAAACATAATTCCACTTCTAATAACAAAAATAACAGGAAGCAACAATCATTTTCTTTAATATTTCTTAACATCAATGGACTGAATTCCCCAGTAAAAAAAATATAGACTAACAGACTGGATATGTAAACAGGACCCAGAATTTTGCTGCATACAGGAAATGCACCTCAGTGACAAAGATAGACACTACCTCAGAGTAAAAGGCTGGAAAACAATTTTTCAAGTAAATGGTCCCAAGAAACAAGCTGGAGTAGCCATTCTAATATCAAATAAAATAGACTTTCAACCAAAAGTTATCAAAAAAAAGTTAAGGAATGACACTTCATACTCATCAAAGAAAAATAAACCAAGATGAACTCTCAATTTTGAACATCTATGCTTCAAATGCAAGGGTACCCACATTCATAAAAGAAACCTTACTGAAGTTCAAAGCACACATTGCACCTCACACAATAATAGTGGGGAACTTCAACTCCCCACTCTCAGCAATGAATGATCATGGAAACAAAAACTAAACAGAGACACAGTGAAACCAAGAGAAGTTATGAACAAAATGGATATAACAGATATCTATACAACATTTCATCAAATACAAAAGAATATAATTTTTTCTCAGCACCTCATGGTACCTTCTCCAAAATAGACCATAAAACTGGCCACAAAACAGGCCTCAACAGATACAAAAAGATCGAAATAATCCCTTGTATCCTATCAGATCACCACAGACTAAGGCTGGTCTTCAATAATAACAAAAACAATGAAAAGTCCACATACATGTGGAAACTGAACAACACTCTACTCAATGATAACTCGGTCAAGAAAGAAATAAAGAATGAAATTAAAGACTTTTTAGAATTTAATAAAAATGAAGGCTTGTCATACCAAGACTTATGGGACACAATGAAAGCAGTGCTAAGAGGAAAACTCATAGCTCTAAGTGTCTACAAAAAGAAACTGGAGAGAGCACACACTAGCAACTTGACAACATACCTGAAATCTCTAGAACAAAAAGAAGCAAATACACCCAAATGGAGTAGACAGCAGGAAATAATCAAACTCAGTGCTGAAATCAACCTTGTAGAAGCAAAAAGAACTACACAAAGTATTAATAAAACCAGGAGCTGGTTTTTGAGAAAATCAACAAGATAGATAAACTCTTAGCCAGACTAACCAGAGGGCACAGAGACAGTATCCAAATTAATAAAATCAGAACTGAAAAGGAAGACATAACAACAGAAACTGAGGAAATTCAAAAAAAAAGCATCAGATCTGACTACAAAAGCCTATACTCAACAAAACTGGAAAATCTGAATGAAACAGACAATTTTCTAAACAGATACCAGATACCAAAGTTAAATCAGGAGCAGATAAACCATCTAAACAGTCCCATAACCTCTAAAGAAATAGCAGCAGTCATTAAAAGTTTCCCCCACCCCCCCAAAAAAGCCCAGGACCAGATGGTTTTAGTGGAGAATTCTATGGGACCTTCAAGGAAGACCTAATACCAATTCTTTTCAAACTATTCAACTTCAAACTATTCCACAAAATAGAAGAAGAGGGAATACTACTCAATTCATTCTATGAAGCCACAATTAAGCTCATACCTTTACCACAGAAAGATACAACAAAAAAAAAAAAACTTCAGACCAATTTCCCTTATGAATATCAATGCAAAAATATCCAGTAAAATTCTAGCAAACCAAGAACACATCAAAACAATCATCCAACATGATCAAGTAGGCTTTATCCCAGGAATGCAGGAATGGTTCAAATATGGAAATCCATCAACATAATCCACTATATAAACAAACTCAAAGAAAAACACTACATGATCATCTTACTAGATGCTGAGAAAGCATTTGACAAAATTCAACATTCTTTAACGGTAAAAGTCTTGGAAAGATCATGAATTCAAGGCCCATACCTCAACAAAGTAAAAGCAATATATAGCAAACCAGTAGCCAACATCAAACTAAATGGAAACTTGAAGCAATCCCACTAAAATCAGAGATTAATCAAGGCTGTTCATTCTCTCCCTACCTATTCAATATAGTACTGGAAGTCCTAGCCAGAGCAATTAGACAAAAAGAAGTCAAAAGAATACAAATAGCAAAGGAAGAAGTCAAAATATCACTATTTGCAGATGATATGCTAGTATACTTAATAGTATACTTAAGTGACCCCAAAACTTTTACCAGAAAACTCCTAAACCTGACAAACAAAAAGCAAAGTGGCTGAATATAAAGTGGATATAAAATTAACTCAAGCAAATCAGTAGCCTTCCTCTATTCAAAAGATAAACAGAGGAAAAAATTTAGGGAAATGATACCCTTCACAATAGTCACAAATAATATAAAATACCTTGATGTGAATCTAACCAAGCAAGTGAAAGATCTGTATGACTAGAACTTCAAGTCTCTGAAGAAAGAAATTGAAGCAGATCTCAGAAGATAGATAGATCTTCCATGCTCGTGGATTGGCAGGATTAATATAGTAAACATGGCCATCTTGCCAAAAACAATCTACAGATTCAATGCAATCCCCATCAAAATTCCAACTCGGTTCTTCATAGAGATAGAAAGAGTAATTTGCAAATTCATTTGGAATAACAAAAAACCCAGGATAGCGAGAACTTCTGGGAGAACCACCAACCCTGACCTCAAGCTGTACTATAGAGCAATAGTGATTAAAAAAACCTGCATGGTATTGGTACAGAGACAGGCAGGAAGATCAGTGGAATAGAATTGAGGATCCAGAAATGATCCCACACACCCATGTTCACTTGATCTTTGACAAAAGAGCTAAAACCATCCAGTGGAAAAAGGACAGCATTTTCAACAAATGGTGTTGGTTCAACTGGAGGTCAGCATGTAGAAGAATGCAAATCGATCTATTCTTATCTCCTTGTACAAAGCTGGATAAAGGACCTTCAAGTGGATAAAGGACCTTCACATAAAACCAGATACACTGAAACTAATATAAGAGAAGGTGGGGAAGACCTTTGAATACCTAGGCACAGGGGAAAAGTTCCTGAACAGAACACCAATGGCTTATGCTCTAAGATCAAGAATTGACAAATGGGACCTCATAAAATTGCAAAGCTTCTGTAAGGCAAAGGACACTGTCAATAGGACAAAGCGGCAACCAAGAGATTGGGAAAAGATCTTTACCAATCCTACATCCAATAGAGAGCTAATATCTAATATATACATTAATTCAAGAAACTAGACTCCAGACAACCAAATAATCCTATTCAAAATGGGGTACAGAGCAAAACAAAGACTTCTCAACTGAGAAAACTCAAATGGCTGAGAAACACCTAAAGAAATGTTCAGCATCCTTAGTCATCAGGGAAATGCAAATCAAAACAACCCTGAGATTCCACCTCACACCAGTCAGAATGGCTAAGATAAAAAACTCAGGTGATAGCAGATGCTATAGAGGATGTGGAGAAAGAGGAACACTCCTCCATTGTTGGTGAGATTGCAAGCTGGTACAACCACTCTGGAAATCAGTCTGGTGGTTTCTCAGAAAATTGGACATAGCATTACCTGAGGACCCAGCTATACCACACCTCGGCATATGCTCCAACATATAACAGGAACACATACTCCACTATGTTCATAGCAGCCTTATTCCATTCATAGCCAGAAGCTGGAAAGAACCCAGATGTCCTTCAACAGAGGAATGGATACGGAAAATGTGGCGTATTTACACAATGGAATATTACTTAGCTATTAAAAACCAATGAACATATGAAATTCTTAGGCAAATGGATGAATCTAGGAAATATTATCCTGAGTGAGGAATCCCAATCACAAAAGAACACACATAGTGTGCACTCACTGACAAGTGAATATTCACCCAAAGCTGGCAATACCCAAGATACAACTCACAGACCACATGAAGCTCATGAACAAAGAAGACCTAAGTGTGGGTGCTTTGGTCTTTCTTAGATGGAGTAACAAAATACTCATGGGAGAAAATACTGAGACAAAGTGTGGGACACAAACTGAAGGAGGGTCCTTCT
Source organism: Arvicanthis niloticus (assembly GCF_011762505.2). Classification (NCBI taxonomy): domain Eukaryota; kingdom Metazoa; phylum Chordata; class Mammalia; order Rodentia; family Muridae; genus Arvicanthis; species Arvicanthis niloticus. The sequence continues at coordinate 104,942,517 of NC_047663.1, forward strand.
GGAGACTGTTCCACCTGGGTATCCATCCCATGTGCAGTCACCAAAGGCAGACACTGATGTGGATGCCAGGAAGTGCATGCTGACAAGAGCCTGATACAGTTGTCTCCTTAGAAGTCTGTCTGAGCCTGATATATACAGAGGAGGGTACTCACAGCTAACCATTGAACTGATCATGGGGTTCCCAATGGAGAAGTTAGAGTGAAGACTGAAGGTGCTGAAAAGGGTTGGCGGCCCCATGGGGAGAGCAACAATACCAATCAACCAGAGCTCCCAGGGTCTAAACCACCAATCTAGGAGCACATGGGGAGGGCCCCATGGCTCCAGCTCTATATGTAGGGGAGGATGGCCTTGTTGGGCATTGGTGGGAGAGGAAGTCTTTGGTCCAGTGAAAGCTGGACGCCCAGTGTGGAGTAATTTGTGGGTGGTGAGGTGGGAGTGGGAGGGTGAGTGGGGGTACATCCTCATAAAAGCAGGAGGAGGAGGGTGGATGGTATAGGGGGTTTCTGGCTGAGGGTGGAAATGGGGAAAAGGGATCACATCTGAAATGTAAATAAAATATCTATTTTTTTTTAAAAAAGTAACTTTTTGGTGGATATTATGCATTGCTCTTTTAATCTCTGTTTCTTTATTTTCTCAATGTCAATTTTCTTGGTGAACTTTTTTTCCATGTAAGTCAACTCTTTCATACTCATTGTTCAGGTTTTTCTAAATTTCATTTTGCTGACTTTTTTCTGTAAGAAGTCATGGCTCAAATTCACCCGATTTTTTGATATGCCCTCTCAAGTCCTTAGACATCTTTAGCAGTAAACTATTAAACTATTTGTCTGGAATTTTACCTATTTTATGTTCAGTAGTTACAATCTTCTGGATAAGTCATGTTGCTTTGTCTTTACATGTTTCTTGCAAATCTGTGTCATTTGTTGGTTTATATATTTCTTTGGCTGTAGAGGTTACCATCTCATTGAGCAGCCTATACTTCAAGTTCAATCCCAGTACTACTCAGTAAGGAGAAAGCAAACTCCTGTAACAGAAACTTCATACCATACAGGTTATAGAAATACACTTAAAACATATGATAGCCTACTGGCACATCATACTATATCATCAGTGACCACAAAACTGAAAAAAAATCATAAAAAATATGCTATGAGAGAAAGAATCATATAGGGTATCAATGAAATAATAAATTAATGACATAAGGGAAAGGGGCAGGTGAAAGGGAAAAATAGAGAAACTATGTTAAATAAATGGGTGGAAAATGCCAAGTAGGTTTGTGTGTTATTGACGGCAAGGGAAAGAAGAAAAAGACAAAAAAAAAAAAAAGCCCCACAAGTTTAGAAATGAAAACTTAAAATTTTACTAATGATTTTAAAAGTTCAAAAACACAAATGATTAAAATTAAAATCAGAATATTAAAATATTAAAATTCTCAACCCCTTTAATAAGATAAAGTCAAAACACTATCAGGTGCATAGATAGAACAAACAGAAATACATCAGGACTAAAAAAAAAAAATTAAAGAAATTAAGGAAAAGAAAAATATTCAGCCCAAATGAGAAGAAATGCATCAACAAAATTGGATGAATGTATTCAAGAGACTAACAAACCTGAAAACTGAGATACATCAAAGCCAAAATCCTACTAACCATGAGGGCAGGGTGGGGTAAGGAGAGGAATTACAAGAAAAGAAAAAGAAAAGGAGAAAAATGGGGTGTCATATTAGCTTCTTTCTGGGCCCTCAAATGTTAGAAACTGCCATTGTATCCCAGGAGTGGGTCAAGGGTCAGTTGAACTGATGGATGCATGTCTTCTCAGTGGCTCATGTCTGTACTGAGTCTGTACTGAGCAAGTGTCTGCTGTACACCAGAGTTGTCAGGACAGTGGTGGCTTTCTTTCCTCCTATGACAGGACCTCTGCTGGCAGTGCTCGGGCTTTGCATTGCATGGTCTTGAATATTATCTCCCCATCTCAGCACTCTCCAGATCGTATGGTCTGGCTAATGTGTTAGCTCAATGTCTGCCAAGTACATGAGGACTGTGGGAAGCAAACAGTACAGAAATTGGAACAGGTGAAAGATTTGTCATCATACTTTCAAAACATCCTTAGTACTAATTGCCCTGCTTGAGGAATACAGTTGTAGGTGTCTTGTTGTGGTGATTTGAATAAAAATTACCCCTATAGGTTCATGGGGAGTGGCACTATTAGGAGGTATGGCTTTGGTGGAATAGATGTGGCCATATTGAAGGAAGTGTGTCACTGGGGGTGGGCTTCGAGCTCTCAGGCCAGGCCCAGTGTCTCACTCTCTTCCTGCTCTCTCTGCCAATCTAGATGTAGAACTCTCAGCTACCTTTCGAGAACCAGGTCTCCTACATACTGCCATGTTTCCCACCATAATGACAATCAAACAAACCTCTGAATTGTAAGCCAGCCCCAATTAAATGCTTTCCTTATAAGAGTTGTTTTGGTCATGGTGTCTTTTCATAGCAATAGAAACCCTAAGACACTTGTACAACTTTGGAACTTTTTTAGGCTCTACAGCAGTGAACAAAGGAGGTTCCCAAATTACATCTGTGTACCAGCATTGGACTCAAAGCTACCAAATTCTTAGAGTTATTTTCAGTAAATGAAGTCTGTTCCTAGCCACCCAAGATAGGCTGTCTCTAATTCTCTAGCTTGGCTTCACACTGTCTTTCTCGCCCTCCTTTGCTTACAAAGCCCATTTGTATAGATTTCAGAGATTGAAGGAAAAGAAATGGCTTCAGGGTTCTGAACCCATTTCCTCCCAGACACAATCATACCCAGAGCCCTGACCACTTTCTTTTTGTGTTGATTTGATTGTTACAGAGCATGGGCATATGCTATAAACACAGATGGCATAGCAACAACATTGTTTGAGATAGTATCTGTCTATATAGCCCTGAATCTCCTGGAACTCACTATGTAGACCAGGCTGAGCTCAAACTCACAGAGATCTGCTTGCTTCTGCCTCTAAAGTGCTGAGATTAAAGGCATGCACTACCATGCCTGATGGTATAGCAAGTTTTAATGTTCTTTTCTTTCAAATCTTGATTCTGTAGGTTGGAGTAAAGCCTGGGTTTTTGTACTTCTGATCAGATGCCAAAAGATGCCAATTCAACATGCATAGTCTACACTTTAGAATCAAGTGTAAGCACAATTTAAAATGTTTAAAGATTTACTTTGAATATATATTATTTGAATGCAAATATCTTCCTTTTGAATATTGAACTACTGTCTTATTGGGGTTGTCTTTAGAGCAGAGAACTTGTTTAGGAGATGGCTACAGAGAATTCAATAGACACTAGTTACTTTTATAGGTAACTGTGGCTGGTAGACACTAAGGGCCTCTCTGAGAAGCCTGAGAATTGTCCCACCAGGAGACTAGGAGGCTGGGACCTTATCCATCAGTCCCTTAACTCATTGGTAGCATTTGTCCCTGGTATGGAAGCTGTTAAGGTATGAAAGTGACATGTTTTCAGATCTTTCAGAGGCAGACTGTAAACTCTGATATAGGACAAAGCATCAAAATCATTGCTTTGGTTTCCTTTCAGAAGAATCTAGTGATGGGCACTCTAACAACTGATAGACCATCTGACAACTAGGCCCAAGCATGGCAAACATGGTGTCTTTCCTGCTCCCCTCTCTTGCTAAACCACTAGATTCCCTGATTTGGCCACTTCCTTATTATGCCTGACTTCTTCCTGAGAGTAACTACAAAGATCCAGCTATCAAAATTTCTTATTTGGCTACACTGACTAACAAGTCCAACCAGAACCTACCTACTCATTCTAGCTCATTCTAACCTGACCTTCCCCCCTTTTCCCTTTAAAATTCACTCTTACAGAGCCATTTACTGCTGCTCCTGCCCGATTCAGATGCAGCCACCTTGTGTCTCTATCTTGCTTAATAAAATTGCTGTTTGGGTGTGTTCTGTGCCTAATACAGCATCAGAAGGGAGCACCCTAAATGTGAGCAATTCACCAGGCTTCCTCTTCCGATAACAAGATAATGACTTAAATCTGCTGAGATGTGGGCAGGCAGTCCAGGAGTTGGCTTTGCTTTGGCTAAAGCTTATTGGCCGAGAAGCAACATGCATATTGGCTGGGAAAAAGTGGAGCATCCACTGGAGTCAGCCCAAAGTGTCTTGTACCAGTTTAAAAGTAACATAGGACTTAGAGCACAGTCTTCCTTCTCATGCACCCTTGCACTTCCTGTAGGTGCCTACTAGTAGGAGCAATATTCTAGTACTTCATTTTATGTCACCTAGTCCAGTCATCCATCCTGGGGAAATCCCATAATGTTTCTTTCCTCTGTCAGGTTAAAATCTGTGAGTTATTTCCTGCTTACTGCTCTCACAGGCTTAGCAAGCCCTCCCTTTTCAAGGTGCTCTAAGTCACAAGCATGTTACAATTGCCACTTATTCCAATAGATGCTTAGCAAGCCCTCCAGGACACGGAACCAGCAATTATCTAGGATGTCCAGCATAACCTCCTCCCATCATGTTGTGGATAAAAGGCCTGGACCTAGTAGAGCTTGTCAGAGGAGCTGAGCACAGAAGTGGCTGTAGTTCTGTAGTGTGCAGTCATTCCTCTGCAGTCAGGTTAGAGATGCAGCTGAGGCTTTCAGCCACTGCACAGAAGCTCTTGCTGCTTGGCTCTGGTCTTGGTGTTCTCTGTCCCTGCGTACCTCAGGACTATATGGGAATTAGAGTAGCTGCTTCTCTTGGACAATAAGCTGGGTCTAAGGACATAATGGGAGTTTGGTGACACTTGGTTTAGAGAGTCTGCTGGAGTCACAATGAAGCTGCTCATCATCTCCTCTCACCTGGGTTAAACTGCGACTTAGGACTAACCCTATGTCTTCCCTAGGGTCATTCTGCAGATTGGCAGTTCAGAAACAACATCACCATAATGAGTAAGGAAAAAGGTAAAGGGTATCTTCATGAAGGAGCAAAATATTGGAAAGGGGAGATGTTCTGTGTCTTCCTACTTAAATATCTGCATTTACTTTCCTTACAGAACTAAGTGCAGCAACACCTTGGTTTAGACATATTCAGGATCTTAGTAGTCGTGTGTGGGTCCTTCAGAACAATATCCTCACTGCAGTCCCAAGGAAAGAGCAAACGGTTCCAGGTGAGTAGCCCTGGCCCTTATGACAGCCCCTCTGTTGTGGGAGTGTCCTCAGCCTTTCATTTCACCACTTGTGTGTTAACTGGCCTTGTCTGGAGAGGAGCAGTGCCTGGATAGTTTAGAACAGAGGGCAGTCATAGTCTTGGACAGCCAAGGGATGAGTCAAGGAAAAGAGAGGAGGTAGGCAACTGTAGGAGGAGTGAAGGTTAGGTTGAGGAAATGGTGGAAGATTTTTTTTTTTCTGTGAAGCTTCAAAGAGTTAAATAAAAGAGAAATGTTTATGAGATGAATTTTTGAATCCATGAGAAGTAGTCTTCTCTAATGGAAAGAGTTAGGCAAATGAGATGCCTGTCTGAGCCAGCTGGTGTGTGGTACGGTGATAAGGAAGGTTGATGAGAAGATTCCAACCTGTATTTTGTTGTGCTGAGTTTAGAGATGGTTCTTTGGAAGCACGAACTGAACTCTGCTCTCTGCATTGCATTCACAGTCACTGTTGCCTTACTCCCATGCCAATATCCGGACACTCTTGAGAAGAACAGGGGGGATCCCATGTACCTGGGAGTGAAAAGGCCTCAGAGCTGTCTGTTCTGCACAAAGAATGGGGAGCAGCCTGTGCTACAACTTGAGGTGAGTTTAGAAAAGAAGGAGCTGTTCTCTACTGACCAGGGGAGAGGAGCCTACCTTTTCACAAAGCACCCACTTAACAGAATCTCTGATTTTCAAATCTTTTAAAAGGAAATTACTAGTTTATCCTTATACTGATTTTAGGGTGCATGCATCACCAAAGAATAAGAAAAAATGTAGGGATATTTTGAAACCAGCTTTCCAAAATAACTTTTTTTTTTTTTTAACAAAAGCAAGTTTTGTCGAGGAAGACAATTTTTAGAGTTATTCTTGAGTGTCTGTGTGTTCATATGTGTGGGCATAGGTCTATGTGCATGTGTGTGTACATGTGTGTATATTTAAGTCAGATTGACACTGGATATCTTCCTTCATCTTTTCTCACATTATTTTTAAAAATCTCTCAGCAAATCTGGAGCTCACCAACTAAGCTATGCTGGCTGGCCAGTGTAAAAAAATACAAGGACATTTAAATTGTCACAGAGTGGATGAGTTAATCTTCTAGGCACAATTTTACTAATAACTTTTTTTGTAAAAAAAAAAAACATATATATATATATATATATATATATATATATATCTGTAATGGGCATCTTAATGACTCTCAATTATATAAAAATATATATTATAATAAGGTAATTTAAACTAGACCTCTGGGCACCATGATGATTACCTCAACCCTTTCAATAAGCAGTCATAGGCAGGCACTCGGTTTCATGACTAAACAAAAAAGAATGATTTTAGACCAGGAAATCAGTTGTCAATGTCAATATACTTTGGATGGTGTGGTAGTTCCTATGAAAATGGTTCCCAAAGACTCACAGGGAGTAACATTATTGGAGGCGTGGCCCTGTTGGGTTAGGCATAATCTTGTTGGAGAAAATATGTCTCAGTCTTCCTCCTGCTGTCTGTGGATCAAGAAGTAGAACTCTAAGCCCCTTCTCCAGCACCATGTCTGCCTGCAGGATGCCATACTTCTCATCATGATAATAATGGACTAAGACTCTGAAACTGTAAGCCAACCCCATTTAAATGTTTTGCTTTATAAGAGTTGCTGTGGTCATAGAATCTCTTCATAGCAATGAAACCCTAACTAAAACAGGTGGTTACAATTGGAGGCAAGAATGTGCCACTTGTCTAGTGACTGAAGGGCAGGGATACTGCCTGCAGGGATCAACCTAGAACCTGAAAGGACGACCCCTGACAACAAAAATGTCCATAGTACTAAGATTAAAGAAATTTTGCAAAGACAATTGTATTTCACTAAAAATTTATGCAAACAATTATGTAAACATTCTTTGAACATCTTTATTTGGAGGAAACCGGAAGTGAATGGCTAAAACAATGGTGTATATTCTCCAAAAACTTCTGCCAATTTATTCTTTCAAAACATTATGAGTGACTGAGGCAGACAGTGGTGGTGTATGCCTTTAATCCCAGCAACTGGATGACAGAGGCAGGCAGATCTCTGAGTTCAAGGCTATTCTGGTCTACAGAGCAAGGAGAGAGAGAGAGAGAGAGAGAGAGAGAGAGAGAGAGAGAGAGAGAGAGAGAGAGAGAGAGAGAGAGAGAGAGGTTGGGGGGGTTGCACCTGCCTCTGATCTTAGCATTGAGGCTACCCAGAGAGAATTTGTCTCAAAACATTGAAAATATGAACAAAATTAAAATTTTGCATCCTAATGTTTCTACTATACTCTTAACATGTATTTGGAGTGTATGCTTCTCTAATAAGAAACAGAAGTCTTCAGGCTGCTTTAAAAAGTGGAGACTGATGTTTTATAAAAAAAACTAGTAAAGAGTTCCCATGGTGACATTTCTGGGATCTCCTTCTCACCCACCAGAAAGGGAACATAATGGAATTGTACCACCAGAAGGAACCTGTAAAAGCCTCTCTCTTCTATCACAAGAAGAGTGGTACAACCTCTACATTCGAGTCTGTAGCCTTCCCTGGTTGGTTCATCGCTGTCTGCTCCAAAGGGAGCTGCCCACTCACTCTGACCCAAGAACTGGGGAAAACCTTCATCACTGACTTCGAGATGATGGTGGTGTATTAAGGTCAGTCTTGTAATGGGTGATGCTTCCCAAGCAGAGAACCTCACCTTTGCTTCCCCTATTCCAGCTCTCCAAGCCCTTCCCTCTTACACGAATACTGTTATTTTGATCGATCCTTTAGGAGAGGAGGCTCTGCTCATGTCAACCTACAAGCTAGACTAATCTGGGAAGCAAAAATTGCATTTGAGAAAATATCTTCATCATATTGGCTTGTCAACAAGTCTAAACGATCTAAATGCTGCTATTCTCTTGATTGGTGATTAATACAAGAGGGCCTAGACCACTGTGGCTGGTGCTACTACACCTGGGTGGGTGGTCCCAGGAGGTATAAGAATGTGAACTGAGCAAATCACATAGATAAATCAATATTCCTCTGTGGTTTCTGCTTCCAATCTAGCCTCCAGGTTTCTGTCTGGAGTTCTTGCACTGATTTCCCTCAGTTACCTCGCATCTGGAAGCATAAGTGGAAATAAAACATTTCTTTGCCGAATGGTTTTTGGTAAATGTTTCATCACAGCAACAAAGAAGCAAACACACCAAATTTTCAGAGATAGAAAGCAGATTAAGAAGTAATGTGTAGTGAAGCTTAATCCTAGAATACAAAGAAAGAGGCTGTTACTGGCCTTTTGGCTCAAGGTGAATTGGTGCCCTCCAACATATTCATGCAATAATCTAAATGCTGGCTTAGGCTGTGGGGGAAATGGCAGTGGTATACTAGGCTTCTCTGTCATGGTCATGTAGTTAAATCATGACACCATCACAAAACTAGTGAAGAGACCTCTAGCTATATACTTCCAGGTAATATGTAAGTTAGTATATAAATGGTGATCTTCTGTCTTCACACTTCTGGGTTTTTAGACACATTGCTCTGTGGCACTCTCTCAAGATCTCTCAGATTCTAACAAGGAGAAGCAATCAAAGACACCCCTAACAAAATGCAAGACTGAAAAGAAAGCTGAACCCTCCCTGGGCTGTTTTCCCTCAACAGGTGGAACAAATGCAGAACTTCTTACCATGTTTTCATCCAAAGCATTTACTGATGGTTTTTACAAGGAGTAAAATTTTGAATTAAAATCATTTGTCTCACTTGCATTTTTGAATACAGTGATTTTAGAATAAAATAGCCATATTATTTTTGCATTTATAAGGAATTATAGTTTGTAAAGCAAGCTCATGTACAGTTTCTCTCTCTCTCTCCTCTCTCTCCTCTCTCTCTCTCTCTCTCTCTCTCTCTCTCTCTCTCTCTCGCTCTCGCTCTCGCTCTCGCTCTCGCTCTCTGTATGTGAAGGCCAGAAGTTGATGTCAGGTATCTTCCTTAACCACCCTCTGCCTTATATATTGTGACAGAGTCTTTCATTTGGGCTCAGAAAGAAGTCTGTCTCTACTTTCAGAGGGATGGGATTACAAGTGGGACATGTGCTGGTTAAGGTTGTTTTGTTTTGTTTTGTTTTGTTTTGTTTTGTTTTGTTTTGTTTTTGTCAACTTGACATAAGCAGGAGTCATCTGAGAAGAGGGGAAATTCAGTTGTGAAGAATTTTCTTCATTAATGACTAATGTGGAAGGGTCCAATCCGTAACAGGCAGAGCCTCCCCTGTGCTAGGAATTTGGTGGTAAAAGAAAGCAGGCTAAAAGAAATGAACAAGCCAGTAAGCAGCATTTCTCCAATGGTCTCTGCTTCAGTTTCTGCCTCCAGGTTTTCAGCTGCTTGAATTCTTGCCTTGGCTTCTGTGGTATCTGAATGGGAATACCCTCATATATTGACATGCTTAGTCCCTAGTTGGTGAACTGTTTGGAAGAATTGGGAGGTGTGGCCTTGTTGGAGGAGGTATGTTGTTTTGAAATTTCAAATGTCCATACCAGACCCAATACTGCTCTTTCTGCCTTCTGCCCGAGGATCAAGATGTAAAGCTCTCAGTTCTTGCTCCAGTGCCATGTATGTCTGCTTCCAGCCATGATAACAATGTACTAACCCTCTAAACCTATAAGCAAGAACCCAGTTAAATGCTTTTTCATTATAAATGTCACCTTAGACATGGTGTTTCTTCACAGTAGTAAAATGGTAACCAGGGCAGTATCCCTCAAAAGTGGGCTGTGACCAGAATGTGTAAACCAAATAAATCTTTTCCTCTCCAAATTGCTTTTGGTTATAATCTTTATAAAAGTGATGGGAAGCAAATTAACACAGTTGCTATGCCTGCCCAGCCCTTACATGGGTACTGGGGATTTGAACTCTGGTTTTCACTCTTGAGCAGCAACTACATTATCCTTTATTCCATCTCCTCAGCCCCAAGTCTCTTAGCTTTGAGAACTAGCAAGATTTCTAAAGAACAAAGTCTCTTCCAAAACCAGATTCTCCGAGATGCAAATATGAGATGACTAAGACAAACAGGATTCCATTAATAAAAATCATATTCTATACTTCATATTCTATATGTGCACAATGCAGATGCACAACTGACTTCAGATCTCCTGCCCTGCTCTGGGATAAGCTTCTGTGAGCATCTTTTGAATTTTTTCTTTGAACTCATAAACCATAAACTGACTTCACTCTCTTATAAGGAGAGAATATTCATTTCCAAAGGATTCTCTTTTCCTATACCCCTTTAAAATTAAAGTTTCTTTAAATGTTCCTGCCCAAAGGAAAGACAGGGGCAAAAAAAATGGAGCAGAGACTGAAGGAAGGGGACTGCCCCACCTGGGAATTCATCCTGCCTACAAACACCAAACACTGACACCATTGCTCTTGCCAAGAGGCATTTGATGACAGGGACCTGGTGTGGCTGTTCCCTGGGAGGCTCTGCCAGCACCTGATCAATGCAGATGCTTTGAGCCTATGCATCTGTCTGTCTGTCTGTCTGTCTGTCTGTCTGTCTGTTTGTCTGTCTATCTCTCTATCTATCTGTCTATCAGAATGAGCTCTGGGACCCAGGTGTGGGAGCTAGTAGAAGGACTGAAGGAGCAGATGGAGATTGCAACCCATAGGAAGAACAATGGCAGCTGGCCAGACCACCCACTGCTCCCAGGGACTATACCACCAACTAAAGAGTTGGTGGGATCCATGGCTCTAGCTATATATGTAGCAGAGGATGGCCTTGTTTGACATCAGTGGGAGGGGAGGCCTTTGATCTTGTGGAGGTTTAATGCCCCAGTATAGGGGGATGCTGGAGTGGTGGGGCAGGAGTGGGTGGGTACGTGGGGGAGCACCCTCATGGAGACAAAGGGGAGGGGACAGGGGAATCTGGGCCTATGAAAAGGATTTGCACTCAGGTTGCTGAATGGGAGAAAATCAGGAGGGAAGAGGACTGGATTATAGTAGTGAACCTCCTTTCTCGAAACCCTTGAATATCCCACCATTCATCAGTTCTAGAATTGAATATGGCTTCCATGTCTCCAATTTAAAAAGCCAAAATAGCATAGGAATTTTTTGCAGTTTTAGAATATTTCATCAACTTCAGAAAAAAGAGATAAGGACTTATGATTCAGAGATTGGAACAGGAGAAATTATACCCTGATGTATCCTTTCTCCATCTGTTTTTTTTTTCTTGTGAACAAATGCACATACAATGATTCTCTATAAGCCACAAATACGCAAGGAATTTTTCTTTCTCCTGCAAATCTTAAGACCTGGCTTTATGGAATTGCTTTCAGATACTGACCATACAAAAACCCATATCCTTGAGCAAATAGGCATTACTTCCTTCCATTTGCATCTTTTACCATGGTACCACCCTCACAGTCCAGGATGGATGGAGCGTCTCTTTCTTATTCACATCCAGTACCTATGGACCTTCTGGGAAGTGACTATTGATATGAACAACCCAAAACTACACTGAGTTTTTCAACACTGCTGGTCATTCTTTCCATGCACCCCTGTGCTTACAGAACTAAGAATCTTTGTAGTCTGCCCTACTGTGTGTCTGACCTTTGTTGTTGCAAGTCCCTCCTGGTCACCCTTGGAGACATCTTGTTCTTAGTTCTGCTTCTGTCATAGAAAAAATATTGTCTCAATGAACTGCTCTGACTCCTCCTCCTATGTCACTCAAATGCTGTTCACGTACCTAAAAGGTATGTGATACAGGGCCTGAACAAAGTACAAACCATCAGACGGTACCCATAGCACTCTGAGAGGCAGGCAGTGAACTGCTTATGGGGGCCTCTAGTAATAATCTGTTCTGTTCTAGCTACACCCACCTTTTCCGAAGTAGACATCTTTTTATGCCCAAAGTTACCTGAGGTCACAAGAATCATATTGAAAAGAAAAAAAAAGAGAACGAAATGAGATGCTACTGTGCAATTTTTCTAGTCTATAACTTCCATGTTCCTTGAGCAGTTTAGTACATAATTAGACACTTTTTGGGGTTGAATGTTGCCCCTGCCATTGCAATGTAAGATCTTGTCAACATACTTTGGTATTGATGCAAGATGCACAGTATGCAGTGATAATTTATTTTAGCAACATTTCTTACAGAACTGTTATGCAGCAGTCAAAAACAGTACAAAGCCAAACAAAAGAAAATTTCCACAAGAAAGTAAAATTGTTATGATTTTAAAGAATAGAAAATGGTCTTGGACCGTTCTGTCAATGTTGGGACCCACATTGCCAAAAGCCTTGAGGGCTAAGTTGTTAGAGCCTGCACTGCCCCAAGCTGCTCCAGTCTGCGGGTCAGGGTTCAGCAAGAGAGAGAGTGAGGACAGACTCAAAGAATGGAGATCAGACAGAGTGTGATTCAATCCCATTTATTCTTCAGTCTCTCTTCTCTCCAAGTCCCTAGTTCCTAGTCCCTAGTGCCTCCAAGTTCCAAGTTCTTTCTCCAAGTGCTAAGTGCCTAATACCTAATGCCTAATTCCAAGTTCTTCCCTCTGAAGTGTCTGATTCTCTGTTACTCCAAATTGTTCTGTTCTTTCCTGTCTGCCTCTTGCCTTTTATATGTCTCACTTCTAAGCCATGCCTCTAAGTCACGCCTTTAATCATGCCCTTAGGTCTTGTCTCTAAATCTGACCTCTAAGTCACACCCTTAAGTCACACACCTTTAAGTCTCATACACCCAAGGGAAAATCCTGGGTATCTAAAGCAAGATGTTATCAGAGTGTGCTCAGCTGTTGTAGGCTGATGTAATCAAATCTCTTGTCAGGGTATATGGCTCAAGATGGCTGCAAAGATGATAGCCGCCTTCTGTTGGCTCCCCACAGAAAATGTTGCCTTTGTCTGTGGAAATGAAGTGTGGCCTCCAAATACTTCAGATATAGAGTTTTAAGGCATAACAGGCCAGGCATAGTGGTGTACACCTTTAATCCCAACATTTGGGGAGCAGAGGCAGACAAATCTCTGAGTTCAAGGCCAGCCTGGTCTACAGATCAAATTTCAAAACTACTAGGGTTGCACATATAATATCTGTCTCAGAAAAAGGAGGGAAGCTATGCAATGATGTGCATGTCAGAGTCTCATGTGAAGGCATTGACAGAAGCTCAGAAGGAAGAAATGCAATACAGTGAACAGTAGAGAAGAGAGATGTTTATTGGGTAGAATCTGTTTTCCTAGGGCAGATCCTGAGATACAGGCATGTGTGGCAATGAAAACTGACTCCAGGGAACTATAGTTGGAGCCAGGGAACTGAAGAAGATAAATGAGGAAGATACATGCATGGAAGAGTTCTTAAGTGTGTGGCTCTGTCTTAGTCCTGCTGAGACCTTCTGGGGAACAACACAGAGCATGATGCAGAATTGTGTTGGTGAGGAATAGGAGGAAAGAGTAGCTATCCCTGACAACCTCACATGTACACTGGCTGAGAGTTCTTCATTATTCTGCATGTGTGAGAACCAAGCAGAGCCTGTAACCATCCTTCCCCAGATGTCCTAGGGACCAGGAAGAGATAACCAATGTGACTGGTTTGAATAAGCCAGAGAGAAAGCTGTCATATAATACCTTCTTGAAGCTTGTTGCAAGGAAATGACAGGACTAAGAGGTAAGCAAGATGTAAGGCAGGATTCAAAGAATATCCCAAATCGAATCACTGGTGGTGATATTACAGGAGATAATTCTAGGGCAAGTTTTGAAACATATTTCACCTGGCCAAGAATTTTTAACTCAGCAGTGGGTTTGCAGCATTACAAGCACTAATTGCTGCCTTGCATGTGTGAGGTCTGAAGGAGGGGAAGATAGCATACTTACGTTTGTAGTCAGGATCTCATAGTCTATTGCAATCCATGTGGCTTTTAGCTAAAGTAACCCTCTGCCTCAATCATTGTTCTATTGCTGTTAAGAGATACCATGATGACAGCAACTTTTATAAGAGGAAGCATTTAACTGGAAGCTTACTTACAGCTTCAGAAGTTGAATCCATTAGCAATCATCATGACAGGGAGGATGGTGGCACACAGGCAAACATGATGCTGGAGAAGTGGCTGAGGATTATAAATACTGATCCATAGGCAGAGAGAAAGACTCTGGGCCTGGCATTGACTTTTAAGCCTCAAAGCCTACCCCCAGTGACACACTTCCTACAAGACCATACCTGCTCCAACAAGGCCACAGCTCCTAAGCCTTGTAAGCCTCTCAAACATTCTACTTCCTGATAACTAACCATTCAAATATGAGTCTACAGAGGCATTCTTATTCAAACCACAACATTCTCACAAAATAAACAACTGACTTAAAACTATCCTCACAAACATTCCTAAAATTCCAGACAACCCAAGAAAATATCTGAGCTGACCCTTCAATTTCCAATCGCCTTAGAAAGTAAAATAAAAACAGTATAATTAGTTTGAAATTCTAATTGCTGTGAATGACTCTGTGAAATTTGGATTCATTTTATATTAACTTTGGTTAAAAGTCACCATACTGCAAGTATATACTGTGTGTCAAATTATTAACTGATGATATTCTGAATCTATCTCAATTAAAAGGGCATAGAAAGTGTTCTTTTATATCGCCTCATTCTTGAGATTTACCTTTTAGTTATTTGTCATCCATTTAAATATACATAATACTTTACAATAAGCATACATAAAGTGAAGAAGGAAGAATCTTGCATTGATGGTTTGGAGTCCACATCTCTGCTCCATTGGCTCCTGTGAGAACAGGGAGGGAGAGTTGCATGTAAGAAGACTGTGACTTGGCTGAACTTGGTAGCTGAATGGATGGTGGACAAGATCAGAAAAGGATAAAAGTGATTCTTGGATGTCATGCTGGAATGATGTTCAAATGAATGGCATTTTGAACATGGATGTCTGGAGAAGAGGTGTCTTGGTGGTCTTCTAAGATGCCTTGCTATGTTTCCAAGTAAAAGATTCTCCAACGGTTTGATTCTTTAGACTGGAACTGGCCACATATGGTTCATGCTGTATTTAATGCTCAGACTTTAAGTAGAAGTTAGTGTTATTAGCTTCACCCCTCTGCTGTGTGAGGATGATTTTATGCCCTTCGGTGGGAGAGGTGGCTATAAACCAGCCAGGATAGAAGACTGACTGAAAGACAGAAGTGGAGCCGTCTGTGCCATGATAGAAGAGAAAGGCTTTCTGTGCTTTTTCATCATTGTACAAAGTCATGATGTCTACATCCTAGAGGAAAAAAGAGGTGTGTTAATGAGGAGTACCAGTGAAAAGGGCTACAGTAAATGAGCAGTGGCTACATATCAAGGAAGTAACTGTTATCTAATAAAAGAGATAGGGATTAAGGATGCAGACAGATGAAAAAATAACAAGCTATCAAAACAGGCACCCATTAATCTCCAATAACCTGTCTTTCTCTAAAGATCCTGTGATACAGAGAGTTACTGACTCTTTGAGGCATTGTGTTCCCTATAATAGAATGGGGTAAGAGTGGGTATGCATCCTGGTGTGCATCCATCTACAGCTTCATGCCAGAGAGCCTAGAGTCCCAACTTCTGAGTGAATTTATGCATTATAATTTCTGTAATTAGTAAGGGATTTGGGTTTTAATTATAACTCCTTTCTTTTAGCACACCGATATGAACATGTACTGTGAAAAATCCAGATTAGCAATCCTGTGCCTGACTGTGGAATATTAGCATCTCTGTGGATGTCTGAGAGAAAGTTATCGAGGACCAAGGATGGAGAAGCCACCTTGCTCTGATTTCACAGAGCATCAAAAAAGGCTTTATTTAAAAAGTCTTTTAAAAAGGCTTTAAAAAGGTTTAAAAAGGCTATATCTATTATGTATTCAGCAGCACTGTTACTTATTTGGGAAGTAGACAGGTGAACGTTTCTTCCTTACTGCGAATGCTACAAGCTTGCATGGCTATACTGTTACACTGTACTATAATACTGCAACTGATAAGTAGCCTCAGACAGAAGGCTTCCTGACTTACTTCAATAAGTGACTGGACCCACTCACCTTAAGCTGCAAAGTTGGCTTGCCCTCAATCTCAGCACAAAAGAGGCAGAGACTTCTGTCCTCGATTCCCAGGAAAACTAGATTACCTTTCTCTTCATCTTGGAATTCCGTGTCTCTACATGCTATCAAGCTAAGAATGACTAGAAACACAAGGAAAATTGGGAAGATGTCAGACTTCAAGCACAGATAAATCCAGTTTTCACCTTCCACCCTGCTATCCCTCCAAATCAGGGATGGTGAGAATCTTTCTCCATCAAAGCTTCCCACATTAGCCACACAACAGTGATTCTCCATTGCTTCTCTGAGACTTTTTTATTCTTGATGCCAGAACTTCAGTTGTCACCTGGGTCTATTGTCTCCCAAAAATAAAATCATACTATCCTTGCAGCTAAAAATATTAATATAGTCATGCACTTATGTAGCCTATGAGATATGAGAGGACGTATGTTGTAGGGTTTCTAAAATTGCTCCTTAAGACTAGACTCACCTCAAAAGACTTTGTCTGTCACATTTAGGGGCATCTTGTTACCTACATCAAACACTTAAATGATAGCTTATGTAAATTTGAGGTTGCTGAGGCAGAAAGGTAGAATTCTTGGCCTCTGGTGGCATCATAAAACCAACATGGAACCCAGCCTGGGCTGGCCCACTGGTTTTTATATATGGAAGAAATATACCACTGTGTTATTTAAGTTCTCATTGTGTGAGATTTCTTTCATTCTTGGTTGAATTTAAATATCTAATAATTTAGGCTGAGATTCCTAAGAGTCTGAGTATTCTGTATCTATTTCTTAACAGAAGACAGGAAAACAAATCCATTCAACAACTACTTTATACCTACCCATGGAAGACATAGCACTATGTGGGCATTGGAGATTTGACTTAGGGCAAGACAGCCATCATCATTTCCTATGAAATCTATAAACTATTGAGAAAATAGAAAAAAATGTAAAAAGAAAAATTACCAAAAACTGTTTTGGGGGGAAGTGATCAAAGCCTGGAGAAACAAGAGTGAGGCCAGATTTAGAATACATCTTTGCAGAAGTGGATTTCAAGTCCGGATAGTAAGGCTAAGAGAGAAAACACTCATGAAAAAATGGCAACTGGGTAGTGGAGGGGTTGGAGAAAGAATACAACATGTAAAGGAAGTCCTTTGCACACAAAAGAGCTTCTGTGTTCAAGGATCTGAAAGCAGAATGGTGCACTTAGGCCTCATTCCCTCCTCCTGTGCTCTCCATGAACAGACACATGGGCATAACCATATTTAATCTTATGTATTAAGAGGATAGTTCATGGTTCTGCTATGAAGGGAATAGATGGAACTACCCAAACAAAATGGGAAGGAGGGTAGTGAGGGAGTGACAATGGTGGCCAAGGCTGTGTTTCAGAAATGAGGCACATTGTCCACAGAATCATCAGTCTGTACTGGGTTGAATCATCCCTGAATCATCAAGGGTACCTCCTGTTATTGTGATGTGAGTGAACAAACTGGGTGGTAGTGACATTAATGGATCTTCTCAGCAACTTTCAGAAGATAGATCCACAGTTCTTTTTGAGGGCACACAAAACAAAAGATTTTGGAAAGGACGGGAGTAAAACATTCAGAGGTCTCTGTTGGGAGCATAAGTGGCAAAGTGATGAGCATAGAAGTCACATACTAAACAAAGATAACTTGCCATCCCTTCACAGAGACTGTATTACTGCAGATAGAGCTTTGAGGAGTCCAATCATTCATATATCTCCAAGAGAATATGAAACAAAGAAGTCCAAAATAGAAGAGAGTTACATGCACAAGAATAATTGTTCTTACAGAGAGGGAAGGTGAAGACTGTTCAAGACTAAGCTATCCATCATTTTCCAAGTTATTCAAGAACAGAGGTGTGTTCTTTAGGTGTGGGTGCTAAAGGTGGCCTTGGAAAGATGAACCGAAGGAAATGGGAGTGAAAATCTAGATGTTAAAATTCTTTTGAAAATTCTATGTAAGGATTATTTTACTCATGTATATAGTGATATCTTTGGGGAATAATAACACATATGATTCATCATGAAATTAAAGAAATAGTCTATAAAACAGTTTATTTGAAATTATTACAGCATGTAATACTGTGTGTATCAATACTATGTGTACAATATTATTTATAGAAAAGAAGTGTTAATAGTAATTATATTTAAGGAAGGAGTTCTTATGATATTTATTAGTATCTTTCTTTTCTTCAAAATAAGTGTACATATTCTGTAACAAATTTAAAAGATGATTTTAAATTGTTTAATAAAGACTATGGAAATAACACATGCTAGTTATATAAGTATATACAGGTGTATACATCAAAGCAGGAAGGAACACCAGCAAACTCTATTTTCTAAGGAAGAGTATCCAGTATTAAGAATTTGGAGTATATTCTTCCAGATACAAAGTTCTCTGTAGCACATATGCAAACAGAATTATACACACACACACACACACACACACACACACACACACACTTTGAGGCAGGCTATTAT
Organism: Arvicanthis niloticus; assembly: GCF_011762505.2. Classification (NCBI taxonomy): domain Eukaryota; kingdom Metazoa; phylum Chordata; class Mammalia; order Rodentia; family Muridae; genus Arvicanthis; species Arvicanthis niloticus. Next base: position 104,961,195 of record NC_047663.1, read on the forward strand.
GATATAATATTATGATATAAATGTGTCCAAGAATCAAAAAAGGCAAGTTATATAAACAACTTTCCATTGAAATTAGTCTATGATTGTCACAGAAAACAGAATATTGTTGTGCTTTGAATATGAAATAATTCCAAAAATCTTACATATTGAAGGTTTGAACCCCATCTGGTGGCACCATTGAGATGTGATCAGATCATGAGAATTCTCACCTCATCATCCAGTGGTGAGTTCATAGTTGAATGAGTTATTGACACAGGATCTAATTGGTCACTGTTGATGTTTCTTTCAAGCAAGAAGATTGGAACCTTCTTCCTACTTTCTGTCCACCATGAGGTGAGTAGTTCTTTCCTACCATACCATGTGTCTCTCTTTACATGGACCTAAACAAGTAATGGAGCCAGCAGAAAGCTTTGAAAACTCTGAGATTATAGACCCAAATCAACCTTTACATAGCTTTAAAATTATTTAGGTGGTGTTGAGGTTAGTCTGTCCTACTATGAAAATCTGACTAAAACAAGTAGTGGTGGGGAGAGAATGTGGGAATCAAGAGGTAGTTTTAGTATCAAGACTGGGGATTTGATCTAAGGGTTCTGTGTGGAGCAGACAATGTAAAGTGAGGAGTTAAGAAAAATATAGAAGTCTTAAAGAAATAAGACAAGGCTGAGATGGATGGCCTTTCGGTGGGAAAAAGGGATGTTTCACCATTATTAGAAGAGGAGATGCCAAGAGAGAAGAGTGTGTAAGCTCCACAGTGGAAAGATGAGAGTCTGAATCTATAAACATGGAATATATAAACCTGTTGGAATTTAGAGGAACACCATTCTAAAAAGAAACAGTGATTGTGGGAACAAAAGCCTTTCCTATTTGAAGATGCTTTCATGAGGGGAATTTCTGGCTCCTGCACTGTCATTTCTATGTATAGGCTTTCCTATACATGGAAGGGGAACACTGTTTTCTTCTTGCCTTTCCTCTGAACTATAAGATTGGTGACCAGGGAAAGAGCAGCACAAGGTTTGTGCAGGCTCATGTCCACTCCCAGTGGAACTGAAGGCTCTTCACCAGCACTATGGCATGCCACCTACCAGGCTCCACGTTGTTGCTAGCAGGAACCGCTGTTAGAGTATTTCCAGTCAGGACCCACACCATCTGTTGGGAGTCATAAACTCTGTAGGTGCTGGGATATTGCTGAGCTGCCAGATAAGAAAAACACAACACACAGGTGTGGGTATAATTAGCTTTAAGGTCTGGGGTCCATTCTAATAATAATGAATTCTGAATTTCTGTGATAAGTATTGCTTTGAGAAGACATGGCCATAAAAAACAAAGGAAAGGGAAATAAGGCAGCCGGGTTTATGGATCAAGGCACAGAAAAGACTGAATACATTCCTGGTTGCAAGACGTGTTCAGTAAAGTCTCTACATGGCAACAATAACCACAACTATTAACCAAGCACAAGTATGTTGTTTAACTTTTTCTTTACCATCTTAGTCAAAATGAACAGATAATTCCAAATACAACTAATTAGAAAAGAGCTTGAGATTTCAGTATGTATGCCTCTGAGTACTGTAGCCAGAGCAAAGAGATTTGTGGCTAAGAAAGTGAAGCAGGCCCCTTGGTGAGACTAGACAGAGATAGTCAAAATTGATTTGTGATTTACACGTACTTTCTAAGATGATCATTTCAGGCTCAGAACTTTTTGAAGGAGTATAACATACACCAGATTGTGGAGGGAAAGCCATCATTGCCTGAGAAAGAAAAAGGAAAAAAAAAACATTTTTCTCTTAGATGCTCCTAGAACCGTATGAAATTCTTTAATGAGAGTTTCCCTAAATCCTCACCCTATATTCACATTAAAATGTTTTAATGACTTGTCTATTGTATTTATGTGCATGAGTATTTTGCTTGCTTGCTTGTATGTATATGGACCATGTGTGTTCCTGGTGCTCAGAAGAGGTAGTCTGATGCTCTGGAACTAGAGCCTCAGACAGTTGTGAGTTTCCCAGTGTGGATGCTAGGGTTGGAACCCTGACCCTCCACAGGAACAGCAGGGGCTCTTAAACACTGAGCCATCTTTGTAGCATACAGATTACTATTTAGAGTGTAACCTAGGACATAACAAGGACAGCAATCCCTGAGTGGAAGCTCCCATCACTTGGTGACTAGGCTATGGTGACTTTGATGTGCTATCCACCATCACATCTGGATGGTGGGGAGGTTTAATTATGACAGGTATTTCTTCTGCAGTGAATCACCAGGCTTAGGGGAAGTAGAGTGTACTTGTCCATCTCTGTTCTAGCTCTTCCCACAGCTTGAACGACAGTTTTTCATGCTTTTAAACTGAGACTTCCTGCGCATCTAGCAGCAAACCGGCCCTCTGACTTCTGTATTCCTTTACTCTTTCTCCAGAGAGACACTGCCAAGGACTCTGCATGTGGCCATTCATAACCCCATCAGAAGTTTGTCTCTATAGAGATGTTTGGGTATAAGATTCTGGTTAATAGCATCAGGTATAAGTACACAATTTCTTACAATGGCAACCAATTGATCACCTCCTGTAGCCAGGACCCTTAGTGCCTCCCTTTTTTTAAATTTATTTTTATTGGATATTATATTTACATTTCAGATTTTATTCCATTCCCCCCATTCCCCACACCAAGCAAGGACCTCCTATTCCATCCCCCCTCCTCATGCTGCTATGAAAATGTGTCCCCACCTGTTGTCTCCTGAACCGACCAGCAGACAGAAGACAACGGACATGGGATCTCCTTCTCAACACAGTTTCTTCAGGAACCTTGAAGTATCAAGAAAGGCCCCCGAGCTCTAGCTCCCAGCCCTTAAATCTCTATTTCCTCTCCAATCAGAACCTGCCACGCAGTCATTCTTGATTGGTGCTGAGCGCATACGTCACATGGCCCGATCTTATGTAAGGATGAACAAGCAAAATGCATGCGCAGTAAAGCCTAGCCTACGTGCAACCCAGGCTTCCTGAAACAGTTAACCAACACGCCAGGGGCATCTGGCACCCAGCCAGGCACCATCTTGAGTTCCACTCTCTACATCCACTTACCCCCCACTCCCACCTCCCCACACTCGAATTCCACCCCCCCCCCAACTCGGTGTTTATTCTTCATGGGACCAAGAATCTCCTCTCCCACCTATGCCTGACAAGGCCGTCCTCCCCTTTATGTACCGATGGAGTCATGGGTCCCTCCCTATGTGTTCCCAGGCTGGTGGTTTAGACCTTGGGTAGCTCTGGTTGGTTGGTATTATTGCTCTCCTCATGGGGCCACAAACCCTTTCTGCTCCTTCAGTCTTCTCTCTAGCTTCTCCATTGGGAGACCCTTGATGAGATCAATAGTTAGCTATGAGCATCGGCCTCTGAATGTGTCAGACTCTGGCAGACCTCTATGGAGACAGCTATATCAGGCTCCTGTCAGCATGCACTTCCTGACATCCACATCAGCGTCTACCTTTGGTGACTGTACATGCTCCCTTGAGAGTTGTCTTTTGGCAGGGAAGGAGATCATTACAAGCAGCACTCTAATTATAAGCAACTCGTAATTTCTCCAGTACCTTGTATCTTGAGTGAAGGCCACAGGAACACCCAAGGGCTGGACAGAAAGCAGAGAATGTTTTCCCTCACAAGGCTCTGAACAGCAGAAATTACCTTGGTCCAAAGAGGTCTTGTCTCTGGGATCAAAGTTATGACTGTAGCTCTCTATGCAGGCACTGAGGCCAGTCTGTGACTCCAGACCTTTCAATTATTATCAAGGCAGTATCACTATCTTCTGATCCTGGGTGTGCCCACTTTAGCAAGAAACCTGGGCTGGCAAGAAGGGCCTGGGAGGGTGTGGAGAGGAGGCAGGGAGGCAATATAGGTGTGGCTTGTCTAGGCTCCTGGGGCAACGAAAGCAGCAATCACAGCAGCAAATAGTGAGGAAATACACAGGCGAGAAGTTGAGTCATGGTGGAGAAGGTGGCTTCTGGACGGCCTTGAGTCAGAGGTGTGGCTGTCTTGACTCAGTGAACAACTTAACACCAAAGCCCTATTTACATTGATCTGTGGCAAAGCCCAGTCCTGATCTCAGGCATTTTACATCTTTACTCTGCCACAACTCCTGACAGCTTCTTGTGTTTCTGATAAAGCTGAAGAGCTCTAATTTCCTGAGTAATCTTTTAATCCTCACACTAGTCCTTTACAAGCCATCTCTCTTCTTCACATCAGTAAAGGAGCCCCCAAGAGATGACAAAAGACATACTGTGCAGCCAAGTGTGAGGACAAGCTCTTGATGCTATGTGACATTCACCTTGGGTCTTGATCATCTGCATACTGTATCAACAGAAACACAAAAGAGGTTGGGACTCTGTGCATGAAGCCAACAAAGGTGCTATGAAAGACGTTCAGGTTTGTGAGTTCATATCTCTGCACACAAGTCAGACACAGCCTGGACACTGAGACTAGAAGGAAGTCTTCCCTTCAATAATGTGGATCAGTGCTAATGCTGAAAGAAATCCACTTGTTCTGTTCCAAATGTTGCTCTCGGGGAACTCTTAAATGTGGGTCATGGTCATATTCTCTGACATCCACTATGAAATCTTCTCCTTAGAATCTTGTCATACTCTCTAACTACTATCTCTGTCTGGCCCTAGCTGTACCCACTTAGCCAAGAAACCTGGGCTGGCACGGAGGACTTCTGAGGACTTGAAGGGAAGGCAGGAAAGCAATCCAGGTGTGACTGTTCTGGGCTCTTGAAGAAACTAAAGCAGCACAAACATCAGGAAACTGTTTTTCCTTGGACTTAAATGTCCACCAAGCTATGACCAGGATGAGATAGAACTATCATATCACTTCCCTGCTCAAAATTCTCAAAAGTTGTCACTTCATGGTAGGACACACAGAGCTCTCACTGTGGTCACCCCACCCCAGAGGACCCACTCCTGCTTTCTGTCCCTGCTGCTTCTGATCCTACACTAAGATTTCTCTGGCTTAGTTCACACTAGACTGCTGCTAATTCTCTGAGATTATTCCTGTTTGGGCAACTGGATGTTTGCATTTAATATTAGTGAGATGTATAAAAAATAAAATATATTTTTCAGTGTTATAATTATTATACCTATATTATTTTATTGTGTTAATTAATATTCATTAATTAATATATTATTGACTGACTAATACAATTACATAATAGTAATAGATTAATATTATAAAATGTGTGTAGTTATAATATATGATATATTACATAACTTATATATAATCTGAAGTATACATTATATCTAATATAAAATATATAAGTAACATGTACTATATGATTTAATATAAAATATTACCTGTGATATATAGTGATGTCTATCATATATATCATGTTATGTATGTATGTAATTATATGTATAAAGTATATTGTACTATATACAATATATAACAAATATATGGTTATACAAAATAATTTGTATAATTATGTTACAGATTATATATTATAATACATTTCATAATATAATTAATATATCATATATATATTTGTTATAAATAATAGATATGTTCCATATATTTGTTATAGATAATAGTTAATGTGTGATGCATTATTCATATATTTCCTTATATTTATTATGCATAAAATATAATAAAATATATTATTTATTATGTATATAACATATAACATAACATATAATACATGCATGATATAATGTGTTAGATGAATTATATATTATGCATGATATATAATTATATGCATAAATTGTATATATAAATCATAAATGTCATTATATGTATATATTATACATTATATTTATTAGGTATACATTTTATATGTGTATATATGCTATATACATATGTTCATAATATGTATAATTAAATGTATAATTATATATAATTATATATGTAAAAATGTATATTAATAATACATAATATATAATTATAACATATAGTTATATATTACATAATGATATGTGTAATATAATATATATTTTTATATAAGTATATGTAATAAAGTGGATGTATAATTATATAGAATATATATTATATTAGTATAATGTACATGATCTATAATTACATAATATATAATTTATTATGTTGTATGTAACATAGATATTATTATATTACATCATTATATCATATAATATGTTATATAACATTATGTTATCAGACAAAAATATTTTATAATGGTATAATAACTAATGTATTTATTGATTATAGTAGTTATAAGAATTAATAATTGAGAAATTATTTATTGTTGATCATTAATGCTTATTAATTATTATATAATGCTTAGTTATACCTATGGATAATACATCATATATTATTATATAGCAAAGAATATATAATTTATTATATATTATATTGTATATAGTATATTACATGTAACATGGTACACATTATATTATATATAATATATCATATGTATATATGGGAGCTTATACGATGTGACACTCCCATATTTCCTGTTACTACCAGATGGTATAATGAAGTCAAAGGAAGTTGCAGCACCTTAGGAAAACCCCCAGGAGCCTAGACTGAGTCTTTGTGGCTATGGGGCTCACTGCCTGGATGAGCTGTTTATATCACTTGCAGAAAAAAAAAATGGAAAGTTTTGAAGCAAGACTGACTATAGATCAATCATGTGTCTGTTGGGATGTGTCTAAGTGCAGCCTATCCTTACAGTGTCCCCTCCTGTTCAGTGCTCTGCATGCCTCCCAATCTAGTTGGCAGAGCCAGCCCAGACCAGGATGAATGGAGCCAGACTCACACTTTTCCTGACCCAGCAGCTTTCGTCTTTAACTTATGGGTCATTTCAATTCAATATTAGTTTCTTCCCAGCAATGGACAAACCTTACAATTCACGGGAGTGTTGTCAGGGTCTGGAGACTGTGGAGATATTTTTCACAAGGGAAGTAAGTGCCTGAACCTGCTCCATAGGGTCTCACCTGGATCTGGAGTGGGGAACTTGTGGTGACCCTTGTTTTCGGTGACTCAGTCAGGAGAAACCACCTGTAGGTGTTAGAGACACAGGAGCCTCACTCACCCTGTGCGTTGCTCACACATCATTTTTAAATTTAGCTGGTAGAACTGGCTGTTCCCCTTACCACCTCTTCTATCTCCTACTTGGCCAAGATGGTGCCAGCTGAAGTGCTGTGACATTACCCACCAGGTATCCTGTCTCTTGGTCACCCTGTTTCTCAAGTCTGTTCTCCAAAATTGTTTCCTCACACCCATTCTCATTGCCCCACAGGATGATTTTATGGTGTAGCTCCATGCAGGAGAGTGGTCACATCTCTGTATTCTGTGTGTGACCCAGCAACATCTCTTGTGTGCTTTCAGTCATGAAAGCTAGCCCAAAGAAGTGTCTCCCAACCCACATGGTGACATGCCCTAATGCTGGGTATGGTCATCTTCCTCTGAATTAGCTTGTGTTGTTTTGTTGTTTTTGAAATCCCATTCTTTTCAAATAGTCCCTTGGTTCTTTGGGCAGAGAGATTGCTGCCAGTGTCGTGCCTTGGTTCCTAGCTCAGCCCTTTATCCATCTCCACTCTATTTAAATCTTTACTCTATGACATTTTTGTATGTTGAGGAATGGAGGCTAGGCTAGTAGCCATGAATTGAACTTCCACACCACCAGGTCTACATCCTACTAATTTTATGACCTTAGGTGAGTATTTTCAACTACATGGGAATAAAACTAGCTCTTGCCTTCTATGACCAACTGCGAGACCTTTAACTGTCCTTTAACACCATGCCTGGCCCAGTAAGTGTGTACCAAAAGTTCACCCTTCTTGGCAGAGATTTGAAAACCAATAGGGAATCTAGTTAACAGGGTGAGTTTGGTAGAGAAACTGCCCATGAACATGAAAGGTGGTGTTTGGTCTTGAAAGTGCCTCAAATTTAGATCAAAGAAAGCTTGGCCTCTGCCATATTCTCTTTACTATTGGGATAAATTCAGAAAAGGTGGGTAAACAGAGAGCAGGAAATTTTGACTATAATTGGTACTAAGCTCTTCATAGGGTCTGCCTCATCCAGTCCTTATATCTCAGTGAGGAGGGAATTACCATCCTCTACACAAAGAAACAAAAGTTAGGCAGGATGGTGTGTTGTTTCGGAGATGTGAAAGAAATCCCCCAAGGCTATGATGGAAATAGTCAAGACTATACTGGTGCTGATGTTAGCAATGGTGAAGCTGCTGCTTTTGGCTATAATGGTCTAGTTGGTGTTCAAGTTCCTGCTATGTGCCAGGACTAAACACATGTATTAACTCACTCAATAATATTATTTTCATTTGGCCTGACATACATGCCTGCTAACAAAAAGTCTTGGGTCTCTGTGGAAAAACGCTGAAACAGATGGCTATAAGATATTGTAAACAGGCAGCTTCTGTGGAAATTTACCAGCCTGAGTAGTCACAGACCTTGGGTAGGCAGCCTTGGTGGATAGTACCAACTTAGATAAGGACAAGTGGATCATAGGCAGAGTCATAGTGACCTGTCCCCTGAACCTTTACCCAGCTGATACCCTGTTCTGAAAGATTATCTGTTCTCCCCCTGAACACCTATGCTCCTGTGTCATCTCCTTCCCCACATCCTGCATTTTTCTGTTTATAACCCCTGTGTTTAGAAAGTAAAAATTATGATTTGATAATTTAAAAATATTATTTTTATTTTTAATTCTCATTTCATATATGAAAATCCTAAAGTACATAAATGTCTTAGGGTTTCTAAGGCTATGAAGAGACTCCTTGGTGACAATGACCTAAACCTCTGAACCATAAGCCAGCCCTGATTAAATGCTTTCCTTTATAAGAGTTGCTGTGGTCATAGCGTCTATAGAAGGAGCTGAGAATTCTACATCTTGATTGGGAGGCAACAGGAAGAGAGATTAACACTAGTCCTGGTTTGAGCATCTAAGACCCTAAGACCTGCCCCCAATGACACACTCCCTCCAACAAAGCCACAACTTCCTAATAGTGCCAATCCCTTTGAGTCTATGGGGCCATTCTCTTTCAAACTATTACATCAAAGATTATGTAACTTGACCAGTATTCTAGGAAGTGACAGATTCAGGCTTGATCTGATGTAGCTTATACATACATATATTTAGTAATTATGTAAATATGTAATAAGTACTTTTTTGCAGATAACAATGTCAGTCAGAAGTATTTTTATTATCTTCTTTCATGATGTAAATGCAGCTATAGGCAATATTTCAACAAATAAACTTGATTGTATTGCAGTAAAACTTGATTCATAAAATAAGTAGTGGGCTGATCTTGACCCAAAATCCAAGTTTTCTAACCCATGTTCTTAAAAAAAAAAAAAAAAAAAAAAAAAAAAAAAAAAAAGAGGTGTTTTAGTCAGAGTTTCTGTTGCTACACAAAACATCATGACCAAGCAGCAAGTTAGTGAGGAAAGAGTTGCTGTTCATCACCAAAGGAAATCAAGACTGGAACTCACACAAGGCAGAAGCCCAGAGGCAAGAGCTGATGCAGAGGCCACAGAAGGATGCTGCTTACTGGGTTGTTTCCCCTGGCTTGTTCAGCTTACCTTCTTATAGAACCCAGGACCACCCGACCATAGATGGCACTACTCACAATGGCCCCTCCCCACTTGATCAGCAATTGAGAAAATGCCTTATAGTTGGATCTCATAGAGACATTTTCTCAACAGCGGCTCCTTTCTTTGTGATAACTCCAGCTTATGTCACCTTGACACACAAAACCAGCCAGTACAGCCATGCAAGTCTTCAATCCTAGAACTTGGAAGGCAAAGGTAGGCAGATCTTTATGAGTTTGGATCAGCCTAGTCTACAAGTAAACTTCAGGAAAGCCAGGGCTGCACAGCCAAATTCTGTCTCAAACAAACAGAAAGAGTGTGTGTGTGTGTGTGTGTGTGTGTGTGTGTGTGTGTGTGTGTGTTCCTGAATGTATATATGTGAATCATGTAAGTGCAGTGCCCATGGATTTTAGAACTCAGCATTAGATTTCACGGAACTGGAATTAGAGATCGTTATAAGCTGCCCGATACAGGTGCTAGAAACTGAACCCTGGACCTCTGCAAGAGGAGCAAATGCTCTTAACTACCAAGACATCTCTCCAGTTCCCCAACCCATGTTCTTAACTACCATATAAAAAAATATCTATAAGCATCAAATCTCTCTGGGAAATGAAATAATAATGATAAAGTGTTAGACAGCTTCTTAGTGTTTGTAATGTGAGAAAGAATACAATTCATTCTGGTTCAGTATCTGTGTATAGAAATATTCTATACTAGGATGATCCAAAGGCTTGGGTTTTATTCATCCACAGAATTGGCAGAAGAAATCTCCCCTAATGTGAGGCTTATTAGATACAGCTGAACAAGGAGTCAGGTTTATGGTACACAGCTATAAGAGGAAAGACAATCTAAGCAGGAGCCACTCTAGGGAAGCAGTCCCAGGCTGCAGTCATCTGAGATGAGGAAGCTATGATTGATACTGAACATACTGGTTTTAGCTAAAGGTCAACTGTCCATCAATATCCATATTAGGCCAAGGGAAGACCTTGCCATTCCCATGAGTCTGATGTTTTTGATCCATCACATGGCTGTGCTTATGTCAACAAAACACATTCACCTGGGACATCATCTGTCCACAGCATGGGCCTCTCTGTGAGGTCACTTGGGTATTTTTGTCATATGGCAGCTGACTTCCACCAGGTGAATAATCCAAAACTAAGCAAGGAAAGCTGCAGTCCCCTTTATCCCCTAGCTGCAGAATTGACACAGTGTTTCCCACCACAGAACCTGTTTACTGGAAACAAGGCACCAAGGTCAGCCTCTTCTCGAGGGAAGGCAAATGAAATATCATCTCTTGTAGGATTATATGACAATTTTCTTATTAATTTTAGTTAGTGTATAAAATAATAGGTTTCTATATGACATCTTCATATATGTATATTGCTATATTGGCTCATGCTTACTTTCTTATATTATCCCTCCCCCTATGACAAGCCCCTCTGAAACAGTCAAGAAACTGTGGACATGTTTTAAGTCTACCCAATCCACTTTTTTGTTACATTGATTTGTAAGAAAAATTTATTTCACTCAACTCCGAAGCCTAGAAAGTCAAACTTGGCACTTGCATCTGATGTAGTCCACTTTGCTGGTGAAGATTCTTCAGAAACCAAAGAAGGCAGGTTAGGGCACTGCCCACTGAAAGAAGCATGTGCAAGAGATAGAGCTAAGCTGGCTTTATAATGGATCTGCAACCCCGATAATCCATCAACTCTAACTTGATAATACTAACTAGATTAACTCATTTCTCTGCCCTCAGGAATTAACTTCTCAAATGTCCCAACTATCCCTACTTCTTAATATTCACAATGAAGATTAAATTTCACCATGAGTTTTCTCTTCATGTATGTTTGTTAAGTATGTAGTGGATTCCATCATGGCATTTCCATACATGCATATACTAAGCTTTATCATAATAATTCTGTGACTCCTTATGATCTCTTCTCCCTCTTTTCTACTTCCATATCCTTAATAATTATTCTCTTAATCATTCTTGTCTTTTCCTCTAGCCAGATTTCACAAGTCAGAGAAATTATGCGTTACTTGTCTTTATGAAATTAGCGTATTACATTTAACATGAAGAGCTCCAGTTCCATTTTTCCTAAAGTAACACAATTTTATTATTGTTGATGGCAGAATAAGACTCCATAGGATGTATATGCCACATTTTCTTCATCCATTCACTCACTGATGAGCATCTAGGCTGATTCTATAGCTTGGATATTATGAATAGTGTAGAGATGAACACCAGCATACGTTTCAGTGGAGTTACTGAACCATCGGCATATACAGAGACCTAATGCAAATTAATCAGTCACTCAAACCAAGGGATATTTCTGGAGCTATCTAACTGTTAGTGAAGTCGTTGTACCAGAAAAGATCCAAACCTCATACATCACTTTTATTTTATGTGTGAAGACTTTGTTAATAAAGGTTGTGTACATCCCTCCACTCATTCTGGCTTGTATGGCTCTTTACATTTCACAGCTCAATTCACAGTAGCAAAGCTGGAAGAAACACCTCTGCTTGCACATCCCAGCAAGCTTGCTACATCCTTGCAGGCCAGTCACACACAGAGTCATCATTCTGTCTCAAGAAGAAGGTAGAGATAGCTGCATCAGGGCCTCATGGCCCTGTTCACTAGACACTTGGGCATAATTCACATGATGCAAGAAGTCAGGGAAGGTGTCCTGGGTAGATGATATTTTGCCCAGTTAAAAAAATGTTTAACTTTATATTTTTAAGAATTTTATACATGAGTACTGTATTTACATCATGTCTAGTCTTGCTCCTCCTGTAACTACTCCTATATACCTTCCGTTTTATTTCAAAATCATGATTGTTTCTTCTATAACTATTACTGTTACACACATGTGAGTGCATGCACTAGCACATGCGCACACGCACGTGCGCGCGCACACACACACACACACACACACACGATACTTAGTCTGTTTAGTGTTGTTTGTTTGTACATGTATTCAGAGCTGCCCATTTGGGACTGAATAACTTATTAGGGAACTCATCCCTGGAGAAAATGAATTCTCCATTTTTCAGCATCCTTGGCTGTCTATAGTTCTTCATCTAGTAGTAGGTCCTTGTGAATTTCCTCATCCACAATGGCATGTCAACTGGTGTAGTTACTGTGTATGTCTTGCTTAGGCAACCACATCACTTGAGGTTTTTTTTTAGTACAGTATTCCTGTCATGTCTAGAAGACACTAGCTCACAGCAGGTGTCCTGACTGTCTGGCTTTTTTAATAACAAAATATTCTTCTCTGACAGATAAGAACAATCTTGCTTAAAACTCTACTTTGCCTATAGGCTGCTTCTTCCTAAAACTCTGTTCTGTTTTTGCAAATATTATAGTGTTGCTTCTACTTAGTCAACTAATAGTCCATCTGACAATTTTGCACATGACAGCTTCTACATTCAGTCTTCTTTCCTGAAAGACATTTGCCACAGTAACAATCAGTAGTTTGCAGGAGGATTCAAAATTTAAACATTTTTGTTATGCACTGATGCTTATGTTTAATTCTGTTAGTTTGTAGGGGTATTGAAAACATATTAATTATTTTATATGATTACAAATTGTTTTACTAACCAAGTATTTAAGACAGGCAAAGTATAGAATTGTAGCAGTTTGTCACACATAATGTTCTATAGCAATAGCAAGCAAACAAACAAGCCCAGCTACAGGAAGGACCAATACAATGAGAAGTGGATGAGTATACATGAATTTTGCTAGGGTTATACTCTATAGAAGACTATAGAACTATGCAGACTTATAATGTCATTATCATGTTTGGTATAGGAAGAGATTCTGCTAAGTTCCTACATAAAGATTGGGAGCGAAAATGTATAGTTTCTGTGGTGCTGTTGTATGGAAAGCTGCCTGTGGTTAAATACATTCAAAGGAAAAGGTGTTGACACTGTTTTTTTTCCTATGCATCCAAAGGCAGGTAAGCATGCATATTTTCCTTTATTGCTTGTCTGGATTTTCTGGTTTTTCTACAACTATTGCCTAAACATTCCTAAGCAGGTCTCTGCCTCCAACAGCTCCATAGGTCTGGCAAAAGCAGGAAGAAGGGACTGAAGGAAGGGAAGGAGAATGAGAGAGAAGAAAGAAGCTTGCTCTGGCTTTCTGGATCTACTTCCTGAAGCAGCTGAGTGTGCCTGGAGAGCTGTGAAGGCCAGAGGAAGTTCCTCCAAATCCTTGGAAGGTTGACTGTTGAAGCTTCCTTCATTAAGAGATAAGGTGAGAGCAACAGCAGGTGCTTTTGGAAGTTTGGGATGGTGTGAAACCATTCTGGGAAAACCTGCTCCTCCCTAGTGAGTTTCAGGCTCCTCCCTGGATCATTAGTGTATTTCATGTACTTAAAGGACCACAACATCTTGGAGAAGCAAGCAGACAACCACAGGCTCCTACCTGAAGAAAGGAGAGATCTGATGGATGCTTTGTGTGGTCTTTCCTGAATTTCAGATCCAGAATCTCTTGCTTCGCAGAGGCTGTTCACATACTGACAGGCTCTTAAGCCTACTTTCTACTCAGGCCTCAGATTTTCCAACCTTGTCTTTGCCTAAACTTTCCTGCTATTTATTTCAAACTAGAGTCTACATACTGCGGAGCTCATGATGGTCCTGAGTGGAGCACTATGCTTCCGGTGAGTATTTGGTCATCTGATTTGCTGGTGTCCTCAGAAAAGTGAGTTTCAGGTAGACAAGAGGGGCTGTTCTCTCATCTGGGCTATCACAGGTAGCTGGTAAGATGGGACCAATACTGCCCTTGGAGTACTTCTGGCCTTCTTCAGACTGAGGAAGAACCAAGCAGGATCCTGGCGGGTTCCTGATTCTAAGTGTGTGAGATAAGGGATGGGGCAAGTAACTAGACAGTCTAGAGCTGCAGCCTGTCATCTTCCATGAGGCGAGCCCAGTGTCCCTTAAAGAGCTCCACTATTGCCTCCCATGATGGTGAACTGCCCTCAGCCCAGCCACTGTACTAATTCCTCCATGATCCTTGCTAGGGATAGGAATGACAGTCCCTCCCTGGTATACACTGAGCTCAGCATCTTACTGCAGATTTTACAGCAGCAGATAACAATGATCCTTACTCTCACTGAACTCAGGGTATAGCTTGTCAGCCCTCTGTATCTGTGGTTTCTACAGTTACAGATTCAACATACTAACTGAAAATATTAGAAAAAACTTGCATATGTGATGAGCATATACAGACCTCCTAGTTACTATTCCTTTAAATAACAACACAACTATTTATATAGTCTTTGAATGATGTTAGATATTACAGTAGTATAGAAGTGGTTAAAGTATTCCGGAGAATAGATATCGGTTAGAGGCAAATACTACAGCCATTTTATCTAATAGTTTTAGCCCCTGTGGGTTTTGGTATCTGCAGGGGTCCCAGAACCAATTCTTATGCTACCAAAGTCTTGGAGAATTTCCTGAAGTGTGTCCTCTGAGGCTCAGCTTCATGAGATGGTTTGTGAAATAGTGTTCTCTGAGTGAGTGAGGGTGTGGAATGATACCTCTTCATCATGTTTGCCTGGAAAGACGGCTCGATGGAAGATGAAAGAAGTTCATGTTAGAAGAATGTGACTTCCAGAATTCATATCCTCAGCATCCACATAAAAGACTGGTGGGTGTCTGAGGGCAGCCTCTAATCTCAGCACCTGGATGAAGAGTCAGGAGATCCCTGGGGCAAACTGACTAGACTAGTCAAATTGGCAAGCTCCGGGTCCAACAAGAGTTCCTGCCTCAGTAAATAAAGTGGTGCAGGGCTAAAAAAGACACCCAAGGCAGAGTTGTCACGTCCATGTACATGGTCAAACTTGTGGGCAGGCATACACATACACCAACACATATGTGAACATGAAGACACATATTCACACCACACACACACACACATACAGATGCAAAAAAAATGTTTGGCTAGACATCAAGACAATGCAGTTTTACACTGCAGAGGTCTATTGTAGAATGAAATTTTCATCTTACAGAATCTCAGAAAAATCAGCTGAGAAGTAACTTTAAAAAATAAAACTTTAAAGAAAGTCTTCAGGATAGAATATATGGCCAAGTGGACACAAACACGCTTTAAAGTGTTCGGTAGATTAGAAATAATGGAGTCGGCAGAACTGTGAGTGTGAGGCCAGCCTGGTCTACATAAGGAGTTTCAGGCCAGTCAAGACTACACAATGAGATCCTGTCTCAAAAACCAAACAAAACAAAACAAAAGGCTAAGCATCAGATGTTATTAGGAAGAGGCCTGGGTGGGTTTTTTTTTTGTTTGTTTGTTTTTTGTTTGTTTGTTTGTTTGTTTGTTTTTTGTTTTTTTTGTTTTTGTTTTTTTAACACATTGCTATGGTTTAGCAATGAAAAGAGTCACACTCAGAACAAGCAAGAATTTTGATTTTTCCAGCTCATCCCAAAATATTTCTGGTCAGATTTAGCACAGGTAAGACCTTCTTCTACTCACAGAGATTCCACAGGGGTTAAACATGTCCAAACAACTTTCAGGTCATCAAGTCAGGTTTAAGATAAGAAGCCTGGGAATGAAGGGAATGAAGGGTGGAGAAGTGGTGTCCTGGCTTTGAAGAGCCCAAGGCTCCAACTCGAAGAGTCCCAACAGAGCAGAGAGGAGATTGTCTGGGATGTAAAAGATTTAGTATGGGGAAAGAAAAGACCTCGAACACAGGAGAGGAAGAGGGGAGGCTCAGTCATCTTGCAGAGCTAGGACCAAAAGTTGCATGACTGTGTCTGTAACAGTAGAAATAGAGGGAGAAAAAATACCTGAGTTTTGGGGATCCTTCTAGAATCAAGGCAAGGTAGAATGCACATCTGTCCTGTCCAGCAAGGCATTAAACAGGGGTCTGGGGAGGTCACCTGAAAGAGGGTGGGGGGCGGGGAAAGACAGGCAAAGACTCAAAGAATGGCAATCTGTCTATATGCTGATCAAATCGCCATTTTTATTTTTTCACACAGGGGTTATATACACAAAAAGGCAGGATGTGGGGAAAGGGGATGATACAGGAACGAAGTGTTCAGGGGGAGTACAGGTATCTTCCAGAACAGAGTATCAGCTGGGTGAAGCTTCAGGGGACAGGTCATGTGACTCTGCCTATGATTCACTTGTCCTTATCTAAGTTGGTACTATCCACCAAGGCTACCTATCTACAAGGTCTATGATGACTTAGGCTTGGCAACTTTTCACCAAAGCTTCCTGTTTACAATATCTTATAGCTATCTGTTTCAGTGTTTTTCCACAGAGACCTGAGACTCTGTGTTAGCAGGCTGACTTTGGCCTATGGCTGATTTTAGGCCTTCAGTGTATAAGCAAAGCTGCCCCTGACATCTTCCACCTTCTCCAAGTATAAAGGGACCATGGCGATTCCAATATTGCAAAGGCGGGGATAGAGGCCTGACCTCCAGTAATTAAAGGGGACCTTGTAATGGCTCCAGTCCTCCTGTCATTGTTCAGTGAGGCATGAGGGCCATACCCATCCAGATGCCTTTTTCCTGGAGAAGGGATATTTTTGACATCGACCCCTATGCAGTCAGGCTTGTCCCTCAAGGAACCCAGAAAGATATCTTTAATTTGTATATTCCCTTGCAGTGCTTAGCCTCGAAGCCTAGGCAAGAATTTAGATTGCCAGTCAGAGAAGGTTCTGGGTGGCCCCTCATTGCTTGGTCTAGGGACAGGAGTCCCCTCTTTTAGGTTGAGTGGAGATATGTTTTAGGAACACTCTGGATAGAGTAACAACCTCATCTTGAGTCTTGTGGTCCTCCATAGCTAACTTATGATAATGTACCTGAATAGGTTTTGCTACCAAATTATCTATCTGTTGTTTCAAAAATTTAGTAAGCCTATTTAAGGCCCAGGGACCAAAAGAAATAAGTAGAAGTAACCCAATCAATGGTCCCAAAATGGAAGGAAGTAGGGTTGACAACCATGGAGAGGTTAAAAACCAATTCCTGTACCAGCTCTACTCTCTCTCTCTCTCTCTCTCTCTCTCTCTCTCTCTCTCTCTCTCTCTCTCTCTGGCCTTTTTCTGACATTTTTCATGCTTTCTTTAACCATCCCTGTCTTATCTATGTAAAAGCAACATTCTTCTTTAAGGGCTACACATAGTCTAGAGCTGTACACATCTTTTCTATTGTAAAAGACTAAATTAAGTTTATTAAAGTCCTTTGCAATTTTTGGAGATCACTTCAGACAGCAAAATGAGGAATTTCTTCAGATAGTGATGTCAATCTCTAGCTCCTGATGTCCTTGTCAATGGCCCATCAAAGGTCTAAGTAGAGTAAGCCTGGAGGCCAGCACCAGGATTAGAACTTGCAACAGCAAATACCATAGGTGATTCATTTTTACCAGGAAAGGAAAAAGAAGGAAATTCTCAGGGAGATTTTTCTTCCCTGGATGTCAATTGTTATTCATCTTATTTATAATTGGGCCTGGCTTTGTGGGGGTATCTATTTATTTCATTAATCTTTTTGGCAGCCATTTAGCTGTGCCTTCTTTGGTATCAAACAGCCATATCAGTCCTTGGCCCCATATGAGAACTGGGTTCGGGCCATTTCATTTAAAGGGTCCTTCCACATAACTGTGGAATAGTTTTTATTGGTTTCAGCATGCCAAAGGCAATCAGCAACAGATTTGCCATGAGCTTTTAGATTCAGAAAACTGAGAATAAACAAGGCATGATGGAGAATATTTCTGGGAGACTCCTTCTGGGGTATATAGCTCCCCCTCTTTTGTTTTAAAAGCCAGGGTTTTTTTTAGAGTTCTTAGTAAAACCAGGGCAGAAGCACAAGCAGCTGCTTTTCCCACACTCAGAGAGTCTATTCAGAGACACTATTTTATAGTAGACAGTGTCTACTCAGAGACACTATTTTAAAGTTCCACATTATCTGTTTTACACTACCTTGTCCTTGAGGATTACAAGGAATTCCAGTAACATGGGTAATATCAAATTGTCAACAAAATATCTCAAATGTCTGACTATAACAGTCAGTTTTGTTTATTTTAATATGATATGGAACACCAAGTATAAAAAGATAATATAGGCAATAACTAATTGTACTTTTGATTTTTTTTGTTAAAGTAATTGTAACTAGAAATCCTGATAAGGTGTCAAATCACATATACATATTTTAATTTTCTAAAATCAGAAATGAGTAACATCTACTTACCATAATTGATTAAATATAAGTACTCAAATATTAACACTATTATTAAAAAATTGAGGACACTAAAAACAAATTTTGTAATGTAACTTATATACTCTGAAAATATCAAATTGTTGTCTCAAGCTGTTATTATTAAACAGATTCACGAAGATGTACTATCTTGTGGTGCTGTTATATAGACAGATAGATGGCTTTTAAATCTTAATGATAATCTTATAAAAATTTTTAAAATTATATCTACATTATTAAGCTCGTTTATAACAAGACTGCTACTAGGCTTTTTTCTGATAGTCAAAACTGTAATAAAAATTGTGTCAGTCTCTCAAATAATATCAATTAATTGTTTTTTAGATAATAACCAGACTTTTTTCCACTTAGGGCACACTCTAGGAGGTTATAAAACGATTTGCCAAAGATCAATAAAAAGGGAACCAAGAATTTACTGTAGGTGTTAGGATAGAAAATAAAACATTGTCTGGGTTTATCTGCACAAATCTTCACTGATCACCCAGTTATAGTTCTAAACCCTCACTGAACCTGTGGAGCCACACAGGTAATGGATGTTTAACCACACAATCACTTCCAACAAATCTGTATATAAACATTCTTCATTATAAACCTTTATTTCAATTTAATTTTTGGTATAAACTTGTAACAAACTTTGCAATGTGTGATCATATATTTTAAAAAAATATGTGAATACTGAGGACAAAAGGATATGAGGGCAAATATAATGGAGAGATAAAACAGAACTCTTTGTCTTTTTCCACTTAGAATATAAAATAGAACTTTTTTCCTTTTCTCAAATAAAATAGAAGTTTTCTTTGTACTTTTTTCCTTAGATAGCTTTCATAGAAAACCCTCTACTCCTAATAATAAACTCCACAATAACTTTTTTTTAAGTGGCCTCAGACTTGTAGGCATAAGTCAGAGCCCAGCAGTTTTTTGCCGAGATAAAACAAAAGATGTTTACTTAATCTTTGGCTGTTTTTAGAATGAGGTGCTAAGTGCCAAAAAACTGCAGCTTTTGGTCTCAGGGATCACAAAAGGAAGATCAGCTACAGTGGCACAGTAATCTAGATAAACAAACTCTTATTATATAGTAACCCCAATGTAAAGAATAAAATTGTATGGCCAATTGTTTTTGTAGGGTCTGTAATCTATCTGACATACAAAGTTGTTATGGCATTTTTCTGGGGTCCAGGCAATCCAGTATGAGCTCTTAAATGTCTTATAAAGTTAAGGAAAAACACATGTTTCTTAAATTGAGCTGTATTTTTAAACTTTGAAAATTAGCAATATCTAGAAAAGGAACAATTTTAAGCAACTATAAATCATGAGCTATATACTGGCTATGAGTATACCAATTAAAAGCTTAATTTTTGCATTTTTTGTTTGTTTTTTTTGTTTTTTTTTTAAATTTTTTTAAATTTTTGCATTTTAAATAGTGGCTACAGCATGTAGTTCAATTATCTTTGTTGAAACAGGGGAAACTCAAGAGAGTAAATATGTAATCTAATTATGTATATTGTCCTTTCATTAAATGTGTTGTCTATTAAGACAGTAAGCATACTTTTTATGGGCTATATATATAAATCTATAAGGAATATAAAGGCATATATGGGGGGAAAACTGTAGTAAATTGATCATGTATTAACCAAATATCATTATTCTTTAATAACTGGTTATATTATTGTTTGGAATAAGGAATATTTCATTAAGTTCTTTTTCAAAATACCTTTGTGCTCTTAACCTATAATTTTGTATTAACAGTAACAGCTTTAGAAACAGGATGTTAGAACTTCTCTTGGAAATAAAGAAATATAAATCTATATTAATCATCTCTTTTTATCAAAGAACTGTTATAAGACAGCCAACAACTATTCAATCTATAAAATATATCTATCAATAATAGCTTTTTCTATTTTCTGTAAAATTATTTTTCTTTTAACAGCCAATTGTAGGAAGAAATTACGGTTTGTATCTCTCTTGAGAACATTAAACAGAGGTTTAAATTCTTTTGTGGAGAGCTTAAAATAAGATCCTAGCCAATTAGCATCTCCTAGAAACTTTTGAAAATGATTTAAAATAAGTAAACTATCTTTTCTTATTTGAATTTTTTGTGTCACAATTCATTTAGGAATATAGCCGATGTCTCAATTATTGAAAAGATATGGTCTTTGGATGTTTTCTGGAGCAACAAGCACTTTTTAAAATTTTAAAGCTCATTGTATGAGAGCAAAGATTTGTATTAAAATTCTTTTAGAGTAATCAATTAATAAACCAACTGTGTAACAGAAGAAGGTGTTCATCAGGGCTTTGTTTGATCTTGGATAAAACTCTTACTGAGATCTCTTTTATATATCGGTTTTTGAATGACTCTAACTCCAAACTACCAGGTTTAATCCAGCTTTTTGTTACCAAATTTATAAATTTGTAATCATACCCAATAATATACAACCAGGACATATAGAATATATATATATATATATATATATATATATATATATATATATATATATATCCAATTAAGAATAAGAATAAATGTACATCTAAACAAATTTTCTTACCATTTTAGCTGTAATTTAAGAGAAAAGCACCCTTTCACTTACTGGGAAAAACCACGATCAACTCCCTTACTACAGAAGCCAAAAAACTGCTGGCCTCCTTCCAAGAGCCGCTTATAAAAACAGTTAACTCTTCCCAAGGTTCTTTCTGCCCCTCTCCAGCCACAGAGCAGGGTGAATTATCAGTTTTTCTTGTGTAAATTGAGACTGCCTCCCAAGAAAGTTTCAAACTAAATCGAACAAGCAGTTTTAACCAGTTTTTCTTTTGAACAAGAAACATAGAACAACCAATCACTCAGACAACAAGACAAAGACAGACAATTGACACACATGGACAATATTGGTGCACCAATGACAGACAAACAGAGAAAATAGAACTGTGAATCTCCCCAATGAGAGCCAGAGACACCAGGGCATCCCCCATCGTCCCCTGCTCTCAGGAGGGCTCTGTAATAAGCATTTTGTTTTTCTTAGGCTAACATGCCAGAGAGCAGGCAACTTCTTTCACTTTCTCCCTTCCTCTCTCTCTCTCTCTCTCTCTCTCTCTCTCTCTCTCTCTCTCTCTCTCTCTCTCATTTTCAAGGTTTAACTTTTATCTCCTTTTTAGGAGGTATAACATTTTTTATGAATATTCACCTCTTGGGAAAACAGCACTAATGAAAGCAAAGAATTTTTAAAGATCCTTTTTTTCTTAACCCTAGTTCCCTGTGTTCTGAAGATAGGTTCTTGGAGCCTTGCCACAAAGAGTGACTGCTTAGAAAATGTTCGTCCCATGCTTTGTTTTTAACCCTAATTCTTTGTGCCCGTGGTGATTCACTTTTTGAGTGTCACGAGATGCCTGTCCTGGAGGGCCTTCTACCTCAAGGCCAACGCCACTCCAATCCTCCAAGGATTGTCCCACAGTTGGGTGGACTGTGGTATCCTTCTAAGTTGGGAGTGCTCTCAAGCAACTCTGGGGCAGGGGGGGATAACGTCTCTTGGGTGCTCCTTTGGGGAATCACTCTAAAACGTGCTCTGAAATTGGGTGTGCCTCCATGCACTCCAGGCAGCCACCCTCAATGCTCCCAAAAACCTGATAGGCCTACCTTCTCTGGGGGAGTTGGCAGACCCTCTTCTGCAATCTCCTCGAGCCACTGAATGCTGGGAGGCAGAACGTCTCATTTTCAAGCCCCACAACACTGGGTGCCAAAATGTCCTGTCCAGCAGGGCATTAAACAGGGGTCTGGGGAGGTCACCTGAAAGAGGGGAGGGGGGGCGGGGAAAGACAGGCAAAGACTCAAAGAATGGCAATCTGTCTATATGCTGATCAAATCGCCATTTTTATTTTTTCACACAGGGGTTATATACACAAAAAGGCAGGATGTGGGGAAAGGGGATGATACAAGAATGTAAGTGTTCAGGGGGAGTTCAGATATCTTCTAGAACAGAGTATCAGCTGGGTGAAGCTTCAGGGGACAGGTCATCGTGACTCCACCTATGATTCACTTGTCCTTATCTAAGTTGGTACTATCCACCAAGGCTACCTACCTATCTACAAGGTCTATGATGACTTAGGCTTGGCAACTTTTCACCAAAGCTTCCTGTTTACAATATCTTATAGCTATCTGTTTCAGTGTTTTTCCACAGAGACCTGAGACTTTGTGTTAGCAGGCTGACTTTGGCCTATGGCTGATTTTAGGCCTTCAGTGTATAAGCAAAGCTGCCCCCTGACACACATCCCTGTCTTTTATGGCGTCTTGTCTCTTCCTGATGTTTCAGAATGAAGGATTCAGCCTTGAAGGTACTGTATCTGCACAATAACCAGTTGCTGGCTGGCGGACTGCATGCAGGGAAGGTCATTAAAGGTTGGTATCTGTGAGTCCTGAATCTCTGTACTTTCTAGGGGTATGTGCTTAGAAGCTCTTAAATGGCTCTGTAAACCAATGGCAGGCCTGCAGGCTACAGAACCACCAAGTAAGATAGGGAGACATAAAACAGGCTTTAAACAAAGCAGAAACCCCAGTGAATCCTCTGTGTAGAGATGGAATATTTTCCAGGACAAATGACCTATGGTTCTATTATAGGTTTTTGAATATTCTGCCTCTATAGGAGCCAATACTGGGAAGAAGACTAAAACAGAACTTCATTCCTAAGTAGGTTGGCTCTACTCTTCCATTCTGCTCTCTAAAGATCTCACAGTGGTGAGATCTGGACAATAGGTACCACCCTCTGGCCTTCAGATTACTTTTGGTGCCCTCAGACTTTGGCAGGCCTTTCTACAACAGTGCATACATATTTACTTGGGCATCCTTATGAGGTATGAAAGCTATACATACCCCTTTGTTGCATTGTGTGTACATATTTGCATATGAGAACACTACATGAAGGTTTATCTGTATGTGAATGCATGCATAAGCTCATGTATATAAATATGTGTATAAGTATTGTGTGCATACAATATGCACATAAGCATTGTATTATGTGTGCCTATGAATGCGTATATATTTTGATTATGTATAATATGTATGGGAGTACATACATATGTGTGATTGTATCTATGTACATATGTGTATATTACACATATATGTATATGTGTGTGTATATATATATATATATATATATATATATATATAGTGTGTGTGTGTGTGTGTGTGTGTGTGTGTGTGTGTGTGTGTGTGTGGTGTGATGGGTGATATACAGTGAAGAGTGAAATCCTTTTCTGTTCACAGAAATCCCACAGGGGCTATATAACTCTAACAGGGCAAGATAATGTGCAGAAAAGAGGCCTGGGAGGCAAGAGAGTGGTGGGAGGGGTGGAATTGAGAGAACTTCTCAATGTTTGGCTCTAGAAAAGAGAGATTGAGTGGGAGATTGTACCTGTGTTCCTGTGCTTTGGTTTCTTGTCTGGGCCAAGTGGCAGGAGATTAGCCTTATCCGTGTGTTGAGAAGCAGTATGCCTACTCAGAGAGAGTGGACAGAAAGAGACCCAAGCTTCTGCTTCTTGCCTTTTTCCTCTAGGTGAGGAGATCAACGTTGTCCCAAATCGGTCACTGGATGCCAGTCTGTCCCCTGTCATCCTGGGTGTTCAAGGAGGAAGCCAGTGCCTGTCCTGTGGGACAGAGAAGGAGCCGATTCTAAAACTTGAGGTGAGTATCACTGCAGCATCTTTGTATTCTTGGTCTGAGCTAAGAGAGGCAGAGAACACCGGGGCTGCCACACAGTCTAAGTATCTTTGGATGCTGGTGAAGGCACTGCTGATCCAGCACTGCCTCCTCTCTAAGGCTCTTTCCCTTGCCCAGCTCAGCCCTTCCGTTTGCCCACTCCTGTGTCTCATCCTTCACTTCTCTTTTCTACAGCCAGTGAACATTATGGAGCTCTACCTCGGGACCAAGGAATCAAAGAGCTTCACCTTCTACCGGCGGGATATGGGTCTTACCTCCAGCTTTGAGTCAGCTGCCTACCCAGGCTGGTTCCTCTGCACCTCACCGGAAGCTGACCAGCCTGTCAGGCTCACTCAGATCCCTGAGGACCCCGCCTGGGATGCTCCCATCACAGACTTCTACTTTCAGCAATGTGACTAGGGCTGTGTGTTTCCCCCAAACTTCCTAAGCAGAGGCAGAGTAGGCGATGGTGGCGATGGTGGAGACAGAGGAGCTCCGTAGTGGGTGACTTACTCCTCTCCTTCCCTACAGGACCCCGCTTCCGACTTATAAGGCACACAGACACTCTCTTCTCCTGCGTCCCATTGCTGATAAATCTTCTGCTATTTGGAGCTGAATGTGTAGATCTTTTCCAATTAGATGATACTACCTCTGGTGTGGAATCCAATAGAAACCACAAAGGACCAACAAAGAGCAATATGAAAAGATTCTTGGGAGAGGGAGAGGTAGGAATGGTTCTTACATGGTAAGATCTGACACAGTACTTCAGAAGTCCTGCCATTCCCTACTGTTCGGGAGAAGGAGGGGTCACCACGACTTTCTCCAGCTGGCTGGGCCCTTTCCCTCAGTCTTGCTCCTGACATCGGCTGCCTCTCTCATCCTTGCCTTCATTCTCTGGCCCTGGACTGAGAGGGTGATGTCAGGATAAAGGACAGAAGATGGCCAGGCACACTGTCCTGGTTTGAAACCAGAGGTACAATAAAAATCTCTGTTTCTGGTCCCTACTCACATAAAAAGAAGCTTGTGAACCTTAAGTGGAAAGAGATTGCTAAGTAATGTATCTTGTAACTTCATCTTAATTAAAATATACTTATCTATATTATGTATTTTAAAAGGGGTCTGGAGTGTTTACATCAATTGTAGCCACGTCCAGTTGGGGGCAAGATAGGTGACTCTTTTTTTATGTGTGTCTATTACCTTTTGCATTATGAAGGTGGGTTATTTGCATAATCATAAAAAGGAATCAATATGGAGGGAAATGAAGCAGTCATAGTTTCTGGTCATTCTCACCATCTGCTGGAGTGAAATCCAAACTGAGCTCATCTGCTCTAAGTGGCTGGAGCGAGAGACAGATCTCAGAAAAGCTAGGAAGAATGTAAAGGATCTGTGCTAGAATCTCCTGGGTAAGGGGTTAACAGAAGAAATAAAGGAAAGAAGAAAGGACTGGAGGGAGGGAAGAAGAGAGGGAAAAGGGAAGGG